>NC_046972.1:14897021-15622021 GCF_009769545.1 Cyclopterus lumpus
CCATAAACTTTCATTGCTATGCAGACGATACTCAATTATATCTATCGTTCAAACTAGACGAGACCAACCAGCTCGCTAAAATTCAAGAATGTCTTAAAGACATAAAAACATGGATGACCTGCAACTTCCTGATGTTAAACTCAGACAAAACTGAAGTTATTTTACTGGGCCCTGAACACCTCAGAGATCAATTATCTGGTGATGTGGTTTCTGTAGATGGGATTGCCCTTGCATCCAACACCACTGTAAAGAATCTCGGCGTTATCTTTGACCGAGACTTGTCCTTCAACTCCCACGTTAAGCAAATCTCAAGGACTGCATTTTTTCATCTACGTAACATTTCAAAAATCAGGCACATCTTGTCCCAAAAATATGCAGAAAAGCTGGTTCACGCGTTTGTTACTTCCAAACTGGATTACTGCAACTCCTTATTATCAGGCTGCTCTAATAAGTCTCTTAAATCCCTCCACTTGATCCAGAATGCTGCAGCCCGTGTACTCACAAAAACTAAGAAAAGAGATCACATTACTCCTGTATTAGCTGCTCTGCACTGGCTCCCTGTAAAATCAAGAATCACATTTAAAATTCTTCTCCTCGCCTACAAAGCCTTGATTGGTGATGCACCATCATATCTTAAGGAGCTTGTAGTACCATATTGCCCCACTAGAGAGCTGCGCTCACTAAATGCGGGGTTACTTGTGGTTCCTAGAGTCCTAAAAAGTAGGATGGGAGCAAGAGCCTTCAGTTATCAAGCTCCTCTTTTATGGAACCAGCTTCCACTTTCAGTCCGGGAGGCAGACACAGTCACCTCATTTAAGAACAGACTTAAGACTTTCCTCTTTAATAGTGCTTATAGTTAGGGCTGAATCAGGTTTGCCCTGGTCCAGCCCCTTGATATGCTGCTATAGGCTTATAGGCTGCTGGGGGATGTTTTAGAATACACTGAGCACCTATCTCCTCTTCTCTCTCTCCTTATGGATGAATTTACATCTCTCCATTGCACCTTATTAACTCTGCTTCCTCCCCGGAGTCTTTGTGACTTCACGTCTCATAGGGTCCATTGGACCTGGCGGTGTCTGATGCCTGGTGAGCCGGCCTCCCGCGTTGGCCCTGCTGATCGCCCCACCCCCCCTCCTCTCTACCTCCTTCTGTTTCATACATTGTCATATTCATGTAATGTGTTTATGTAACTTTGTAAATGCTGTTCATTCTGTACACATGACATCTATTGCATCTGTCCATCCGGGGAGAGGGATCCTCCTCTGTTGCTCTCCTGAAGGTTTCTTCCCTTTTTTCCCTGTGAAAGGTTATTTTTGGGGAGTTTTTCCTGATCCGATGTGAGGTCCTGGGACAGGGATGTCGTATGTGTACAGATTGTAAAGCCCTCTGAGGCAAATTTGTAATTTGTGACATTGGGCTATACAAAATAAACTGAATTGAATTGAATTGAATATATATGTATATACATAGATATACATACATACATACATGTATGTGTGTATATATATATATATATATATATATACATACATATGTATATATATACATATATATATACATACATATGTATATATATACACATATATGTATATACATGTATGTATGTATGTATGTATATATATATATATATATGTTCTTTTTCTTTTGTTTCTAACTCTGTATCTATATTGTACTACTTTAATTGAATACGTATGTTATAACCAAAATATAACTAATTGAAAATATTTAATGGGTATACTGTTGGCACCAGGTATAAAAGATAGGGTGTGCATGTTTGACCTAACTGCATATGTGACATTAGATATCTATATTATGTAAACTTAAAGATGTACATCTTGATAAAAGGCTGAAAATAATCGCCTGAATGTCAATCCTCTGAGATATTGAATTGAAGGAACATCCAATATTTTATTAATTTATTGTTCCTTTATTGTATTTCGTTGAAGCAGTCATTTAATGTTATCTTTACCCTTCTAGAAGTATATAGTTACATTATATCACTTTCTTCATTGCAATCTCACGAGTAAAAAGACAAAAAGAAATAGACTATGATTAGATTAGATATATACTTTATTCATCCCCAGGGGGAAATTTGTTTGTAGCAGCAGCAGCAAGCATGTTTGCAACACGCACACACACACACACACACACACACACACACACTAAAATAGCAGGGCAGGACATATTCAATTTAAGAATTTAAATAAGGAAATGAAAAAGAAATAATAATAATAATAATAATAATAATAAATTACAAGGTAATTACAAGGGGAAATTAGTTGATCCTTAAACTACTGCACAACCAAACTGTTTAGCCCTGTAGCCAAAGCTAAAAGTACAAGTTAATCAAGAGGCCATCCCTATGATTTTTTAGATGTTTTCATTTTATTTATCTTGTCAAAAGTCTACAGTACAAATAAAAAAATATTTTCATTTACACAAGACAGTGTACCTCAAAGATTAAAAAAAACAAAACAGTATCTGGTACAGTACTTGAGATGAAAGGATGGACCCTTACAGATTGAACATTTACACCTTCTCTGAATCCATCCTCCCGGATTTATGTGCAACAATACTGGACAGCCCACTTACACCAGTCAGCGGAAAAAAAGGTCACAAAAACCAACATTCATGAGACAATTATCAATCAAAATAGATCTCATCACTCTGTATTTGTATTCTATACAATAATCAGTGAATTAGGTCTCAGTGGTTGAGGATCATCACAAACACCAATTAAAAAAAAGTATAAAACTTAATTGGCAATCATCATTGTGGCTTTGTTATATTATTAGCACCACAGCAGCATAAAGACTCTTCCGTCCATCAGTTTTGTCAATGTAAAAGTGGCAGTGTGCACACGCACACACACACACACACACACACACACACAGAAGCAACCATCAATACAAGTTAATAATGTGCCCTCCTAAATACACATGAGAAAAGTAGAAAGTAATGTATTTGAACCTAAGTTGAGTTAAGAAAGAAAAGAAAAAGATAAAACTAAAATAATGAAAAGTTTGCAGATTAAAAACATGATGAAAAGTCTGTGTCTGAAGTGTGGGTGATACCTGATAAGAACTTTGTTTCCGGTGTACCAACCGCCATCTACTATAGATAATACACTGACTATGGATAAGTACCTCATACAAATCCACGAGAGAAAATGGATGAGACTAAAAATATAACAGCCAACATGTGAACATTTCTTATTTGTTTTTTAAAATGCTTAAAAAGCTCAAGTGTTTATGCCACATAAGCATGTATAACTTGAAGATATGTGATGAATATTCATAGTCATCACAAACAAATAATTTAAATGATTTTATGTATGCTCATGATGATGTTTCATTAGGCAGACAGCACCATTATTGACAGTGATATACATTCTCGTTTCCTGCACAGAAATACCAGATGAAAGGGTAAAAAAGGAAATCATATGTGATCAGTCAGGATACTCTGCCTCTGCTTTTCAACTGGGCTACTTTAGCCTTAGAAACAAGGGGGATATGGCAGTGTCTAAACTCCAGTAGGTGGAGAGGTTCAGGAGGAAAATTAACAGAGTTGAGGCAAAAGCTGGAGGGAGCATGATCCTTCCTTTTCTGCGCCGTTGGAATCCAAAGTGACTGTTGGCTTTGCACACAAACTGCATGTGTGACTCAATGCAAGAGACCCAAGTGTTCAGCCATTTGTCCCAGTGGCAGTGATCCACAAAAGCCTGTCTGTGAGCTCAAAGTAGTAGAAAGACTGCATAGTTCATTCATGCATGTGGTGGGGAAAAGTCCCTCCTCCTACAAAACATTACTTAACTTCCCTCTATCTCAGCTGCTGCAGTTCTGGAGATGCAGAGGGGGGCGGAGAATGTGTGTAGTTGGAGGTGGTCAAAGGAGGCAGCTCCTCACAGGCAAAATAGTCTTTCAGGGGAGCAAAGAGGTGACGGATGACAGGCACGCTCCAGGCCTTCCCCAGCACCTTCTGCCTCTGCTGCCGGTTCATGTTTCTCACATCGGTATAATGTTTAGGGAACCCAAATATCCTGGTGAAAAAGAAGGGGGAAGGCATACAGTACACGTTAGCTGAAGTCTCCGGTTGTTAAATAGTTATGTTGCGTCCTCCGCACGGCGTCATTCCACACTTTCAGAGTTTCAGAAGCGGAGCATTTTGCCTGCCTTACTTTCAGATTTAGTTAATTTGGTCTTTTTCCTCGTTATTTATGCTTCTACCAGTATGCTATGGAGTTGAATAGTTTCTTTTTGTGTCTGTTTTAATTGCGTTTGTGGTTATTTCCTACCTTGTTGTGCTGTATCCTTCAGACAAATTGAATACCTTTTCAAATTATGAATCACATGGATCAAAGATGTGGCTGCAGTGATCAAGAGTCTACAAAGGGTGTTTATTTGGAAAATGTATCAGATGTTCTAACTGTTTCACTTCCTGCCTTCAATCTGTTCTGCGCAACTTCCTGCTTCTGTCAAAAATAGACTAGGCGCCCATTTGAGCTCATCTTTAAAAATGGACTAATCATTTAAGTCAAGCAAAACTGCCAAATATGTTTGCTGGTTTTCTGCGCCTTTTACAACGATAAACAGCATATCAAACTCTAGGACATTGTTTTCTGATGTTTTTACAAAATAATGAATCAAGAAAATGTTTGGCGGTCATTAGTTGCAGCTTATTGAAAAAATAAGGTGGGTCTGAGTGAGAAAAAAGTACACATTTTTCTTTCTTGGTAAACTGCGCTCATGCAATTTGCAGCTCCCCTCCATAGTGTGAATCTGGTTATTGTTAGCTAGTTCCAGTTCAGAAGTTGGGCGCTGACACTAGAGAAGTTCATAGATGAAATTGAACTTCGATAAACAGGAAATTACCAACAGTTTATTAGCAATAACGACTGTTGGAGATGGATCAGTTTTTCCATCATGGTCAGTAGGGTGGTCACATGGGACCACCCTACTGACCAGGAACTAACAAGTGCATGTGGATACTCCACACACACACACACACACACACACGCACACGCCTACTTTTCTAGCTCAGTGATCCAGAGGTTGTCCTCTTTGCCATTCTGGAGGACAGGAAGAAGCGAAGCGCCACCTTTGCACTGCTTCAGAGAGTTTGGATTGGTGGTGATTGTCCTCACCTTAGAGACCTGGGACAAACACAACATAAAGTGACTGATTATCAATACTTAAATCAACATTGTAATCATAATAATAAAAAACACATTGAGTACTTAAAAAAGAGGTACTGAAGATAATTGAATAAAATTGAATCCGCAGGTTCAGTCACTGACCCTGGCTTCTCTACCGATCTCTAAACAGTCCTGGAGATTCAGCTTGTCGTTTTTGGACGCTGTAATGGGCCTGATGGGAAATAAGCAGCAAACCAGCAAGTAAATCTTATTTTCTACTAAAAACAGAAGTAACAAAATGCTGTACAACATAAGGAAACTAGAACATATGGAAATAAAAAAAAGAGAGAAGGCTATATAGAAATGCAAGAATACACCACTATTGCTAGTCAGATAGAGTACTTTATTATTCCTAGATACTATTACAGCAGTCTCACCTGCTCATCCCTGGGATGTTTCCCCAGAAGCAACGGGCTCTGTGAGCAGGGCTGACTTCCACTGCATTCACCAGCACAGGGTTACACTGTCAAAGAATCAGATACCAGCCAGTCATTCTCACCGAGTGTAAAACATGTTAGATGGAGAAAAACAGCAGGAAGAAACTGGACAGGGCGAACCTCGAGGAAGCGGCAGATGTTGACTTTGTCATGTCTGTTCATGAAGACCACGTTCTCAAACAGCCAGAAGAACGGCCTGGGGTCTTCCTCTTTAGGCTTCAGCAGCTGAAGGATGCGGTAGAAATCAAAGAACAGCCTGCCAGTGCCCTCTGTTGGAGAGAGAAGGGAATTACAGCGGAAGAATAATGTACAAACATCATTTTCATAACAAGAGTAATTACATCAGAATCATAAATAGTTTCTTTTACCAAATAGGTTTTTACATACAGAGAATTAATTGGCTTTGGTATTTCAGTATCTTTTTTTTTTTAATCCATCAAATTATTTTTTCCAGATCATATTATAATGGTGTTGCCTCTTTTCTGCTTGAATATCTTTTTGTTGTTTTGCTTTCCCTTTTCTTTGTTTCTGTGATTTAAGTGGTGTTATTGTAAATGAGGGTTGTCTCTCAAGTATAAATAAAGATTGAATGCATAATTAACAAGAAAGAAAGAAAGTTAAAAAAAAACTACAATCAAAGTCATTAATATAAAATAGAAATTAACTATAAAAAGTATAAAACATATCAGTTTTAAAATAGAATTGTGGAAAATGATAACCCAAGATTTGCAGACATGTGCATTAATGTAACGCATTCAGTTCGATTTACATGTGGATATGATAAAAGCATTACATTACATACAACAAAGTCACGTACCATAAAGGCCTTTTCTGAATGGGTTGACGATTGAGAGGTCGTTACAGGGGCTGCCACCGATCAGCAAATCAAACGGACCCCACCGATCGATCTGGAATATCAAAGAGCAACAAAGAGCTGGATTAGTTCAATATTGAGCCAACTGTGATTTCAGTTGTCAGTTGAACTATAAATGATTCAAAAGAACAAAATAAGATTTTCAAATAAAAAGATATTATTGTCAGCCAAACGCACAATTTCAGAGAATATGGTAGGAAGGAGGACGAACATAAACATTGTCAACTGTTTGTCAGGATGTGAATATACAGAAAGACAACATACATATTCCTGGGTGATGAGCCGGGCATCACCAATGTGGTTGATCTTCCCATCGTGGTTCACGACTGCCACGGCAAGCGAATCTTCGCAGACCTCCGAGGCAACATATGTCTCTACTTTGATGCCGAGATCCTTCAGCACCAGGTAGCCTGAAAATAATACACAGACACACATGCTGTAATAGGATGTCCGACAAATGTTCAGCTGAAACTGTCACTCGCGGACAGTTAGGACACAATTTCAGGGACATATTGCGCAAAACCAGAATTTGTAATAGTTAGCATTTTGGACAGCCCCAGTACTCACCAGTTGCTATGCCATCGAACAGTGCGAGAACTCGGAGTGGTCTGCGCAGGTTTGCAGGGATGGACGGGTAAACACGGTGAGGCTCCTATAAAGTAAAAAACAATCAACAATGTGGTAACTGAGTCAGAGTGATCATTAAAAGGAAACCTGTATTTTAGAGGAACGGAAATTCGATATAATTTTGACTGATATTGTTTATATGGGGCTTCCCTGCTTGGAATTTTTTTTGGTGCAATTTTAGAGGAAATTAAGAGGCTAGATCTATGATCTATGGCTGAAGCTTCGAGCCACGTTCACTGTGGCTATTTGCAAGCCAACGTAAAGCCGGTCTTGGTGGACCACCACAGACGAAATGTGGCCGGCGAGAGGTCCAAGGAGGGGATCCTCCCACACCGAGCATCCAACCCTGACCCGACAAGTTGAATTCCCTGGGCAGACCGTTTGGACCACTGAGAAGACGCGATGTCTGTGCTGAAACAATATAGGGTGCAGCCATAGTTTTGCAAAGTTCAAATGTTGATCACTCACAAACGCCATGGCACTGTTGTTGGCGAATAACTCCTGAACGCGAATGCTCCAGTCCTCTCTGGGAATCAGAGCCCCATGGGGTCGATGAGGCTGACATAAGTAGCAGATCCACGGGTCCAGAAGCTTCAACGAATCAAACGTCCCCGGACCAACAAGGATGCTCAGACAGTCTCTGCAATACGATCTGCACATGTAGAAGAGGAGAAGATGATGCAGGTAGAAAAAACAATTAAACAAAAGAAAAAAACTGGGCTCTGAAGCAAGATTGAATCATAGAGGGAAAGATGAACAACCTGCAGCAGCTATCATTGCCACACATTATGACCTCCAGGCCATAGCAGCAGATGGTACAATAGGATTGATATCCATCTTCATCATAACGATACAGCGTTTCTTTTAAGTTGTCCTAGAGGGACGAACAGCATCACAGCCACGGGTTAGGGAAAGTTCAACAGACTTATATAACAGGAGGAAATACAGGGTTACGATACTTCATTGTATTGAATAATCCAGCAATTATTTTTTAGATTAGTTGATTTATTTAACATTTATAGATTTCTCTCCTTACGGTGTTGAGTAACTCAATGTCACAGTACACTAAGGTACACTTACTATTGGTGACTGCACTGTAAGGTAAAGAGAAGCTGATGATTGCTTACTTCACAGTTGGAGCAGAGGCTGCCTTTAAACAGAGGGTGACAGATCTCAATGTCTTCGGTTCCACAACACAAACAGAAGCCTGCCAACAAAATACAAACACAGATACAAATGAGTGACTAAGGAAGTGAAATTATCTATACAGATGCATAGTAGCATAGTTACATAAACAACATACTTATGTTTTACCATAAAAAAAAAAGGTGAAGTACTTAAAGCTACTAAAAGGAACGGTCATTTTGTGTTCATTTCAGCAGTCCCTGTGGACGAAGGTAGTTGTGTTTCCGATCACCAGATTCCCGTCAGATAACCTCTCATTTTACTGCACCCAGGTCTGACCGTCTGCTCTGTACAGTCCTGGTTCTCCCGAGCCACCCTCCTCACCAGCTGTAAACCTGAATGACTGAATCTAATTCCCTGCTGAATCAGACCTGGGTGCACCGATAACAAGCGTCAAGAATAATCATTTAGAAATAGCCAATCTTCTTGCTGATGGCTTTGTTTACTCATGTAGGTAATATAGAAGCATCAATATTAAATCGAGACGGTTTCATAAACAGTGCTAAATTGCTCACTGTAATTTAAAAAAAAATGGTATTAACATTTGTTAAAACTTGAGAGATTAACTGGCAGATTAGCGATTCTTACAATACTGTGCACATGTAAACAGTGCCACTAATCAATTGACTCATCATTTCAACCCTAAATTGAATATTTGCGCATAAAAAGGGAATTAATTTATAACTTAAAATATATACAATATGCTTGAACACTCACCGTCGATGGCCAGCTTCATGTCCAAGATTCTACGGATGGTATTCCCTGCAAGGAAAAAAACCAATAACTGACTACTTAAATACTTTGAGCTGGATTTAATGCAGGAGGAGTTCTTTAGAAATGTAACCTTATTATTATCACCATTGTAAATATTTTATGGAACATTTTACTTTCCACAAATTCCAAGCTAGCAATAAAATCTAGCTCTGATTTGTGTTCTCCTTGCCTTGTCTGAGAGTTTGGGATTGGGTATTTGGGTTTGATGTAGTGCCATATTCTTCCTATTTTGTAAATAACATAGTTAATGGTCATGTGACACCTGTATTGCAAACAGGTGGACTTTATTCAACTAATGATGTGACTTCTGAAGGTAATTGGTAGCACCAGATCTTATTTGGGGACTTCAAAAGGTAAGGAGGAAATACACCACTTTTTTAGTTTTCAGATTTCTTTCATTTCACCTTACTAATGACCATTTTATGATGGTCTAATAAATAAAATCCTCATTGTTATTCCAGGTTATAATGCAAATAAAGAATATGAAACAGACCACAGGGAGTTTATACTGTTGCAAGGCACTGTACGCACAAATAAATAAAACAATTTAGTTTAATCAGTTGTTTGTCAAACTCATGACCTATTAAGTTTAAGGGATAATTTGACGTTTTACCTTATCATTAGTTTAAATTGCTTGTTGGTACTAAACTGTCTGTTTCTCCAAACTGGGTACTGACCGTCATCTACTACAAATAAGTACTTTATACAGCCCCAACCTACAAAATCCAAACAATCCCTTTAAGAAGGGTTAGGGTTTCCACACAAAGAATGCTAATCTTGTCCATTTGCACACTGTCAACGATCTTGTGATTTTAAGCGTTTTTCAGTTAGTCAACAGACTTCAATTGTTTTTGGTACCTCTGCGTTTCTGGTCCGGCTGGATGTAGTCGCTGGACGCCTGGTTGACCTTTTTGTAAGATTTGGTGTAGGCCCTCTTCTTGTTTGGCAAAAAGTCTGGTGACTTGTCCTCATCAGATCCATCAAACAAATTGCTTTTCTTCTTCTGAGCCTTCCCTCCCTTACCCTTCCCCCAACGTCCACTCCAGTCCTCTCTCGCTTTCTCCCACCCTCCCTTTGCTTTTTTCCCCATCTCTGATGCCCATTCTCCCCTGGATTCCTTCTCCTTGATGACTCCAGTGCTTTTTTCCACAGAATCAAATCCATCCTCCAGTGCACCTTTTCCACCTTCACCCATGTGAGACAAGTTCTCTGTGGAGTTGCATGACAGTTTGCTAATGGCGGCCGACTCTTTCGGCTCCCACCCTCCCTTTGCTTTTTCCCCCATCTCTGATGCACATTCTCCCCTGGATTCCTTCTCCTTCATGACTCGTCCAGTGCTTTTTTCCGCAGAATCAAATCCTTCCTCCAGTGCACTTTTTCTACCTCCACCCATGTGAGACAAGTTCTCTGTGGAGTTGCATGACAGTTTGCTAATGGAGGCCGACTCTTTTGGCTCAGTGCCGATAGTGTTTATGTTTCTGCTCATTGGGCTCGAGGAGCTGAGGGGCGGATGATAGGAGTGGGGCTTCAGTAAACGTTTCAGCATTACCTTTGGTCTGTTGTTCGTTTTAGTAACACCTGGACAGAAGACAATCATACAGGTGATCACAAAAGTAAAGATAATTGACATGATATGTACAATGCCTGTCAGATCATGTACCGTCTTACTTGTATACTTTATCTGGTTTCATTCTAATTTTTGTTTTATCTGTGTTTATCACTCCCCTCTGGCAGGAGTCTACAGTCTATCAGGGCCAAAACCGCATACTTTAAAAACAGCTTCTTCCCAACTGCAGCTGGCCTCGATACATATGAATGCCTCATTTAGAGATACACGGATACCGATAGCTGGAACGGATATCGGTGACAATGGGCCAATCTGGTATCCAATACCATTAATAAATAATCATTCAGTACCTTTATATTTATTTATTTGTAACATTTAGTTTTTCAAGTTAGGAAATAAATGTTTAAGTCAAGCCTGATGTTGCCTTAAAAATAAAAGAATGGAGGCATACAGAGTATTATTCTAACACTGGATCTGTACACAATATCAGCCGATACCTAAAACCCAGGTTTTGGTACTGGGACTGAAAAAGTCAGATAGCTTAAAGTTCTCGGCAATTTGATAATTAACAGACAATAAGAATTTTGAACGATTAATGCAAAGAAGAACTATCACGGCTTAATATCACTTAATTCAATGGTCCAATACATTGGTAGTCAAATCTGTTTTGCATTTGCTGAAAGGCTCACCAGTTGGCACAGGATCATAGAACATGGTGATTTCTGACAATTCTACAATTATTGAAAACATTTTCATAAATTGAATAAATCCTTTCTATTTGATAACGTCCTATTGTGTATATCGGCTGCCATCCATTCAAATGTACCTAAGAAGTTTGTTTGCAGAGTGCAAACAAAGAGCACTCGAGCAGACACCACCCCTTTATTTCTTGCGCCGCCTGCTGTAACCCTCCACCATCGCAGCTCAAGACCGTAACGTGTGACAGTAAATCTTCAGAAATCAGATGTTCATACCATTTGTGACAGCTGTTGGTTTGAGATGGTTTAGCCCCATTGGTTGAAATCCTCCAATAGCCCAGTCCAACATCTGTTTCAGCAACTCATCGCGGTCCCCAACGCATTCAGAAAAATGTTTCTTACAACGTAGAGCTGCCTCCTAACAAAGTCATGGATATGTAAACAGGAGCACAAATTCATCACAATATGAACACTTTTAAATTCAGGTTTTAATTTGTCGTCATTTTGATCCCAGAGACAGTGTATGTTGCATGAGCAGTTGCCACAACACCTACTTTTCTATAAAGTCCTGTTTATATTTATTAGTAAATACACAGAGAAACACTCAAACCTGCAGAGACAAGAAGAGGGCTTCTCGGTAGGTGACGAGGATGGCCAAGGAATTGGAACAGAAGTGCTGGGCGAAGGCAGCAAATGGTTTCAGAGCCTGTAAACTGACCTGGAATCAGAGTAAATAAATTAGAGTAGGAAATGAACAAAAGAATAATATATATCAGGGATTTAGAAAGATCTGCTATTCTGCTCATGTTTTCAACAGTGCTTCAGACCTTCAATTTGCATGAAACGTGTGCAACTTGTCTGGTACCACAGGGATCCAGTGGCTAAAATGTGGCAATATTACTATACTGTCACTATAAATAAAGAAGCATTTATGTACATGATTATGTACTGTCAACTCTCACCTGGGAGGACATGTTTTGTCCGTACCACTGCACCATCCTGCTCTCTTGAAGTTGAGTCTCACCACTGCAGGGTATGATGATGGCTGGCCAAGGAGAGAAACCCTGCACTTCACCCCAGACCAGCTCCCCCATCACATCCTGTATAACCCACACACAAGATGTTAAAGCATAAATAATTATATTTTCCCTGAAAAAAATAAATAAAAAAAGAGAATTAAACATTATTTTCAAAAACATAGTAATATGGTATAAAGTAGGCTATATGTACAAAAGAATGACTGATTATTAACTATGCAAATCTGTATCACATGTTTTTACCAGCAATTCTACAGAGTTAGGTGGTGAGCTTGTGGAAATCACGCAGTGGTCATCATCATCATCGTCATCAGCATCTTCATCAGCATCATCAACAACACAGATCTCAACGAATGCAGACTGTGGTGTTCTTACACCTGCATAACAGTGACAATCACCAACTGAATATGTCTTCTTTCACAAATGAACCTATTCAATAGGTAAAATTAAGGTTCTCCTGTTAATCTTGAAGCAACTCTAGGCATGAATATTCCCAAATTAATAAAGACCCATTTGTCAATTTCAAACAGAATGTACTTCACAAGTATTTCTGAAGGATTGTATTACAGGTTGAAGCGTCAAAGTGATAGTTCCTCGCCAGAAAGGGCTGCCTTATGGCAAGGTAAAGCGGTGAAAACAATGTAAAAACAGGTGCTTTCTTGACAGATATTTAGCATTTTTATATGACTGTGGAATGCAGAGGAATCCACATTAGCAGGTCGAATGCAAACTTGTGTGAAGGCATGTAATTCTCGGGAGAGCTACAAGGAAGTTCCCAGAACGGTTTGATCTGAAAACGCCTACAATAAGTGTTAAGAACATCTAACAACTGTCCCTTTCCTCATTCTTTAATTAGATTATAAACAATATTCTACATTTCTTACTTTCTGTTTCCATTTGTCTGCTGGTACGACTCTTTTTGGACTCTTCTGTGACATCAACCACATCTGACAAAAGTAGACAGCACAGTCACATTAGTTATTATCATCCACAATATTTGGAATTGCTATTAGATTTTCATGACTGAAAATGTCATGTTGATGAAGCTGGGGCAGAAACACAAGCTACCGACGTTGTGTGCTATACTCCCACCGTGCACACCAGGTCTTACCAGAGGAATTGTCTGTGTAGTCCGAGTCTTCCATAGTGCTGGAGCATTTTGAAGGAAGCTGTAGACTGGCTTCAATCCTGTCACCATCCTTTGATGATGTGTCTTTGTTCTTCTCGTCACTATTACTGGCCTGAGCAGATTTCCTTAGTTTACTGATGCAGGGTTCTTCTGCCCAACTGCATAGTTGAGATGAGGCTTCGGGAGTTTCCTTGCTGGGAGGCAGAGCCTTGTTGAACACCTTGAGAAAGGCGCAAACAGAGAAATATCTTTATCTTTACGTATAAAGATGTCACTTTATACTTGAAATCCAAACTACAATTAATAAAATGAAAAAAGCAAATATGTGATCGTCTGTTCCAATTGAAAATTCTCATGAAGGATATGCTTCAATCTGGTAAGTCTATATTCAGCATGGTCATTGGATTTGAAAAATGGCATAAAGTAGCTTCTAACTCCTAACTTACGAACACATTTTTACCAACACATTTCCATGGACTATTTTCTGAAACGTCTGCATACATAAAAGCCACAGGCAGCGGTGGCCGATTCTTTTGACAACGGAGATGCTTGGACACCAGTAACATACAGTTTGTGGCACCGATGACCTCAGCTGCAGATGTTTGTCATTAATTATCCATCAAACCAGAGCGGTGTTCTTCGGACACCAATAAAAAGTCACCAACTGTTATTGCATCAAAGTTTTGTTTTGTTTAGGAGAACTCCTAGTGGTGAAATAGGATCCATTTTTAAAATTATTTTATTGTTATACCATTCAGATTTAGCTTTTCACACTCACTTTAGCAAACACCTGCGTCCTGCCCAGAGCACTTGGCAGGGCCAGGATGGTCAGGAGGAGTTTACGCAGAGCAGAGTATGGTCTGGTGGCATCCAACATCTGTAAAGACAAGCAACTCTTGTCATAACTGAACTAGCACTGTATCTACACTTTTAAAAACAAAAAGAATGGAAATAAAACATGACAATTTTAAAACAAATGACAAAATGTGTTTGCACTCAAGGTCAGAGAATGGGAAGGTACATTTCTATTATTGTATATAATATATAAAATGTTTTTTTACCGTTTATGAATTAGTGTACAACATCGATTACTCATTCAGCCAACCTCCACACAACACAGGTATCCGGTCAACAGGTACAAATTGCATTTGATAACTTCTAGGCAACCTTGATCCATTGTGTCATCAGTATACCTTTGCCCAGCAATGCTCTACTTTCACAGTCTTGGTGAATTTGAGGTAGTCGTATGCCAGATGATGGCTCTCTGAAGGCAAACCCAGTTGTATCCCCATCTCTGACAGCGCATTACTAGACAATTTATTGCTCTAAAAGGGGAAACACAGATCACAAAAAGCAATATAGATATGAGATTAAGTCATGCAGAGAGCCACATATGTTTACATCTTGTAACATGTATGGCCTGAAACAAAGCACTACAACGGTACATTAAAATCAGCCAAATGCAGGTTCAAACAAATATATTAAGTCTCATGAAGTATAAGAGAAAAAAAAAATCCTCTTACGCTGATGTTTTCTGAATGTTTCAGCACTGCGTTGATATTCGTCAGAGCAACTTCTCCAAGATGCCCAGGAAGACTCTCCACTAAACACTTAAGTGCGGCTTCATAGAAAGTCGATGCGTCCTTCAGGAAGTCCCTTCTCTCCTCTTCTCCCAGATCGACGACAGCGGTGGCCCACAGGAATTCTCTGGCACGAGCACCTACGCGCACCTCTTTTATCGGGAGACGCTTCGCCCAATTTAGGATGAGACTCAGGTCTCGCTTCCTGGTAAAGCACTCAGCGACACAGGGCCGGAGGATATTGGCTGCATAGGTGTGAACCAGCATGGAGGTCAGCTGGAGCTCCATTGCCACGTTAGTGCCACATTGCTGCAATTTTTGGAGAGCTTGGAGGGGCTCCAACATGTGTGAGAGGAAAATAAAGCGAAGTTTCACTTTATGATCCATCAACTGGGTTCTGATTCGGTCAGTATCCTGTGCTTGCTTCAGTGACTTAAAATAGTCCACTAAAGGCCTCCAGCTGCCTACAATCCTCTGCACAGCATGGGTGGTAAACAAACACTGCGCAGAGATAGGGAGGGATGGGTTATAAGGCTCCGAAAATAGCCCTTTCAGACTGCCACAAACGGGTGGGTAGGTGTCGTAGTTATGGCGGATGTCTCTAATCAGGTCAACCACGCAACTAAAGGAAGCCAAGAGTCCGGCCTGGCAGGCTCTTGTTGCCATGCCGGTGAGGCCGCAGAGTGATACTAACTTTGGGTTGAAAGCCTGGAGCATGAGTTCAATCGCCCGGCTCATTCCCGGGTTTGGAGCGTTACAGTAAAATGCAACAACTTTGTACAGAACGAGGTCACATTTCTTCAGCGTCTCAATCAGGAGGCATGCATCAGTATTGTCAGTAGATTTTTCCGCTACGGTTTGTTGATCAACAGCATCAACACTCATCTGCAGTGTGAGTAGTGGCCTTACCACACTGGCCCCTAAGCTCTTGTCGAAGTATCCAACCAGAACGACGCTCGTTTTCTGCCCTCCACCCAGCTCCACGCCCACATACAGGTAGAGGCAGTACGGTGTGCGAGAGCAGGCCATAATGATGTCGGTGGGGTGGGTTGGACTCAAGATGGCAGAAACTGAAGGGACAGAAACCTGAGTGTCTGTGCTTGTATTTAAGTGTGTATGTCCAGTGTCACTGCAGTATCTTCTGATAAAACGCAACAAAGTATCACTGCTACCTTCATTTCCTTTGTCCACTGCTGCTTTTGCTTGCTCCACCTTTACTTGCGGTGGCTCTTCCTTCTCTGTCGTCTCCCTTTTCTGTGTTTCCAGCTCCATTGTCACATCATCATCATCATCAGATATCACTAGGATCATATCTGCATTCTTGTTCAAATTTTCTGTGTTTTTTTCTTTTTTTGAATCTTCTGCCATGTTGCCCTCTGTCTTCACAATAATCGGATAGGTCAGGGAGGAATGATCATCTATAATGGGCGTGAAAGGACATTATCAGTACTTTTCATACAAGGAACACGCAATATTGATTGCTTGCTATCTTTGTTAAAGTTTAAAAAAATAATAGGTCTTTGTTACATAAATGTTAATTTTGGCTTTCAACAGATATTAAAAGAGTGTTACAGAAAGCGCTACAATGCTTGAACAATATCATTGATTTTCTTTGTGCACAAGAGATGATAATTTTTTCATGCAAATAATGTGCATGTCTATATATATATATATATATATATATATATATATATATATATATATATATATATATATATATATATATATGTCAAACTGTTGTTTTTGTTAGCAGTACTTTCACACAGAACATATTACACTAAAAGTAATTTTTTTCCTGAGCGAGGTTGATTTCTTTTAGCTTTTGCATGGTGAATAAAGACTTCACCCAATCACATTGTGCAGAACGGACATATTAAAAATGTGCACTTATATTATACAAAAACACGGAAGCTCTATGGTCCGAACCAATACGACAAATTGTATTACTCCTTTCAACTTTGACAAAGGCAGCGCAAACCACGCAGAGCTTTTTGCTAAAACCAAACTCAATAAAAATAATAACTTAGCTCTAGGTCAGTAGGAACCCGGTTGTTGGTGGTCTGCCTGTGAAAATCTATTCAAACCTTGTATTGAAAAAGTGTTGCAACTGTCCCAAATGTACATAGCTGAAGATTTTGATGCAAAATATTCGCAGCAGAGTATTTAGCATTTTCATGTTGTTTATTTATCATGCCCCCGGTGTGTTAAGGCCTTTTATTTTTAGTGAAAAAGATGTGCGTTTTATCACTTATGTTAATGCAATAACCTTTAATTCATACTTGTGGAATTTTCAAAATGTTGTTAGGTCTGACCTTGAAAGATTGTTGTTGTGACATCTATGTAAAAGGTGCTCATTCAAGTTTAACATGTAAAACTAACATCACATTTTCATAGTGTGCTGCATGTCTTGGTTATAAATGGTAAAATATTGACTGTGCAAATATATCAAAACTAGTCAAAGCGACTTGGGACATTTCAGTGTCACTTCGTTATATGAGTAAAAGTATTTGCCTCAATAACCTAGGTAACTCATGTAAGTGTTATCATGTGCGATCAAGGTTCCATATTTTTTAAGAAGTTTTAATCACCAGCATATTGCAATATTTCAATATTTTACACACTGATGGTTTAGGATAAAAAAATAATGTGTGAGGGAATAGTGTAACAAGTTGATTGTAATGTTATGGTAATATTGTCTTTTTTGTTCCAATAGTTTTTGAATAAACTAAGAAAAGTTAATTTGATGGATTTGCATTGAAGCTTACGCCAGTCTGCGCGCTAATGATATGAAAGAGTGACAAAATAGACAACTGTTATGTTTTGAATTAACCACACCTTTGCTCTGTCGGTAGCTATCTGTGTAACAACTGTGTGATACATTCACTGACCCAAACTGTTCATACCCAAGTCAGCAGGAACCATACTCTGTCCACCTCTGGCCTCCAAAGGATGGTACACGATGTTCCGGTTGACGTTCTTGTCAAAGAATGCCTTAAACCAGCGCAGGAAGGCCAGAGCAACTTCGGAGTCCTTCTTTATGAGCCCCCCGGTGGGGATGCGCTTTAAAGAGAAAGCAGGTCAGTTTAAGTCTCATACTTTTGATCAAATCTATCAGGAAACAAAAAATAAAAATAGGTACAGTGTGTGTGTGTAGCGTCAGAAATGGAATATAATATTCATACTATGCAACCGTGAACTGTAGGACGGCAAATGTCCCCACTGGGGGACTAATAAAGGATTATCTTATGGACGAACGGAGGGTCACAAAGATTTATATAAATATTATAGATTACATATGAGATGGGGTATGTGTGTAATTCTTCAAAATACTTTTGGGATAATTAATATTCATTCATGTGCATAATTAATGTTGTTTATGACAATGTGTGTCTGAACAATTTGATTTAGTTAACGATCATACAACGCCATATTTCAGTAAGCCAGATCAGACAAAACAGGGGCTTAAGCAAGAGCCTTTCACATTTTTAAGGCCGCCGTATCTCTATCATACTAGTAAAACTGTGTTACGGTGAGCTATAAAGTGGGAAATGATGGTATCTCCTTGCTCATTAATTTGTTATTACTTATCAGCAAACATAAACACTGCTACCAATGTATCTGCAATGAGCTAATTTCTGGCTGATTTATTAGCCGTGTTCTTAATTGTATTGAGAAAATGTGAAATATCTTAATTACTGGTCATCTGTTCATCACTTTTGTTTAAAAAAAAAACTCACTCGCATAACTCCAACTTTTCTGAATGCAGCCTGCAGTAAACTGTAGTTGGTGATAGCGTCCATTGCGTTGTCGCTTTGGAACTCGACCCTGGAGAGGTCCAAGAACTTGGGAGACAACCAGTTCATCAACTGGCAAAAGGCTGCACCTGGGTATTGATACAAACACACAAAAGTGATCAATAATATGCAGTCAGGTGATACTCAGAGCTCAGTCCACCCTCCATAGAACTAGCATATTTAAAAAATACACATAGACACACACACACACACACATTACAAATATGCAAAGACCCACCTGTGCATACCTGCTCCACCTTGGTGAAGCCCGTCTGTAAAGTTTCATTGAGCCAAGCCAGCAGCTCATGACAGATCAGTCGCTCAGAGCAAAACAAATTTCCAGTCACTGGCACGTCCATCTCAGAAAGAGATGGATCTGCACAAACACAATGTAAAATTAAAAATTGTACATTTCCAAAAATGTGACTCCCGTACACATATATATTCATAAAGTGCCTAAATTCAAGTTATAATATTTAATGCAAGCTCTGTGTTGTATAGCAGATAGACTTAACGCTACTCAATAACATCACTCTGACAGACAACAATGATGATTATTAGTGATCAAAAACCAGCTTTTATTTGTGGCCAAGTAGTAGGTGTAATAGGAATTAACATGTTAATCTGAGCAGATCACAGTTTCCCACAGTTGACCGTGATTATTATATGTCCCTTACAGGCTGTATGAAAGTATAGACAGGTCTCAAATCGACGTGACAACAGATTATTAACGATATATGATACAAATATATATGACGGCCGACAAAAATATTTTGTAAAGGATTTAATAACGTGAGTGTTTTGAACAGGCATTGACAACTACCACATACTTTCTCATTCACTCTTGTCCTTGCTAAGCATCCTGAGCATCATAACCACAGCCTCATGAAATTGATAGCAAACAGAGTTTGAATGTGATAAGCGATCAAAATGTCTATTTCCTGGTTAGTTGTTAGGTCCACTCCTACAAGACATCTGTCTCACGCAAGCGAGTATCACCAGTTAATCTTACACACCGGACTCTCTCTGAACACGTAAAACAGCACAGGACTCAGAACAAGCCATGTATACATTTTCCACAACAAACTGTTCTACTTTTTTGGTGTTTTATGGCAATTGGAAAACCAGCTGAGAGGTGCATTACCGCCACCCATTGGACTGGAGTTTAACAGGTAATTTCTTTTTGAAATAACCACAATACTTTCTATTATTCTTGCTGCTTTTAGGTAATTATTAGGAGATTGTGTACTTTCCTTCCAAACTAATTCCCCAATGTAATATTATGCTTTCTCCTGATATCAATTAACAAAACGTTCTACTTACATTTCGAAACATTGTATCAAATGTATCGTTTAATACCTCCTGCCATGTCAGCAACTGATTGGGGATGTTCTGCCTAAAATGATGACGTAAAATATAGTATTTGACTCCCTCGAGACAACAACTAGTAATGTACTTTGTCGTCGTGTAAAGACTGAGAATTAGATCTGAAATTAAACACAGCCAATTGACTTCTGCTCCGAGCCATATACAAATAACCAAGAAAGCAACTAGTACAAATTTCCCTAATTAATTGAATTAACTTTATTTTCCGATGGCAAATTTAGTTTCCTGCGTGAACATGAATGCAACCTTGCTTGTGGTCCAATCAATGCAGAGAGGTCCGACCTAGCATCGCGTAAATGTCCCTCCACCAATCAAATTAGAGGAGGTAGAATTATGACCAATAGAATCAATGAAACCAGCAACTGACACGGGGTCAGATTATAAACCGGTTTCATCGCGATCTGGAGAAAATAAATCGGACCACAGGTCAGCTGGCTAACGGAGGAGCATTACAGTCTATGGATGGGACGTGTAACTGGAGGGGAAACTACGCAAACAAGCGATGGACAATGTCGGCCAAAAACAATAACGTTACCACTTCAAGATAAACAATGAAACAAGAGTCTAACTACATTCCTTAACCAGCCAATAGCCTTGACAGTTAGTTACATCATAATATCCATACAACATGTAACGTTACCAAATATCTTTCACAATGTTCTCACGCTAGTTAAACTATCGATTAAATTAAACTGTTAATCTGCCGATAACCGTCAACTAACTAACTTGCGTTAGTTAGGTTAGTTAAATCAGTCTAAAACTAATCAAACGAAGTAAACAGCTAACTAGTTTATTTTAAATCCCCGCGATTTATCGAGGACGTTATCTAATAAACATGCAACTGGTGAAACAAGCAAGGACGTTAGCCGTTTAACAACGCAGGCTAAAACGTGAGCTGAAATAACTTTACGGCTCTGTAACGGTTTTGAGGTACAATACAGTTGTGTCAACGAACATTGTTTTCTAGAAACAACTAAGTTTGATGTCTAACGTTAAGCTTAAATCGTTTGAGAACATATCCAGAGAGTGGTATAAAACGTGTCTACTCACCCCCTCTGCTTCGTCCCTGGTGGGTGTTTAAACTAGCTACCAGTTTCAGATTAACGTTAGGTAACCCCGCCCCTCGCCACACGCGCTGCCAGTTACAATGTTTTAAAAATGGGTGATTGGCAATGTAACGTTAATCAAATAATCTTAACTCTATACTCTTTGCTTTGTTATAAAAAACAAATGTAACACAATTACAACGTTGATTCATCTGACGGATCTGAAAATATCGTCACATACAGTGTTGCTAACAACACTTTAAACTCAGTGTTAGCCTTCGGAGCTAAGCAGGCGTTGGTTTGACTTCTTGTGTAACTTAATGTTAGTTTGTTGAAGCTTGCCCAATTGTTAATTACGTCCTGCACGTCTTTTTTGTTAGCAGGTTAAATTAGCACATTAGCAAAGAGACCCATCGCCGTGCGGGCGGGGCAATTGTGAGTTAAACTAGAAAGAGAACTTCACATATGCAGCAAACACCGCCGTGTGTACAACACACGATGCACTGGAGGAGAAGGGCGGTTGGTTGAAATACAATACTTATTTACAATAAACAAATTCTGTCATCGAGCCTCATATTCTGTAATCGAGGCTTCACTCCTCAACCTGCCCCAGCCTCTATGCCAACTAAACTTCTCTGAGATCTTACTTTACACTGCTGCATGTCTTCTGTCTTTGACATGGTCAGAAACAAACCACTTCAGGCTGTAGATAATAACGGAATGCATTTCCAATATCACCTCCCTCTACATAGAGAGAGAGAGAGTTGTAGTCAGCTGACAGCTAGACTTCCTTAGTGCCAATTGAACTATCAGCTTAGGTTCTTAATTATAGCCTCTTCAATCTGGTTTTGCCACAAATTCAATCAAAACTAATCAGCAATTATTTCTTCAGTTCTTGTTCTGCTTGAGCGTCTTCGTTGTTTACTACTACCGACCACAACAACACTTTTTTACATTCATGTTTTCTTTTCATCCAGATGTGATCACTAACATTTTGATCTCAGCTCTTCCACATTACTGCATTAAAAAGCATTAGTCCAAATTGCCGCCTACAGCATTTTGTAACTGAACCCAAGCATTTGAGCACATAACACAGAATCTGTTCTTACCCCTTAAGGTTCCTTCCCTGTTTAATTCAGATCAGACTGTACAATTGTTGCTTTTTTACATGTAAATTATTCACGTATAAGCACCTTCTTATCTGGCATAACCCTTTAATCTTCCAGACTAGACAAGCAGATATGGAGATTTTAAAGAGTAAAATGTTCACTCTCCCTCAAATGAATGTACAGGTGGATCTCAATGAATTAGAATATCATCGAAAAGTTCATTTATTTCAGTAATTCAATTCAAAAAGTGAAACTCATATATTATATAGATTTATTATACACAGGGTGATATATTTCAGGCGTTTATTTATTTTTGATGATTATGGCTTACAGCTAATGAAAACCCCAAATTCAGTATCTCAGAAAATTAGAATATTGTGAATAAGTTCAGTTTTGTAGTCATCTAATGAACTGAAAACACCTGCAATGGATTCTTAAGCCTTGCAATGGTCTCTCAGTCTGGTTCAGCAAGCTACACAATCGTGGGGAAGAGTGCTGACCGGGCAGTTGTCCAGAAGACGGTCATTGACGCCCTCCAGAAGGAGGGAAAGCCACAAAAGGTCATCGCTAAAGAAGCTGGCTGTTCACAGAGGGCTGTATCCAAGCATATGAATGGAAAGTTGAGTGGAAGGAAAACTTGTGGTAGAAAAATGTGCACAAGTAACATGGATAACCGCAGCCTTGTGAGGATTGTGAAGCAAAGCCATTCAAGAATTTGGGGGAGTTGCGCAAGTCAGTGCTACAAGAGTCACTACATTCCTTGTGTCGAGCCACTCCTGAACCAGAGACAACATCGGAAATGTCTTACCAAGTATAAAGTATAGAAAGTGAAAGCGGTGTGATGTTGATTCAATTTGAGGAGGATCTGGCCAGAGGTGATTTATTATAAAGTCGTATTGCAGATACAGGAATGTTCTCTTGTATCTGTCCTTGTGACAGCGGAGCTGAAGATGTCTGTTGGAGAACCTGCTCTGCTGTCCCTGCAGTAGGTGGTGGAGAGGGTGCTCCGGCTTATCCAATATGGACAATCATTTCTTCAGTGACCTCCTCTCCACCACCTGTTCCGGATAGTCCAGTTTGCAGCCAATGATGGAGCCGGCCTTTCTCACCAGTTTAGTGAGTCTGTTGGTGTCACCGGCTCCAATGCTGCTTCCCCAGCAGACTACGGAGAAGTACAGAGCACTGGCTACAACAGACTGGTAGAACATCTCCAACATCTTGTTCCATCCAGGTGCGACTGAGCTCGTTGCAGCAGGTAGATGATGGAGCCCTCCACTCCCACACGAGGCTGGTAAGCTAATTGTAGAGGGTCCAGTGATGATTTCACCTGCGGTCGAGGTGAGCCAAGACCAGCCTCTCCAGCACCTGGGATGTGAGGGCAACTGGTCGGAAGTCCTTGAGGTCAGATGAAGTTGAGGCCGGCACAACGTCCTCCACAGCACCGGGACTTCCTCCTGTCTCAGACTCAGGTCGGAGAGGTGCTGCAGGACATCCGAAAGCTGGATAGCGCAGGTCTTCAGGACCCTGGGGCTGATGCCATCAGGTCCTGCACTGGTGGCTTGGTATAACGGGCTGTATGTTTTGCTTATTTTCTTTTTTTAAATGTCTAAATCATTTCTTAAGAGCACAGTTTGTGTTTTACAATTAAGATAAATATAAACATACTGGCTTATTCCCTGTTCCCATTCTAAGAAGTGTTCAAATCATATTAAAATTCATTACAGCACAAGTTCAATTCAATTAAGTTTATTTTGTGTAGCCCAATATCTGCCTCAGAGGGCTTTACAATCTGTACACATACGACATCCCTGTCCCAGGACCTCACATCGGATCAGGAAAAACTCCCCCAGGGAGGGGTCAAGACAGGAGGCATCAGACACAGCCAGGTCCAATGACCCTATGAAACGTGAAGTCATAAAGACTCCGGGGAGGAAGCAGAGTTAATAATTCTCTCATGATTAAACTATACTCCTAAAGAAAAAATTGATTAGTTGATAAATTAACTAATTATCGTGTAAAATACAAATCAATGTCAAGTCTTTTTAACACTTTAGGGTATCAGACATGCAATTACATTTTTGAATGTATGATTTTATATCCTAAATAATTAATGGAGTCACTAAAAAATAATGTGGTAGTTAACCAATAATGAAAATAATCCTTACTTGCAACTCTATTCAAATGTACAGATATTTCGGCCCAGAGAGTAAATATTAGAACAAAAGATGAATGAACAAAAATTATTTAAGATTTCACACAGGACCCATGGAAGTGTTTTTTTGCTTTTTATTGAGTAACAACTATATATTGGTTGCTATAAGAAGTCAATGAACATAAAAAATACTGCAACACTAATCAGAAAAAAAGTATAAAAATAGCACAGAATCTGTTCTTTTGAAATGCTTTTTGCACTTTAGATCCATAAAAGCTTTCAGCAAAATAAAAATAAATCCTCAAATGGAATCCCGATAAAAGATATCTCAGTATTGTAGTATAAAAAGTAGAAACTTCTCTGATATTATTCACAAGCAAGCCTACAAATGCACTCAAAAGGTTTTACATCTACACAACACAAGATATAAAAAACCTATTGATTAACATGCTCTATAATGTGCTATGACAGAAAGCTTTATATGGTTAATAACTTTGTCCTCTATGTGACAGTTACAAAAAGAAAACAAAAATCTATAGATTCTTTTACTAACTGTTTTTAAGCAAAACATTCAACAGTATTGCTGAGCAATGTAAACAAATACGTTTTAGTTTAAAAAAAAAAAAGGATTGACAACTTAGAGTAAATAGGCTCCTGGTGGCACTTTAAAGGAACTTTAACTTTGAGCACCAGAGAGTAGTTATACATTTCTTAATGAACTGGTCATTTAAACATGAAAGAAAAAAAAGAAAGCTTGTGCATTTTCAAAGTAGTTCTTGGTCAAACAAGAGAGTTAAAACACTTGTAAACCTTTCTATCAATACAATACTTATATTGTTTCAAAATGAAAGTTCCAGTGATAAAATACAAGCTCTATATATATATATATATATACACACAGGGCATATGGGAGCATAAAGCTACAGTATATATTCACAGAACAGAGATCCTACAGTGATGTACAGTTGCCCCTTTGTCTGAGGTAATGCCCATTTAGTATAATTTGGTGACAGTTGACAACATCAAAATATTCCCCCAGTTATCAAAAAAGAAAGAAAGAAGATATTTCAAAGGAATATATCAATTGTTTGTGAGTATAATTTGTTCACATCAAGAGAATTGGTACCAATAAACTGTCCAGTAAACCCTCTGTCTGGTGAACATGCGCAAGCTTAAGCATACAGAATTGCATGTAATTGCAGGTAAAAGAAATAGCAGTGTATAATTATGAAGGAGTATTAAAAAACGACTTCATTGCAATAACTTTTTCTTTTAAGTCTCACCGGAAAACAGTTCTTCTGGCAACAAATGTGCGCCACATCAAACAGTTAGGGCACTTGTAATTACTTATACATACTGCATACCAAAGCATGTGCACCACAGAACAAAGCAGAGTGTCAGACAGCATGGCATGTCAAATGTTTTGGAAACTTTAAAACGCATTTAAACCAAAAATAGTCAGTGGTAGTTCACAAGGAATATTGCGTGTTCGCCAGTGTTTCCCTCCTTTTTGCTTTTTAAAACCAAATTTACACACTCACCCTTTCCTGCAATCAAATTAACTTATCTTATCTATGTGGCCGACATCACCGACATCCAAACGCTACAGTGAGCTAAAACAATGTTTTTTTTAACGATAAAATCTAAACTTCTACAAAAGGATAATTGCCATCACTCGTAAGTTCTTAGCTGTCTGGAACGGTTCTCAACAGACAATCTCTATATCTGTGTTTTTGCATTGGCTTGTTTCAAGTATTTGTATGTAGCTATCAGGGAGATATCTATGTGACAGTATAACTAAAGTTTCATACAATCTTTACAACAACATTTTTATATCATCTTTGACAAAAGTTTTTTTTAAGCTATTTTGTTCATATGAACTCAAAGCAAAAGACAACAAGCTAAATTATTGTCTGTTTTTCTTTCACAACAATAAACAGAAAAACTACAAATATGAACTAAATATAAAGACAAACTCTGCTTCATCTCCAGGTTAGCCTGCAGTGCACTAGATTCCATTACTGAATGTATTTTCCTACAGAGCACTTTCCATATTGTTTCTTTCTAAATATGTTGTAATTTCAACAAATATAAAAATATATTTTGTTAGCATTGAACAACCACAATGCTTTCAAAGCACCGGTGTGGCGTAGACTTGCGTGATATGTTTTTGTTGAATGCTCTTTCTGTTTTATTTATCAATACATTTTTATATAATTTAGCATAGTTGTGGATATGTATTATCTTAGAATTCTGAAAGATAACCCTGATATCATGTTTCGACTTTTCTGAACTTTTCCGAACCCCTTTTTGAGAAAATACACACAGGTCTGATTCTAGTGCAGCATGTCGGCCCAAATCTGTCCGTCTAAAGACTTTGGTTCAAGAACAACAGCCTGTTGTCACACATTTTAATCATCAGCTAAATGGAGGCATAAACATCCGCTGAAATTTGTACATGTCCTCAAAGAAAAGTTTGATACAGTGCCGTAAAAAGCTGGACCTTTGGTGCCATGTTGTTCTCTATTTTCTACAACTACTAAGTGTTGTCGACTCAAAAACAATACCTTCTCAGGGCATTTCAAAAGAAAGAAAATCCTGTCACTGAAAAAGGCCTAATCTTAATCATCAAAACATGGAAGTCAGGTTTCGCCATCTTTCCCTTTTAACTCAGCTGAACTTCCAGAGAGGCAAACATCAGCGATACTATGGTACTCTGATACTATGGTACTCTGATACTATGGTACTCTGATACTATGGGACTCTGATACTATGGGTTGAAAGACAGCCCATGCTTTATTTGTTCATCTCGGTGTTAGTGTGTTTAAGGCTGCAGTGCATTAACACCAGTATCCCAAAAGGGCTGGACACAAAAACAGCTATTTTCAATATTTTCCAGCTACACTGATTTGAAAAGAAACTGGTTATTCTCCTGCAAGAGTGAAGAGAAACATCCAGGTCTTTTAAAAAATGTGGCCCGGCAGCTGATGTTCCCTGGAGCCAGTATCACAATGGAAAAGCTGATGTGTCATTACAACTGGTGATGGCTGGCGTCTATTCACAGGCGAAGTAGTCTTTCAGTGGTGCGAACAGATGCCGGATGACGGGGACGCTCCAGGACCGGCCCAGGAGCTTCTGTCTGGCACCGCGACCCATGTTGGACACGTCTGTGTAGTGGACAGGGAAGCCAAAGATCCTGCAGGGTAAGAAATCAGAAACCAGTTTGTTCAGGTTGAACCTGGGTGTCCCGAGTCATCGAAAGATATCTGTAAAAGGACTCAATGAATTGAATCTATAAATCTATATCAATCAATGTGTTGTTGTCAAGGCTGTTGCTATGATGCTACCCCAAGGGTTAGCCGTCCTGTCGATGAGAAAGTCTGTCTCTTAAGTGCTCCAGAAGGCTAATACATTCCTTTGTAAAGTACCCGGCAATAACAATTCTGCAGTCCGCTTGCACTGCAAGACTATCTTACTTTTTCAGTTTTGCACAGTGGAAGTGCTGATGTGAAAGCAGAGAATGTGTCGTTTTTTTTGCATCAGACAAATACTGTGTGTTTAGTTTTAAAAGGTACCTGAGAATCAATCATTATAATGCACCTATGCAATCCTTGCATTTTGTCTTCACTAGTGTTTTCACACAGCTTTCAAATACACTTTTGGGAGACATTACATCCTTTTTCATTTACTGTCCATGGTGTTGAAAAGGTGAAAGTTGCAGCGCTGAAATGTCCACCATCCCGTTGGTGCGTGTATAAGCACATATTAAGAGTCCCGGTTTGGGGGATTTACAAATATGGTCACCCTAAGCGAGTAAAATGTAACAACTTACTTCCACACATTCTTGTCACAGCGTAGAAGAGAACATTGCTAACCCCAGAATACTATACTGGTTACAGTGGCAGCATTGGGTCTCTCGCCTCACTTCCCACCATCTGGATAAAGACAAGCTAGCTCGCTAACTAGCCCGCCATCCGTCAACGGAGCCGAGACCGGTCTCTTATACCGACGAGCAGCGGCGACACTTTACAGCCCCACTGACGTGTTTTCACCACAGCAACTGACAACAATCGCCATTTTCATTGGTACTATTCAAATGACCATGGACAACAGTTCAATGCTCTACTGATATTCTATTAATATGGGTAACACTCACTATTTGTATCATCAGTTTAAATCAAAGTGTTAAATCCAACTAAATTTCTCATCTATTTGATCTTCTGAAGGGTCTTTCTGAGTGTGTATGTGTGTGTGTGTGTGTGTGTGTGTGTGGTTCCTGCTAACCTCTCCAGCTCAGTGCACCAAAGTATGTCCTCTTTCCCGTTCATTATGACAGGGAAGTGTTGATCCTTCCCTTGTTTGATGGAGTTGGAGCGGGTAGTGATGGTACGCACCTTCCCAAACTACGAAAACAACAAATACACGATCAAAGAAGAGACCAAGTAACCATTTTAGAAGTGTTACCTGTGAAGAGTGATTTTATTCTGTATTCTATAGATATATCAAACCTTTGCAACTCTGCCGTGATCCAGACAGTCCTGCAGCTTCAGCTTGTCCATCCCAGAGGCACACAGAGGCCTGAAACAGAGAGGAGTATTCACACATAAATAATTTAAGATAGTAATATAATACATATATACATATATACACACACACACATCATAAGCAAAACCCACACAAAACAAAATGTTTTTTACACAGAAGATACTGTGATGCAACAATGCCGGTCCACAACAAACAATTATTTTCATTCTCAATTGGACGTTTATCTTTTAAACTAACTGAAAAAAGTTTCAAATGTCCGTCCCAGTTTCTTCAAAGGTCATGTTTTGTCAGTCCAAAACCCAAAGATATTCAATTTAATATGGTATAATAGATTTTTTGTAATGATTGCATGAAAGATTACTTTAACTGGCAATATCTTTCTGTCATATCACTAATTGATATGTTGAATATTCGTTGCAGCTCTGGTAACATATTATTCACTACTATAAAGAAGTTTTTTCTTTGATAAATTGGAACTGAGACGATGATGGCGAGTTGTTTCCCTACCTGTTCATGCCCGGCAGGTTTCCCCAGAAGTATCGGGCACGGTGAGCAGCAGACACCTCAATAGCATCGATCATCACAGGGTTACACTGCAACGGAATAAAGAAACACAAAGACACACATTGGTTACTCAATTAAACTCATGACAATCATAAATATACAGCGCTTAAAATGATTCACAGTTTTTAAGTCCAGTGACTCAAAGGGCAAACCACTCTGGCTTACAACATACAACTGGGGGGGGGGAGGGGTAATTTAAATGTCTCCACGCGCTGCCTTTACAGAGATATCATTAGTGTTGTGCTACAGTGCACATCAGTTGTGGCTCTATGGCTTCAGTGTTTCTGCTGCTAAAGGACTTAATGTTTAAACTTGCTATCTTGCTTGTTTTAAAAGTGACATATTATCTTTTTAAATAAATACCTTGTGGTTTATTGAATTCATTGCTACAAATAAATACATTTAAATAAGTATTCAAAGAAACTTTAAACAGACTTTACGAGTTGAATTTGAGAATGGAGTTGTGTGATGTTTTGTTCCCTCGCAGGGATCTTTTTCTTTAAATTAGTCTGGTTGTCTGTTCAGCAACTTGCAAAATAGTATTACAAACAAACATGAACAAGAATAATGATACAATTGTGGATTGTGTTCTTGCCTCACAAATTATATATTTTTCTCATATCCCCCACCTCAGGGTTTGGTCTAAAATTAGGTTTCAGGTCGAGGTCTTGATCTACTTTTTCCACTACACATGGAAAAAATGTTCCTTCACGGATGTCTTTGGTTTATGTTTGAGATATTTTGCAGCTGTTTACACTCTCCAGTCCATATAACTCACCTCTAGGAATCGTGAGATGTCCCTCTTGTCATTGACGCCCATGGCGACCACGTTTTCGAACATCCAGAAGAACGGCCTGTCCTCTCCTTCTTTGGGTTTGGCCTCGCTCAGCAGACGGTAAAACTCGAAGAACAGCCTCCCTGTGCCTTCTGGAGCAACAAAGCACGTCAGAACAGACTGAACTTCTTCCTCATGAGATTTAGGGATACATGCACCTGCCAGTAGCCACTCCAGATTACCTTTCAAACATATTTTAAGTTGGCCATTCTTTTTTCATTAAAAAAACGGTGGGTATTTAGACAATATAAAAAAACTAAAAGCATTCACCTAAACTCATAATAGTGAAATTAAAATGATTATAAAACAGAGATTAACCACCACAGCCATTCACTGCTCAAACTCTTGTGTATATTGGTGTAAAACAAACTTTACTGAAACAAAGTCTGTTCCGTGACTTCCTCTGGCAGGTACCAACCATAGAGCCCCTTCCTGGCAGGATTCACGATTGACAGGTCGTTGCAGGGACTTCCTCCTATCACCAGGTCAAATGGACCCCAATCCAGAAGCTGAGAGACAACAGCACCACCAAGTGTTAGACTGAGGAATTTGCAGCTACACATTTTCCGTTGATTGAAAAATGAATTAACTGACTTAACTCTAAATGCAATTATTCATCGAAACCAGCAACATTCACAAGGGTGATACTTGCAACCCCCACCTTAACTGGGCACATGTTGTTATCTTTCAACCTTTCACACATAATGAAAGTAATGAAAGAGATGAAGAGAGGGAAAAAGAAATGAAGTAGTGACAAAAAGACACACTCACTCACTCACTCACTCACTCACTCACTCACTCACTCGCTCCCTGAAGGGATTTGAGAAGGTTGAAGCTGCTCTTTGTCCCCGACCCTGAACCTCGTCACTGCAGCTGCCAGCTTCTGTTTGGTGTGTGTACGTGTTCCAGTGTTTGAACACACCTCAGCTACATCCACACTACTACGTTTCCATTTTAAAAAGCATATATTTAGCTACGTTTACACTGAGCGCCGACACTACACTGGAGTTTCAGAGAAGGAGCTTCCAAACGCTACTGAAAGCCGGGTAAGATGGAAAACTCTGGGGTTACCTCGTAATGCGGACACTTGATTTGGTCTCAGCAGTCACGACGCATCCTTCGTTTAAACACGGATAACGCATAACATGCGCTGTGATGTTTAATTCTGCATTCTATAATTCTACGACTGCCGACATCAGAGGAAGCAAGCGGTTATTGGAGCGAATAGCGAGCGGCGTGTCCAGCGGCATTATCCGCCCCATGGAGCGAATGTTTGAAGTCACGGTTTGCGGCACAAAAAGCAAAAAGGAGGACTTTCTTTTTATTATTAATGCTTATTTGTTTTTTGTTTTTGATTGATGGATATATGTGATGACTGAATTACTAGCTTACACATATTATTTTGCTTTACAAGAATAAAGATATAGATTGGATTTTGATAGAAAAATACGAAAAAATAGATGTAAATAGGTGTAAAATATGACCAGGGATATGATGTAAAAGGGTTAAAAAGGCATTTCTCATTTCTGAAACCATTTCTTTCTTACGTTTTTTTTGGAGATGTTCCTGACATCATGGACGTACTGGATCCTTCCTTCATGTCGGACAACGCCCACTGAGATGGAGTCCTCGCACACCTCTGACGCCACATACTGGTCCACCTTAAAACCCAGGTCCCTTAAAACCAGGTAGCCTGGAAGCACAGACACAGTTTGCGTTATGACCTGCTGCGTTTTAGGTGGATTAAACACCAAATGGTCAAGACATCAGTTCAAATACATTCATTCACTGCCTGTCTCTTGTCATCCACACTCGTCCTCACCAGTGGCAATGCCGTCAAACAGGGAGAGGACTCTGATTGGTCGTCTCTGCTCTGCAGGGACTGCTGGGAACATCTTTGGTTTCTCCTAGAAATTAAGACAAATTCTATTTGAGGCGCATTCTTATCTGGGCAGCAAATGTGTTAAAGATAATGTTTTCACGAATTATATTACAGCATTTAAAGATTATTCAATTATTAATTATTACTAAAACATGTTCTTATCTTCATTTCTGGAAAGCTGATGATCTGCTCTGCTGATTACATTCAAACTGGATTGTTACATTATAACTTTGAAAGTCATAAAAGGTTAGTTTTTTTTGCAGGGTCATTGCACTGGATTGTACATTAGGTTGTTCAAGTTTGTATTTAGTTTACTTTCTGTTTGCTGCTGCTATAACCTGACCCAGTCTGGCTTTTCGTTAAAAAATTATTAATTTCAGTTTGCGGTATTTTAGAAATGTGGCAAGAAGAAGACATGAAACATGAAACAAGAAGTTACAATAAGTCTTTAAGTTGACCACATAGTGATGTCCCCTTTTTACATTGATTTAGCTGAATAATCTTTATCGACCCAAAGGGGTAAAACCTTGCAGTATTTCACAGTAAAAAGCAGAAAATCAAAAAAAATCTTGTCCATCATATTGATTTATCTTGGTTGGGAGATACTGATATAGAATACACACATACATATTTACAGATAAAGATAAAGATAGATTTGTTAACAAAAATTAGACTTTTGTCAAACATCTGTATACCGTATTTTCCGCACTATAAGGCGCACTTAAAAGCCTTTAATTTTCTCAAAAAAAGACAGTGCGCCTTATAATCCGGAGCGCCTTATATATGGATTACTTCTGGCTGTGCTTACTGACCTCGAAGCGATTTTGTGTGGTACACGGCGCTCTCTCAAAATGTTTTAGTACGACTTTGGTAAACAACAAAGCCGCACCGCTTGTAGCATTACGGCTACTGTAGTCAGGAGCGTCGCGGAGTAATACATACTGTGCTTCACCATAATATTACAGTGTGTGTGTATAAGGACCCCACAATGGCACCTGTCAAGAGACACGCTTACGACGCGGACTTCAAACTCAAGGCTATCAGTCACGCAGTAGAACATGGGAATAGAGCCGCTACGAGAGAATTCAACATTAATGAATCAATGGTACGGAAGTGGAGGAAGCAAGAAGATGACCTGCGCCAAGTAAAGAAGACCACACAGAGTTACGCTAACATTTGATTTAGCGTATCAGACTTTTTTTTACGTGTTACAACTGAACAAGGTTGGGAGTTATTGTGAATACACTCATTAACGTTTGAACAATGTTGAGTTATTGTGAATACGTTTAATAAAGTTTGACTGACTGACTGTTTTGTTTCACTTAATGCGCCTTATAGTCGGGTGCGCTTTATATATGAAAAAAGACCGAAAATAGACCATTCATTGACAGTGCACCTTATAATCCAGTGCGCCCTATAGTGCGGAAAATACGGTACATTTAAAAAAAAAAAAGGGACTCACAAACTCCTGTCCATTGTCGTTGGTGAAGAAAACCTGCAGCTTGAGGCTCCAGTCGTGCCGTCGCTTTAGGGCGCCGTACTGCAACAGCGGCTGGCACATGTAGCATCGCCACGGGTCCAGATAGCGAGCATTGTTAGACGCTCCGGGATCCACCAGGATGTCCAGACAGTCCACACAGAAACACCTGAAAGGAAGAGAGGAGAGGAGCTGAACGGACAGATAGACATGTCGATGGGGAAGTCAGTAGGTCATGTATTGTGTGTACTGTTACTTTGTGTGTGTGTGTGTGTGTGTGTGTGTGTCGGACCTGCAGCAGTTGGCGTTGCCGCAGAGCAGAACCTCTCGACCTCCGCAGCAGACAGTGCAGTAGGACTGGTAACCGTCATCGTCGTACATGTAGGACATCTCCAGGTACACGTCCTGAACACACACACACAGGAATAAATCCCATAAATCCATCTTCAGTTTGGGGATCTCAGGGGAGGTTTTTGACATGTTCAAGGGCAACTACTGCATGCTCAATGTGCAGGTTTCAAATAAGTCTTTTAGGACATCTTGACTTCTTATAGCGCGAAACCTTAAAGACCTTAAATATTTCATTTACAGTGTCCCAGTGCCAGAGCAGAGAGCACTCAAATGAAATGCTGCATCATCAATTTTCCTGATATGACAGGTCAGCATGTTTGCCTTGAAAAAAGTCTATTGACAAGGACTCCTGAATGCAACGGCAAACATGACCAACACGGCTGAGCAGAAAGCGCCACCTTCAGGAACTCATAAAAACGTCACACTTAATAATTCAACGGGTTAAGCTACTGATTGTGGAAAATAGTCAATTGTTTTGTTGCTCTACCTTGCATGTTTGGCACAGGCCTCCTTCAAACAGTGGGTGGAAGGTTACTGCTCTCATCTTTCCACAAGAGAGACAGAACTCTGTAAAAAATTAAACAACACGATTAATAATTCACAAATTAACTCGCACAGAAACACACACAAAAGAGTGAGTCTTTACCTTCTATACTTCTTTTATTTTTTAGAACTTCATTCACCATTTGTTCTGAGAGGAAAAGAAGGACAATGTTATAAAGTATGAAAAGACTCAAACACATTTACTATCCTCCGAGGGACAATGGTACTCTTTTAGTCCTAAGCCCTTTATTAGCTTCACCTTTTCCTGCCCAAGTTGTAACGCAGATCGTTGTTTCAATGTGCAGCCAACCTCTATTGAATACCCTCCTCTACACAATAGTACACTCAGCCAAATAAAAATGATAATAAAAATAATAAAGTAAGAAACATATGTTAATCTGGAAGACAAAACCAATTTCAAACGTAGCATTTTAGTTCCCATTTAAACCTTGAACATAGTTCAAGTTCAAGTTCAAAAAGAATTAAAGAAAATAATATATCAAATGACAAAAAAATTCCATGAGCTATACGCAGCATTGTAAAAATGTACCTCTGCTGTAGGACTCCTCGGGGGCGGCCTTGCTCCTACAAAGGCTGACTCTGGGCCGCTTGGCGCTGGGGAAATACTCTGGCAGGGAAACATCCAGGACCTGGTGGTCCAGAGGGTTACTGTCTGCAGGGAGACACAGGAACAGTCAGACTTTACCATCATTTCCTCACTGAATGGCACTTTGTTTTGTGATGAACAGTACGTGACTGGTTTGGTGCTGCTGCCTTGCTCACCAGCAGTATGTGTAGGTTTGAGTCCCTCCTCCCCTTTGGGCAGGAAGCCGCCGTTGGCCCAGTCCAGCATGGGTTTGACTTGATCATCTGCATTGTCCGACTCGGAGGGAGGAAACTTCTCCTCTGCCCGGATACTGGACATCTGTGATAAATAGAACGTTTTCTCTCAAAGGGATTCAAAACAAAAATAAATGTAGAAGCACCGGTTGTATAAATAAAGTCCACGTGACGTCACCCGTTGCTTTGTGGACTACGGTTTTGAACCTTCGAGTTCATCATCAGGACCAACTGTCTTTTGGACCATTTGGCTATTTAAAATTAGCTCTCATTCTGCTTTAATTAACAGTCCGACCGCGTTAAGCATTCACATCCCGTCCAACCAAATATTTCTTCTAAAAATACCTAAATGTTTAACAACAAATGTTCAATTAAAATACAACATTTTCGGTTTTAAGTTCAGGTCTTGAGTTGAAGTGCAATTGTTAGGTCTTTCAGCAATTCTCTTGCGCACCACCAAATGCGTACTACAGGTGGTATTGGTATCACAGTTTCAGAATCACTGATCTTTTGATTTTAGTAAATCCACATTTAAAATCCTTAGATATTCACCTTGAAGAGAGATTATGGGTTGTTAAAGACCTGACACTAAACATTCCTCGAAGAAATATATTTATAAGCATTAAGCGGAAGGCTTCGTTCTCGGCTTCCTGACTCATTTAAAAAAGACAGAGATAAAAAGAAAGGGAGATATTGTGCGAATGAGCTGAGAGGGCAGGCAGTGTAATAAAGAGAGACAACCCGGCGGTCCTCACTCATTAGCCTCTTTTTTTATGGACAGGATGAGACAGTGATAGTGAAGAGGAATCCCTTTCAAACATAAATCTGTTGGTTTTACTGGGCATATGGTGCACCACACATATACACACACACACACACACACACACACACACATGCACACACACACACACACACACACACACACACACACACACACACACACACACACACACAACCAATGTAATTGAAGACACCTGCACTAAAGAGGAGGGAAGAGGGAGATGGCAGGTTAACTCTGCCCAGCAACCAAGAACAAAAGTGGATAACTTCAAAAAGTGGCATCTAATCCACATCTACGCTTACCTCCAGTGCTTGGAAGATAGCCCTGCGGTAGGAGGCCAGTTTGGTGTAGGAAGCCTGGCTGAAGAACTTGGGGAAGGCAGTGATGGAGTCCAGTTTGTCAGCTGAAACCTGGACGGAAAAGAAAACGTGGCATCAAACAACTATTATATGATTTCCCTCTCCCTCCCTCTTTCAGTCTGTCTGATTTGCTTCTTCCCTCTTTACCTCAGAGAACTTTCCATCTCCAAACCACTGCAGCCACCTCATGCCGTTGCTGGCCTGCCGTTTGCCAGTGGCGCGCCACGTCACCACGATGCCGGGCCACCAAGAAAAGCCTTTGATCTTTCCCCACACCAGCTCGCCAATACCAAAACCCTTGTTGTCCTGGATGGAGGAGTGCAGAGTGTAGATGGATCATGTTAGGATCTTGTACTTTGTACCACTTTACTAATAAGAAACAGTGGGTGGCAGAAGAGAGGAAGAATGAAGATAATGGAAAGAGAGATTGGTTTGACAGAAAGCTGTGAAGATATCTGTAAAAACTGAAAACCTCTCTGGGCATTTGGCTAGTTCCTAAAACCAGCATGGTTTTGAAAGAAAACGTAGAAAGGGAAAACTAAAGAAAGAGGGAAAACAATGTTCATATTTTGGGAAAAACATCTCAAGTTGAATACTAGAATAGAAGATGGAGAAGAACTTATTGCATCTTCAAGACTAGTTTAACAGTGTTAAAGATAAAGAATGAAAGGAGGAAATGTGTCAGGAAGAGAACAGAGAAACATTACATTACATTACATGTCATTTAGCTGACGCTTTTCTCCAAAGCAACTTACAATTAAATTATATTCATACACTGTTACAATTGTGCATATTTCCTCAGAGAATTTAGATGGAATTTCAAAATGAAAGCTTTAGATAAAATCCTCCTCTTCGGTGTACTAGATTACAAAACCAAATGTTTTGTTGGAGAGAGGACAGAGAGATAAGTGTAGAGGAGAAGGTTTAGCTGACATTTGAGTAAAGAAACAAATCCTGTACCCTGTCTTTAATACAAATAGTGTAAGTATGACCATTTTAAAATATACTTAAAACAGAGATTGCCCTGGATGGATCAATAAAAGACAAATTTATCGAGATTACATTTGCACATCTTTAAAGCATCAAAACATAATAGTGTTAGTCCACTTTGGCATCACTCTACACCTGTATGAAAACACTTTGTAGTCTGATTTGCTCAGGTGTGTTTCCTTTATTTCTGCTGTTAGCATTGCAATTTAAAGAAGGCATCAAACATCACTGATAAAGCCATAATTGACCCATTTTTCTTTCTTTCTTTTGCAAATGATGTGTGCTAGTTTTTGAGCAGGTGTGATTTCTATGCTTGCAAACAAATCCCAGTTGAGCCAAGGCTATCTGATCCCTCAGTCCGCTTTAAGAGAGAAAAACCCATTAGGCTTTGAAAGGTTGCTACGCTCCACTGACTTCAGCCCGGGTCAAGTGAAAACACACACGGCCGCACAATGAAACGCATCAGCGTGCACAAAAAAAACAAGTGTACTATGAGATTTCATGCACACAGGCAGACCTGAGGTATGCAAAGCTGTATGAGTATGCACCACACACACACAGACACAGGCCCTCCTGTGCAGACTGGTGGTCGTCATGACTTGAATTAAACTATTGATACACAGCAAACACAGCCAGACTGTGAGTGAGTGAGTGAGTGTGTGTGTGTGTGTGTGTGTGTGTGTGTGTGTGTTTCTGTGGCCACCTGCACTAACACAAGGCCAGGTGGGGGAGGTTCTGCGGTCTGAGAAGGGAGTTACCCTCCTTCTCTTTCTATCACTGCCAAACTTTCACTTCCCCTTTTTGAAATAAGCTGCCTCAATTCAGCTGCCTCTCTCTTTTTATTTCCCTTTGCACATCCTTAACCCTTTTCCAAAATGCCTTTAAAAAAAGATTGTTAGTATCGTGCAATGTAAATGCACAATGTTTGTCAGCAACCAGTCATATGGTAAATTAGGAGGAAGTTGGCCATGTGTGCTCTGATTAATTTAGCAGGCAGTTAACACAACCGTCGTAATGTTGTTTTAATGGAAACTCGACTTATGGCATTTGCTCCTGGTTTTCTTCACCACCGTTTCAGAAGAAGAAAATATCAGAAGTAACAGGGAACCAGCTTTAAAAGTGACATATTTTCTTTTTTGTGCTGTGTGGTGGATCTAATGTATGCCGATTTGGAAAAGTAACTGAGAAATATTTAAATAAGACGATAAAGAATTACATTTGAGAATGGAATTTGGTTTGGTGTTTTGTTACCTTGTCAGGCTATATTTATTGAAAATAGGGACATTAGATTGGTTGTAATGTTTAGTAACTTAGTGTTTAACAATTGTGATAAGGTCGTTGATTGTGATCCTGTCTGAACATAATCGCCACATCATATTCTTGCCATATCGGCCACTTTCATTTCAAGGTATATTTCTAACGTCTGTAAGTTAAATTCTATACTTTTATTGTATCTAAATGAACCTTTCAGTGTAAATAAGTAAGTGTCCAGGATGCTCAAACCTCCGAGGCTGCACAATTTATGCAATTTTTCTAAATTGTACATGGATTGCATAATAACATTTAGCATATTTCAGCATCTGCAGATATAATGTAATTTATTGTCCATCCACCTGCCCACATGAGTGGATGGAGGTCTAATCTCTAGTCCTGATATCTGATTTGCGACCCTCCATCCTTCCTCCTCCAAACATACACCTTACGTTGTACTCTGGCTGGATCTCAGAGCTGGATGAGGTGCTGATGCTCTGGGCTGAGTCCTTGGAGTCTTGTTCTATCAGCTCGGGACGGGGGGCCTCTGGGATCCTGCTGGACAGAACCACTGCCACCTGAGGACCACCACCAACACCAGACTGATGTAGAGAAACAGAGATGAAGATAAATATGGAGGTTTATTAGACTCAAAGGTTTAATTTCAGATGTCATCATCCCTCCTTCAGACCAATGTTAAAAGGGACAGATGTTTTGAAGTGGGGTTGTATGAGATACTTATCCAGCGTAAGTTTATTACCTATAGTAGCTGGCGGTCAGCACGCCTCAAGTTTGAGGAAACAGACAGGAGTACCAGTGGAAGAGCAAAGCTAAAGCTGGAGTTAAAGTAACTGTTTTTGTCAATGGAGTCTGTAGCTTTGAAGAGAGAATAGGTTTCAGTTCCCAGTCGGTAATGACTGTCTGACAGCAAGGTGAAGCGGTGAAAATATTGCTTGTAGTCTTGTCTGTTTCTCCAAACTGGGGGCGTGCTGACTGCCTACGAATGTAGTAATACACTGATTTTGGATTTTGGATTTTTGCTCCCTGCTTCCACCTCTATGCTCTGATAGATAATATTTAACCAGGATTTCAGTCAAATCAAGTTATGGATGACAGTGAATGGTAGAGAACAATGTTGGAACCCTGCTTTTTTCAAGTCCATTTCTATTAATTGTAATGCTACAGTGAAAATCCTGATAAGAAATACCAGAAATTCGGTTGTGTGGCAATTTTAATTTATATGTAGGAAACACCCAGAGCAAAGAAATATCATCATGTTCCAGCTTTAAAAAAGAGTTACTGGCACTCTTATTTCTGTGTCAGTCAAAATATTTGTTGGACAGTAGATGAAGGGACAAAAAAACAGAAATTTGCATTTACTTTTGCAGAATTGTTTTGAAAAATTGCTTTAGATGTTCATGATAATTTGATGGCAACCAGAAAGGTAAGAAACAAACAAAACAAGAAAGAATAGATTAATCTTTCTCATTATTTGATGTTGTCAACAGATTAAACCTGCATCAAATGTGTTTGTTTTTACAACCACATTGTCGTAGACGAGGACAACCCACAGGTCTTTTATGGTGACATTAGAATGTGGGGAAGTAAACAAAAAATGTTGCACTGGAAACTACATTAGGCATGGAGAGTCTAAAGAACATGTTTGAGTTTATCCTGGCCAAGGTTATTTTGACAGTTGGTGATTCAGATTTAGGCCTGAAAAAATTTAATCAAATAAGGAAGCACAAACAATGAAGGAAGTTAGTTGACTAAAATGTATTTTAAAATAAGCACTACATCATTTGTAAATGGAAACATTTGTGACGTGTGTTTACCAGTAACATGCTGGGCTCTTGTTTGCGGTTCTGTCTGCGAGGCTTGTTGTGCGTGCGCGGCTTCAGACCGGCCTGAAAGATGGTTCTAGGTCGAGGCGTCTTTCTCAAACCCAGCTGAGACGCTCCTGACGTCTTGTCCTGTAAACAAACACACAAAAACACACACTCAAGAGGGTTTCCAAAAAGAAGCTTTAGTAAATTTAAGTTTGTATGCCTGGGGTCATACCTCGCTGTCGGAGTCCCAGGTAGTTTCCTCCTCCTCTGACTTCTTCCTGCTCCTCTTCCTACTTCCCTCTGACCCTTGGTTACCATCTGGGAAGAGAAAATGCAACGGAAGGTTTGACAGATGGCTCGAAAAGTAATTTAATATTTTCAAGAGATAATGTGCAACTAGCAGGACAGTCACATTTCTGAAATTGCTTTATAAAAGGCCTAGAAAAGTGAACATCCTCCTGAGACCCAGCCCATTCATTTGTATCCTCTGTGGACATGTTAGTTTTGCATCTCTCCTTTTACTCATTTGAGTTATCCTATTAAGTCCTGCTGTACACTAAAGAGGACATCCTGGGATTTCCAGTGATATCACATGGGTAGGGGTGGGATGATGACAACTTCCTCTTCCTTTTGACACAAGATAGCGTCTGTATCAGCCAGAATATTTTATGGAAAGTCAATGGTTTAAGTCAAATATTGCTTAATTATTGTCTTTTTTACTATGATATTCATATATTTTCTTGTATATTAACATGCCATGAATGATATATTTAGTTCTGAAAGCATTTCAGTTATTTGTTTTTTAAAATAATAGTCCTTTAATGAATGTCATACATTTTTATCAATTATATTGGACACCAAGACAACATGTATGTATGACTCAGCATTGTTGTAGGAGACAGAACTTAAGCAGAAAGGATTCTGTACCAGATAGTTGAGGGAGAATCTGTAAGTAGAATAGGAACCAGGCACATGCCTGAGATGATGGACATTAAGCATGCAGAACGATGCAGAACGGGCTGCAGAAGCAAGACGTACATGAGGTGTACCAAATGCAAGATGTTCCTCTGCATTACCAAAAACAGAAAATGCTTCCAGGAATATCACCACTAAAATTAAAACATGCAAAAGAAGAAATGTAGAACAATAAAGAATGATGAACAAAAAGAAGATTAGTTTAGGTTCAACAAATAACTAAATCGAATTTAAAATAAATATATCTAATTTAGTTCTGGACATAAGACGACAATGCATTCAGTTTTAATAGAAAATGAACTACCATCGTTGCAACCAACAAGCAAAAAAATCCAGATGGATGAATGATTATGTTTTATAATCAAGTTTAATGTATTATTGGCTTTTCACATGAAAATGGTCCTGTGGTCTGCTACAGTGGACATGCTGTAAAATAAAAAATTAAAATAATTTTCAAAATGTTTAAATTGTAAGATGTTTATTTAACTCTACATAGGTAGGAAATCACACAAAATATATAATTGGAATACACTATTTCCCCTCCGTTTCCAGGAGGTAATGTTTATATTGCCCTTTCCAGTCAACCTCTGTGTGTGTGTGTGTTACCTTGAGGTGAGGCGGCGTCTCCGTTCTGCTTGGGGCTGAAGGGGGAGGGCGGTTCGGCAGCGGTCAGAGGGCTGTTCTCATTGGTCAGCTCGACACCACTGTCGTTCTCTGATTGGCCTTTAGCTGGAGGCATGTCACCGTTCACTGGCGCCTGAGGATAGAGAAAGGTGGAAGGTGACTCATAGACTTCAACCTGATTGACTCTTACTGAAAAGCGGCTCAGCTTATTAGATGTATTGATTCACTGATTGAAGTGAGGACGATAAAGACGTTAAGGTAAGGCAAAGATGTGAATAGTGAAAACAATACGAGGAGAAAAGTGACAAGTGGAGGAGAACAACTACTACTCCCCGGGTGCATTTCAGAGAGAAACATCCCAACGCCACGCTTTAAGTTTAGTTACAAAGACTAAGAATATGCTGTTGGGAAAACTTAAATGATCTAACTTCTGGATTCTGGGTTAATGTTAAATAAATGATCCAAAGTTGAATATAAGGCTGTAACAAATGCCTTTTACATTCAAAGATTTCTTTTGAGATTTTCAATTGAAGCATTGAATGTCTGTCGTCATGTTTCGTCATCGTCATTCAACATTCTTTTATTTTATTTATTTTTACTTTATTTTACTCCCACGATACTTTGCTTCTTGGTACTCAGAGGGCTTTCTTGCTGGCTACCTGATGCTGGAGCTACGTGCACATTGAAAGGGAAAAGCACCTGTTGTTGAAGTATCGTAGATTGAAACTTCCTGGCCACATAATGAAACTCTGCCAATCTTCAACTGTCCGTTCACCTGCATGCAGTGACACAGAGCAAGCCAAGAAACGGCAAAGCCGCATCCCAAGCGAGCCCTTAGAAAAGGAAAAACAATTGGCAGCGAGCCTGTAAAAGGGATGCTTTCTATTTCATAACTTTGTATTCATATGCTATGTCAATTAGATGGTTATAATATTCATCAGCTTATAGTGATCAATTTGACCTAGACAGACGTGATCACTATCGTCATTTTTCACTGTATTTTTTATTTTATATGAAGCCCACTATAACTACTAACTAATATATCGAAGCTAATGAAGAATCAAGAAAGACTCGAAAACAGACAGAAAGTGTTGCCCGTGCCAACGGCCCTCCACATAGCCTTCACCTGCCAACCCACCCACAGCTGAGGATGATGACGGTGTGATGTGCTGGCTGACGTCATCGCCCAACATCCCCAAAGACTGTCAGGATGCATTACGTCCACAGCACAAGTAAACGCCAGAGCCTCTGGCTGCACATGTATGACGCATACTGTGAAACGGTCACATGACATCCCTGTAGTTCCACAAGCATGACGCTGTGCAACCTGTTGAATCATGGCTCGGAGGGCTGATCTTCTAATCCTCAAACCACAATTGCAATGACAATCCCTTTGCCAGACACCTTGAATGGTTTACCAACTGGGTCACTTGCTTCCAAAAACCCTTTGAGGAGCATTCCCAGTCACCACATACGGGCTCATTGCACCAGCTTGTATTGTGTACTGTCTGCTGTAATATTCACTGATATGTTAAGGTTTTCTGCACATAAAACTACATCTGACACAAAGCCTTTTGTTTAAGCTGTCTTGCGAGCAACATCACAAGCGCGGACATCTTTTTTAGTAGAAAATAGATTAAAACAAAGCAGCTGCTGATAGCACACATTGTTTAAGCCCTAAAGCTCTGGGGCAAGAATGTCTTTTGAGACATGGAGCCAAACCCTCCCTTCCCCTTGGGGCGTTGTTTACATTAAGGAAACACATTCTTGCTTTTCCCTGACAAAAGTCACAGAAAAAAGTGTGAAAATCAAACACGAACGCTGCAATGGAGCCAATATATTTCTTTTAATTGACATATCATGCGTATCAGGCATGCCCGCATGTCAACTTGAGATTAACCATCTCACTCAACTCAAACACTCCAGAAGAATAACACAGCAGATGAGGGATCACTGAGAGGCTTTAGCCCCCAGTGACTTGTTTGTTTAGAGAGGGAGAGATCAACACAGGTGGCCTGAAGGTGAGGAGAAAAGCGCTTTGTTACTGTTTTTCTCTGCATCACTTTATCTCTCACCTCGACAGCGGTGAGCTCAGCTCTTGTTTGGACTTCTGCTTGATACACTTAGAAGTACTGATTACAGCTAATCCCCCCCACCCCCCACCCACAAACACACAGACACACTCTAAAAGCGAGGAGGATTAAGTGTATGTGTGTGCTTCTGTACCAATGTGCATGTGTGAAAGAGAAGACTCAGGATGTAAAGCTAGATTAACACATTATATCTTTCAGGTTGGACCCCAAAACCTGCTGGTGGTTTTGAAAAACATGTGTTCATAAATAAATCATCATTACTACATTTATAACAGCCAGTAGCTGTAAAAAAAGTTTTTATTGTCTGTCACTGTTTTATGTTGTATGTCTGAAACTTTGTTAAATGTGCTTTTGCTGTCTTGGCCAGGACACTCTTGTAAAGGAGATTTTTAATCTCAATGAGGCTTTTCCTGGTTAAATTAAAAAAAATGTACATAGTTCAAAATGTATTGCCTCAATATTTGCCAATATTGGTAACACTTATGGGCACTTGAAAACATGTTGGATATATTGGATAGATTGTTTTCCAACTTTTGTCAAATAAATCACCAAATAAATGAATCTTACTGTTCTTCTTGTCTTGTGATTTGTAGACATGTTTGAGCTCTCTCCTTCTAGCCATGCTCGTGCTGTTTCCGTAGAGTTACATGACTTATATCGTCCAGACAAACACGGCAACAGAGAGTAGAATGTGAGACAAGCAAAAAACAGATGCAGTGAATAGCTGCTTTTTTACAAGTTGGATAGTTTTTACACTGGGGTGTTCATACTCGCTGCCTGTACGCTTTGACACAAAACATTTCTTTAACGTGAAAGAATAAGAAAAAATAAGAACGTACCGGACAAACATTATTTTTTGCTAAAACCACAATGCTTAGGTTTGTTATATCTAAATTTACACATGTTAGATAAATAAGATAATACATTAAGCTTAAGCATTTTACCTGTGTGCAGTCTCTTAGCTGATCAAATGTAATACATAATAACAGCATTCAAAATATGTATTCTTTAAATAATATGTTAGCCAGCATTGTTATATGCTGCAAAAAAAACTCAACACTCAAACTAACAAATTAAATATAAGTCAACGTGTTGCGCAACTGGAGTGAATAAGTGGTATGGGCACACAATGTAGCAATGTAAACATTCAATAGCCATTTGGCCGGTGGAAACAGGTTATTTTGTGGGTGGTCATATTAAACTGTAGGTTACAGTTGTAACTGTAAACTGTAAAAACAATAAATATCAAACATTTGATACACTTTTAGTTTACAAATAATGTTGATTTAGTGCAAAAGAGACAAAGAATGAACAAAGCGGAGAGAGAGGAGGAGGAGAGACGAAGCAGCTGTTCAACAAATGGAGATTGTGCTGACTTTTTAAGGAAAATCCCAGCTACGCGAATCTAAGGCGGTTTTTGATTGTTAAACGTTGTAAAGCATTGTAAAACAGGGAATGTATGTGGTGTGTGAGCGTGGTTGCGATGCCAAATCTCTCCAGTAATAAAAGAACCCAGTGAACCTGTGCATAAAGAGTGTGCTCCAGATGGTTTGAGAGTGAGAACCACTGGCAGGAACCAGAGGAGGGAGAGACTGAGAGAAAGAGAAAGGGAAAAGGTCAGCAGTGTCACCAAAAGCATTCTGAATAATTCATTCAGGACATGAACATGAACGGATGGAGGAGAAAGTCTTTTCTGTGTTCTGAAGGTGAAGGGAGGTGAGGAGTGACTGCAGAGCGAAGAACGAGTGATGAAAGAAGGTCGAGCAGCACTTCAGGCTGAGAAGAAAGAAGCCATCGCAGATGTGTATCCTGCATTGTGTAGAGTCGTAAATCTGTCTATCTGCCAAGACAATTATACAGACTGGAGCTGCAGAGTGTTCAAGTCTATTGGTTTGATTGGTAGGCAGCAATTGCCAGATGTATTTCACAATGTTTTGTTTTGTTATGTGATTTTCATTTCTGGAAAAAAGAAACAATCCCAGTGAAAATCGCTGCAGTCTGTATGTTGCTTTCAGCCCATTCATTCATTCAGCTTTAATTGAGGCAGCTTTTCAGTGCATAACAGTTTCTGAGCTTTAAATCTGAAAAAGGTTGACTGAACTGTGTTAAATCTAAAATGGGCATAAAGTAAACTGAACTCCATGACCTCTCTGCTATTTAATGGATGAAAGATTGCAGCTGGAGGAAAATCGGAGTCCCTGCAGAACAGCTGTACGTTAGTGGTCTTGGCTGCCACACTCCTCTTGACACTTTGAAACATTAAAAAAACATTACTGCAGGGGAGACCTTGGGGCTCAATTTAACAGCTTCTTGCTTCTCATTTATACAGTTACACTTGGCAGATGCCCAGTCGGGACTTCTGCCTCTGCAGGTCAACTTGGGACAGCAACATGCGTGTGTCTACCTTCATTTGTAACTTTTCTATCCAGCTTAAAAATAATGTGACGACGTCATCAATAGTTGCTTAACGCATGAGCTGATATTAAGTCATATTTCTAGATCTGCAAATTTAACATTTTGCCCTGACACAACATTGAATTTTGATTGGTTTGGTGATTTCTCTTTGTGCCTGTCTCAAATTTCTAATTAGTTCTAGGGCACATTTAATCCAACCAATGACAACCCAGTGGTTGTCCACAGCTGCAGCAGGAAGAAAGCCAAAACACAAAGAGGGTGGGTGAACCTCCACAGAAACTGAGCTCTTCGTTGTTGGCTACAGGTAGAAAGTTTTGACTCATACTGTCACATAATGATGCTCACGCACGCTAATAAAGAGGCTGCAAGTCTCTGCCCAAACTTTAAATTATACATTTGGTAGTAGTGATACACCGATTGCAATTTCTTTGCCGATTCCAAAAGTCTGACCTGACGATTCAGATTTTTGTAGATTCAGATTTTCTTTCTAAGAACTAGAACGGTCTACAGATTAACTTTTTTAATCAGGGAACATCATGAAAAACAAGTTCAACCGTTCCAAAGTCAGTGTAATCTGTCTGTCTAACTTTCTAAATGTTATCCTTTTTTCGATACAAAAACACAATTGCAAAGATTACAAAATAAAAGATTGTAAAACTGTGAATTTTGTTTTGACATTTAGTTTTTTGTTCAGTCCAAACAAACGATAATGTAACAAACATGACAGTGGAATCGATCTTCTCTTCTAACTCTCGGCAAGAAAGCAAAAACATTTCCCGAAATATCGAACTGTTTCTTTAAATGCGGCCAACATTGTAGCTCATGTGGAAGAAGAACAACGGCTTTAACACATTTCTAAAAAGTTCTGTTTCTCGCTGTCATTTAGTGATTAGCAAAGAACTGTCGCCACTATTTCTCACATAAATTTGGTTTGCTCCAACCAGGTCTGCTTCAGTGAAAGATGGGGGGGGGAGCTTCTGTATATACACGGATAAAAGAAGCAGAGACGGCAGCTTTGCAGCTACTTCTTGGAGAGTAAAAGCTATTAAAAAAACGTGACCGAAACATGCAAAGCTAAGTTTGTTTCATGACATCTTTCGGTCACAAGTTGTCTTCACATCCCCCGTCTTTGAAGAATTTCTCCTCTCCTCTCCTTTCTCTGGGTGAGAGCGTCAGTTAAATCAGAGTTGTGTAAAATGGTTAACTGCTCATTCCAAATCCTCGAGTTTAAGACCTGAACAGATAATGGGATTTGATGTGGGCCAGGTGGCTGTGTGACTATTATCATTATCCTCCATTAACTCCTGGGTATCCATCACTCTTCATCCTCTGTGCTGCTGGCAGACATGAACATGCCCAATGAAGCATTAAAGTACCACCAATTACCTTCTCTCCCCCCCCCCCCCCCCCCTCCGCATACTGCAACTTCAACTTTTACTACAGTGTCAAGTGTGAGGAACATGTGTCTTGTGCATCCTGCACGCTCCATGGCTCTGTGTGTGTTTGGTAAAGCAGTATGTTAAGTCTTGCATTGTGCAGATTTCACCAACCTACGTCGCACACACACATTCCACACCGAGCAACAGTCTGCCCCGCGTCGCTGCGACGACGGGCTGTCAAAACAGGGTAGTAAACTGTTATGGCTCTGAGAGTGTCACTTTACGTTCTTTTTCCTTTTTTTTTGTCTGTGATGCTGTAAACCTCTTCAACAATGCAAGCTTGCAAAATTGAGAGTGGAATGAAGCCCAGCATCTCCCGTCCTCCTCAATACCTCCAGTCTGTTACACATCTCCAAGATGCACAAAATGTACTTTTCTCTCTTTTTTTTCTACAGTGAAATTAGTGCAGAAGTTTGTTTGTCTGAAAGGGACAGTTAACAAAATAAAAATCCATGTGTCCTCTTACCTGTGCTATTTATCAATCCAGATGTGTTGGCTGTAGAAATATCCGCCTTCTCTCCAATAGAATAAATATAATGGGACTATGAGGCATTCGCCTTGTGGTGTTCGAAGCGCCAAAATACATTAAAAAAAAATTAACAGCAACGTCTCTTTCTAGAAATCATGATAATCCACAGACCTCGTTGTGAACAGTTTCATGTAGGAAATACTTTCTTTCTACTGAAAGTGTGCATCTACTCATGCCTGCCGTCCTAGCAAGTAGGTGGTGCTCGGAGAGCTGGCAGTGGAGTGTAGATGCACGCTTCCTTCCTAGAGACAGGGGAGACATTGGTTTATAGAAAAGAGCAGGTAAGGGTTTTTTGGTGACAAAACTGCCTCCATACTCGTCACTTGCCACTAGATCAGTTTATAGCAAACAATAAATTGCAATAGCCCTGTTTCAATCGGTAGAGGGCAGTCACTATGCATATGTTAACACTAAGGGTAGAATTCATTAGCTTTGCACTTAAATGTAAAGTGTAAGACCTTAATCCATCAGCAAGACACTTGATATCCATAATTGTTGTTTGTCAGCTGAAAGAAGAGGTTTGGGGTTTCGTTAATCTTCTAGGATTCCTCTGCCATGTTCGGTGAAATAACTAAAGTTCCAAGAAACGACCTGCCTGCCGTAAATCTGTCTAAACTTGAAATGAATACCTACAGTCCTCATATCAAACGTGTGTAGATGTGGCGCTAAACCGGTTAACACAGAGGAGAGGAATTAAGGTTGTGATGGTTAGAAAAAAAGAGGACAGACGGAGAGAAAAGAGAGAAGGAAAGAAAAGGACGGCAGATGGCGGAGAGAAGGAAGTGTCCCTCTAAAACGGAGTGATATATGAGACTCAAAAAGAGGAACCAGCAGTAACGTACGACAGAACACATTAAGTGTGTGTGTGTGTGTGTGTGTGTGGTTATAAGTAAGTGTGTACACAAGTTATGAAAGTGTGAGGTGAAAGGGTGTGTGTGTGTGTGGGGGGGGGATGGGTGGGTACATGTTAAACAGGGGGTAAAGGTGTGTGTACAGATTGTGAAACTTTGTGTTTTGCTTCCTTCAAATGGAACTTGTGAACTCGTGAACACAAAATGGGAAGTCGTGCGCACGATATGTTTGGCGTTTAAGCGTGCCGGTAATGTAAAGCAGGAAATGCAATGTTGCATAATTAGAATAATACTGGACACTAATTCACTACAGGTCACCGAAATAAGCCTTTTTCAGCCATAATTCAGAACATCTTCCCGAGGGTGTCACCAAACTGGGGGTTTTATGTGTGTCGGTTACAGCCTAAAATCCCCCAGTGTGGCGCTGTGTGGGCTCACACAACACAGACTTTGCTTCCAAATCTATCAACCGCTCATAATTTAATATTGAATTTGACAAGACAGTGAAGAACGGAAACGTTTAGATTATAATGATAAATAAATGTAATCTCCTAAAATGTAATGTTGGTGAGAAACTTGAATCCAGTTGTTTGAAGGACATAAATAGATATTTATGACCTGTTTACACTTTAAGCGGTTTATAATACACCATTAAACCTACTAATGACTACTTTAATCATGAAAATATATCTCGTAAATATTTCCTTATCATTTGAATTGACTTTTTATAAGGAAAAAAAAAAAACACTATAAATTACTATAACAATGTAAAAAGATAATATTTAGAATTTATGAATGGTTTTAATAATATTTTGGGAATAAAATCTGACAATGTGGATCATCAATGATGGGCAATTAGTATCGGTGCCAAAAAACGTGATCGCGGATCTCTAAAAGATATATTTGCGCCCTTTGTGCTGATCTGATCTGTGGTCTGATCCGTGACACCGATCCGAACCGTGAGTTTTATGATCCGTTGCACCGCTAAAAAAGATTAACTAACCTGGACTAACTAAGCTCCCATGGACTCCACCATTCCTGATGTCAGCCAACACGTCTCGAGAAAACTGAGCTTTCAGAAAATGTCCCTTACAAGGTTGTGAATCTGACAAGAGGGGAGCGTTCATATGTGTGTGTATTTGTGCATGCGTGAACCCCTATAAAAACGCTATTGTCCTCAACCCTTCCATTCATTATGTTTCTTGCCTCCTTGATTCTTTCCTCCCTCCCTCCCTACTTTACTTCCTCCATCCTTCTATCTATACCACATATCTTCTTTGCATAGATGCAGCTGTGGTGTGTATGTGTGTGTGTGTTTGTGTGTGTGTCACACACGCACACACCATCACAGCCATTCTCAATTAGGCCCATATAACATGCTGGCACTCTTGTCCGGGCATCTGCCTTGGCATCGACACACACACTCCTTTAAAACAGTTGGCTCAGAGAAAAGTTCAGGGAGTGTTTGTGTGTGTGTGTGTGTACGTGGGTGTTAATGCGGGACTGTGGTTTTTGTAAACAGCTTTAACTTTCTTTTTCCATATTCACAATGGGAAGAATACACGGTGACCTCTCGTGGCTGTATCCTGTGTGTGTGTGTGTGTGTGTGTGTGTGTGTGTGGCTCACCGTGGCTGTCATGTTGTTGCTATTATCCATGATAGCAGCAGAGTATTTGTTGGAAGGCATCGCTGTTGTGGTTGACTGGTCCAGAGGCTGTGATGACTCCTTTTCATACCTGGACAAGACACAATACAAGGGAACAGTCACAAAGAAAACCAGGACTAGTGACCTGGTGTTGTGGATCATCAACAGTCAATATATATATAAAAATGTAACTGAATGTTTCACTATACATTGGAACAACATTTGCATTAAATTATCTCTCTAATCTCCAGTAATTAATGAAGAGAAATACAGCTGTGTGAAAGAGGACAAGGCTCTAACAGAAAGAGAAAGACTGGAGAGGAGAGGATGTCGCTGGCCTCTCCATGAGTGGGTAAGAGCAGCTCTGACAATGCCCATACAATCCTGAGGTAAACAGATACACAAGCCTGTGTGTGTGTGTGAGAGAGAGTGAGCAAAAGTGACAGTGTATGCGTTTGTACATGCATTTTATGCATTACTTCTGCATCCTTCTTTTCATTATGACCGCACATTCTTTGCAGCCTTCATGCTGCTGTACATGAATGCATATTTTAATGTGGATGTGAATGTGTGTGCACGTGTCAGTTAAAATTTCAAGGTGACGGGTCTTTGTCAAACAAGCCTGGGTGGAGAGACTTGCAGACCTCGGGTAGCATGTCATTTTTTGTTTTTTACTCACTTTATTCTACCTGGAAATCCATAGAAACAAATCCCATAATAACAAGGAAAGATGCAATTGTAAAAGGAAAGGAAAAAGAAAGTGATTGTGCAGGTGAAAATAAGTAATAACACCTGTATGTTCAATTCATTATTGTGTAGTCAAGTTAATCCAATCCAAAATATTAACTTGCTCACTTTATTTTCAGTGTACAGCCTAAAAAATGACCAGAATGAAATCAATACCTCTGGTTCAGAGTTTACAAAAACTGACATGTTATTTTGGACACACTTTTCTACACTAAATCAAATGAAAATAAGTAGTTGCAGTCCTAAATACAAACTCAAAAACATTCAGCATTAAACATTTAAACCACTGACTATATTCAACAGGAACGATGCTCGGTTACCTCTTCATGGCATGTTTGGACAGGACAGGAGGAGTGATTAATGCAACGCATAACATGCTTGTCATTAATCATATCAACTCGTGCCCAAAAGATGTGATAGTTCTATCTTTTGAGGAGCAGCTTTTTGGCCCCAAAGAGGAAGGCAAGTTCCTAAAATCTGACTGTCTGAACAGATTTATGGCCCCACAGCACGAGTACACACACAGTCTGTGATGTTTGGCGGGAGGAAGTCTCGTTGATCTGTGTGCAGAGGTCGGTGCCCTCTGGCTTTATATTAATAATCTGAGCTCGGGGACTCTCCCTTCACACGGCTGCAGAGAGGTGAAGGAGTTCATCACTCAAACAGGATGTCAACGCTCACTCCTTCGCCCCCTGCCTTTGACCTTTGACCTACACACAACAAACAGCACACCAAACAGGTGCCTCATTCATCCAATTTGCGTTTTGCTTGAAAATGACGATGAAGTAACAATTTGGGTGTCAATAGTGCTCTGATTTTTTATATCTAAGTGTTCATTACTGTATCTTTGCAGAAACAGAGAAGTGAGTAGGAATTAGAAAATCTGAGGAAAGACTGAGGGGCAGAAAGGAGTGAGGGGCCCAGGAAAAGGGGACAGAAAGTACAAGGGGGGGGGGGGGGCGGCTTCACATCAAAGTTGTGTCTGGTGGCGAGAGATTAGGGACCGCATTGCAAGAGGGGATTGTTCACTCCCCAATGGGTATGCTCCTCAGGGTCTCTCGCTGGGGGCTGCATTCCTTGTCTGTCATGTACTTTAGGGCCCCTTTAGGCTCGGATCCAGTCCTACGGTTTATACATTGTCTACTTTGTTGCCTATTCTACAGACTGCACTCATACAGTATACCATCCATTCACTCAACAGCCTGGATCAGAAGCACCCATTTTGAATTACAACACCAAAACCATAAACATTACAAGATTTAAGATTTTTTTTTTAAAACATATTTTCTTACTATACCTAAGGATGCCCTTTTGTTAACTGACCTGACTCCTTTAGTACACTACAGCTAAAGACAACTAACTGAGAAATATGGCGATGTACACTCCAGTTAGAGACCATATATATGGGTATTGTGATGCATGGCTCTGTATCGGAGCTGATACCGACCCTTTTAGGTGGTTCAGGTATCAGCACAATAAACATGGTTTCTTTGTCGATGTAATTATAAAAATCCAATTGTTCGGTTCCTTTGATTCACGGCGGGCCGTCGACTATAAACATTTTATAATAGAGCACAGGCTATCAGATCAATATCTGTGGATTAATGGAAAGAAAAGGTTTGATTCATATCTACAAACTGATACCAGGTGATCATTGTCCGTATTTACTTGTTAGAACTATAACCCTTTCACTTGTGTTTTCTGCTCATGAAAGTTAATTGTAATATTTTGGTCATCTAAAAGTGTTGTATTCAGCGTTGGGTTGTTTTTTGCTCCACCCTCTCGTATTACTTCTGGTAAACCGATGGCCAGAAACCAAATGGTGACATTCAAAACGGCACACTCAAGGCTTTAAAACTGTAGTCCATAAACCAGTGGGTGACCTCACTGTCCACTTCTTCTATGCAGTCTATGGGAAATATTTACATTTTCATTCAATGCTGACCTGCCTATATATGTACATTTAAAGACTTACTGGTTGCTACAAGTGCTTCTCCTGGGCATACTGGTCCTGAAACGATCTCATTCAATTGTAATGGGGGACTAAATACAGTTTAATGCCTTTCTCTCTATAGCTAACAGACAACAACTTTTCTAAAGAACTCCCCTATCTTGCATTTACTAAGCTTACGTCCATCTTTTACAGGCCTGCTAGAAGTCCCCCATCATGCACCAGCCCTCCAAGTATACTATTGTTATGGTCCCTGCACTATATTCTTCCTCAAATGTCCTTCCCTTCCTTTAAAACTGTAAATGTCCCACCTCATTTGTCCTGATGCTTGAAAATAAATCCGAGATCATTTGTGAATATGAAAATGTATGCAAAAGAGAAGTTATAGACCGCTCTGGAGTATCAATAGGATTAAAAAATCTAAACTTTTTCTAAAAAACAGATATTAATTAGAGGATCACAGTGAAAACCCCGGCAGCAAACTGTCTATTGACAACAGGTTTTATTTTCCGGTTAGATTTAGACATTACTAAACGAGACCATGTCAGATCCCGTCCCCTCAATATGAATGCAAAAATAATCCCTTAAAAGGCAAATCACAAACTAAATGGAGCTATTCACATTATATAAGACTTTTCTTTTGACATACGATTAAAACATTCCAAAGATGATCCAAAGAATTTAAAACACACATTAATTAATTACTTAATTTCGAAACCTGTAGTGGTTCAGAAAAAGGGACATAAACTCCAGCCTGCAGTGAGGAAAGTATAGAAAATATTAACGTTACACTGACACAAATAATTACAATTTTAACAAGCCACATTATATTGTCTATATTATTGAACCCCAGTCTTGTTCTATTGGACATTTCACTTGCCCCCTATACAAGTAAAAGCAAATGTATCTTTTAATATTCTAATTATAGTATACTTTATACACTAAACGATTAATTGCAAATATTTTGACATTGAAAATAAACAATCCCTTGTCTTGGTGTACATGTTGCATTCATTCAGTTAAATAATTAGTTTAATTGTTTTTACTTATTTCACTAATTTACTTGTTAAGATCTGCTTCACAGATTGTCATTGTTTTTTAAGCACAAAGACTATATACTGTATATATATATATATATATATAAATGTGTGTGTATGTGTGTATGTGTGTGTGTTTGTGTGCGTGTGTGTGTGTCATACCTAAATCAATATCCCTCTGGATTAACTGTACCAGTCACTTTTTAATGACTCCTCCCCTTCACTTTTACACCGCGTGGCTTCTTTCTGCATTTTATGACTCCGACATGAATGAGAATACTTTGTATCTGAACATACATTTGTCGCTACCTGTCTAACAACAGGCTGCAAGAAATCCTGCTAATAAATCACAGAGGGGCAAGAGAGCAATAATCCGAGAAGAAAGAAATTAATCCGGTAAACATGCGCCGTCAGAACATGTTCAAACACCGGAGCGCGTTCAAAACCAGGAAACACACAGTACAATTCCCATCATGCAATCCTTAAGAGACATGCGACTAAACCAGGAGTAACGCAAGTCCAGTTAACCCGGCCGCGACAACACATGGGGGTTGTGTAAAATCACTATTCTGTACACTTCTTCAAGTCGTAATAACAGCGTTATAGGCCTATTAAGAATATATTAAGCACGACAATTCGCTTCGAACTCACCACGCAGGACCAGTAGCAACGTTAAATCCTTGCAGAAATATAAACTATATGATAACAATAGATACACGTGCTTAGAAGTTTTATAAAAGGTACCTTAAACTCTATAATGGGAGGAGATACGCACCATTACTGAAACACATTATGCACTACAGATGCATTCAATTCCTCAAAGATCATGATAGGAATGTTGTAATAAATGCGTTATAAACGCAATACAAAGACACCACGAGCGCCGACATGATAATGTTAAAGATATTTGCTTCGACATTTGAGCAGCTCTGTTTTGCAGCACATGGGCGACAAGACTAGCGACACACTTTACAAGTGCACAATGAGATAAGGGGAGAGCACGCCATCTACAGCGAGCCAGCCTGCACAAACAGTCATGTGGCTTTTTAGATGAAGTTTTGAATTATTTGCTCGGTGAATTCCTGCAAAAAATGCCCTCCCCGGTGAGAAACTTACATAACCATCCACGCCTCTCAACACGTATCCGCGGCTGGGAAATGGCACGGAGGATGCTTTGCTGTCCGTAGAGTCAAAGTTGTGGGAAAAGTGTTTTTTTAAATCAACCACCTTGAAAACTTTCTGCACAGATCAGTAGTCGGTCGAGTCCTCTGGTATGAGTTGTTCACTCTGTTGAAGCATGCTGCTGCAGCGTGCTCTCCTCTCTCTCTCTCTCTCTCTCTCTCTCTCTCTCTCTCTCTCTCTCTCTCTCTCTCTCTCTCTCTCTCTCTCTCTCTCTCTCTCTCTCTCTCTCTCTCTCTCTCTCTCTCTCTCTCTCTCTCTCTCTCTCTCTCTCTCTCTCTCTCTCTCTCTCTCTCTCTCTCTCTCTCTCTCGTCTCGTGCTCACTGCGTGTGTCCCACTGTGCACTGATGGAGCCTCGCTGTGGATCGGCTCATGTTATTCAAGTCGACCAGCAGGGAGGAGAGGTGACAGCGGATTGGCCGCTGAGTTTCCAGGTGAGAATGTCGACTCCCATTTTATGTCCCCGCAGGTTAAACATGTGAACAGGAACTAGTTTTTGTTTTGCTTTACACATTTCCCAATGTCGGTGAATAATCAGTGGTAGAAGAAGTACTAATATTTGTTACTTAAAATACTAGGTTACAATTAAAAAATCCGCATTTAAGTAAAGTACAAATGTATTTGCATTAAAAAGTAAAAGTGCTTATTATGCAAAATGGCCGATTTCAGAATAATGTATATTGTACAACTCGATTAAAATGATTTAATCAATTTCTTTAATTTCTCTCAAGGCTGTATTAGTAATGACAGAGCACTTGGCCACGCATGCGCACGAATGAACCCGGAAGTGGAGAGGAAGAGCAGAGCAGCACTGACGGTTTTACAGAAAAAAAGATGCAGCTTCACTTCACTAAAGACGTTTTACCGGATTCTGTCAGCACGGACTTCCAGAACCTTAACAAACTCAACGAGCAGGTAAGTCCAGAAGTTTTTTAATGACTAAAGAGCATCAGTTTAGTGAACGTTAATGTTAGAGTTGTAATTCTAAACTCAGCTCATTTCTGAGGTTTCATTCTCCTTCGATCGTATTTGTAAATAGCTTTCATAGTTTTTGAGGCTTCAAAGATTAATCAAAAAGGATGCATGGTTGTTAATTTGCAGGATTTATCTCGTTGTCCAGAGCTGTCAGTAAACACACCGATAGCTCTTGTGAATCATGTGACAGCAGACTGTGTCCGTGGTGGAAGAAGTATTCAGATCGTTTACTTAAGTAAAAGTAGTAATACCACGGTGTGAAAATACTCAGTTACACATTAAAGTCCTGCAATCCAAATAGTTCATCGATAAAAGTACAAAAGCATTAGCATCAAAATGTAGGCTACTTAAAGTACCAGAAGTAAAAGTACTCGTTATGAATGAGGGCCAATAACATACATTTTATTTCTGGATTATAAATTGAGTGTGTTTATCACTTTTATGTTGCACCTGGTAAAGGTGAAGATACTTAATTACTTTATACTGCTGGTTAACATAACCTATAATAATACATAATCAATCAATAATCAAAATCTTCAAAGTAACTAATGTTATCAAATGAATGTAGTTCAGCTCAAAGTACAATATTTGCCTCTGATATGTAGAGGAAGAGAGGTGTATATAAGATTATACAATGAAAATACTTTACAAGTACCTCAACATTGTACAGTACTTGAGTAAAAAGTGTGATGATTCTGGGACTTTAACCATGTCTTTTGGCTTATTTTATTTTCCTATGCACCTGTCAGGTGTGCATTACACTCAGAAGAGGGAAATCACACAACTCTGCTGTGATCTTCAGACAAAACACTTTTTTTAGTAGTTTGTGAAGGGTGTATTATATGCAACTGCAGAAATATTCCTGAAAAAGGTGTGTATAAAAAATATACTTTAGGTGTTGAAATACATAGAGGGACTTTCAGACTACAGTTTCTATATGCACAAACACATGTATAAGTCTTACAAAAAAAACCTTTGGCTTGAACTACACAATGAAATACAACCATGGACAGAATATCCCCACATGAGATTTTTGTTAATGAAACTCTTTTCTCTTCTAAATAGCTGTTTAAAGTGTATTTTCTCCAACAAACCAGATTTAGACATTAACAAAGACATTCATGGTTTCATTTTGTGCAGCAATTTCTTCGTCTGATTGAAATTCTGTACCAGTTCCTGCTGGAGCCTAAAGAGGTGAGCACACAATTCTGATGTTGATGTGACTTTGGACTCAGTGATTAACCATAGTAACTGAACCGAGGTAAAAGTGTGTGTGTGTGTGTGTGTGTGTGTGTGTGGGGGTGCGTGTGTGTGTATAGACGGAGAGGTTCATGCAGCTGCTTGGTGAATTTGCAGGGGAACATGGGATGAGTGCTGGTCCTCTGAAGAACCTGATGAAGAGCGTCCTCCTGGTGCCACAGGGTGGGAAACACACACATCCGTACAAACATAATAAATGGAGATCATTTTATTTTTTGCCTGCCTTATATATGTGGTTTAGACTGGCTCGTCCTTCAATCAGAGGCTCGGCAGTATGATCCCCGGCTCTGCTAGTGTTGATGTGTCCTTGGGCCAGTCAATTAACCCCTAGTTAGAGTCCTGATGGGCAGGTTGCATCTTGCATGGTAGTTCCTGCTGTAAAAAGCACCTGTATAAAAGCACCTGTATAAGTAAGGATCATTTACCATATGATCATTATGTTAACCAGAGAACCGCCAGACAGCACCGTCCGACGAGGAACTGAATCCCTTATCTATATGCTCTCTTCAAAGTCACAAGACTTCTTTGACCTCGCACAACACAGGAGTTGTTGTTCTACCACTGCCTTGATCGGTTAGTTAGTTTTGTGTGACTTTTGTGTTTTTAAAGAGTTAGTTTGGATTCACCATAATCACACAATAAAACATAAACTAACCCAATGAGGCAGCAGCAACTCCCGTGTTCTTTGAGATAGCTTTTAATGTTATTGTCAAAAGAGTTTGGTAATATACAGATTAAGAATAATTACCTCATCCAAACTACTTCAGAAAGTGCAAATCATCTCCTAAAGTTAAATACCACAGTCTAGATGCTAAATATGTAACTTAAGCCTATACATACTTTTAAAGCTCACTAAGTGGCACTTATATCTCATTTAATCTGTATAAAACCAAAATGCAAGTACGACAAGTTTCAGCACATAAACCCTTATGTAACCATTTACTTGTACTTGTAGCATGATGTAATACAACCTGTACAATGCTTTGATTTGTATCTGTGGTCAGAGCTAGGCTACCTGTTCCCCCTGCGTCCAGTCCTTATTCTAAGCTAAACCAATCACCTGCCGGCTGTAGTTTTACATTTAGCTTATAAATATGAGATTGGTATCAATCTTTGCAGCTAAATCTTTGAAAGAAGGCAAATAAACATATTTCCTAAAATGCCAAACTATTCTTTTACTACAGAATAGTCTGTGTTCCTTCTCATGTTGGTCTCTGTGTGTCCTTTTCAATAATTTTTGCATTGTGAGAAAGTCGTCGGTTCGTGCAAGCTCAGGGATCATTGACGGTGAGTCTGTCTGTTCTCTCCTCAGGCGCCATGAAGAAAAACCTGACGGCTGAGCAGATCAAAGAAGACCTTGTGACATTAGGTACACATCAGAATCCTTTATCACAGGAGTCGCTCATAAAGAGGGTCAATTTTAAACAGAAGTTAGGTCAAGCAGCTGGATAGTGTCCTCATATGACGGCATGTTATGCAGATGTAACTTAGCTCTCACAGCATTTCTACTCATCATTGTGAACATTTTACACAGGAAACCAAATCTGCTTTATCTGTTGATTCCTCAGGTCTAAGTGAAGACAAGGCGGCTTACTTTTCACAGCAGGTAACCTTCACCTCTATTGGAAAATAAAACGGCTAAATAGATATTTTGGATTTGTTTAGTTATCCATAGTCAGTGTATACCTGCAGTAGACGGCGGTCAGCACGCCCCCAGTTTGGAGAAACAGACAGAAGTACCAGCATAGGAACAAATCAGTGTACTGCTGTGGACGGGGGAAGCATTGAAATATATTTGAGCCTCCTGAAGAAATCTGTTCACGCCGACTCAATATTTAGCATATTTTTCACTGCTTTACCTTGCCATCAGTTAGTCCTTTCTGACTATGACCTGAAGCCATTATATCCATCTATGCTCTCTTCAAAGCCACAGACTCCTTTGACGAAAAAAGTACTTTTACTGTGTGGCTTTGGTGATGTCGAACTAACCCTTTAAAACACCACAGTGGCACAAAAACACAAACTTACTGACCGATCGAGGCAGCGGTAGACCAGCAACTCCCACGTTCTGGGAGTGAGCAAAGATGTATGTGAGGGCTTCAGTTCCTCATCGGAAAGAGCTAACGGCAAGGTAAAGGGGTGAACGTATTCAAAATATAGCATACACTTAAATTGATATTAATTTCAGGATCCTGTGAAATTCAGCATTTATAATCTGAAGATGATCCAGTACATGAATCGTTTAGAGTCAAATTAATCTTGTTGCCCTCTGTTCTTTTAAAAGTCAATAAATGGCCTTCTTATCAAGGCAGATAGGATTTTATGAGCACAGGAGTCTTTTTTCTTGTATTTTGCAGTGGGGGGAGCACTATGCAGCGCTGTCGAGACTCGCTGTGGGTCAGACTCTGATGGTCAACAAGCTGGTTGACATGGAGTGGAAGTTTGGAGGTAAAACAAGCACACTTAGGAGCCCTGTAGTTGTCTCTCATCTCACACTTCCAGCAGAGATTCATGAACACAGAGGGTCTAGTCTAACAGCGATTAGCATAGCTTGTGCCCTCTAATTCTTTGTGCTGGCTCATTCAAACATAGCAGATGTGTCCAGCTGATGGGTCTCTATCAGGCATCATTGTTTATGCATACAACCTATTGACTTCTTAAGACTTGCAAGTAATAGTGATGCTAAGACACTGAGCCAGGGAGTCATTGTTGAGCTGATCTTCATGTTAAAAGACGCAGCGCTCCAGTTTAAGAGGGGATTGGACAGTAAGTGCCGGTTTATGCTACAACCATCTGTAGTTTACTTGACTGCTATTATTGACATAGTAAACCGACTGTATCTCTGCATGTCGCCAATGAGTCAGCTGGAAACAGTCGGGCATGTGTCTGATAGCCAATACATGCCCTGCTTTTCTCACCAGCTGCTCCTCAAACAGACCATCTGGTACAATGCTGAATGTATATAAAGTGCATTAGAAAGAGTCCAGGACCTTTTGAGTTCTTTCTTATTTTTGTATGGCCTCGCTACAAAATCATCCATGAGCTAGATGTATACACACAGTATATATGTTTAAGAAAACATCATAAGTAATGCAGAGGTTATGATCAGGCAGAGAAGGACAGTTGTGGTTTATTTGACTTTACTTTAAAAGTCAAGTGGAAATATCGCTTAGTAACTATAATGCAAACTTTTGAATTAAAGAGAAAGTAATGTTTGTGATGTATCACAATACCATAACCAAAGGCCTCCTGTTTGGCCTCCTGAGAAAAACATCTGGCTCTTTAGCTGCTTCATGCTCCACTTTCATCAGCGGTTAGTCTCTAACTGTGTCCGCCTGCTGTTTGCTGCTGAGCAGGTAGAGTACAGTGGCTGAACTCCACAGTACATGGGCCTTAAAACCCAAACATTGTGCTAAAATACACAACATACTTCTGCAGAGCTACAGAGTCAATGATAATTATCTGTGGGTTTGTCACATTTCACATTCCACATATTCTGATTCAATATTACCTACATTTGATACCCAACAGCTGTGAAATTACAGGACAATATGGGAGAGAATTAGGAAAGAACATGTAACTAAAATCCTTGACCAAAAGTAGCAATATACTACAAAAAAACCCAACATTTATTGACATTTATAATATACTAAGCTGTATTCAATTCTACATCCTCTGTATTTGTATTCTTTTTAAATCTTTTTACAAATATCAATCAATGAAGCCTTGAGTTGTCACTCAAACTTTAAGAAAATGTTTTAAAAATCAAACTTCAATTTCCCCTATGAAGTGTAAAAAAAAAGCAATAATGTATTTTTGTTTGCTTTTAATTGATCACTCGATCTAAGTATCGTGGTGTGTTTTCTGACCCTCACAGTGACTGTTGGCACCAGTGAAATACAGAAAGTAGGCAACATCTTTCTGCAGGTTTGAAAGCTCTACACAAACTCTCTCTCACACACACACACACACACACACACACACACAATTACACAGCTCTTTTGTTCTGTTTGGTTGAACACAGTTTTTTTGTCCTCCTGCAGTTGAAGCTGGTGGTCAAAAAGGGGATTTCCACTGAAAATGTCTACATGGGTGAGCGACTGTGTGTTTTTACTAACAAAAGCAGCTCCGAAAACGTCTGTTCACATAATATATTGTTGTGGCAATAACGTCCTGCCGAACTGGATCTCAACATGTCAGATCCAGATGAGTGAAGAAGCATGAATGAACATTTGAATCAAGACGCACAGCAGATGCATTAACTGCAACTGCTTCTACAGTTATATACATGGGGCAGAAGATGAAGTATAGCGGAAGTTGTTGAAATATTTAAAACCATCTTGTGAGGTGAATCAGGTAGACAGGTTCCTTTTTTACGATACGGACATTTAAACATGTGCTGCTGTCTTAACAAAAGCGGAACGTTTACTATCAGCAGCAGGAGTGCAGAATCAGTGAGCGAGAAAAGGCAGCTTCACCTAGATGGACACAATAATAACAATCAATGAGAGGCGGCAGGGCTCACCACTACACCATGCCGTCATTATGTTTACAGACAGAGCAACATTACAGTGCATACAAATAAATAAGATGGGGAGAGAGAAACCGGATGACTGGGAGCTTAAGAGGAGATCAACATGGGGATTTGTTTTTGTGGCTTTGAACTGCACAAAAAAGTAACGCGTGGTAAATGTTCATCGTCCCGAGAAGGAAACCCAGCTGTTAGCTCAAATTGCCTATTTAGATTCAGTGGTCAATGCTTCGGTGATCTGTTTGATTCACAGCTGACAGATGTTTATCAATGTGAGGTGTCCTGTACAAATTGTGGTATTCTATCCCTGTTTTTATATTAATTATTTGTGCATTTTCCCTTTTTAATGTAAAGCACTTTCTTTTAAGAATGGTGCTATACATGTTTTAATCTATGTTGGAGATCACTGATAATGTTAACTATTCAGCATTTCTCCTGTTTATTCCCAGCAATGCAGACATGTAAAGTCCAGATAATGATTCCCTTTAAAGAGATGCATACTAACATGAAGCAGGATTAAAATAGTTTGACACCTTGTTGTTTATACCAATGTGTGAAAGGGAGTAGGAAAACTATCTTTAATCTTTCTTGTTTTGTAGTGTAATATAGTAGTTCTCAGTCAGTGTTATCCACTAACTGTTTCCTGTTTTCTTCCCTCATCTCTTCCAGAATTGACGCTTCCACAGTTTTACAACTTCCTACACGAGATGGAGAGAGCCAAAGCCAGCATGGAGTGTTTCAGCTGAGCGTGTGTGTGTGTGTGTGAGACTGTGAGACTGTGTGTGACTGTGTGTGTGGGAGAGAGACTGTTTGTTTGTGTGCAAGTAAGACTGTGTGTGTTGGCTGTAACTGCAGGGTAGTGTGTGTTATGTATTACATCATGTGTGTCTTTGTGTGACACTGACTGAAGCTGTCAGACATTTCTCCTCATATAAACATGAATAAAAAAGAAAACACTTGCACTCTGAGCTGTTCTCTCAACTTTGATTTATGTGGGACATTCCTGTCATGGGGTTTCTTTTTCTTTTTCTTTTTCTTGTTTCTTTTTCTTGTGTGTTTGCAAAGGAAGTTGTTTTTTTGAGAACTGATGTGAGAATTAAGTCTAATTTTTCATTGATACTTCCTCTTATTCTTAACGTGCCTTGTGTTTAGCATCTGGATCCCCAAAACAATTTGTAAAAGAAAGAGAGAAATGATCTCAACTTCACCCAGACCTGTTTGATCAAGTTCAGTGCTGCTGTTGTTTCTTCGCTTGAATAATTATGGGATTAGAAAAGAACATTGCTTACATTTACAGAAATATACATACATAGATAACAAAACTATTTATGTCCAACCGTAAGTGGGCCAGTAACAATATAATGTTATAATTAATGGTAATAAAATTTAATTCTCAAAATATACTTCCACCACTGAAGGTAAGTGGCAATGTAAGCATGAAAAGCAATAAATACCACACACTGATTCCTCTGAACCTCGAGGCAGATTTCAGAGGAGTGAGTGTCTTGGTTGTACGTGTGTCTACTAGTCAGCATCAACATTTCTTTTCTGATATACTGTAGTTATTACCTCCGCTTTTATCTCAGGGTTATTGGCCTTGTCGGATACTTAAAGAAATTATAAAAATACCTCTTTAACCCTTTTAGATCGAATCCTCGGTCATATTTTGCATCTATTTAACATTATATGCCACAAAATTAAATACATTTCTTTGTATTTTCATGTCAAAATCCAATTATCCTTTCCACCTTTAAATCAAAATGTGACATTCGCTTAGTGTAACATAAGGTATATTAGTGTATTATTACAAGACAACATTTGCAGGAATATAGTCAATTATGTTAATAATCTCACTTAGTATATTTGGTTTTCAAGAGGTCCATGTATTGTTATATTGTGGAGGGAATACCACATACAATGTGTTTCCTGATATCAGTCTGCCTTGAATAGTGTTTATTGAGTGCTGGATGTTTTGTGATGAGTGAGTAATGTGTCTGATACAACAGTTACAGCTGATAAACCCGTCCTGACCAATGTTGTCGTCACAGTAGCATAGCGCCCACCCTGCGGTTCCCCTCAAGGAAAACACGGCTCGCTCTGTCAGCACTTTTGCCATAGTTTGCACTGTTAGCACTGTTAGCACCGTTATGCTCAAGCCATGGGCTAGTTTATCTAGAGTAATAACTTGACCAAAGGTCTAATGCTGAGGCGGCCAAACTACGGGCAGGGGGCCATAGTTTGGCCGCCTCAGCATTAGACCTTTGGTCAAGTTATTACTCTATTGGGTTTTTAATACATTTTTGATTAGGTTAAGTGCAAATTGCATTACATGTTCAGTAAATCATTACATTATTGGGCGCTACAAGACTGTTTGTAAATACCTGTCCACTTCATGTTCCTTTTTATAGTGAAACCGTGCACGTATGGAAATTCCTGGTTTCTCTCTGACTCCTCTCAGGGTTCTCCCCTTTGTTGTCTCATTCTTATCTTAACCTTCACATTCTTTCACTTTATCCTGGAGTGTGATTCATCCTCCTCTCCCCTGCCCTCCCTCTCTTTGCGTTCATGCTGCCTTTTCCTTCCCAACATGTTACAACATGAAATCATGACTCAAGATAATCCACAGACCATGACTTCTGGAAAACGATATTGCTGTTGAGCATACAAAGCATTCTGGCAACACTGCTGCAGAGTTAAGAGACATTTGGTTTTACAGGAGGAACGGAGCGAGGGAGGCGTAGTTGGTTTCATGATGAATACTGCCTCCAGATCAGCCAAGAGCAAAATTACATTTTGGGTTTCAGACAGTTGAAAGCAGTCACTATGGATATTTATAACACACTATGTAGAATTAAAATGATATGTACTTAGATGTGGGCTTGAATGCATCAACAAGGCAACTAAAGAGCCATACACATTGGTTTTCAGCTGAAACAAAGTGTTTTATTTAAAAATGAGAAGAGATGCTTAACTACACCCATTTGTGTTTTTTCTTTGTATCTATGTGTCTGTCTTTTCCCAGTGGGGAATAACCACAGGCTTTTTAAGGAAAGAGTGTTTGGACAAAGAGAGTTTGAAGTTAAAGGAGAAGTGTGTGTGTGTGTGTGTGTGTGTGTGTGTGTGTGTGTGTGTGTGTGTGTGTGTGTGTGTGTGTGTGTGTGTGTGTGTGTGTGTGTGTGTGTGTGTGTGTGTGTGTGTGTGTGTGTGTGTGTGTGTGTGTGTGTGTGTGTGTGTGTGTATTACCGTTGGACCTACAGTAGGAAGAGGAAGTTTATGCAAACTAACCCCAATAGTGCACAGCTGTCAAATGAAAGTGTGCAAGTCCAGAATGACAAGGGACTACTTTTTTTGCCCCGTGGTAAATAGTTTTACAAGCTGAAGTAGTAAAGCAGAAGTATTAGTTAGGGTACAAGCATCCCTTTAAAAAACCCTACCTGTTTTATAACACCATATAATCCATGTATAATATGTAACTTTGTGGAACAGTTATGTTCCCCTGTACTCAATGCTGAGGATGGACGTCCAAACATTATTACGTTAATTGTTTGTGATAAAAGTTATTTTTTCACAAGGTCGTCGCACTGTTTTACGTGGCCTGTGTATATACTTGTACTGGTTATACTGGTTCTGTATCTACATGCTCTTTGTTGCTTATACGGTTAGTCATGAATGGTTTTGTTATCTATGAACCTCAATATCTCTTTCCCACAACTAGAAACCAGAGGAAGAAGAATCTAATCTTTATCAGCATCACAAAGCCCTGCAGCGTGAGAAGTGTGAGAAGTAGAGTAAAACCGGGTAGTTTTCCATGGAGCTGCATTAATATGGACTGACAGGGGATAGATGCTTCAAAATATCTCTTTGGATTAATATCGAGGTTTTAAAAATGCTTACACATTATTTGAGAATCTGAATTGTAACATTGTGGAATTTTAGCCTACATTTGGCTGTTCGGTGAATAATGTCACCTCAGGGCATTGTTTTGTAAATCCTGGCTACACCTCAGGATGGTGGATATCTTGATGCAATTGGATTTGGGTTTTATATGTTGTAAATTGGCTGAGCTTTCGTGCTGTGCTTCTGTAAATATAGCGGTGATGGATGAGAGACTGTGGCCAGAGCCGGGATATTTCATAGGACACTAACAGAAACTAGCAAAGTTGTCGTCAGCTGGAATGATTTCACTTCACCTGGTTCACTTCAGTGTCTTTTGGCCTTTAGGCCTTTGCTCTGTATGCTGACTTATTGTTGTGTGTTTGTACTTGTGTGTGCGTGTAAATGTGTTTGGGTTGTTCGTTCTGGGCTGCTGTAGAAACATTTCGGTGCAACATGGCGGAATCCCTGGAAGTGGACCCGCTCCACATGTAGATAGAAAAGCCTTTTTCTCAGTTAACAAAAACACAACAATTCTTTGTTTACTTTGTGTTTTTTAATCTATTTGATTGATATCTATCAATCAAATATCCGCTGAGCTGCAACATAATATAGATGGATAATAGTCAACAGAGTCTCAATGCCTAAACTGAAAGTAGTGATCTACATTTTCTTAACACACATGCAGTTAATGGTTGGCAGCAGTGCTGGTATGTAACTAAGTATATTTTCTGAAGTACTGTGGGTCTTTAATGATAACATTTGAGGTACTTAAGAGGCAAGTATTGTGCATTTTACTCCACTACATTTTTCTGAGGGTTTTAGTTACTTCAGATAACTCTTCTTGGTCCCCTTTCTGTCCAGTGAAAACTCCACATGTGTTAATTTTGTATGTTTGTGATAAACTTTCCTTTACGGATTGAGAAAATGATCCTACTTCATAAACTAAAAAAAACTATTTGAAAAACCTCTTGAATCACATGCTACAAAGCTATAAACTGGGCTGATAAAAATAAGAGATATGTGAATATCATAGGACAGCGAATTTACAAAAACATGATGACTTTATAGATTATGATGAGTTATGAGGCTTTACTGTAAATTAAACTACCCAACAGTATGTAACCAAGTTAAAATTAGCACAACTTTGTATATTTACAACAGTAAAATGAAGCATAAAAATGAATGCAGAAGGATTATTAGTCAAGAAGCATCATATATAAAAGTAAAACACTGACAGGGAACATTTTACTTCATAATAAATACTTACTTTTTATACTCTAAGCACATTTTGCTGAATACTACTGTCATCATTTTACTTCAGTAAAGTTTTGAATGGAGGAATTTGACTTGGAGTTGAGTATTTTCACAGGGTGCTACTTGAAGGAAGTGAAGGATTTGAATAAATCTTCTATCACTGCTCGGCAGTCCAGCAAACCTTATTTTGAAGACCAAAGATTAATGCCATATTATATATATATATATATATATATATATATATATATATATATATATATATATATATATATCCATCCATCCATTTTCAATACAGCTTATCCTCATTAGGGTCGCGGGGACGCTATATATATATATATATATATATATATATATATATATATATATATATATAGAAGCATTAGGCAGGCTCAGATAGTGGGGAGCACCTGATTTAAACCACGCTCTGCTGTACAGGAGATGAACCACTTGGCTGTACAGAGTGAAAGGAAGTAAATGGCATTGTCAAGTGTGTTTGTACATGTGTGCATTTTGGCGATAAGAGTATGCCCTCGTCTCCACTCATACAGTTCTCTGTAATGTGGATTTACTGAGAACACTTTTTTTTATTTCTCTCTGGATGGTAATTAATGTCTTCCTGTCCAACACTCTGAAAACAAGGAAACTGTCATACAAACACTGACACACGCAGTAACAGACTCTGGGAGTGTGTGGGAGGGTCGGACCAATGGGCCAACCAGCTGTTGGCCCGGCTAGACAGAGAAGTTGTTATCTGGGCAGGACGCACACTCCTCTGCCCTGGAGGAAGGGGCTCCAGTTTTTAGAGGTAAATTTGGATGTACAGCATCATCATTCTAATAACCCCGCCCCCTTCCTATCCACTCAAACACACACACTTGGCAGCCTATAATTTCACCCTTTTTGATGTACCTATCCATCCCCCTTCTCCATTTTGTTTCTGGGTTTCTGTTACTTAGCTACCAGTTGCCACGGTTGCTTGGGCTGACGGGGTTACCTTGGCAACGATACCTATCCTATTGTGTGGCAATCCAGCCACAGTGGGCCTGTCCCAATGATACACGCACACACATACATACATACACTCACACACACATACACACATGTACACACACACACACACACATGGATAACATTATCTCAATGTGGCCCCCTCCACTCTCCACTGGCCAATGCCACATGCCTCCCAAACACACACGCACACATAAACACACACACACGCATACACACAATCTGATATTTTAATTTACATTGAATCCTTAATGATGTTGCAGAGCTGTCCGCTCTGTCTGTTATTAACATTCTTGTCACAGCATATTCATGCTGGTCTGGTGTCCTGTGTTTCCATACTGTAATATTTCAAAGAAAATATTATGCAAATTGTGTGCTATTGGTTTAACTCTATAGTTTTGGACATATTAAAATAATTCACATCTGGTTTTAGCATACTAAATAGAAAGTATCAGTTTCAGATACAACAGCTCCGGGTTGTTGTTTTTTGACCAGGAAGTCTTTTCTTTGCCTGTGGAGAATACGGCTGTGTGTGTTCGTGTGTGTGAGACAGACATTAATAATCAAACCTGTTTCTGATCCACCCACGATGCTTGTTTTAATTTAGTTTTACTGTCCTCCCTCTCTGTCTTTTTCACTCAATTGTGACTAAGTGCAATCAGTAGCTGAAGAAACACCGCTGTGATTTTGGATATGTTTGTTTGTGTGTGTGAATGACTGCATGCATGCCTCAGTGTGTGTGTGTGTGTGTGGATCATGCTGTCAGCTAAGTGATAATTTATTCACAGACAACCCGCTAATATAAACACTAACACTCTTTCAGTCAGAACCACATACTGTTTTATACAAACTCAGAATGAATAATCTGAAAATGACTTGTCCTGTGAATGTGAATGTAAACACACGCTGCTCCGCCGTCTGCAGGAGGTAAACAGAGAGGGATGAGACAATGTCATTAAATAGAGGCGAGTCATCATTCATTCAAGCATTGATCCTTTTAAAAAAGAGTGCTTTGAAGAGCGTAAAGAGATAGAACCAAAAGGATTACTTCACACAGGATTTCAAATAAATCCTCCAAAGTTACCAGTGAAATACAATTAGAGTCACTCACAAGCTGAGATGAATGAATACAGGCTCAATAGCTTTCAGTTGAGCCACATCATGCCTCTTGCCACAAGATGGTGGTGTTGATTAATGAGAAACATTCAAATATACAGTCGTGGCAGGGACACTTGATCTAACCAGAAAAGAAAAATTACATATAACTTAAATGAAAGGAAAAATAGTTGCACTGTTACACAGTAATTAACAGGCAGCAATTCACAAGTAACTTACTGTAAAAAACATTAGTAATTAGTAGTAAACACACAGTAATTAACGGGTAACAATTAACACAGTAACCACAAATGTACAGCAGACTGTATATTTCTGGTGAATACAATTGTAATCCTGTCAGAAAATATGCTGTTTTTCCATCCCAAATAGACCAGAATGATGTAGGGTCAAGTATTAATCATTAAATGTGAAAACAATAACAAGTTAAGCCAGATAAAGTTGTATAAAGTGTTACCAGGTTAAACTGTGTTGTAATTATGTTCACTACTACTGTTTTAGATCTTCTTAACCCTATTTAGTACGGTCAGAATTTGCATGTTGGTCAATTTGGTAAAAAACTGCATTACTGTAGTAATGTGCCACTGAAATTGAAACACTACAAAATGTTTTGTGAAATGTGTCACATGTGTTACTGTCACAAAAAGAATGATTGTGTTGTATTCATAATATACTTGGGGCTGCAACTGACAATTACATTCACTATAAATCTGATCGGTTGTTATTCATTTGGTTTATAAGATGTCATACATTTGTGATAACCACTATTGACCTTTTTCCTAAAGCCACATTTTTTAAATATTTAATCTGAATACAAAGGGGATTGTTAAAATTCTTCCTAGTATTGTCAATTTTAAGTGTCAATTACAGTTTTTGGAACCACCTCATGGTTAAACTGTGACCTGTTGTATTTGTAATTGAATTGCATGCAATCTAATAGCTCCAACTGACAACTACAACCAATATTTTGGGCGCAAAGTCACTTCTAAATATGTAGTCTATATCTTGATGAATGACAAGAAAAAATACAAAATATTAGACTAACAATTCTTTGTACTGTAGACATGTTGATTCTGTTTTGTGTGTGTGTGTGTGTGTGTGTGTGTGTGTGTGTGTGTGTGATGCGTGTGTTAACAGCTGCAAGGAATCCTTGCAGCGTACGCTTAACAGTCTCCATAAGATTAATAAACATGCTTTACATACGGCGGCTCATTAATGTGTGTGTGTGTGTGTGTGTGTGTGTGTGTGTGTGTGTGTGCATGTGTGTGGGAGGGTGTGTGTACTATATGTACTATACTATATGTGCAGTGGTTGTGCACTCAAACAGAACAGAATGGCAGCAGAGAGAGTTCCGTTTACTGAAGGAAACTTGCTCTAACAGGTGATTTAGAACTTGAATATGTTAAAGTCTATGTTTTGGTTAAATGCCTGTGTATCATTCATCGTGCTACTTGTATGTTGACAGCAGGTCAGTCCAACTTCAGCAGCAGGTTGCGTTTGGGGACACAAAACTGTCTCCACAGGATAAAAGAAAAACGCTTTACATATAGCGGCTCATAACTGCCCTAACATACATAATTCATTCATATGTATGCTGTATGCTGTATGCTGTATGTGTGTGAGAGAAAGTCAGTGTGTGTGCTAGGTGGAGCTGTCCACATTATTAATTAGTAAATGCGTGTAGTGTTTTGCAGCCTAGTTTAACAGTTTATAAGCAGCAACTTGCAGTCAATGCAATGGACTCTCTTCTTTGATAAGGCCACATAGTGTTTAACCGGTGACTCAATGCTACAGGTTAGTCTGTAACCCCTCAGTTCACTTAACTAATATAATTCAATTCAATTCAATTCAGTTTATTTTGTATAGCCCAATATCACAAATGACAAATTTGCCTCAGAGGGCTTTACAATCTGTACACATACGACATCCCTGTCCCAGGACCTCACATCAAATCAGGAAAAACTCCCCAAAAATAACCTTTCACAGGGAAAAAGGGGAAGAAACCTTCAGGAGAGCAACAGAGGAGGATCCCTCTCCCCGGATGGACAGATGCAATAGATGTCATGTGTACAGAATGAACAGCATTACAAAGTTACATAAACACATTACATGAATATGACAATGTATTAATGGAACTCCAATCCATGAAACAGAAGGAGGTAGAGAGGAGGGGGCGGGGCGATCAACAGGGCCAACGCAGGAGGCCGGCTCACCAGGCATCAGACACCTCCAGGTCCAATGGACCCTATGAGACGTGAAGAGAGATGTAAATTCATCAATAAGTAGAGAGAAGAGGAGATAGGTGCTCAGTGTATCCTAAAACATCCCCCAGCAGCCTATAAGCCTATAGCAGCATATCTAGGAGCTCGACCAGGGCAAACCTGATTCAGCCCTAACTATAAGCACTATTAAAGAGGAAAGTCTTAAGTCTATTCTTAAATGAGGTGACTGTGTCTGCCTCCTGGACTGAAAGTGGAAGCTGGTTCCATAAAAAAAATATTTTTAAAAATCCTAACAATCCTTGTCTGATAGGCAATAGAGCGCTAAAGGGATGAAGTATTTTTGGATGCCAAACTAAGAAGTTTGTATCGCACTGGTTCCCTCAACGAAAAGCTAATGCAATTTTTCTGTTGGAATTTGAATTCATGCAGAAAATAAGCTCTGTGACAAACCAACGTTTATGATACCTACGTTTTGTTCAGCAAGATAAACCGTCACAAATGAACACCATTTTAATGATTGTTTTAAACATAACTGAAATCGCCACAAGTCAAAATCTAACTTTGACTGTAAACAAACGACACCACAGTCGCATGACGTTACGTCATGAACACTAAGCGGAAGGCAGTCTGGTGTTTGGTGTGATGACGTTTAGTTGTCTCATTTAGCCACTTGTTAGCAACATTTTGAGACACATACAAGCTTCAGTATTCATTAGTGGGACAAAACTTGAACATCTTTCAATCTTGTGTTAACCACAGACCTTATTTCAGGCATCTAACCAAAAGAAACGCTGAGTAATGTCCAGGTTTTTAGGACTCGCCAGCAGACTTGTTTTGAGCTTGTTGGAAATATGTATATGCAATAACTAATATATATTTATTTATTTATAGATAGTACCACAGGAGATACAGCTCAGTATTTGAAAGCTGCTCTTTTGTGTACAGATATTGGATGTTTACTGTGCACCATGATTCAAGTGAGAAAATCCAAAGTAGGATGTGAGAAACAAAACAGACCTTTCTGACCTTTTTATTTAGAGGAGGAAATAGACACAGAATTATATAAATGAAAGAGAGAGGAACTGACTAATAACCATACCTTTATCAGTGTTCATGGATGTCACATTACCATGTTGGAGGATTGATTAGGAATGAAATAATGAGCACTTTTTCAGCAGAAAATCTTATGTTGTGTAACATCATGTCGAAGAGACACTGATAGTACTAGTTTAGTACTAGTTTTGTTTAAATTTAGAGCTGAAATCTAAGTTGATGATTGGCAGAAACTTAATTGCAACAATAATTTGTCAAGCAAATTTCCGGTTGCTGCTTTTTCTCAGTTTTATATCTCTGGAATTCAACAATTTTCACATTGTTATAGACTAAACAATTACAATATTAGTTTTTCAGTGGAAAAAGTGCTATTTAATTTAATTTATTTATTTATTTTAATTGAATAATTAACATCTCTGCTTGCGTGTTGAAGTGTGTCACGTTAATGACATTGAAGTAATCTCTTTTGCATTTGTTGTCTCTTTATCATACAGTGTGACCCTCTTCTATGTCTGTCAGTGAGTGCGAGGAGGCGGGGCCAAGTGGGCACTGCAGCGGTGTGAACGGGTGTGTGTATCTGCAGGCTGTCCGAGAGGAGCGTAGAAATTGCAGCTGGTAACTTAGCATCGATAGTGCGTACAATGTTGTACTGATGTAATGACGAAAAATTGTTATTAACTACCAAAGTAAAAAAAAGTAAAGTAAAATCTCAAGGCACTTTGTGTCCACGTCGCAGACCTGAGTCCTTCTCTCTGTCTAGTATTTAACTCAAGTTCTGATATATGGCTTTATTTCATTACGTGTTCACCTGTTACATAGAAATGAATAACCAAAACGTATTTGTCCAGTGGAGAGAAACATTGTAACTTGTTATTTGTAGTAATCAAGTGTGCCATCTAAGCTGAACTGAGCTGACAGTGAAAAGTAGTCAACTCTATCAGTAAAGAGCGGAAATGCGGTGATTCTGACCTTCTACCCTATTTGTCGGTGCCGGAATAGCTCAGTTGGGAGAGCGTTAGACTGAAGATCTAAAGGTCCCTGGTTCGATCCCGGGTTTCGGCAGAGTTATCTATTTTGGCGAAATTCCCGAATGGGATATCCATATAATCGATCTGTCTGTCAGAGCCTCACCAGAACAAGCTAGACCGACAGACCAGGGTCCTGTCTCTATATGCATGTGACTGTTTGACTATTTTGTAGTGTGTGTTTTCTATTAGTTGCTAACAGCTAATAACTAACGTTAACTAGCTCTCCTCATGATTTCACCACAAATAATAGGGTGCACAAGAGTGTAATACTAGTTGCACATGTGCTAACCGGGTAGAGAGAGACACGTGTTGTTGTTGTTCCTGTGTAGCGTTATGACCTAAAGAATTATATGATAATGTGATATCAGTGCATAGACCCTCTCACACTTGCAGATACCCAACCCTGTATTGTAGTCTGCATCAGAGGCATTTCCGATACTGATACCAATATCCGAAGAACTCTACTCCTAATGCAAATTTTAAAAATGTTCTGTGCAAACCCTGTGTTACAGAATGACAATAAATGATCCTTGAATCCTTAAGGACCAACACTGTGCAATATCTAGTAGCTTTGACGCGCAGCACGGCGGCAGCTTCGTTCACTGTGAGGAATGTTTCCATAATTTCTGTTATTCATCTTTGGAAATCCTGGGATACGTGTGTTTGTGTGTGTGTGTGTCTGTGTGCATCCTTTTGGGACATCTTGTGTGTATGGTTTGGTGAATGCGAGTATTTGTGAAAATATCTATTTTGTACAGGTTAGTCGTCGGCTTCCTTTTGTGTGTGCGCGCGCGTGTGTGTGGATGTGTGTGTGCCTATGTGGCAACCCTTATGTTTTTGTATGAATGCTTGTACATCCATGTTTGTTCATATATCTGCATACATTACTGTGCCACTTTGTGTGTGTGTGTGAGAGTGTGTGTGTGCGCGCGTGTGTCCCAGCCAGGAGTCAGCAACAGACCTCGTCCCTGACGCCCACTCACACTCCCTCCAGCTGACTGGCACCATGGCAACCGAGAGATCCAGCCAGCCGAGCAGGCCAGGGCCCTGTGTGTGTGTGTGTGTGTGTGTGTGTGTGTCTGTGAGTGTGTGAGTGTGAGTGTGTGTGTGTGTGCACACTCTTGTGATGTGTTTATTTGAATGAGAGTGAGCACATATGCATTTGTGTGCATGCTGAATGTTCATTTAGGCATGCAGGCGTATTGCTGCATAGCTCTGTGTGTGTCTGGAGGCATGTGTGTGTGTCTCTGTGTGTGTGTGTGTGGCCGTTGCTGGGTCAGAATTAGGAGTTTAATTTTCCATGGATGCAGCTGTGGGATCACGGCTGCGAGAGGCGGCTCTCTATAGTTGCCCTCTGTTAGACATATATATGTCTGACTGTACCGAAGACCAAATACACGACCAACAAAGGTAAAAAAAAAAAAAAAAACTTCAACCAAAACCACATTTTAGGTTACAAAAAAATTGTGCTTTTGTCAAACTCCAGCAGCCATTCTTTGAGGGCACAAATTGTTCAAAAAGACCCTCTCTATTCAGACAACAGCGCTGTCGTAGACAAAGAATGTTCTTATAGATATATTGCAGTTTATGCGAAGGCTCACTTCGGTATCGGCTCAGCACCATTTTCCCCTTCGTCCCTTACCCTCCATCCTTTCATCCCACGACCCTCATCCCTTCATCCTTTACCCTACATCTCTTTATCCCAAGACACTCGTCCCTTCATACCTTCTCTTCTGTGAAACCATTCGATGGCTGAAAGAAGAAGACTGCAGGTTTCAAACCACTGAGTGTCATCCTGGTTTGGGACAGTTCCCCGCCCTGTGCAGGGCCTTGGCAAACTGACAGTGGAGATTTCAACACTCATAGAGTGTGTGTGCGTGCTTGAGTGTGTTTCAAACAGTATAAGAGAAAGAGGAAGAAAAAAGAAGAAAAGGACAGTTTCACAGAGAAGGAAATCCAAAAGGCCCAGCCCAGGATGGCCTCAGACGTGACTAAAAAAAAGAAGAAACCTGCCCAGAGGGGCTAAAAACTGGATGGACAAAAAGGTATTCCTAAGATTTTAAACTTAATAACTCCTGATTTGTATAACGTCATTAACTTAAATAGTTGTATTCAGTCTAATTCCTCTCAATCAACAGTTGGTTTTTCGCCAGCTGCCATCGACGGGCAAACGTTGGCCTCCCGGACGACGGCACAGAAAAAAAGGGGGAGCGGGAGGAGAAACTAAAGTGTTTTGAAACACACTTTCACTTCCCATGGTGGAAGGTTATTTTCATCCTCTTGGTCGAGTTTTTTCTCTCCTTCTTATTCCTACGGGGAAAAGCCGGGGCTTTCAGATAAGACACACAAACATAACGGCCCCTTTTGGACTCAAATCAACTTCAGTTTTCTTTAAAAAACAGACAAACCTCAATATTTTCTCTCACTAGGATCTTAGGAAATATCTGTCAACATATATCCTGGTCTGTGTGAATAAATTCCTCATTGCAATCATAGAGCAAAAAACATAAATGCGGGGAAAGCTATGTATAAAATAATCGATCTAGAAATATGGATAATTCAAAAATTTTAAAAGTAATGTAAAGATTTTAATTTAAATATCCTGCAATAGGCCTTTTTTGCACCAGATATGTTTCATTAGAAAAGCACAAACAAGACCTGTCCCGAGAAGAGTCCCGTCTCTACAGTCTAGACACACATGATTCACAATGTCTTTGCAATTTAACTTTGCTGTAAATCTTGTTTCCCCAAAAATATAAATTTGATGTAAAAAATAATAATATATATTTTTTTCATCTTGCTTGATTGAAGGTTTGTAATTTTTGTTTAAAAAAAACTTTCATTAGGAATTATTGAAGTTTCCAAATAGTTATTTCAGTTATTGGGCTATAGTTGCTTTTCTCAGATCTGAGTCCACTTACAGTATACGTCTCTCAAAGTCCTTAAATTAGACAAATTAACACAAAAACGGTTTTCTCCACAGATCCCTTTATGAGGCAGCCTGTATTCTCAAAGATGAATTATGTTAGATCTGTGTTCATGTTATTATGTCCGGTCCCTGTATATCTTTTAATCATAATAGGTCTGCAGTGTGTGTGTATGTGTGTCTGTGTGTCTGTGTGTCTGTGTGTGTTTGTGGACTAGAACAAAGAGTCCCAACGCACCTTAAAAGCATGCATGCACACACACAGACACACACACACACACAGACACACACACACACACACACACAGACACACACACACAGACACACACACACAGACACACACACTGAGGCATATATGCAGTCATTCACACACACAAACAAATCACCAAGATAATACAGCAGTTAAAAAGTACACACAGTTTACATATACATTTTTTATAAATTCTGCCTATTCTGACGACGATTTATTAGATATTTCACTTTTGTGGACTTGAGAGGTACAACATTTGCGTACATGAATTATTCAAATAAAGAAATGGAGGCTATGATTCCCATATTTATGCATATTTTGAAAGCTGCATGTCTCTGGTCATAGTTTTTTTTTCTCCATCTTCAAACCATATAGCAAACCAACATTGCTGCATAAAAAACACAAGTGCCTTTCTCAATTTGGTAAAGGTTGGCTTGCAGACTTTATGGTTAATTAGGAAAAGATGTTCTCTACACTTGAATGTACAATATTCTTTTTTATTTTATTTATATCTTACTCCTAAAAGTCACCTTCTAACAAAATGTCTACTTTACTAAGAATAGTATCAGTATCCTGCTGTATATTTCTAATACAGGTTTCATGTTGTGCTTCGAATAACCTTCCAAGTGTCTCCTTGTTCAACTGTTGATGCAGTTCAGGGCTGCTGGGTGAGCAAAGATGAGCTTTACTCTGCAGCTGAAGGCTCACGCTGCTAAGAGGAGACAAGGGGAACAGTTGACTGTTTCGGGTGGTTGTCACTGTGTGTTGTCATGGTGCTGATACACTGCAGGGTTTGTAAGTCCGACACGGGAAGCTCGCTTGTCTCTGGTTAGTCTCCATGTAACAAAAGTGCAGAATATGTAACCTGTTTTTCTTTACACCCACTGCGTTTAGAACAATGGGCCTCATGCAAGAACCAGTTGTTTGGAAACCTTTTATGAATTACACTGCCTAATTATGTTGACACTTAGTAATTGACTCTCTAATCCAAATTGTAGGCTACAATTTCACAATAAAAGCCCTAGACACATGTCATTGTTTACCAGAGGGAACCCAAATTCAAAGGAAACTCAATAAAATAGCCTGCACTAGCTTAGGCTATACAACAGTTTACCTCAGACAGATGCTGCTCTGGGTCGATAGGATCCTGGCATTTAGTACAATGCCTGTGGAAGTATTTTATTGTCAAATGTGCAACTCTAAAGGTATGAATAATTTTGATGGGAAATATTCGCAGGCACTCATTTTTGCTATTAATTAATCATGTGCTCGATGTGTGAAAGCTTTCATTGTGGCTTATTTTGGTGAATCCAGTAAATGACCTTCTCCATCACTGAAAAGTTGAGTTAAGTTACAGCACTCTGCTAAAATAGTCATCGTTATTATTCTGATCTGGAAGAAGATTACTAGAAGCTATTGTATCGCCTGCCTGCACACAATCAAGGTTAGTGCACATTTTCACAACACTCTGTGCTTTGAGCGCGAGGAGCGTTCCCTGATGCTAGTGGAGTAAAAAGTAGAATATTTACCTCTAAGATGTAGTGGATCTCATTTCTGCTCGCGGATATAGACATGATTTGACCCAATAGAGTGAAATAAAATAGAATTTAAGAATAAGTTCAAATTTAATCTAAAACACATAAACAATTGCGAGACCTGAGTGATTAGTCCCAACGTTATTTCAATAGAAGAGTTGCAAACACTTAGGCCCTGATTTAAAAGAACTGAGTTGGAGCAGACCTCAAGTTTTCGGGGAGTTTGTTCCAGATATGGTCTGGATTGTTCATAACCAGAAATGTATTCAATTTATATACCAACTCTAGTGTATTACATTAGATTCAACCCATGTGGAAGTTTTCTGAAGGATGGCAGCCTTCTCGCATAGTTCTCTTATATATAATTACAATGTCCTGCTTATGGAAGAACATTTTATTTTGTTATATTGCCATACAAGTTGCCTATATAGATGGAAGACAGATTCATTGGAGATTAAAATGTTTGATGTGGTGTCATAATTAAACTTAGTATTAACCTCAATCTTAATATAGTGGAGACTGTGGGTCAGTGGTTAGCAGGTCAGTCTTTCAATCAGGGGGTTGGTGGTTCAATCCCCGCCCTAGTCGATGTGTCCTTGAGCAAGACACTTAACCCTGAATTGATCCCTGTAGCTGTGTCTACAGTGTATGATTGTAAGTTGCTTTGGATAAAAGCGTCAGCTAAATGTAATGTAATGTATAGCACATTGAAAAGCAGGAAAACCTTGAAATTCCACTTCATATAAAAAAGGTTGCTGACCCCTGGTCTAAACATAAAGGGTTCCTTCAAAGCCGTTCACATTTTATCTTATAGCTTTTTTAAATTTATCTTAAGCTCCACTTAAACTGCATCTTCCAATGCATTCCAGGATGTACGCTTTGAAGAGAATAAAAGGATTTCCATAAATCAGTTTCAGGCTGAACGGACATGATGTGAACTGTCAGTTCAACAGAGTGGTGTTCCTCTTCCAGGCTGGTAGAGGATGCTGTGTGTTGGGGAGAGTTTCCAGGAGCCTGGTTTAGTCCCAGCTTAAACATTTTCATGTGAGTACTGTTGCTGTCTCCTCAGTGGGTTACTGGCCTGTTTGTATCTCTGCTTGCTCCAGTGATTTCAAGGTTGCACTTGACTGTCGGATGGAGGGCTGGCTGACGGTTAGACACCTCAGCTTTATTCTGATCATCTATTTGTTGTTGTTGTTAAAAACATAAAGTCATCAAGACCAAATGGGGGAAGATATACAAACTGGCCTCACTTGTTGCTGTTTAAACCAAAAGCTGTGCAACAGGTTTCATCAGTCAAATCTGGGTTGGTTGTCTTCCAAATCAAATGATTTAAAACAAACATGGAAAAGCACATAACTCATAAAATGTGTGCTTTGTGGCACGTTAGGATAAAACCTCCCATCAAAAGTCTTCATTATTGAAATGTATAGCGTGTTAATCAATCATCAAGGCAAGGTAGGTTTATTCGTACAAAATATATTTTGACAACAACACTTTGTTCAAAAAGTTTTATGTAAGACTTGGCAAAAGACACGTGAATTATATAAATATAAGACACGTTAAGAATATAAAAAAATATTGAGCAGACAAAAGTTTTAAGCCTTCAGCAAAGCTCACGTTTTCTGGGAATTCGTTGCATTGGAAATGCATGCTTCTTGTCGGTTTACTTTTGACCCAAGGGACGATAAGCAGGCTGGTCCCAGACCAGCTGAGAGGGAAAGTCCCAGGCCTCAGAAGTTAGTGACCAGCCAAGTCGGTGGGCATTCAGTGGGTTGTTAGACGCATGAGTTATCACTTTCTTATTTCAAATCACCAACCTCTTTTACAGAGGAGTTTGTTCATACATCATTCATAGCCTGATTTATAGAACATGTTATTCCATAAACATGGTACAAATGTATTGTTTGTATTGCTGTTAACATATGGAGTGATACAAAGAGATGTCTAATAGCCCCTCTGTAAAAACGTTTGACTCTAATATGTCAACAAAAATGAAACCCCAAGAAATTGAACCTGGCTTTATCCAATGCTCAGATCTCTGTTCTGGGCAGTTATGCAAATATGAACATATTTAAAAAGATAATACCTAATTTGCATATGTACACAACCATTGTCCAAACTTGTAATGCAAAAAAAATGTCATGTAAATAACCAACTAGGGACGTTTCATGACAGTATCTGTTAATTAATTGTTTTAATCACCTGAGCTTTCACCTTTTTTTCACTGACCACTACTCTGTGGCACCAAACATCAATTTCCGAAAAAGTCAAGTTTTCATACAACAGTGTTCTCATTGATCAGCCTCTCTTGCTGACTGTATTGCACGAGCGACACAAAATGCTATTTTGTAAAATGTGATATATAGATCTGACCTGCGGGGCACTAAACAGTGACGTTAACTTCTTTAATGTTTATGTGTTTTAAATCATATTTTTTATAGAAGATGTCGAAACCGATTTGTTTTCCCTTCACGTTTTGGGGGCTGTCCTCTCGCGTCCCCACTGCACGCGGTGTTACTCCCCCTCTGACATCTCGGGACCGTCTGGTTGAGTGCGCTGCGCGTTTTGGTGGTTTTTGAACACTTCCTGTTTTTTAAGCTCGAGCTGCAACGTGTATGTCCCGTGGACTCACCCTGGGTTAACAGGCTGGGCAGGTGGTGTGTCGCAGCAGCGCAACTGTATAAATATATATTTATATATATATACACAGCTGCTTTTGAGGAGGATACACCGTACGCTGTTATCCCATCGCGCTGTATACCTTCTCGTTTATTTGAGGAAGGAGGAAATGAGGCCGAGTGTTGCGCTTTAAGGGTGCAGGAGAGAGGAAAGACAACCCGGATTCAAACAGGTGTCCTGGTTGTGTCCCATCAGCCCGAGACCCGGAGAAGAAAGAGAGGGAAAGAAAAGCTGACAAAAACGGACGCGGCGTATAGTTTTTATTTACCAACAAAAAGCGCTGTCAGTGAGTATTAATCCGCTAATTTGAGGACGTGTCGTTTCTGGCCGTTCTTCGGTTCAACGGCGATGGAGACCCGACATCAAAACCAGGAGAAACGCGGCTTTTAATATCGGAAGTATATTATTTTTTAAAGAGAGACAAACAGCCGTGTACCTCTTTTTCTTTCTTTATCTGCGGTGAAAAAAAAGAGGAGGCGGTAGAAGAGGGGAGGCGGTGACTGACATCCCCCACGGGACAGGCCGTCCGATCCACGCTGCTAACAGGTGTGTCTGAAGAGGGCACCACGCTCCAATCTGCACCGCCCGTTCATCCGGTCGGCGCGTGCCCCCTCCCTCCCTGCCGCCACTGTCCCTTCTCGTGTCTCTCATTGTTCCTGGAGAAATTGCATCCAAACAGGGGGCTGGTTTGGAGTTCAATTTGCCAGTGAGCGCTTCTTCTTTTCTCGTTTCGGTCTCCTCGCAGCGGCCCATTGGTGCGTAACGCCAAGAGAGGAGGAGGATATTCAAACGGCTTAATTTTCAGACGTTAATTTAAACAAGTGAGTGGGACTTTGTCGCGTGCTCCGGGTTCTTCTGTAGTAATGGAGAGAGTTTAAAGGGTTTACATTGTCGTTTCAGAGCTGAGGGGAAGATTTAGTGAGATTTATTTCCTCCACCAGAGTGGAAGGTTTGGACTGATTTCGCCCCCTGGTGAGGAGGCAGACAGCTACTGTGGTTTCGGTGACGTGCGCGAGCCAACCCGGACCCACATTCCTGCCAATTTAGCGGGACAACACACTGGGTCTTATAAAAACGGACTCTGTCTTGTTTCATCATGACAACGAGGAAAGCCGGCAGTGTGGCGGACACGGTGACTACCACCTCCTCCAACAACCACCACCAGCACCAGTCGAGGAGCGGGAGTCCCAACAGCGGCGTCCAGGCGTCCGAGGCGGCGGGCGGAGGGGCGGAGATGTTCAGTGAATTTCAGGACTGGTGCTTGCGGACGTACGGGGACTCCGGCAAGACCAAGACCGTGACCCGGCGTAAATACCACAAAATCCTCCAGACCCTGATCCAGGGGGACGAGGAGAACAGCAACGGGGTGTTCATGCACGAGAAAAGCAACAACCACATCAACGCCAAATTCAAATTCTGGGTCAAGTCCAAGGGCTTCCAGGTCGGGACGCTGCAGGACAGCAAGAACGGGTCATCGGACAGACCGGTGCTGTACGTTCCCATCAAGGCGACGGTTAGTGCATCTTCCTCTTTCACTATCGGCTGTGTGCGCGCGCGCGTGCGTGCCCCATTCTAATGATGTGTGTGTGTGTGTACGGTCACTATTGGGCTACCCTTATTTATCTAAAGAAATACGGTGTGTGTGGTTAGCCTTAAACTGTACACAGCATAACTTTCCCTGGCTCTGTGCCAAGGCTACAGCAAACACCTGTTCCAAAACAGAGCTGAGCCTGTTGGTGGTTTTGCACGGGTACTTTTTTTTTATACCGACAATCTATATTTTACCAGCCTGTACCAGTTGAATGTCTGACAAAGCTGCACACAGCTTTCCCAAGGTTACGTACAAAAGTTTAATAATACATAATTTTCATCATTGGTTCGGGTATTCATTTTGTAATCAATAAGTTGATCCAAGAAAACAATGACATGTGCCTTACAGAGTTAACCAAAGCCCGAAATGATGTTGTGTAACTAATGTAACCAACATTTTATTTATAATGAGATAAAACCAAGAAAATAAACAACTATTGGCTTTTCACATGCCAGTAAATCTATAAATATCTACAAATGACACAATAAAAGGTTTCTGCTATTCTGCTGAATATTAATGACATCAGAAGAAACTTTCCGTTCTTGTGTCTGTAGTACACTTTGGTTTAGCACTGCTGGAAGTGAAACCTTTTCTGTCAAATGGCTAATTGATCCGGAGTTATACTTTACCCCAATTTGAATTATTCAAAACTCTCCATGCTTTCTTTAACTCCAGGGACTCCATTTTTAGAAACTATATATCAAAGAGGGTATAGTTATCATTTGTCATTTACAAGTATACCTCAAATGATCCTTGTATTCCTTTTAGTATTCCAGTATTTTGCATACTTTATCTTTTGCTCATTTCATATTTTAAAAAGGAAACAGCCCAAGTGAATACATTAAAAAGAAAAACTACTAGATATCACAGTGAAATGACCCCAATTGATTACTTATATTAAGACAAATGGGTTTTTTAGTATTACAAGTTTTCTGAAAATGTATGTTCAAATATGCAAATCAGGGATTATTTTATCAAGTAAAGGCCAATTTGCATACATTTCCATAACAGAAATCTGAACATTGGATGAAGCCAGGTCCAAATTTCTTGTTTTTATTTGGTTGACATTTTTAGAGTCAAGGGTTTTTTGGTTATCTCTTTGTATCACTCCATCAGAAAATACTGTCAACAGCCATACAAAATAAAATCCATTTCCTCAATTTTTTAGGAATATAATATTCTCTCAGGTATATGAATATGAATTGTTTAAAAAGGGTTTGTTCATTTGAATGACATATGAACAAACCCTTCTTAAAGAAATAGAAATGTTGTGAATTTTGTCCTTTGTCCTTAAAGATATTTATTGTAAAATTCCATACATTTGGCAAGGCACTATGACTGAATAGGATAATCATTTTTAACTAATAGACATCACCATGAAACTTGCCCAACTGATTAGTTACACTGTTTTGTTTATATATGCAAACTAGGCATTATCTCATTTTTACTTTTGGTGAATTTAAGAGAAATTTACAGATGCACATGTAGAATGTTCCAATTTGTGTTGTTCTGCTTTTGGGGTGAGTCAATCTTTAGTAAGACTCTTGTGGTGATGAACCAGTGGGAAGGAAAGTTTGGACTTTCATCTATCACCCTGGAAATGCAAAAATGAACCTGGATGTCTAGAATATGCTCAATTCAACCAACAGATGTTAGTTGTGATAATTAGTTGAGCAAAATACAACCTAATAATAATAATGATGGATATTGTATATGACAAAGTATAGGAATTTTCTTACAGTCTTACACCATGTTGTGGTTTATTATTCAAACCTTTGTTAAGGTTGCATCCAACAAAATAGGTCATCATTAAACCACCAACTCATAATATTTCCAAATAGTCATAGTATCAGTTGTTGGTCTGATTATAGATATTATTTGGGTAGTGCTAAAACATTTAGTCAATTCATTTATTTCTTGAAATTAATCGTCGACAATTTTGTCAGTCAACCGATCACGTTATGTATCATGCAAGAATGACTAAATATTTTCTGGTAGCAGCCTCTCCTCAGATGTGAGGATTTGCATGTCTTCTCTGCTTATCTGTCTCATATCTTTTTGAATTTTTTTTTTTCTCGACTGTCGGGTGGAGAAAATAAGCAACGTGTGTTTTTTTTAACAATATTCTGGCACTTTATAGACTGATCGATTGTAGAGTAATGTAAAAATTATTAGTTGCAGTGCTAGATTTGGGAGTCACAACTAAAGAACGACTGTAAAGTCCCTGTTGCCCATGTCCGTCATCATCCACCTTTTTACCCAGATTTAGCTTCTTTATTTTAAATAATCAATTACTTAGCCACACCATCAATGATCAATACTTGTTGATTGTTGGTTGTCCACTGATGTCATGGTAAAGTAAAGCCAAATGGTGTTTGTGGTGACAAAACTGTTCTCATAGCGTACCCGTTTAGGGTGTTGTCCTCTGTATTCATTCAGTTGGGAGTCCTCCTTTCTGTCTGGTCAGCTGGTAAGCAGAATCTTCTGTATTTTCCAGATATGAGCTGTGAAATTGGTGTAGTTATTGTACAAAAGAGGTTGCAGCGAGGGATTCAAACCCTTCATGCTTTACTCTTCATTTTTCTGTTGTCTTTGTTTTGGTTTGTGTGAGTGGCTGGCAGTAGCCAGGTCCCACATATTGGTATTTTCAAACCGGCGAGCACTTGTTGACAGTGGAGTGCATCATGAGTGGGATGACACAAAGATATGAATGAGAGGAAAGAAAAATGGTCTTGTTTCTGTGATTGCAAAACACTGTAATGTATTTAGAAATGATTCAGTCCACTAGGTCTGTATTTCTTTTAAAATTGATATATTTAGCAGGATAATTGAGACAAGGAGGTCCTGGCCAAGATGGCATCATTAGAGACCATAGAAACAAGGCATTTCATGTACTATTGCCTCTTACAGGCATATAAAGAAAATAAACGGACTTTCTCATTGGAATCTTAAAGCAGCATGATTTACTGAATGTAATGTTTTAAACGAAGATGAACTTACATGCATGTATATAATATAACCTTAACAATTGCTGATTAAAGCATTGCTTGAATACTTTTTTCCCCTTGCAGCAAAAGAAAACCTTGAAACCTTTTTTCACCTTGAGTTTTTAAAATACTCTATATGATGTTTGAAAGACAGATATCTCTAAAGCCCGGTATTTCTAGATAATTTTTTTATAAAAAATATAAAAATCGTCTTTTTATTTATAGTGCCAATCTGATACACATCATCTTTGTCCTTGATGAGCACATCATTTTTTTTTTTTTTTTAACATTTAGTTCTCAAATCTAAATTCACAGAGATTCCTCTGAACAGCATTAAAAGCAGATTGCAGTTCCTCAATTGTACTCGCTAAGGAGGTGGCAATATACGTAACGGTGCAACACAGATTAATAATATAATCAAAATATGTTATCTCAATCATCTGTGGAAAACTATGCCTGAATGATTCTTTTTTGTATCTTCAGACTCAAATCACAGGTTGTTCAAATGACTGAGCAGACCGGTCAATGTAATGCAGGATTGCTGTGGAGATGAGAAGGGTTTGAGATGCTGGTTGGCATGGTTACCGTTTGGCCAATTTAACCCTGTCCTATATCATTTCATATTCAGATTAACATCAGGAGTATTGCAGTCAGGACTGGGAATCCTCTCTCAGAGTTTATCTTCTGTAAATCCCTTTCTCTGTGTCTCTCTCTTGGCAGCAGGTCTGTTGAGTCTGCTTATTATCTGAGGGTTGGGCTGTTTAGACTGCAGAGAGAGAAAGAAAGATCCTTCTGGGTGCGTGTCTGTGTTTAATTTCTAAACATGGCTGGACTGATGTTGGAAAGATGAGGAAAATTCACGATGAGTGTGGATATTTTAGTCATTCCTCAGTTAGATTAGTATAACTAGGTTGGTTCACCCACATCACAAAAAATATAATTTCACTTCACCTCTCATGGTATCTAGCAGTTAGTTTCTGACCGCACCCAATACAGGGGAGGGGAATGTAATTTGATTTCTGGTTACATTTTAAAAACTCCATTGTAACAACAGTTTACAGAAACAATGCAGTCATTTAATAGTTTCATAATTACAGTTTTTTACTCAGTCACTTTACATGGCAAAAACAGAAACAATAAAAGCAATAACAATATAAACAATAATATAATATAATACAGTAAGAAATAAAACTAAAACATACGTAACTAGCATTACAAATTAAAAGCAGATTCATATAACCAGACCGGCACAGGAGAGTTTGTTAAAGTAATCCAAGAAACGCTTCCACGCCTCCTTCCACTTTAGAAGATTTAGACAGCAGGCCAGGTGGAACAAATGAGTTTGATTGGCTATTTGAAAGGGACAACTGCTCTGGGACCGCTCCAAACACAGCAAATATGGGGTTTGCGGCATAGACTGCATATAAAACGTGGACATAGTCCCCATGACGTCACCCATTGGATTGTGGATTAAGGTTTTGACCGTGGCTAACTTGGCTTTTGGTGGTTGCCATTGTAAGATTTGTTCAAAGCTCCGGGTCCCGTGGCCGCAGAAAATTCAGGATTCAATGAGTTAAAGTTTAACAATATTTTATGGCAAAGATAATACTCATGTAGCGTTCACGATCGTGGAGCTGGTAAGGGAGAGCTCTCCACAGACGGACACCTCGCTGCTCCCAAGGCCTCTCTTTCAGCCAGGTGCAGCGTAGAGCCCGGGGCTGTCTCAAGATCCCGAACCAAAGAACTCTGATTCCAGAACAAATGCTCGGCTGTTAGTATGGTCATGCAAATGAATTCACACCTATGGGTTAGTTCCATTGGTCAGTTCAAAGAATGCCGCCGTTATGTTCGCTAAGCTAATTAGTAAATAGGCGGGGTCAAAGTGCACACATCCGGTCAGGGACCGGAAGTTCCCCGTCAGAATAAAACCTACTATCCTGCCTTCAGAATAAAAGCAACATATCAGGTTTCAATCGGCATCCATTTTAACTATTGTCTAAACAATAAAACATTCATTCCTCCAGAATATTCCTCATAATATCCCAAATTAATTATCATAACTTTCTTTATGTATTAATTTAAAACATAAACTTTCTTATTTACATGTGCAAGTATATATAAAATCCACTACAACTCAACACCATCCTTTTTTTTTTTTTCGCAATTGGAAGGAGGGAGGAGCTGAATGCCAAATAAGATATTTTTATGCGACCAAAATGTTCCATCTAACTTTCACAAAATGAACACACACTGTGAAAGGGTTGAAGTTGTAAGATGAAAACACGGACAACTTCCAGACTGAACAATACCATGGTAGCCACCTGTCAATCACAAGGTAGCCTCCACCTGAAGCATTCTCTGCATTGTTGTCTAATTTACTCTAAATGGGACCATAATTTACTGTGAATGAACATCATTCTGTTATGAAGAAGACTTGAAACTAGCGATTGAGACCATGATCTCATGTTTACAATCTTTACTGAGGTAATAATCAAGTAGGCTCATTTTCAAATTGTCTCATTATTTGAAATAATGCACATTTAAGGCACTTGCACATTGGCTTCCCTTTTCAGATCAAGAGTTTGCTGCCTGGTTTGGGGGTATTGTACATCTGTGAAAATATTCCAAATATAGAGAACCAAAATGGGACAATTGACACCTAAGGCAGGCAGGGTACAACCTTTCAAAGCTACCTTGCAGAGATGCAAGCGATGGAACCCTTTAAGTTTAAGTACTCCGTGTCTCACACAGATTAAGGATTTGTGTGCTCTATCAGTTGCAGACTGCCAGGTCTCATCAGTTAGTTCTATCCCCAATTCTTCTTCCCAGCCACCTTTCAGATGGTTAAGAGAGGGGCTAGGGATGTTTTTACTGATGTTCTACATCCTTGAGACATAGCACTCTTGATAAGGGTTCAGTCTTCCATCAATCCCCCATGTGGGGCAGCTGGAAAGAAGGGAAAGCATTTTCTGGTAGGACAATTTATTTTTTGTGCACAGTTCCAATGAAAGCTCACTGTAGACAACATAGCACGGTCCGTGGATTGTCTTGAAGGTCTGGGAACTGTTATGAGTAACGGAAACATTTGTTTTAAAAAGGTTGGTTGCTGTTAAGGGTCGGCTGTAGCTCATGGGGGAGAGTGGTCGTCCCGTAACTGCAAGGTACCCGGTTCGATCCCCGTTCTGCCCATAGTTGCATGTCGAAGTGTCCTTGAGCAAGACACTGAACCCCCAGTTGCTTCCCGGGCACTTCACTGCATCCTACTGCTCCTTAATAACTAAGGATGGGTCAAATGCAGAGAAGAATTTCCCCACGGGGATCAATAAAACTGTACATTTCTTTTCTTTCTTCTTTTTAAGTTAATTTTCAATCCTTTGTTTGGGCCCCCAGCTTTTATTCAACGTTTCCAAGTTCTAATTATGTGTCTCTTGGTTTAAGATGTGCCAAATATATATGATCAAATTAGTAAATAATTTTGAAGACACATCTTGAACTTTGAGGCGGGAATTAGAGTGACGAGCGAACATCGTCCCGTCATATAAAACTACACTTGACTGTTGACTTGTTGGCAATAGTGGCTATCAGATCAACATCATGTTAAGAAGTGTGTGTTTGAATCTCAGTTGGCAACAACTTTATTCTAAAGACCGGGGTTGCGTTCAAAATGCATTAATTTCGCCCTCTAATCTAAGAATGTGATCAAAGGAGGTTTGGTTGGAGGCTAAAGGTCCTAAGTGCAGCTCTGTATGCCTCCTCTCATCTGAATCACGCTGGCTTTATCTACTATTGAGCAAATGTAATTGAACAGAGCTTTCGTTTGTTAGCCTTTAGCGGTGCTGCTCTCGTTACCAGCTCTCCTTCGGTCAATTTAAACATGGAGTGGTTGTTTACAATGTAACATTATCAGAGATCGGTGACTAGAAAAGCATAAATGCTGATGTCCTGATCGCATATTTACTTAATATTAGCGGATAACAATTACCAGTAAAAATTTATTTTTAACACCGTAATAGGTAACGTCAAACTGTGTCGGGTGATCCGTATTGGATCACGGATCGACAGTTGTCCGTTACACCACTAGCGATGGCAAATATGTCACATAATTGAAGCTAAGGTCTTAACTTCTGTGACTTTTTAAGATCAGTGATCCAGAGAATAAATATGACAAGTGAAGGGCGTCATTGATAAACTGTTACACACTCATGTGTGTATTATTCAGCAGTGAGTAGTTCTTCAGCTACCTGCCTGTCTCCTACTGGATGCGTTAGCCAACTGTTTTTGGATGCTGGATCAATCGTCATGTCATAGTTGGACGATTGAGCAGATCTTCAAAAAAGTTTGCTCAAAATTTATGAACACTATAGGTTCATCATATGATATTAAAACAAAATGTCTAGCGTGTTTGTTTACATCAGTAACACAGGCCAGTATCTTTTATTGTGATCAGTTGAGGAAAAACTAAAATGTAGATGTACCTACTTTTCAAACGTTTGTGATAGATGCATTTATATTTTGTAATTGCTAATTTATTCCACGACTGCAGTTATAATACTTGTTTGTAGATACATTCACTGTTGGTTTGTTCTTTTTAATGGGATTCATTGCTAATTAGAAAAATAAACAATACAACCGCTTCCCCATTGTCCCATATACACCAGTGCAGTTGCTCAGTGAACCTCAAGATGCTGCCGCATTATACGCTCCACCAATGGTTAGATATACACTTGTTGTCTCCTAAGTGGCCGTGGTCATGACGTGTTCACCTCTCCCCCCACCGCCCCACCAAGTTAGGAAGTGTATTCATATTTTCTTTTGCGAACGTTGGATATCTACACAGTGTACAACCAAATTGGGCAATACAAAAATGTGTTGGCTAGGGTGTTGGAGAATGTTACATCTTGTATGCTGAGATAGAGAATTTTCTCAGAAGTTGTCTGTCTGAAAAATGCCAAATCACTGTCAATGTTCAGGAGAATGTAACTAGCTCATGAAAAATTGGTCCAATATTTACTCGGTTACAATAGCACCGTTTAGGCTATTTATATCTTGATCAAATAGCAACAACAGGAAAGAATAACTGTCATTTGATGTTTTTCACAACTTTTAGCATGCCATTTTCTTCCTTGTGTTGGGGCTAGCTAACATTGCTGCAGCTCTGCAGCGCTTATACAACGGTTACTGCTGATAACACTATCCCCTGGTCTGCAGTAGCAGGACCTCATTGAAGCTAAAGGACCACTCGGCTAACACCATTAGCTCTGTCAGCACTGCTGCTGACCTCGGTACCGTTAGCTGGCTGCTTGCCACCATTTGCTTACTGCTAGCCACTAGCTCTTGTGTATGCGTGTAGCCGCTGTGGTAAATGTGCTAATCACATGTTGTATTAAATCAAAGAATGCTTACTGTAATTTGTTGCAAACAAAACCATTCAGATAGTAGCCTAATTTTCTTGAGGATTTCTGTCAAAAAATGGCCGCGTGTCAGTGTCGAAACTACTTGGTCCTGGGTTTTTTAGCTTAATACCTAAAATATAGTGAGTGCTGATGCCCAGCCCTATGTCTTGGTCTCCTGCCTGTTGAGTGAAGTGAGAAACACACGCCTGGATGTGTTGAACTACACAGCATCTAAATGATGTGTTTATGGCTCAAAACAGCATCCTGCTTGTTTTCTGACTGCATCGTGCTGAGAGGGGTTTGCCCTGACTGCAGCAACGGCTGATCAAACAGCGACTGTTTATACACTGACACTGATACACAGATAATGTGTTGTGTGTTTGTGTGCGCGAGACAAAGAGATGATATTGCAGCTGATCTCTGAGGTATCAAACAATGTTGGAATGTAAGATTTGACAACAAAAGGTTTGAGATAATATTACATATAGGAACTATTTCTCTCCTGGGGGCTCTTAGGTTTACTGTGTAGCCAACACTTGCATAGGTAAAACTCACAGGTGCGACACATGACAGCATGTAACTAATCAGATCTGATTGAGGGACCATATCAGAAGATTGACATGGAATTTTACTATAGTTAAAGTGCCAAAGAACTGAAACTAATTCCTTCCCATTTGTTTGCATTCATTACTCTTTTTTAGTGTCGCAAGGTCTTAACATTTTGTACATATTGAACCATTTACATTTTTACAACTTCTACTGACAAAAAAGCATGCAGGCTGATGAAAATAGTACAGAGAGGAGAGATGAACAACTCTCTCTGTACCATGTTCAGCCGCCTGCAGTCCAGTTGAATTTTCCTTGAATTCTTTGTCACGTGCCTGTTGGTCTCGGTAGTGTTGGACTTTTGGACTCGTGAGTCATTCGTGGCTTCCCAGTTGCGCTAATGTCTTGACACTGCAACACTTTTAGAAGATCACAGAAGCATTCTGGGGTCCACCTCAGGGAACAGGATTCTGTTCTGTTCTGTTGTGTTCTATTCAATTCCAGCAGAGACTTGTGCTACATTTCATCATCCTCGCCCGGGCTGTTCTGTCCTTTTGTAAGTTAAAGAAAACAGGGTATGTAATGCAAGTTTGCCCAACTGGCTTGTGGAGGAATAACTATTCTTCAGTTAATTCAAGAGGGCACTTTTTAATTAGTATTGAAACCGCCCATTTAGCTTGCTGGAGGGGGGGGGGGGGGGGGGGGGGGGCTTTGGTTTAAGTCTTGGCAGAGAATTTGGCTATGAGGTACAAGTAAAGTCCTCATTAATTTAAAACATTGTAACACATCAAAGCTCTGTGTGTGTGTGTGTGTGTGAGAGAGAGAGAGAGAGAGAGAGTTTTAGGTGTATCCATGTATAAGCACTACCTATCATGTTTTTCCTTTTGTGCATTATCAGTGATATTAAACTTTTATTCTGTTAGAAAAAGACAAATATATCCTGCTAATACATTTGGCCCCTTAAACACACAATGAATACAGGTAATTGTCATATATGTGTGGCTCTTTTCTTTAAATAATCTGGTTTCGCTTACATGTCACAAAATATAAACATAAGAAATACAATGTAGATAAAATACCTAATACCTTCAGCTCATCATCTTCACATTCGGAGCTCTACTTCAAGATTTCTATTGCACAATAAAACCGAAGCCTGCTTGTCTTCCTCTAAGAACAGGCTTCTCATATGGTGTTGATGACTGCCAGCAGGTTAAATATTAGAGCCAGATTTGATAGTGTCTATAAACATCAGAAGTGATGCAGTGGAATAAAGAAATATTTACAAACAAAACCATGTTCAAGTTGATCTGTAGTCTGTATCATGCATTTGTGGATAACAGTGGTGGAAGAAGTAGTCCGATCCTTTACTTAAGTCAAAGTACTTATACCACACTGTGAATATACTCAAAGTACTGCATTCAAAACCTTGCTCTAAGTTACTGTGAGGAACCTTTGTTTTAAAGCGGTTTCAATTTAATATTGATGACACTATATGAACTATATGTAAACAAGACCATTAATCAGAAGATATATGATTATATGAGGAGCTCCTCCTCCTGCTAGAGCAGAGATTCGCCTCCTTGCTTTGCCGGCCTCCGTTGGGAGCCACCTCCATGTTGCTGCCGGAGACGCTTTTATGTACTGGGACTGCCAAAATCAAGTAGCTTTAAGTAAAAGTATGTGAGTATCATCAGCAAAATGTACTTAAAGTAATTGAAGTAAGTGTTGATTTGACAGTATTTTTCCCTGTCAGTGTTTTAATATTATATACAGTATATGATGTTTTTGGATTAATGTTACTTCTACATCCATGTCTATATTACATTTGACCACAGTAGATGTTTTTAACTTGTTTATTATGTTGTCTTCACTGAAGACAGTAAACCAGTGTGATGAAGAATTCTATCCAAATCTGCTGCAACATAAAGGCAACTTTACAGTGACGGCCCCAGCTCTTATGGTCATTACAGTAATGTCTGAAGATTTAAATGTTTCTATAGGATCCAGTGAGCGACAAGGCACCCGTTTCTATGGTGTCTGAAGCTCCAGCTAAAGAAGGAAGCACCGAGTGGTTTGTTGGGTCTAATAATAGTTACTATCTAGACAGTGGTGTCAAGTCCATGTGATGACAGCTTCCCCTTCCCTTCACTGGCTCACAAACAGAGGGTTTGACAGTTTGAACAGAGCCTTATGTGCAAAGGGTTGTATCAGTTGTTCCGTGGATCGTGTGTGTGTGTGTCAATAAATCAGTATAAATACAACTATTCTAGTGAGAAAAAACTGCTTAACATTTGACTTAGTGTCCTGTGTTGACTCCAATTTGTGGGGAACTTTGGTTTTAAAACTAGAGGACGTGACAAATCCACTTTGAACTCTGGATCACATCTGAGTTTTGCAGTGATTCAAATTGGTCTGATGTTTGTTGTTATTTATTATTATGAATGGGGTGACTGACACATAGAAAGCTGCTGACATCCATCAACATGACTGCAGACTGAATAATATAGTACCAATTTCATCAAGGGGCAATTCCTCTCTGATTATTAGACTCAAATGTCTCTGTCCACATACTGACATGTTTCAGTGGAGGATAAAGCTGTGGGTGTTCAACTGGCCTCAGAGGCCAAAATACATAACCCTAACCCAAACTAAATAGTTTTATTCTTTGTTATACCTTTTTTCGTTTTTGTTTTCTTCACCAAATTGGAACATCCAACCTCCCTGTTGTCCTGAGTGTAAATAACTGTGGCTTTGGCGACCGCTTCAGCTCCAGCAAGCTAGGTAAGGAGAGGAAACACTGTCTCCAGCTGACTAGTTTTAAAAGAGAGATTTTAAAACTGTCTTAGATATGCACTCAATGCGTACATGAGTACCTACAAATTGATGCTTAGTGTATTCCCTTGCTACATGATTAGTTTTTCCCCATGAGGACAATACCCAAACGGCTGCTGTCTAATTCAGGGAGCATCAGATACATAGAGCTGTCTTGTCTTGGATATGACTCCAATAAACCAGGCTTGCCTGCGTTCTTATCAGCACCGTGGTGGGACGGGAAATGGTATGTTTAGGTAAACAGATGGATGAATGAAACCTCTGTGTTTGTGTGTGTGTGTGTCCATCCTCTGCCCTCCTATTAGCTGCAACAGAGACAATTTGTCCCAATGTAGAACCATGAGAGGAGGAGCAGGAGGAGGAGGAGGAGGAGGAGGAGGAGGAGGAGGAGGGACTCTATAAGAGTCCTGTCCTGTGCATCTGGGGGTCTGATGGTCTGTGTGCGTCTGTTGAAGGAGGGACAACTTAATTGGGGTGGCCTCCTCTATCAGGCCTCAGTGATCTCTGCTATCTCAAAGAGCCCCTTATTCTGTCATTATAAAAACCCAAATTGACAGGAATTGGTTGGACTCTTGTGTCTCTGTGTGTGTGTGTGTGTGTGTGTGTGTGTGTGTGTGTGTGTGTGTGTGTGTGTGTGTGTGTGTGTGTGTGTGTGTTTTACCCTCCTTTTGACCCTAACCTATCATACAGATGTGTGTATGTGTGAGTAAGCAACTGTTCATCTGTGCCAGAGGTTATGTGAGGGCCAAGCAGCGGGTGAAGCAGCAGGCACAGTGCTGGAAAACAATAGAGAACCAAAAATCCACTCTGTAATTACTTTGAGAAACGTATCCTCACATAATGATATCTTACAAAAGTGACTTCTCATATTACGTCCATTTTCCTATGAATGCCAACCACACGAGTCAATTTCTGTTCGTTACATCCTTTCGGTCTTTTCAAAATAAATTGTGATTTTAATTCTAAAGATAGGCTGAATGATGTTCTGACTAATGTAGTGTAATATTTGGACAGTTAAATACAATTTTCATTAAAAATATTGTATTTAATTGAAATACAAAAATCGCAATTTGTATCTATTCATGCACACAGTATTGTTTTTTCTCATCTTATTCCAGCAGACAAACACGAGGGGGTCGCCTCTGTATGTACTATCTTGCAAAAGAGCTCCTCACCTAAAGAATACTGTGAGAATTTCTGGACTAATTTATACCTGACAAATGGATAGCTAACTAATCTAATGATGATTTGACTCCCATCATCCTAGTTTATAGCTGCTCACAATTTGGGTCACAAAAATACGCACTCCCAGTCAAAATCGACTCTCTCACACACGGTTCTGGATTTGACAGATTTTCTACAACTGTCGTCCAAATTGAGATGTGGGACGCTGTATTTCTATGGCCTCTTGAAAAAAGTGATTATGTTAAGTCCATGTCTGCACTTACTTTTTTTTCTTGGTGGCACCGAAACAAACAAAACATAAAGCGGAGATAATTAACTATAGTACATAGAAACACTATCTTTGTGACATTCAGTAGTCGTATAGAGGATGATTCCCTCTTTGTGTCAGCAGCAGTGAGTTCCTGGAAAGTGACTGCTGTTGATATATTTGCACTTCTGTGTATGTGTGGTTGTGTGCAACGCAAAGTAAAACACACACACACACACTCCTAACCGTCGTCTTTGTATGGTGGATCAGTGCAAGTGTCAGATGTCTTGGAGTACAATGGAGGCAAACCCCCACAGTTTGAGAGTGTGTGTCGCTGCGCAAAGACAGAAGGGGTGATGGAGTGTGTGTCAGGGTTTGGGCTGTGTGTGTGTGTGTGTGTGTGTGTGTGTGTGTTGGGCGCAGCTAAACTCTTGCTGAGCAGCTGTATGCTGTTGACTGGTGGTGTAATTAGGTTACTGAGAGACCAGAGAGTGTGTGTGATGGGGATTGTTAGTGAAGCAAGAGACTCCATTAAAGGGTCATACCACTAAATAATTTGATATTTGAAACAGTGGTTGAGTATGAAGTGAAATCCAGATGTCAGAGGTGACTCCATGCATTTATCCTTTCATGGATATTATATTAAACACAAGAAGAAGTATTCAAATATGGCAACCCATGTATTCCATTAAATCTGCTCATGTACATACACCAAAATATATATATATATATATATATATATATATATATGAATTTCTTGAAATTATATATATACACACACACACACACACACAAGGTGTGTAACGGTTCTGAAAGCAAGACAAAAACCACAACACAAATGTCCATACACTTGTGTGGCGATTCTGTCTTCATGTGTGCATTTTATTCTGTTCTGCCTGCCCTGCATAAACAAGCAAAAGCTGCAGATGGAACTTTACATTTACATTGCATTACATTTACATTACATGTACATTTACATTACAGACATTTGTGATATTTATCTTTTGTTAGTCATCTTTTATTACACTGTTGAATGTTTACATTTTTCAAAATAAATGGAAAAATTGTACTGAGCTGTAACCCCAAAACCAGGTACATACTGAACCGTAAATCTTGCTTGAATTTTTGGAGCAATGCTTCCCGTTTCCTTTCAGTGCCCATGTAAACTAATTGGGCTTTTCACACAGGGAGTGCCGAGCCACGGAGATCCGCGTCTGGCTCGCGATCTTCAGCAATAGTGTCGCCGTCAATCCTATTTTCTCCACGTGCCGCGAGCAAATCTTGCAAGAAAACATACATTTCAAACTCCAGCTAACAAAATATGGAAAAACAGAAAAAAGTTTTCTCTTTTAATTGGTTGGAAAAGATAAAGAACCGAGCTTGATTACTTTTACAGGTTGTGCTGGAAATCTTAATTGGTGAGGCTGAATTTAGACGGTTGCCTTCAAAGATGTAGCAGTTATAAAGACAGCTCACTCTCTACTCTGTAAATAGTCTGAGCTCCACTGTGTTTACAACAATTAACTCATTCACTTGTTTTGTACCTTGAACTAATTAAAAGTAATACTCTTTGGCTGTTCTATATAAATACATACTTTTAATTTCTTTCACTTTGTTCCGTTAAAGCTTGAGTTGTAGTTTTGAATGAGTTTTGAAGTGGCATGACGGTAGAATGGTAAATAAGATAGATTAAAAAAGATTTCATTACAAAAACATAAATACATGAAATTATGTGTAAAACCTCAGCTGTAAAGAGCTGTTAAAGCTGAACGCAATTTTACATTTTTCATTCAGTACCTCCAACTTTGTGTTAGTATTTTGTAAAATTACTAAATCTGGTTTAATTCAATTTGAAGTGGTAATAGACACATTCTTAGGCTTAATCCTATTATTATGGAGTAAATGTTGATTGCACAATGTAGAAAAATGACACCATTGGCATTTAAGCCTCACTTCCACAATGCAATTTTCTCTGCCAAGGGTACGCTCTTGATTTCATATCGATATGATTACATTAAAAGATGCTAAAATAGCATATACAAATTACCCCTAAGCACACATTTTTGCTTTTTAGAAATAAAGTTGCTAAGAAGGCATACAAAGTTGCTAATTTGCAAAAAGAAAATGTAAATAAAGAGTCTGAAATTTGGTTAAACTGGTCCTGTGTTTTGGTAGTTAAACTCTGTGAAAAACAGAAAGCGATGCAGTTGTCAACGCGACAGTGGAGCCAACAATGATACTACTTGGAAACAATAGTTTTCTATTTCCACTGTAATTTACATTATTATAATAGTTGCTGGTTCATTGTGGAACTGAACATTCCGATTTTTTAATTGGCCCTGTACACCTGAAAGGGTTATATCCCGTAGCATTCCAGTAGAAGGTGTAATCCTTTGGTTTGTGTGGTAAAACACCCCAAAAATGGAGAAGTAGGGGGTTTCAGTAAACAGAGACAAAATAGCTACTAATTGGCAAATTGTTGCCGCAGTAGAAAGGACCTACTGTGAAATACTTGGCTGCTGGTAAATTTAATTTGGGTCAAAGATGATTTACAATGTAAAGCCCTGTATTTGTTGTGGAGTGCTGCTGAACAAATATAAATGGATCTTAAAGCACTTTGAGTGGTTGGAAGACTAGAGCAGCACTGTACAAGTACAGTCCATTCACCATTTATCTTGAGTCCGTTACATTGAGTTGGGAACAGTGCTGGTATTTTTTCAAACCGGGCTCACCTCCCCCTCGGTGTTCATCCGTTGCCTTGGTGAACAGCTTCTTTTGGCCGCTGTGATGGTGAAAAGAAATTAACACCAGTCTTAATTAGACTGCAAGGCTTCCATTTCCACCTTCGTACCTCCTCCTCCTCCTCTCCTGACCTTCTCCTCCCTCTCATCACTCCCCTCTCCCACCTGAAAGGCAGGCTGGCATATTAACACCAGCCACCAGGCATAATTAATGAGACCAGTCAGTCACAGTTGGCCCTCTGAGATTATGAACAGTTCCAACTGGCAAAATGACTCTCTGTTTCAGCTTTCAGAAACATTAAGTTCAAATCTAGAGGGCCTAGTCTGAAATTATGATAGTTATGGTCAGTTTGGAGATTAGTTTATTATTAAATTTTAATGTCAGTCTTTTCCAAAGGCATGTCAATGAACACTAATCTTTACTTCAAGCAACCAGTAGTTGGTCACCATCAGACAAACTCCTGACGATTGCCGATATATATTTGCACATTTGTGTGTTCGCTCTTCAAGCTCCCTGAGCTTTTTTAGTCTAATGGATCAACAAAATAAACTCACAAAATGTCAAGAAAAGAAATATTCCCATTATCCTTATTAAACAGAAAATTACAACCATACACCTTCTGGATTAAAGTTTCTCTCTTTCCCCAGCTAAATGTTAACTTCAAACTCGACAGAAACCAAAGAAAAGTACCACAACCATCTTGGTTAGTCTTTCACTGTTCACTGTTGTGGTTTCCTCAAAATAAACCCGAATTTCCCTGCTAGACCGATCTCCATACTCATTCTTTGGAGGCAGAAGAAAATTACATAAATTGCCCTAAAAATCCCATATAATGTATCTATGTATGTGTGATGTACTCAATCATTGATAGCTGATGCACTATCTCTGGCTGAACTCAACTACTTTTATAGCTTGGCCATTCACTTTTTTTTCAGCCGCTTTCTTCTTTCACTCTTCAGCTGACGGTTCACCTTTTACTCTTTAACTTCTTTCCGTGCCGACATTTAAACTTAAGACTACAGGGTTTGAAATAAAAAATGACTCTTATTCCCTCGTATGGTCTTCGCAGCATGTCGGCTTAAAGTGCTAACAGCGCTCAGCGTGACAGATGTCAAGGGGTTTTCCCATCATTCTCTCAGTGTCACTTATTTTTTGTCCCACATTGTGACAAGAGGATCATTGGAACCAGAACAAATAGGAGCAGCAGCAGAAGCATAGCCATGCCTGATGAATTAAAGAAGTAACAACAGATACAATCGTCCCTGTGAACTGAAGAGGAATAGATCTACGAACTGTTCAAGGTTTCTTAGAAGCTCTGTGTAACCAGACTGTTTGGTTCACTGTTATGTGTGTCCAGCAGGCTGTTTCCCTTTGTTCTGTGATTTGTAGGTGATTTAGACCTACAGTCATGCTGATTTAGTGACCCCACACATTGTTATAAACGTTTATCAATGGAATATCAACCATATTTGTAATTTCCTTCATTCATTCAATATCAGATGTTTCCTTATGCTGCTTTAGTAAAATTTGTACTTCCTGTCCCGTAGCAGACGGACACCTCCTCAGTGGATATTCTGGTTTCTGTTCTGTTTGGGTTATCACTGCGTTCACTGTGGTGTTTGCTGGGCAGTATGCAATGTGTTGGTTAGTTCAGTGGAAAGTTAAAGACAGGTTTACAGTTTTCCTTTTGGTAACTCAAAAACCCTGGATCTAGAGGCAATTTGGAGAAAATAAAAAATCACAATATTGTTAAACAAGTATCTACATTGATATTGCGACAATATTGTACGGTAGACCATTGGGGCTTTTACAAAGTACTCCTTTTATTTTAAGAAAAACATTGTTTTCAAGTCGAAATAAGTAGTTTTAGTCTGTCTTGCTTTGCTCATCTCTAGCAGCCAGGTAGTACAGGCCAAGCCCTTCTGCTGCGTCACAAATAACATAATTTACATAGTACATCTGGCTCTCCCCATCATGAACCATTCATAATCAGTCTGGCTTGATTTAGAAGTATTCTTTTTCTAGATATGATTCAGAAAAGCAAAATGTCTCCCAGCTTTACTTCTTAAAGGGTTAGTTTAGAAGTATGGTTTTATGAGGTACTTGTATATTTGCCCAGTTTATAGAAACAGACTCATACCAGCATGAGAGCAATGAACTGCTGTCGACGAGGGCAGCAGCAAAACATATTTTAGAGACCTAAACAAATATATTATATCTGTTTTAATGTATATACATTTAGAATATTTTACTGTCAGACAGCTCGTGCTAATGAACTGCAACTGTTATCTAAGGTGTCATCAAAGCCCGAGACAACAAAAGTAGTTTTACGTCACAGAAGACGCAAGCTGCTGGTCTACTCCTGCCTCATTGATGTGTGTATTTATCTTATTGTGTGACTTTAAAGGGTTATTTTAGATTCACCAAAGTCACGCAATAACCAAAAAAAAATCCCTTTAAATTCCCGTCGTCCCTTTTTAAGTACAGCGTTGTCTTTACTGTACTTAAAGGGACAGTTCTCATTTTTTAAATTATTTATTACGTGACTATAACACATATAAACATGACATCATCCTGTTTCAAAGACAGCGAGTACAAATCGTGGTTTACACAAGGTTTGCTGTGTTTGAAAAGCCACTGCTGACAAAATGTTTCTGTTTTTCCAGACGGATCACTTTTTCAGCATCCGTGTAACACTAATAAGAAAACCTTATTGATATTGAGTTGCATCTGATTTTTATATTAAATTTCATCAACGGCTGGCTTTTTTGTATGTTCTCCCTGTCCCAGCAGATTAACGGTCCTCTGATTTCCTTCCACAGTCCAGAAAGATGCGGGTTAGGCGGTGACTCTAAAAATGGCCTGTAGGTGTGAATGTCAGTGTGAGTGTGAGCTCTATGATTGACTGGCAACCCTTCCAGGGAGTACGTCGCCTCTTGCCCAATGTCAGCTAGGATCAGCCCGCCGCAACCCCCCAATGCAGATGAGCGGTTACAAATAAGGATTGATGGAAATCAAGTCCTTTTTTAATTTTTTCTGGAGATGTTTCAGTTTTCTGTAGACCAGACTGGTGTCTGGAGGAGGAGGAGGAGGAGGAGGAGGAGGAGGAGGAGGAGGAGGAGGAGGAGGCGGCAGCAGAAGCAGAAGCAGAGGGATATGTTCTTGTGGGACAACGGGCTTCTCATTATCACCCCCCCCCTTTTCCTCTCCGTTCTTGTACCTCCCCCCTCCTCCAAAACACACTTTTCACCTCCCTCCAGCATCCCTCCTCTTCCATTCTCACTGGCTCCCCACAGACACCATACCCTCTCCTCCTTTTCTCCCCCATCCCTCTTCCCTGTTCAGCTTCTCTCCCTCCCTTCTCATCCCCCCCAAACCCTTCCTCGTATCCCACAATGCTCCTTTCTCAGCACTGCTGCCAACACTGCTGGTTAATTAGCTCAATGCTTCTTAGGTTTGTGTGTGTGTCTGTGTGTGCGTGTGTGCATGTGGGTGTGGGTGTTTGTGCTTATTTCTGCAGTTGTCAAAATCAACACCATCATCTTCATCCCCCTTATTGCAAACATCATTATCACTATTATTTACTGGACACTTTGAATGATCAGTTTTTTAAAAAAAGTAAAAAAGAGTAAAATCTCTCTTCTTTTTTCAATTTTTTATCACAGACCTTTTATTTTCCTTAGCTGCGCATTGTACACATAGCAATGCAGGATAACAGGATACACTTATACAAACCAAGTCTAATTATCAAATTTCAAAACTCACTGTCTGTATGACACAGTAAATCTAAGCAATGCAGAGCAGTGCAACACGTTTCTGTCGGCTGCTCCGGTCAGTTCGCAATTTGTGAATTTCTTTCACAGGGAGGACTGACCAGACTGACTGGTCGTTCACATCTTTTTCTCAACAAAACTCTTTGGATTCTATATTAGAGAAGATATATGGTTTAGAAAATATTAAACATTATATCAAAACTGCCAGAAGGGCGGGACTCAGAAAAGTTCCACTGACTAATCCTCCTGCTACTTCAGCACCATGGACAGCGCCATGGATAAATCAATTTACAACACGGTTAGGCTACTGCTAGTCTATTTCAGAGCCATGGTTGGTGCCATAGATTCTAACTTGTACAAACCTCAGTCAGGTAAATGAGTCAGGCACATCAGACCAATATGTATATCATACCAATGGTGACACATGGGTCTAAGGTTGCCTGCTCCTTATATAAGGTAATCAGAAATGCTCTTCAGTTGGCAATTTGATCTGCTCAATGTAGACATAGTCAATGTCACAAGGAAAGGGCAGTTGGCCTGCTTTTTCATCTGAAGGGGGATCCTCTCTTTTTAGATTTGTCTGAACCTATGGACTGCACTGAGGAGGGAGGAGGGATATGAGAGGATGAGAAAGGGAGGGAAGGCAATATGGGCAATAAAGGAGAGAAGATGTGCAACATCTGGGAAGGAGTGTTTGGACCGTGGTATCAAATTCTCCAGAGAGAGATGGTGATAATAGATAGATAGAGTAAGACAGAGTGATGGGGTGCTCCTGTATCTAGAGAGAGTGATAGAAGCAGGTCACAGAGAGCAAGATGGATGGATGGAGGGAAGAGAGGAGAGGTTGAAGGAGGCATGGCTTGTGTCATGGCCCATTTAACTGCTGCCTCTCCTGCCTGCTACTGGATTTGAGGACTGTAAACAGGATTGTCACTGACTGTCAGCTTTTTACAGCTTGTTGAAGCAGCCTTTAGTCTCGTCCACAAAACACAATCCCAGCTGTGTTTAGGCTGACATTAGCAATGCATGCAAAACACCATTTATTTACATAAGAACACTGTTTTGCTGCAGTGGGGGCCCAGTGGGCTCCATCAAAAAATATGTCAATAATTACAATAGTTGCATTGGCCAATCAAATACATGCAAGTGCACACTCCTAGTAAAATAGAACCTTTTACATTATTACAGGACGTGTGCACACAGTTTGGCTTTGGAAGTACAATTAAGTGCAATCGCTGTGCAAAGGTATTAACCACCACAGTTTATGATTGGAATCTTATTGACAAATTGACTTTCCAGATCGGTTTGCTATTATTGATATATTAGTAATGAGTGAGATTACATTATTAAGTAGCCCAATATTTTGTGGCCAGATTTATACATGTACGTATATGGTGGAGGAACCTAGCATGTAACATTACACCAGGGAAACATTACAAGCATACAAGTTAATGCTTACAACTCGCAGCATATATATACTGTGCTGTGTGTGTGTATGTGTGTGTGTGTGTATATATATATATATATATATATATATATATATATTCTTAAAAAATTTAATAAAATCTTATTTCGAAAATAATTATAAATAAATGAGTAATAAAGACAAAAGATAGAACAACCTGTATATACCCACAATGGCATATAAAATAGCAAAGTGAACGCGTGAACTGAAACAAAACTCACATCACTCATGTCACATAATCCTATCCCCGTCCCGCCAGTCAAACATGTTGCACTGTCGGTTTGGTTCTTAACCTATGCAATACATCAGATGTATCTTAGTTTCCACTTCCCTGATCTACAGTATGTTAGAAATGGGTCCCAGATTTCTGTACAGGTGTCAATTTGTCCATTTGTTATGTATATCAGACGTTCGTAAGAGGCAGTTCATGATAAAGCTGTGAAACATTCAGAATAAGGGGTTTTCTCTTTATAATTTCTTGTTTCCTGCTTGTTTCGATGTCGATGGTATTGTTGTGTTACAGAGAAGCTTAAATAATTATTTATATTTAAGATGACAAACTTTATTATTCCTTTCAATATGGACAAAGGCAGCTCCTACCAGATCTAATCATTCCCTTTCTTACTTTTCACAATAAAAGCCCGGGACATATACAATGCACTATGTAACTATTTATCAGAGGGAACTTACATTTCCTCAGAACATTTTGCGAAAAGGAAATTCAATAAAATAGCTTACAGTAGCGTAGACTACATTATAAAATAATTTACCTCAGACAGCGCTGACCCACATGAAGGTCGATGTTTTTGTCTTCATTGTACAGTAATTTTCCAGTGTATTATTCTGCGTCTAAGTCAAACTGGGGAATACTTTTGGATATTATGGAGTTGTTTCATCATGTGTTATTGCTTAAAATGTGGCTGATGCGACACACCTATGAAATATTAATGCAGACTGGACTGACTGTTGGCCTTCCTGGTCTGATTGTATTGTTGAAGTTGGAACTGCAGCTTTTTCTACTGCATTGCATTATTGTACCTCAGGGCTGAAGTGGTGTGTGTGTGTGTTTCTGGACTCCTTTTGTGTGCTTTTGTTAGTCAGCGTTCGTGTATCGCAGAATGTACGGTGAGAATCCTCATGTCACAGTGTGTGTGATCACACATGCTTTGCCTTGTCAGAGTCTGTGTGCGTGTATATCGTGATGCAGGTTGGCTGCTGCTGCTCGAGGCTCGAGGCTCGTGGCTCGTCAAACACGGTATCCTGCTGGACCTGTATGTGTGTTTGAGTGTGTGTCTCTTTGTGTCCCAGTCTATTGGATGAAGAGGGGAGGAGAAGGAGGAGGATGGTGGTGGTAGTGGAGCAGGGATGTGGAGGGGGCCCACGTGTATCCTAGCAACAGGCTGGTTTGGAAAGGGGAGGGAGAGTGCCCACAAAAATAAAACGGAGGAAATGAGAAAAAGAGAGAGGTTTCGAATAATGCGTGGATGGAGGCAGTAGAGGTGCAGCAGGTCAGCGGAGAGAAGAGCTGGAGGGTCAGATAGAAAGGTGAGATATGTATGAAGACATACCAAGAACATTTTACACATGCCTTTTGAAATGCCACAATTGAAATACAATATTGTCCATGTAAAATGATATGTATACATGATTGCGCTGATCTTTATGAAGAAATACTCCATCGTCTAACATGAGCATAGTTTAAGTAGTTTACATATGAGAATCGGGACACTCGTTCAGTCTATAAGCCACGTAACAAGTACGGTGAAATAAGCCAATTATAACTTGGTTCCACATGAGACACAAACGGTGGCCTCCTGGGTGAAAATCCTGTGTTTGTTTGACCCACACATCCAACCTGTCCTCATGAGCTTAAATAAAATGGGGGAATACCTCTTCGAACTGTATAATCTGTCTGAAGGTCACATGCAGCTTTATGAGATACGCATGCAGTCCTGTGTGTTTACTGTGTTTATTTGTTTGTTCACTCAAGTGTGTCCTGCAGTCAGGCAGTTCTACCCTTCCATCTCTCTCTCTCTCTCTCTGAATTTGACCCTTCTGCTTGGCCAGTAGAAAGTGGGGGGTTGCTGTTTGTGTCGGTCGGTTGCATGCTGTGCTGTCCTGTGTGCTGTGCCTTAAGGTGTTCCCTGAACACACACACACGCACACACACACACACACACACACACACACACACACACACACACACACACACACACACACACACACACAGACACTCGCCCCCTGGCCTACACATAGTGTGTGTGTGTGCATGCTGTCACATAAGCTACAGTCCCGGGCTAGTGATGTGCCCTACAACCTCAGGTCCTGTGTGTGTGTGTGTGTGTGTGCGCATTTCCGTGTACACATGTGTAATTGAATCTATGTAAATTTTTTGCACACTTTTTTGTGGAAGTGTTATTGCTTGATAAATTGTGTATGGCGGTCTTACGTCACATTCGTTCCTGGTATCGGGGACAACGAGCATGGGAGCAGACAGTTGAGGGCAAACGTGTGTGTGTGTGTGTGTGTGTGTGTGTGTGTGTGTGTGTGTGTGTGTGTGTGTACGTGCTCTCGTGCGTGCATATGTGCGCACTAGAGCTCTGTTGTTAGGTGGCCCGGCCCTCCTGTGATGCCACTGCTGGCCTGGCATACTGTAAACACATGTCAGAGTCACATTGGGAGGAATAAAACAGTGGAACCCACTTAAAAACAGATCACATGATTATTACACCTTTTTAGTTAGTAAGTGATGGCATTATTGACCCCCACACTGTAGTTTCATTCATGCAGTATATTTAACATATATGCAGTTTTATATCCATTGGTTTTATATTTTAGGCAATCTTGTTCAAGAAAGAGGTGTCCGACACACCTTGCCATTACCTGACAGTAGTTATGGCATTAACAATTGTTCTCAAAAACATTTCTCTCCTAAAGAAAATCATAATTTCTGTTGAGATGGCTAGATGTCAGGGTTGTCGGCACACTTTCTATTAACTCCTTTAAATAGAGTGTATGGACTTCCAGGCAGTTGTAAATGATTGAATGTAGCATGGTTTTAAAACCAGCTCATTCTTTGTTCTTGTATTTCTTATTGTCTTCATTGACATGCAGAAAATATTATGTTTCTTTCCCTTATTCCCGAAAAGACTTACTTCATACTAAGCTGTTTACATGGCTAATGAAAATGGATGTTCCGCTAATATCCCCGTTTACACACAGCTGTGCATTCTCTCTGAACTAGCAGACTTGTTCAACTGTTCAAACACAGCTTGCCTCTTTCATTCCTTCAAAAGGTTGGTGTTTGCTCCTATCCATAAACCTGTTGATATCCAAGTATTTTATGTTGTTTAAAAGTAGGTGTCTTTCTCCTTATGTCCATACATGTCAGTCTGTGAAGCTGACAATGACTGCTGTGAGCAATGAAGTGTATAAGCCCTTTCTGAACTTGCCCCAGGTATTGCCTCTCAGAAGCTGTCTTATTGTCCGAGGTTGTTGGGGTTATATGCAGCCTGAGAGGAAGACACAGGCAGGCACTACACAGGTCTGGAAAAAGGCCTGTCTCTGACTATAAACACATTTTATTTAGTTTTATTTACAGTTATTGATCTCCAAACAGGCTGGAAATCACTCAAAGGTAAGGAAGTACATTGTAGTTTTTGTTTCAGTAAACTATATATATATGTATATATAATATTATTCATCATTAAGTATCAGGTCTCTATGTAGGAAACTGAACAGGATTTTAAGCGAGGTTAGTGCATTAATAATGCAGCAAGTTACATAGCATTTATAATTGACCTAAGCCCCACTCCCCACAGCTTCTCCATCAAACTGTCAGTGATAACATGGAGCCCACACTGTTACTAACTAACCTCCTTGCATACATATTATACATTTTCTGAAGAAAAGAGTGAGGCAGAAGGGTCTTCAATATGTGTTTGAAGGATATATACAGGATGACAAACTTATTCAGCAGGCAAAACAAGTTAACAAGTAGAAGCTTAAGCGTACAGATTGGAGTGTAAAAGTGACTGAGACGGAAAACAAGGACATTAAAGATCAGCACTTTTCCTGTCAAGCAGGGTAGCTCTTTATTTACTGTTGCAATCATTAAAAAGCAAAAGCAGCATGTGGAAACGATACATTCAGTATACCTTCAGCAGCTAGTATAGCCAGGTAACCAGTATCACTATTACAAGTTTCACCATGACAAGCTCAAAATCCACAAAACCAGCCTGAAAATAATGAAAGGTTTTTTATGAGAGTCTTGGAGCAGAGCCGTAAGGTTGTCGGACTACGCTATGATTGGTCAGTCTGCAGTTGAGGGCTGGAACTTAGTAAAGAGTCATTTGTTATACTGTCTTTCACTTGTTTGGGTTGAGAAACTTCTGAAATAATTGTTGTCTCCCTCACTTCTAAAACCAAACCTACACACCTATAATTACACACTCCCCACCATGCAAGAAAGGTCCCCTGAAAAGAATACCTGTTTCACTTCTGGTTTGTTTGGGTTGAAGACACAAAATGAGCATAGGTTACCATTAGCAGCGATGGCCACCATGCCTGAGCAGAGTTGAATCCTTCCAGAAGGGTAAAAGGGGTCTTCTCTCCTCTGTCTGACCAAACACAGCTGCCAGTAACGATACTACTGTCTTTTTTTCGTCTTTCACACCCTCTTCCTCCTCCTCTTCCTCGTTTGCCTGGCAATTGTAATGGCATTGGGGATGTGAGGGTGGGGTGGGTGTCATTAGAAACATCCCTTCTGTGATAAGATGCAGCTGGTTACCATAGCAACCCTTATTACAGTACCTGCACCCTGAGATGGAGAGGAGGGGGAGGGATGGTGGAGAGACACAGACTGAGCCAGAGAGGGGTAGTGGGTCAAAAGATAATGTCCTGATTGCGTGTATGAATTGATGTGCAAGTGTGTGTATGTATGTATGTATGTGTATCTATGTGTATGTACAATGAATACACTTCAGTTCATTGGTTCAACATTAGATGCTCTACATCTGGTAAAGGCTGCACAGGGAACACTGCTTCAGAATAATGAGACACACACACACACACACACACACACACACACACACACACACACACACACACACACACACACACACACACACACACACACACACACACAGAGGTAGACAGGCGTCCCGCTTCCTGTCGACTGGAAATTTCACACTATTCACACACATAACAAGTTGTGTCATGGCGTGGAAATTAAATATTCTTTTAGGCAGCCGTGGACTTTCAGGCTCCTTGTGTCTCCACACTTTCTAGCATCAGCTGTGTGTCTCCATTTGTATGCAGATGCATTTTTGTCTGCAGAATAGGGCTCCTCTTATAAATATTGTTATATTAATATTGTATTGAATGTGAGACACCTGCAGATAATTATCATCAACTCTTTGGCCCTGCAGAGCTTTTAAACCACATTTAGTTCATTGTTTTGGATTTAGAGCACATTTATTGCATTGTTCAGGCTGAGCGGTCCCCATCAATCTCTTTTCAAGCAGCAGGCGATTATTAATCCAATAATGTTTTGTTCAGTTTGTTCAGATAGACAAAATAACGACCAGCTTTTAAAGAATGTGGTTGAGCCAGATATTTTTCTCGGGAGTGTGTGGAGACATTCAAATCATCGATCAACTACGGTCCGCTATACAACTACTGTACCCAGTGGTGGTTCTTCTGGAGATGTCAATTATTTTTGCATGTGTGAGTTTGTCTGCCGTCACACACAAGCAAGACTCACACTTTGTTCTGTGACTCAATTAATGTTAGAAACCCTCTTCTGTACCAACACACACAACCTGTTGCAGAAAATATGCTACACACACACACACACATACACACACACACACACACACACACACACAAATCAGCTATTACAATCATAGAAGCATAAAAACATACACTTCCTTCCTTGCTCACCTTCCCTGTGAGGGGGAGCTCACATTGGTTACCATGGCAATAGCAGGGTTTACCATGTGCCACTAGTTTGAAGCTGGGGAGGAGGTGTGTGTGTGTCTGTGTTTGTGTGAGGTACCACCTGTTGTTCTCCACTGACACATATAGTCCTCTGAGCAGGTAGTGAAGCCCTCTTCCTCCCTCCATCCATATTAGTCGTCCTCTCTTTCTCCCTCATTCCTTATCTTGCCTCTATCTTTTATGTCTCTTTGTCTAAAAAACAAACACACACTCACTTTCCCACCCTTTTGAGTCCCTCTTTCCTCCGTGGTACACACATAGCCTTGAGGGAAAAAGGGCGGTTCCCAAGACTTCCTGGTATTCCCATGTTTGTGTGAGCGTGAGAGACAGACGCAGAGAGAGAAAGAGAGTGTGCTCTGTCCTCTGGGAAGTTTAGTTAACATGCAGCAGGTGTGGACGTCTTTGTCTAATACAGGGTTGCTCAGTCACTTACTTATAATTATCGTGAATGTATTTCACACCATTAAACATCAGAGGAAATTGGCATGTTGGAGCAATTCAAGCAAGGCGTTTACGTAAAGGCCCTTAATGACATGAAATGCATTCCCAAAATGCTTTTAATGCTGCCATTGTGTTTGACAACATTTATTACAACAAGTTATTAATCTTCACTTTCAAAACTATCACCAATGCACCCAATGGGTGTGCTTCCATCCATCTGTTTGTATGTACATTTAAAATCTTTGCAAAAATTGGTTGAAATGTTTTCTGACTGTAGAATTGGCACCACATGCTGCTTATTTTGATGAATCAACTGGTAGTGGTTGGAAATGTGCAATTCAGTGAAAATGTTTTATACATTTGGATGGAAACCAGGCTTTTGAGAACATGTGTCTTCCTTGCTGTTGTTATTTTTGAAAAAAGACTGGATTTTTTTTACATACAGGAAGTAAATGCAAGTCCCCCTGTAGGCAGTAATGTTTAATCTCCAATATGTGATACACGCTGCCAAAACAACGCAGCATAATAATTGTAGTCCTGTAAATGTCCAATGATCACAGTATGTGATGCAACACTTGAATAGATTTATATCTGTAATCGTGCAGCTGAGATGAGATCTGCATTCATCAGTTTTCTTATCAAGGGACAGCAACTCTTCTTGAACAGAGTTATTGTAAACTACAGAAGACTGATAACTTAAACAGAAAAGTGTCAATGTGCTTTTGATAGTAGAGAGTAAAGACGGGAGTCAATAACATATTTTACATTTGAAAAGGACGTCCCTGATTTCATTTTCTACTCGTGGCAGTGAGAGAACAGTCCCGCTCTGCCAGCCTCCAGTTCTCATACTCTTAAGACTATAAAGCACGATGAAGAGATTGCATTGACCTCCATGAGTAGGTTGTGGGAGGATGCTGGAGTTGTTTGTTCGCCACCACGTTTTAATTGATGGTTTCTAGTACTTTGGAGCTGAGTTTTGTTTGTTCAAGCTGCGAGTTCACTACGTTCCACGCGAAAGAAGCTGTGGGGGAACACCCACAATCGGCATTTGTATTTTATACCTGACAACTAACATTAGCTCCAGTTTCACCAATGATGCCGATGACTTTCCTCCTAAATAGTGCCTGTGTTTTTTGTTTGTTTGAGAAGGAGACTGTGGCTGTCATTCTTTGAAGGCAGACTTATTAAACTACATCACCCAACCTTGTTGGGAATCTTCGTTGCACGCCACTCTGTCTTCATGTCTCGTATCTGTCTTGACCTTGAACCTTTGAATGAATACAACTTTTTTTTTTTAAATAAGTTTCTTCCCCTGTGTTTCCAGTGTGTGGATGGAGTCTCGGGGGTGGACTCGTCCATGAAGCGTGTGGCGGTGGTGGAGGATTTCTTCGACATCATATATGCCATGCATGTTGAGATCAGCACCGACCCCAGCAAAGCCCCGAAGCACGCCGGCCAGAAGAAGACCTACAAAGCTGTAAGAATCAGATCCTGCTACCGTTTATGTTTAGAAAATCAGGGAATTATGATTTGTGTGAGACAGTTTTTTAAATTTAAATATGGGATTCTTCCTGGTGGTTTCTTTTTGTCAATCTTCATCTTTCAGTCTCACTTTGTCGTCACTCTCCCGACAAATTTCCACGCCTCTGTGTCTCCTCCGTCTCATGCTACCCTCCGACCTCCCACCTACAGAGTGTATTCTCTCTCTCTCTCTCTCTCTCTTCCTCTTCCTCTTCTTTGGACCTCATTCCTCTTTTACTCTCTGGCAAAAAGAGAGACAAGAAACAGACGGCATCTTTGAGTTTTGGAAGGCTGGGGAACGAACAATTAATCAATACATTTATTAAATATTTGGCAGATAAAATGGTACGGAAGATTTTTATGAGCTGCTGCCCTACTTTAACTTCTTCTACCCCACCCCTCTTTAATATAGATTAAAAAAGTGATGTTTTGGGGGAGTATAGAAATGGTCTATAATATCTGAAAGCTGGGAACCGGAAGATTGTGTGTCACGTTTCTAGTCAAAAATCTATAATATACATTGTTTCGTGTAAAAGGGCGTAGAAAACTATGATGGAAGTAAATGATGGCCACTCCCATACTAAATTATGTATCAAAAGTTGTTGTAGACATTGTTGGGGTTGATGCCAGTTTGTGCTAAATATAACCATTTTTGATGACTTGAGAATTGATAATAAAAATCCTTAAAAAATACAACATCAAGACACAAAAACTTGAGGAACACCACAGAAACATCCAGACTGTGATCCAACTTAATGACATTTCTCGACGATTGAAAGGAGAGAACTTCTGTTTCTGGAAACTGCTAAGGAACCCCCTTATTGTTCATATACCAAGGAAAGACATACACCATCTAATAATGCATGCAGAAAACTGTACAATTTTGCCACAAACTGCATGTAATGTTTGCAACATAATACCAAGTGTCTTCACTCTAGCTCTAAAACTAGAAAGCCTCTGAAAGACAACAAGGTCGGCTGAAGATTAAAAAATGTTTCCAAACATTTTTCTTCATCTATGATTCTGAAGTTTAACCCAGCAGTTGTATTTGAAATATTATAGAGTAGCAATAGAAAACATCCTGGCGGCAAACATTACAAACTGGCATGGGATGTGCATGGCACAGGACTGAATAAAATCGCCCAAAACATCCGTCTACTGAACATTGCACCCTCAATATATTATCTTTTTTTCTAAGTAGCAAAATAAGACTATAATCTGAATTTTGTTCTGCAACCTGTTGAACAATTTCAAATAAAAAAGTGTAACCATGTAAATATCAGAGAAAGAAAGCGAACAATTAAAATAATTAAATGGTCGCAGACAGTGTGTTGATGTGGACTACTCAATGACATGTAATGTAAGGTAAAAGTCTGTCCATCTCTGCTCTGCTGTCTCAGCTGATGACACTGCCCTCTTTTGGTGAAATGGAGGAAGTGCACCGTTCTCAGATGTATTTGTTTGCAGAGGAATGAAGCTGTGACATCTTTGTCTTCTTTTTTTACTTTCTTACTTTCCCTTGTTCCTTTTTATCTTCTTTAGCAATCTGTATATTTTCCTTGTTGTCTTATCTTGCACGGATTGGATTTCATTTGTAAGCCTGTCCTCTGTGTCCTACTACAATATATTTATAATATATAACGTATGCAGGATAGTTGAAGCCTAGGGCTCGTGCACCATGCCACATTGCTCCAGGTCTTAGTGCCACCAAAAGCATTGAGTGACATTTGCCTTTGCTTTACTCCCTGCTTCCTGCACACACACACACACACACACACACACACACACACACACACACACACACACACACACACACACACACACACACACACACACACACACACACACACACACACAGCATACAGCAACCACCATCCACCCACGCTGGATATTTTCCACCCCTCCTCCTCTCCTCTTTTGTGCCTTTGTGCGTCTTTTCCAGAATAAATGTTTGATTTATGCATACATGCATACTTACATACATACATACATACATACATACATACATACATACATACATACATACATACATACATACATGCATGCATGCATGCATGCATGCATGCATACATACATACATACATGCATACATTCATTTAAACACACCCACTAATATATAGACCTCGGATCTTCACCATCAGCACTGAGGAGTGCTTTTTGTTTAAGATGGAAAAGTTCATCTTTAAAGATGAAACAGTTTATGCCATTTTGGGCCAATTTTATTATTTAGTGAAATGTAGACAACATTACTTGGATGATAAATAGTTCTAACAGAAACAAGTTTTCTTGGTTTAATAATATATATATATATATATATATATATATATATATATATATATATATATATATATATATATATATATAATTTACTGTCAATCCCTCAGACTAGTGTAATGTTTTTGTTTATTGGAATTTGACAGATCAGATTAAAGTGAGTCTCACTCATATGATGGTCACAGTTGTAAAAAAGTAATTTTGGGATGTGTAAGAAGCTAAAAACATGGATCTCAAACACCTCAACACAACATGCACTGTACACAGTGTCAACACAAGAGAAGAAATTAACCATCATATTGAAAAAATATTTCAATATTAAATGCAAATTTCAATGATTATAAATTGTGGAGACCAAAAATGAGAAAATACCGGATGATGTGTGCTGCCCTGTCTGCACTCTGCCTCTGTCCAGATAACACAATTGAACTCTTTTTGTTATTAAGGCTTTCAGAAAGTAGTAAAACAGTTTGTCCCTGTTTCTAACTCTGTTGGTGTGTCACTCTCAGATAGCCGAGACGTACGCCTTCCTGCCCAGAGAGGCGGTGACCCGTTTCCTGATGAGCTGTGGAGAGTGTCAGAAGAGGATGCACATTAGCACCACAGGACAGGACTACAAAGGTACAAACACAACACTGCAGCAAACGTCCAAGTCAGTGAATCCTCTCCTCCCAGTTTGAGCCGGAGGAATCTTTTTTTTATGCAGCACAAAGTCTACAGGCTACTGGCACCAGAAGGTACAACTGGCCAACTGTATCGATCTCTCTCACACACATATGCGTGTCACACACACAGAGGAGGAAAAGGGAGAGAAGAGTGATAATCGCCTTTTCTTTACAAGCATCAGTTGCCTCTCACTCTGCAATCAGTCAGAGAAACAGATCTCAGTCAGATATACAGCTGCTAGAAAAAGTTGTTTTTTCCTGTTTGTGTCGGAGCAAAAAAACTCAAACTGACGTTGTGTCTTTACACGCGGAGCATCCTGTTGCGGGCATCGGATTTACCCCGTGCATTAAAACAGCTGTGGGAAGTGGGAACTCAGGCTGTCAAACTTTGCGTCCATTGTTTCCTAACATTGTTCTTTACTTTGATATTATTGTTTTAATGACTTCAAGGATTTTTTAATGTTTTTATTGAAAACAGCTAGAAATGTGCACTAATCAGCAAAAGCCATTAAAAATAACTGAAATAAATACAATAAAAAACGATTTAATCAATGTTAATGTGTGAATATGCACAGTACTGAAAACTAATGATCACTAGTTTTAGATTTTCAGTTTCACTTCTCTTTTTTACGCCTTTTAGAAACTTTAAAATCATCTTTGCTCAATTGGCTAAGTCACCATTGGAAAAAGCTAATCTTAATATGTATACTTATGTACTACTTAATATGTACTACTTATATATATATATATACTTATATTTGTTTAAATAACATTGATTCATTGTCTTCCACAGAACACTCAACAGGGATGTTGACATCACTCAAAAAGCCAATTTAATGTAAATAGTGGCAGATCTAGTTTATGAGTAGCACTAAAGAAGCCAAACAATACTTAAAGTCTACTGCACTGATTTATTATGACACTCAATCGGTAATGTGTGCGTAATGCTTTGTCAAAACATTACGCACACATTACCCACAATCCAACGCAACCACTGACAGTTCTGTGAGCGTTGGAGTGTTGTGCTGGCAGCAGCTAATGTAACTTTGAGTCTTCAGCCCGCAGCAGAGATGAGCAGCGGTTTACAGAAGTCTGGAAAGCAAACTCATTTCTTCCTCCACACCTCCAGATGTTCTTCATTCATTCACATTCTCACATGAAGATTTAAAACGTTTTTTGTTGGCTGAAGTACCGGACTCAAGTTGAAGGGTGCTTTCAAAAGCCATTGTCCGTTTGACAAGTCCATATTCTGCGTTTTGGTTCCCCTGCTGCTTTTCGGTTAGATCATTTTCTTATTGCAATCAAACTGCACCAAGGTTTGCTTGGAAAAAGTCCAAGACCACCTTCTAAAAGCTGTCTGTGACCAGTTGTTTTGGTCTGCACCAGAGTGCAATTACTGCATTCACAACTGCCCAAATAATACAGTAACTTCAGCTTTTTCACCCTTTTTTAATTAAGAGCATACATTTGGACAGTGAGAGTAAGGGCAGAGGATGAACGTGTTACAACAGGATATCTCAAAAACTAGTATGGAGAGCTTGTCAGGGCTCAACAATAAGGATCGCCCGCTGGCCTGGGTAAAGTCAATGCCACAAATGCTCGCTACTTAGATTAGAAAAGAGTTGGCAACACTGCGCTGGTTGATGGTTTAAGAAGTGTAGCGTACTAGCAAAACACATTAAATGCTAATGTAACGTGTGTATTGTATAGTAGGACAAACTGTGAAAACATGTGAACCTTTCCTTTTAAAGACTCTTTTTACAAATATCTTTTGTATTGACGGGTCAATTGATGTGTCAAATTAAATTTGATGATGTCCTCAATCATACCTCAGGTGTAGCTGCCAGCTGAAAGACTATATGCTGTCATCCATTTTACATTCCTCCCGATCTTCTTCTCTGCCCACCCCCCATTATATATGTTCGACTGGCACCCTGAAGGCCCCATAGACTCCCATCCCTCCCTCATCCCTCTCCCATTCCTCCTCCTCCTTCTGCCCATTGCTCCACCCCCCCCTCCAGCTTGTCCATCTCTCTGTTTTCTCTTCTCCTTTATCCTTCCCTCCAAGCTGTCTACCCACCATCCTTGCTTCCTGCTCCTCTTCTAGTTCTCCCTCCCACTACACTGCTCCAAGCTCCCTGTCCCATCCCTGTATCCCTCACTGTTACCATCCTCCTTACTGCCTCCTCTACCCGTCTCTATACCCTCTATCCTTCCCTCACTCACTTCCTCCCCACATCCCCCACCCTCCCCTGTCCGTGTCCCTCATTAAACAGAGGAGTCATTGGAGTGTCCTGTCTCTCTCATCTATTAGCCTAATTAATGGCTTTTAGCAAAGAAAATGGCCCAGGAAACAAGCTCATTTTCCACCAATTTGGGAGAGAGAGGGAGAGGAAAACCAGGACTGCTGGGGTGGCGGGTCTGAAGTAAAAAGAGTAACATTGAAATGTAGAAGAAGAAATAACTGACTGCAAATAGGACAAAACATTCTCTTTATTGTTACACATTCTTTACATTTTCATTTATTTAAAACCAAATCCAGACAAAAGCATTGATGCTGTTTATGACAGAAATGTAAAAGAGATGTTATTGTTTGTATGAAATTGAATGTGAATTAATGAACATAACATGGGTCTGTTTGATTGACCAGCTGGTCATTGATAAAAAAAGAGGATACGATTACAAAGTAATTCCACAAGACTTAATATAAATTATTTTATTAGAAGATGAAATAAGCTGCGTAAATAATCAGAAACACACACACACACACACACACACACACACACACACACACACACACACACACACACACACACACACACACACAGAGACTAATTACAACAGCTGTGATACTTCAGCTCAGTGTGTGTGTGTGTGTGTGTTGTGCCATCACTGCATGCCACTCAGAGAGAGCAGCTAATTGCCTTCCTTCCCTGTGGGGGTTCGGCCTCACCCCGACACACACACACTCGCACATTATACACACACACACAAACACGTATAGCCTCAGCCCTCTTTATCGCTACCATGAAGTGACTCCCACTAAAGTTCAGCTGTGAATTATTAAATGCAATTAATCAGCGTGGACCAGGGCCATGTTTAATTGACACAGGCAGCAGGCTCACTGTGTGTCTGTGTGTGATCGTGTGTGTGAGTGGTTAGGGGGAGAGTTGGTTCTTTTTTAATGGCTCCGTGTTCGTGTCAGCTTTTTGGGTTGGGTTGTCCGATCATTTGTAGGGACGTACGTCCATTACATTCTCGTGAGTGCGATGTTTCAGTACGCCTGGAGGGAATTTCTTTAATTTTGGCACAACACGATTAGCACTCAAGGGTGAACTGATTACAATCTCGCTGTCAGAGGTCACTGTTACCACACACAGCACCTTTTTAGACCATAACTCAAGAATTGATATGCTAATTATGACAATTTCCCAATGTCTAATTGGATACAATTATCAAATGATGACATTTTGGACAGACATGGATGTAATCGACAATTGGACTGGTTGGCGGAGGCGTTAAACAAGGAGGAGATAGTTCTAGTTCAAGTAGAAAAATGGAAAGAAATTGCATCCAAACCAGAGTGCATCTCCTTTCACAGCACATGTTGCACCATCCTGAAAGACTGTCCCATTGCGCTTCTTGAGGTTTTTCTTCTTCTTTTACCTGTAGGCCTAAAAGTTTTTTGGGGGGGGATTTTTCTTTATCGAATCAAGAGTCTAATGCTATGTTCAAACACTACGAGCGACAAAAGCAACAACACAGCCGAGTGTGGCCAGCATTGGGAATTGATGGAACGGAGCAGGTTGAAACATAAACAAATGATTGGTTTACACTTTGCCGTGTCATTGGCGCGTTGAAAAACATTTTGTAGCTCTGTGTCACGGCTTCCATTGAAAATGACTTGGAGAGTGGTGCTGTGTTGCTCCTGTTGTGAACACAGGAGGATGGACGGTGTTTCATGCGGTACAGACTGTTAAACCCTTTGAGCTAAATTCAGGGTTTCTGGGCTTTATAAATACAATTGACTTGACTTAAAATCTCTGACAGAAGAAAGTTAAAGGACATTAGCTCAATACCAATGATCCGCTTTATTTTTGTGTCACAATCTTTGTCAGATATGTCCATAAACATATGACATTAGGAAGTAAACATCAGGTTTATGTTCACAATAAAGAGGAGACAGAACGCAAGTTCTCATTCATCAAGTTGTTTTGGGGGAAAAACTTGTGCTGAAGTTGTTATGCGTTTTGTCTTTACTTCGACTGATATATTTAACTTGATGTTGAAGTGGCATTTGATTTATCTTGACTCCATGTTTGTCCTCGCTTTATCTTATTCTGCTCAACTTTGGAGTGATGAGGGGCTGCTGGCAACTGTTGCCCATAAACACCTGCAATCATTTCTGATTCTTCAGGTTTAGTTCTGATTATGAACTACTTTGAACACCCTTGACGTTAGAGCTGGGTGATCAATCAAATATTTTTTTTACGGTTTCCAAAGATTATTAAAATAAGATAATCAAGGTAAAATGATTATTGTGCTGCATTCTGTTTTGCGAGGAAGCTTTCATTTTGTCTTGTTATAAATCCAGTGAACTCGACCTTTCCAGCAGTGTGTTGTCGCCCATTTTCGCTGAGTTACTGACTGGAATATGCTGAATATAGTTTTAATTTAGTTATTTTTTAAATTTATTTTAGTTAGTATAATTAGTTAATAATGACCAAAATATATCAAACTTTTCTCTAAGACACCATTCCTATATGTACCATATTTAAACCTGAGTTTCCTGCTCTCAGAACACCACTACACTGGTTTTGAACAACAAAAAATACAAGTTCCACTTTTAAAAACGCTTGATTTAGTTTTACACATTTTACTTGAATCCATTGGCCTGACGGATCAATGTTCCAAGGCCTCATGCTGAAGACCACGTGGCTGCTTTGTGTCACATAATCAGTCAGTTATCACAGTTCTCTGGAGAACACACACTCTCCCTTTCTGTTCCTCATACAAGGCTATCAATCAACCAATCAATGATGACGTCCTTTACGAGGTCAGTAGATAAAGGACTGAAAGGAGAGGCAGAGGAGGGAAGTGTGGGTGGAGATAGTGTGGTTTGTTATGTGCTTATATTTCCTGTTGATGCAGAAAAAAGCTTTTGTTGTTAACATATTTGCCTGGGAAAGAGACCTAGTTTACGTTATAACTCAGCATTTCATCACTCGGTAAAGTCAAGTTAATTGTATTCATGTGGCCAAATGTTACAATTCAAAATTGGCTTCAGGGGGCTTTACAATCTATAATGAAAAATACATTCTCTGTCCTATTCGACCCTTAATTCAGATAAGGAAAAACACATTTTTAGAATAGCAACTGAGGAGGGATCTCTCTCCCAGGACATAATATGTTGTGTGTAGAGAATAACCAACATGTTGAAATTACAGTACGGAAAATTAGGATGATACAATTATAGATTAGAAAGAGAGAGGTGGGAGGAGAGGTTACATCTACTGGGTGACCAAGGTCCAGATCCAAACATCTGGAACCAGACAGTTAGTTGTTAAATATTTAAAATAATCAAAGAATAAACAACTGAAAGTCGAGATGAGTTTTAAGTTTGGATTTAAAGGCCTTAACAACTTCAGGCTGCCCCTCTTAGTCTGTGTTGCTCTACCTCCAGCTCTAGAGGGTCCTCTAGTGTTTGCTTTCTGACAAGGCATGATAATAGACATCAGCATTAACAGTTTAAGAGAAGCAAGCTGTCAGATAAGATTATATAGATTATGGTAAGATTATACATCCTGTGTTTTCGGTTTTGAAAAGCTTAAACATGTCAAAATCATGGAGGGACATCATGAAAAGCTGAAATTCAGAAGAGGATTATGAAATAACCATCTTACAATACAGCAGCACTGAAGTAAATACCAGTTTTATTGGGGCTGTCAAAGCTTTTGAATTGGCTCCATGGACATTTTTAAGGTTGTAGTTTTGTAAATTTTTATTGTGTTAAGTGCCTTTCAATGAGTGTTGATGATGGCTTGTGACCATAGGTGACTTACCAAAGCTGTATCCATGTCATTGTGGAAGAAGAAAATCAGATATATATAAAATATAACGTCAATACAAGTAAACATTTCAGAATATACAGGAGGCAAAAGAGACCATGCCATATAGGCAAAGAAGAATATAAATACAAAATAAAGAAGAACAGACTAAACAAAATTAGGGGAACCAAAGTGCACAGGGAAAGCACCTATGGTTGAAGCCGCCCTTAAAACAGCTGCACTGTATTTTGTACAATTCAGTAAACGTCGAAGCATGTTCATGTAATAAATACACAAATGGTAATTTAATTGACATTTGTTATAATCGGTTAAAATAATTATCTATTTATAGTGATACATTTTGCTTCCCCCCCCAAGCACAGCAGAGCTTCATTTTTCCACTGTATCAGGAATACGGCATCACAGGTAGAAAAGGGGACAGATTGTTGTCACTGCTCGATGTTTTTCACCTAATGATTTCTCCTCCTCTCCAGAGAACGACAGGCCGAGCTCTCTGGTGCTGGAGGTGATCGACTACAACATGCCTCTCACCACCACCTACATGAAGCACATGAAGCTGCAGTGTATGAGCAACAACAAGGTACGTGAGGTCACTGCGACATAGCTGCATGTTGAACAACGGAGACGCTGGATCGGATTCTGAGCTCCGGTGTGAGGCTGCAGTGAATTGATGTTTCTGTCTGTGCTGTCAGACAGAACATTTGTTGTTTCTGTGCACCCTGAGACCACAGGAATGTTCTTGTGAGATCATACAGTAAATCTTGATAAACCAGCAGGTGGTTTTGTACACTCGAGTATTGAGTAGAGGCGTGTAGGAGGAAACCAGGAGGCCCACTAATGCCTTGCTGGGAAGAAAACTCCCACACAGTCTTGCAATTAAAACACTAATGAGAAAAAATATGAGTTTTTCCATCTGCCAGTCAAATAATTTCTTCTTATTAAGTATGAGACAGTGTTTGTGTATATTCTGCTTCTGCTAGATTTGAAAGATGTGAACAAAGGACCTGAGAAAATGGTTAAAAATTAGGATGATCTGTTTTTTATTTGTATTTCTTAGAATCAAAAGGACTGCACTACTTTGTTATCAATTAATTTTCAATTATTTTAGAAATGAATACATGTTGTCTATGAAAAGGTCTTCCAAAATCTTGTTTTGCCCAAGCAACAGTCCAAACCTTGACCATGATGTAATACAATATTCTCTGGTGTTGTATGATAAATAACTTGATGAGCAAAATGTAGGTTTTATTTTGATCTATTTATTTTGATCATCCATCCATCCATTTTCAGCCGCTTATCCGGGGTCGGGTGGTGGTGGCAGCAGAAAAAAAATAGTAAGAATAACAAGGAAAATTAAGAATAAAGATATAGCAAACACTAATAAATTATTATAAACAACATAAATATGCAATACAAAAAAATGTGACATATCCAAAAAGGAGTCGCAAGAAGTATACACTTACCCCTTCTCCATGACTCAAACAATTAACTTTATTTTAAATCTTAATTTATCATATATACAACTCACAAACAAGTTGTTTATGAGTTCAAACCAAATATCCACCGGTTTCAAACCAAATGTCCACCGGTTTTCAGATACAACTTCAAGGTGCATCATTCTATCAACAAGTCTAGCAATTGATGTTGTTAGCGATAACAGGCAGTATATGATGAGAAAAAACAGATCATTCATCGCCATACAGGCCTGGAAGTATAAAGCTGGAAAAGTTGTGAGGTGGTGAGGAAGACCCGCTTCCTCAGCTTGGTACTTAAGCAGTTTAGTGTGTGTGCGTGTGTGCGTGTGTGTGTGTTGGTGGGGGTCAAGATTGGTATATTCCTTATTGGTCACACACCACCCCCACCACCTCTTCCCCCTGCACCATTGTGACTACCGGTGCCACACACTAGCTGTCAGTCATATTCTGTGTGTGTGTGTGCGTGTGTGTGTGAGTGTAGATAACGGGTGGGCGAGCAGAGGGTTGAGCTCATTCCAATTAAGCCAGGCCCCTGAGCGTTGAGTTAATTAGCTACAGAGAGACACTAAAGTGCCAATTTACACTGGAATACCTGTCTGTCTGTCTGTCTGTCTGTCTGTCTGTCTGTCTGTCTGTCTGTCTGTCTGTCTGTCTGTCTCTCCAAGACACACACACACACACACACACACACACACACACACACACACCATCACACCTGCAGTTGTCCCGGTTTGTTTGGAGACAGCACGTCAAAGGCGCTCTAATTAGTCCACACTGACATATCGACACGGTTCTCATTATCACCCTTGTTAGAATCCAGCAATGAACAAAACCAACATGTGTTTTCTTTGTGTGCATTCACTTAAAGCAGAGGATTCTTAAAAAGAAAAGTGTAACCCTTTTCTTCTCTGATGTCTCCACCATATGTTTCTCTATTTGACATTATCATCGAGGGGAAGAAAATTAATGTTTGTCAAAGCGCTGTGAGTTTGGCCCTTTAACTTGCCACCAATCGTTGGTGTTAAGGAGCTGAAGGAACTAAAACTCCAGGATCAGAGATGTGTCTGAGAGGTTCAATGTTGTAACATAAGCTGAAGTATATGTCAGTGTTACTGTATTGATTTGCATCAGAAGCATCTTGCCAATGATCAATAAAATATGTTGGTGCTGTATGCAGCCTACGGATAACTAACTGATGTGGGATCTTAATCAATACTCCTCCTCCAATGGCTAAGGCTGTTTGCCAATATTCAGCATCTTTCACCTCGGGTCAAATTGTCAGGTTGTTTAGAGGATTCACGTCAGTCATGGTAAAATATCTGAAACAGCATGAGAGCTTTTTAAAATTTATAAAAAAAGATGTGCAAAGAAAATTAAGTTTCACCACAGTTTTTTCAGCCTGCTACACCAGTTGGGGGTTTGATTCTTCGCCTATCAAGTCAGGGTGGATCTCTTCCTGAAAAGTATCTCATCATTAAGTCGGATAAAGATGGCACATTTTCATTGAAACCATAATTTTCACTTTTGAGGCCAATACCTGAAGTATATTCATATGACATTTTTGGTAACACTTAACTTCAACCCTTGCTATTTAGCATTTAAATATATTTTTTGAAACATGCAATACATGGTTTATAACATGCTTTTCTGAATTTGTAAAATGTTAGTTGTGTTTAATGTATTTGTCAACTAGAAACTCCTCCTGTGGGCTGGTTTATAAACATAAAATAAATGACATTTGCGCACAATATGTAATTTTCTGCTACAAGGGGTCTCTCAATCAAAACAATAACAAAAGACAGAGTTTGATGACAGCATGGGATTATGGGAATTGTTTTCTTCATTGCAGTCAGCTTCTCCCGGTCAAGATTAATTTGGTGTTCATTGTTCAAGAAGTCAATTTATGAAAACTTCTGGCAGACGACATTAACGCTAACACATGCGCGAAGAGGATATGATGCAGACCGTAATGCTCTGTTTCATTTGGTCGCCTGTCAAAGGCATCATATCCTCTTTACGCATTGATTAACATTCCAGATCATTCTGGGTTTTAAATGTGGACACATTTGGGATAATGTTAGTAAACAACAAAAATATATACGACTGAGGTTTAGTTGTGTTAAGAAATGTTAATGTTAAAGTAACATATAATACCTTTTTTTTTTCTTTTTTTTTTAAAGTAATGACTTACCACAATTTAAAAATCTGTCGTTTTAATATATAGTTGTTTTATTCATACGTTTTTTTTTTTTTTCGGAAATTGTACTATGTTCAGAACATTCCAACTCTCACAGACAATGTAATGTCGTCATTTTATATTTGAGTATTATTATCACTTTTACTTTCTTGTAACCTAAATTATTTGCGTATATATTGGTCTAGCGCTACTAAAACGTGTAAATGTATAAAAGAGTGCTCAGTTGCTGCTGATTTTTGAAGTAAACTTATGAGAAGCTGCATAATTTGTGCTATTCATTCAACTTTCAACCTCCTCCCCCTCCACCAAAATACTCATATGTACTATGCGTTTGTCTGACCACAGTCTTTTCAATCCTGTCACTCGAGTTTAGGTGAAGTTTTAGCAGAGAGTGTGTGTGTGTGTGTGCGTGTGTGTGTGTGCGTGTGTGTGTGTGTGTACGCGTGTGTGTGTACGCGTGTGAGTGTGCATATGTGTGTGTGTCAGGATAAGTCTGTGCAACATAATGATTATAGCGTTCGGCCCAGAGGAGCAAAAGTAAAGACAGGAATAGAGGAACAATGACTCACTCACCTATAGAAATATCATAAGACATGAGGGAGCTTTAGCTTCAGTAAGTGTGTGTGTGTGTGTGTGTGTGTGTGTGTGTGTGTGTGTGTGGGGGGGGGTCATTAGCACAGCATTCTGTGAAAAGAAGGTCTGAGAGAAAAGAGATGGGAAATGGGCAGAGAAGGGTATCTATACATTTTCTCAAGAGAGAACATGAGCCAAAGGAAAGAAAGAAGAAGAGAGGAGGATGTACTGCATATTGGTGATGTGTGAATCCTCTACTGGCTCCATTAGCACTCATCCCAAGCCTCTGTTCATCTGCCCATCCCTTTATCTCCATCCGCCCCCCGTCCCAATTCAATAAGAAGAGGAAATTACCCAGGATGCTTGGCAGGGGGGCGGAGGTGGTGGGGGAGTGCGTTGAGGGGACTGCTACTGCAGACAATGTAGAAATGGGTGAGGAGTCTAGAGGAGAGGAGACAAGAGGTGGAGGAGGAGGGAGAGGAGGATGGAGAGGTGCCAGGGCGGCGGCCCTGTTTGACTGAGGGAAGGAGGAAGATGGAGAGAATGAGGAGTAAAAATGAGGATAGATCTAGGTGGATGTTTTTTGGCTGGGGTGAAAAAAAGAAGAGAAAATGTGTAGTTGATGATGGGATGCAAGGGTGAGGAGGAAGGGGTTGGGGAGGAATCAGAGAAGGAATTGGTTGAGAATGAGGTGGTTCATTATCGTTTATGGTCTCCCCCTCTCCCTCTCCCGGCCCATTATTTCAGCTACCTCCGGAGGAAAGACATTTCATTATTTTTTGGAGGAGGGGTGTGTGTGTGTGTGTGTGTGTGTGTGTGTGTGTGTGTGTGTGTGTGTGTGTGTGTGTGTGTGTGTGTGTGTGTGTGTGTGTGTGTGTGTGTGTGTGTGTGTGTGTGTGTGTGTGTGTGTGTGTGTGTGTGTGTGTGTGTGTGTGTGTGTGTGTGTGTGTGTGTGTGTGTGTGTGTACAGAGGGGAGATAGGTTGGGGGTTGGTCTATTATAATTATTAAAAGACGGCAGAAGAGAAGAATCATTAGGAGATAAAAGGCTTGTCGGTGGAACAGCCTTGAAGAAGTGACCAAAACCTTTTTGTCCATAGTTGGTGGACTGAATAATATAAGCTGATCTAAAATCATGTTTTCTTTTTCAAATCTCTATCGTCCACTTACTTTACTAATGTGCTTATACTAATCTTGTCTAATCGTGTTTATTATCTATGACAACCATTTACTTAACTTACTACAAGCAACCACTGATGCACTCGGCTGAAAGTCACCAGCTAACACAGTCACTTATTCTGAAACACCCAACACCCAATTCAGTTTTGAAGTCATGATGGTGCCATAATGCCAACATTTGCACACATCTTTTTATCAACGTCAGTTGTATAAGGCTCTATACAGGACTTGATTCAGTCTGATTTGTTGTTCTGTGCAAAGCATCTAAACTTCGTCAAACATTGGTGAAATCATTCACTTTTTTCAGATCAGGATGTTGGGAGTTCCTTCAAAGTCAAGAGGAAAGGGAAATAATGCAAATAACCTCAAGGCCTCACACACTAACATATCCTTGTGGCAGAATTAATTACATTTTGTGTTTGAGCCTGATCACCTTTGAATAACCTCACGTATCTTGTGCTAAATACCTTTTATAGCTCTTATCTCACATGCGTCAAGTCAATTCAACACAACAACTCCATGATTCACTGTACAAGGCCTGTATTTCACTCCCCCTTGATTTGTGCATAAAAACATGTCGATGAAAAACACATTTAAAATGTTCACATTAAAAACAACCTGTGGGTAGGATAAAAACTTGTCGGTCCAAAATATAATATGCATATCACAAATAAAGTAACTCTGCCAATTCACAGTTCCATCTGAAATATAAACTTTTACTCCACAATATGACTAAAAACCCATGAAGTTGTAATAGAGCTCAGCAAGTGTCTCTTTTTTGGCTGCACACCACTGTCACCGTTTAATTCACACTCGCCAAAAAAATAACCCTCAAAACACCGACATCACATCACCTGTAATATCAAAATGACATTACCATGGTTACACTACTTCTCTTTAAGGGAACCTGTCACACTTCAGAGTAATATGAGTCCTATAACCAAACAGTTTGTATTCACTTCACACGACACCACCAGTCCTGTTGAATTATGTCCTTAAGTCCATGAAGAGTTTAATGCAAAGGAATCATTTTATAATCTGATAGTTATTAGCCAATGTAGTCATTTGTTTCTGGAGCACATTCATACATGTCAGCTTAATCGGCTTCACACACATCAGATATGAACAGAAGAAAAATAGGACGTGCACATGAATACATATTTAAAGACATAGAATATATTTTAAAATTAAATCATCCCAACCGCCAATCATAAACATACGCACCCACAAATACCCAAAGTGAGAGAGGCAGAGAGAGGTAGAGGCACTTCCTAGCCATAGGGTTAGAGTATTAGGGAGGACACAGTTGTGGTAAATCTTATAGCATCAGGCAGAGTTTGTCCCAGAGTGGGGCTACCGTACCTGAATGCACCTCAACCAGAGTTACATGGGATCATGGGTTCAGTCAGGAGACCAGTGTCTGATGATCTGGGAGTTCTGGAGGAGGGTGAAAAAGCCATAAGCAGGTTAGAGAAATATTTAGTAATTTAGACCATTAAGTGATTTATAAACAATGAGCAATATTTTTTTAATTCAACATGGTAAGATATATTGTTTGTCTGTAAGATGGAACCAAGTGGCAGCATATTTATGTTGAACAGAGCCAAGAGTTCTCCTTGTGGCACACTAGAGCAATTGTTAATTGCCAGTTTAAAAATTTGTTTTGAAGTTGTCAAAAGATACAGAGAATGTCCTTTCTGTTCAATATGACCAGAGCCAGTAATGACTCAACGGTGTAAAAGACTGCAATCAGCTCTAGTAATACTAAGATGGAAGGTTTGTTTTCAGCACTGTTGATCTTTAAATCATGGACTACTATTGTGAGAACTGTTTGAGCGCTGTGGTTATGCTGAAGCTTGATTAGTACAGATTGTGTTCATGGACAGAGCACACCAGAGGGAAGACAAGAAGACTCCTGATTGTAAAGAACTGTTTACAATCTTCCATATATGACAGACAATATAATTCACATTTAAATACTTGTGTGGGAACTGGGTCAAGGGAGCAAGTGGAGGAGTTTAGCCGCTCTATAGCCTCTTCTAGATCATTATGGGTAATAGGTGAAAAATTATGCATTGTCCACCAATGGTATAATGATGTAGAGGCACAGACATCCATTAGTTCGCACATTTGTACAATTATTTTTTCCCCAGAAGAAGACAACAAATCATGACATTTCAGTTCATGAATGTAGTACAGTTATCTTAACATTGCTCACGCTGTTCAACAATACAGAGAGGTTCACTTTCTCTTAACTTATTTAATGAGCCCTTTGACAACAAGAAATGCAAAGTTAATAACAGTGACTTCACGCATAAGCTCTTTCGATTTTGTTTGGTTTGCGCCAAAGGCTAGTTGCTATAGTTTACTGCCACAGACCAGTCTGGCAAAATAGTCTTATGTTTCTATTACTTTGGATATAATGGATTAAACAAACTATCAAAACGCACACAGACCATGGATGGATCTTGGACGAGTCCATGGAAGCTCTCCTCCTTTGTCTTCTCATGTTGGACTGAGGGCAGACTGGACACGACAGTGACTCACTGTTACCTCTCGAGGCACAAGTAGTATTAAGACAGGAGGAGCTGGGGCTAGCTGGTTAGCACGCTAATCTCAGTAAATGTCTCTGCAACGCAATTCATAGACGTCTTTGACGAAACGTCAACATGACCTCTTCACATTCTGGAGATACTTTTTCTTTTTTTTTTTTACAACAAAAATTCTGCCCAGATCTTACACATTGCACCTTTATGACACATGTTTTTTGCAATATAGACACTAGTCTAAACCTGCTAAAATAGATAAATATGGTTTAGGTGAGAGTTTGAGCACAATTAAGACACCCGAGTTCGTATTGTTAGATCGTCAGTCTTGGTTCCTCACAATGATATTCTAAAAACCCTAAATACATCTGGTGCAGAGCTTTTAGCTTTTAGCTGATACAAAGATCACACACAAAGTGCTGGTCGGTCTTGAAGCCCTCGGAGTGCGATTGCACCAGGGGCATGACCTTTATCAGGTCTTATCCTCTCACCATCTGCCCCGACTCTCTCCGGTGTATACTGTCCAATAAAGTAGAAATGCCATGGAAACAGGCCTGAAAGAAAAATCCCCTTGATGGTTTTTAAGTGCACAGACATTGTATGTGAAGTATGGTGAAAGCCTCATGTCACAGCACTGTTTTCCTCACGCCCCTTTCCATGCTCCCTCTGAGCACAGGTGAGACGAAACAAGACTTACATCTTCCACTGAAACTGTAAGATGAGAGTGAAAGTGCACTGAAACCAACACAAAGCTAGTCGCACAGAGGGATGGAAAGCCCCTTGAAACGTGTACTACATGACATAAACACTCAAAACAATACCAGTGACATAATCTCAAATGTATGCTGTTAATCTCTGTTGAAACCACCAATACTTGATTAACTTCCAAATATGCCTTCATTTAATTTTTCATATCCCTTAAACCTTTTTTATTTTTTGTGAGAAAAAAAAACCGCACATGTATATGGGGATAAAATGTCCTCCTAATTATTGATATTATTTTCCACTTCCACTGAGTTAAATCTTCCAACAAATATCAGTAATGATAAACAAAGTATTACAAACGGTAACTTAAAGGTTTCCAAATCATTTAGTAATCATTAATAGATAGTATAGTATATAAAATGTTATAAGTGCAAGAACAAGGTTATTTTTGGGGAGTTTTTCCTGATCCGATGTGAGATCCTGGGACAGGGATGTCATATGTGTACAGATTGTAAAGCCCTCTGAGGCAAATTTGTAATTTGTGATATTGGGCTATACAAAATAAACTGAATTGAATTGAATTGAACAAACTGTTAATAATTAGTTTACAAATTGAATCGGAATGCGATTGTTTGAGTCTCTTATCGTCTTTATACAATATATAGTTTCAAAACTAATTATATCACATTACAGAGACTGGTGATGAAATAATGTAAATTACAGGATTGCTAATAGGTAGTAAGCATTTTTACGATGGTTATGATAAAGCGTTACCAAACAAACTAATTACACTTATTTGCACTTCTTTGGAGAGTCTGACAGGTTAAAAGTTAAAAACCATTTGAAATGCTCCTATTTTAGAGTTTTCAGTCTCCTTTTGGGCCTTTTCTGTGTTTTCCGTGTTGCAGGAAGTGATAAGCATCCTTATCAACACAGACACTGCGCTGCACTTCCCCCAGCTCTGCGTCCTGTGCATGAGCATGCGTGACTAATTACACTGCAGTTTCACTCTCTGCCTAAAGGTGGCAGCTTAGTCATGGAAATTTATGACAGCCCACATGCTGCTCTGTCTCACATGCACACACACACACATGCACGCACGCACGCACGCACGCACGCACGCACAAACACACACACACACACACACGCACAGCTTTGTGAGAAACAAATGTAATACCCAGTCTGTTACTGAAGTGTGTGTGTTTTGTCTTAGAAAAATTAAAATGACATCTCAAGCAGCAGAATGTGCTTTTAAATATACTGAATTTATATTTGTGATGCACTGAGGGTATTATTTAAGTCATAAGTCACAGAAGCTAGTTGGTTTTGAGTCAGTAATGCTTTTTTTGAGTTTTTTTCCCAGCCCAATTGCCACCTTTGCGCACATCCATCAGGGCTGCACGGTGGTGTAGTGGCTAGCACAGTCGCCTCACAGCAAGAGGGCCGCGGGTTCGATTCCCGGTCGGAGCGGTCCTTCTGTGTGGAGTTTGCATGTTCTCCCAGTGGCAGCGTGGGTCAATCAGAAATTGATTTTTGCTTTATATAGAGAGGTATTTCTGTTATTTAGCTGACTCTCATTTAAAGGTTGGACAAAATAGCAGAAACATATCTCAGTATAATAAGATAAGACGCTTTTTATTGATTGCCATAAGGTACAAGCTAAGAAATAAGTACAGGTGCATAGAGAAAGGTAAAAATAAATAAATGATTAGAGGTGTAAAAAGAGATGACTGATTTCTTAAGCCTTTTGGTGCAATCTCATCTTGTGTTTTCATTATTTTCATCTGTCATATATTATCCGTCATATTATCCAGGTCTTATGATTGCATCTCATTGTTTGCTTCTACTTTATGTATGGGACACACCAGGGAGCACCCTCCAGGTCTGAAAAGTGAAGCCAATCCGAAAGTGCCTTAAATTTGCCATTTTTCAAATGTCTAGCAGGTTCCTCCGGTTGCAAAAAGAAGTCTATGCAGAAGTCAATGAGAAAAGTACCTTACTTCTCACTTCATTTATCAGGGAACATTGTAAACATCAGTGTTTATGGTCTTAATCGCTTGTTTCAAGTCTTCTTCAATACGGCATGATGTTCATTTACTAAATTATGGTCCAATTTAGAGTAAGTAGACAATAAAGCATGGGTGCACGTCAGGGTGTGGCTACCTTGTGATTGCCAGGCCGCTGCCACAGCGTTGTCCGGTCTGGGAGTTGTCCATGTTTTCCATGTAGAATTGTATCCCTTTCACAGTGGATTTTCAATTCCTGGAAGTTTATCGTAGCCTTTTTGATCAAAACATTTCTTTAATAATGATTTTTAATATTTATTTTCTCATCGTTACCTTCGCATATTGTGGAGTTCCTGGGTTGCCTCTAGATTGTATCTGGAGTGCCTACCAACCTACAAACTGAAAAAAGTCAAACGGATATAAAATGTCCTTTAAATTGCCTCACATCCCTGTGTGTCAAACAACCTCCATCCTCGCTGCCTATTAAACTAAGGCCAGTGACCTCCCGGTCTGTCACATGATCAGACCAAAATCACAGCATGGCGTCTCACAAGCAAGCAACCGTGTACTGTAGAGCGTCGCTATGTGATCCCGAATAATTCCTGCCGACACCTGATGGATGTAGCAGTGTAGTGCCCAGGATTTACAGAGACGTCAACACATAATGAATAGCCCACTACGATTACGTCACACTACATCACGACACCAAGGCACGAGAGCTGCACAGATAACATTGTGGAGTTTCTGAAAACTAACTTTTTTATGTAACTCACCTGTATACATTATATTATGACTTGAAATTATGCATAATTAAGGGCTTGGCTTCTTCTCAGCCGTCTCTCGCCCCAGCTCCACCCCCGCTCCACCTCTTTTTCCATATTTTGATTAGTCTGGAGACGACTGGAGACTACGTCTATCCGTTATGGTGACTATTATAGACAGCCAGTATGAGAAAAATAAAGTGCCTATTTAACGTTAAAGCATGAACACAATACAAGTATACATCTGAAAATTAGCATAACATGTCCTCTTTAAATAAGGATAATAGGTATATAACAAAAAAAACAAAATAAACAATGACATTTAAAATGGCAATGTAAGCAGTATCACGGCCAGAGTGTTACTTCTTAGTTTGAACTAGGTGTACCTAATAAACTGGCACCTGGGTGTGGAATAATCATTATTCTCTCTTTCTCTCTCTCTCTCTCTCTCTCTCGCTCTTGCTCTCTCTGTGATGTAAGCAGCCGTGGCACCGCCCCCACCGGTCGAGTCTTGAGGGTCCTGTTGTGTGCTCTGCTCTCACTCCCTCCCTTCATACGAATAGCAGGTTGTATTGTCCGTGTCAAATAAACACTAAAGAACAAAAACTGAATGCGAGTGAATAAAGAATTAAACCAAACAGCAAAAACAAGAAATCAGGACTGGAAACGTGGGTCGACTTTCATGTTTATAATCTTGCAGAAGTGAAGGTAAGAAGGCGTTTTCTGCGTGTTTTTATTATTTATTTTGTTGTTCATGTATGCTGGTGAGAGGCTGCCCGCAGAGCTCTGCGGTCATATCACATCGCGCTGTTTGGTGCTCTATTGACAGGCGTGCTGCTCAATTGTCGATACGAGCGACATAACGGTAATAAAAACAATTTTGTGTTGTTTTTTTTTGCCTCGGTTGCACACTTTGCGTTCGGTTAGTCGCCGACTGGAGCGCTTCAGTAAGTTGTATTGTTGTCATTGCTCTCCCTCTCGCACCGGCCGTGGGCTCCGTGCCACACCGCATGCAGCTCGTTAAAACCCCGAACCCGCTCCTCACACTCGCGCTACTGGGAGCCGGTCGTTGTGCGGCTCCAGCAAGGTGCCTCGTCCTGCGACACGTATGTGATTATGATTATAATTCATGGCCGGGTTTCTGGTGTAATGCAGAGTGCAGTAGGCCAGCGTGCTCCTGACAGGCGCACATTGTTCAGTTGCTGCCCGAGTGTGCGCGCGTGGTGTTTGGCTGTGCGTGATTGAGTGAAGAGCGTGCGCGTATGTTTACGTCTAATTCTGTGTGTGTGTGTGTGTGTGTGTGTGTGTGTGTGTGTGTGTGTGTGTGTGCGCTTGTATGTGTGGCTGGAGGAGTTGGTGGGTGGTTGATGCGGAATGACCAAGCACACCCGCCCACAGTGAGGAACAATCGGTAGCGCGTGCCAAGCATTGAAACAGTGGCCTCTTCTTTGAATGGACCATTATGACGTGTGGTGGTGGAGGGCAGCATATGTCACATCAGGGACAAAAACATTATTAAACTGAGATTTTGAATTGGATGTCTGTGATTCCCAGTCTGGCTCAGGCTCTCCTAACATTGTGCTTATTTTAAAGAAGCATTTGTGTTATTGTGCAGTAAGGACCTAATGGCCCCTTCCCCAGAACGAGAGAATACAAAAATAACCCAACTAAATACTTGGTTAATTTACTTAAAGAGATAGAAAGGGGGAATAACTATGTTCACATGATTACACGATTATTTCTAGACCTGTCATAGTGTATTTCATGGGGGATTGTGAAACCAGTTAAATAATATTTCTAGTTTTATTAATTGACCACAGTTCTGACATGCTGCTGCTAAACAGGCATCTGTTTGTTGCCCTTTCTACTGTTTTTTGTTTGATATTGAACAGTTTTCATGTGTCCCAGCTGTGCTGAGAGCATCATAATTGGAGTTAATAAGAACGCAGCAGCGTAGAACTCATCCTGGTGCACATGATGAAGAGTTCTCTCATTGTGTGATAAGTACAGTTGCTTTCATAGCAACATATGAAGTCCTCACGACTTAAGGTGCTTCATGATTGTCTGCTGATGTCAATGAGAGACTCTGCACAGGAAGGTCAGAGCTGGAGTCTGGAACTGCAGCCCAGGAGCGTCTAAGAATACAGTGCCTTGCACAAGGGCCCTTCAGCAGGGGCAGAGGCTTTCTGACGGAGGGGCTCGAGCCGAGGTCCTCCAGCTGAAGGACAGACTCTTTCAGCACCGCACAGAGCTGCTTCCAGCATCAAGTACACAGTTCATGTTTCCGTGGCAACATTTCCCTGTTTTTTCTGAAGTTGCTGATCGTTGTTTTAAAAAGTTGCTTTTAACACCGTAGAGAAGTTCTATACTGTTAATATCTTGTCAAATATCCATTACCATATACCAATGGACATATACATATTCTCTCTCTTCAATATACCTGTTTTCATATATATATATATATATATATATATATATATATATATATATATATATATATATATAATTTTTTTATGCTTACTTGAGGTTGGTTCAAAACGATTTGATGAGTTAAATGGGATATTGAAAAACCTTTGCCGAATAAATTATGCTGACGACGGAAATATATTTATATTGTCTTTGTCTCCGGACAGCATGAAAAACGGTCATTACTAGACATGAAAGAACAATTCAAACTTGCACAATTCAATCAAATTCCTGAAGCCGTCTTTCTATTTTTCTCTTGTAGATGTTGAGATGATCAAAGCAACTTGTTTTGGTTCCGGTTCACAGCCTCTACCTTTTCTGCTCTGTTTGGAAAGTGTAGCGCATAGCGCCAACTTTTTGTTTTTTTTGTGCAACATTTTAAAAGAATTCAAAAGACAATTGAATGGAAACACAACCATTGGGTGGTGTTGAATGCAGTCAGCTGCCACTGTCAAGATGAAATCACTGTCGGGTTTTGGGTGTTGGTCGAACAAATCCAGGCATTTAAAGGAATGGTGTTCTTTTAGAAAATAGATGGCAAACTAAAAGCTACTGAAAATAATTGTTAGTAGTCGCAGTGCTATTGTTTTTGTATTGTACCATAGAAATTGGAAGCTTCAACAGGCCTCATATTGGCCATAGTGTCGTTGTCTGTCTGTCCCCCCCCCCCATCCCCTCTTTCTGTCATCATCTGCCTGGTGACAGTATGACTAGAAGAGCCCTGTCCCTGCTCCTCTCTGCTTCGAAATAACTCCAGTTTCCCCCCTGACCTGCCTGTCCAGGAGCACGGCAGGAGCGCATAGACTGCCTTCTAATCCCCTTCACCCTCTTCACCCTCTTCAACCTCTTCATCTCCCTTCTGGGTGGGTTGGGTCCCTCCTACTTCTGGAGTCTCTTTCTGCTGGACCTCGGGAAGGCTCTTTGTAGATGTTTGTTCTTTCCCTCTTTACCTGTATTGTGTATTTCCATTTGGTTGATATCATCCCTGCCCATTTAGTTTGTGTCTGTCAGAGTTCATGATGGTCAGACACCTGTCTTTAATCTAGGGCTGCAGCTAACAATTATTAGTCACAGTTTCCCAGATTCAAGGTGATGTCTTCACATATCCTGTTTTGTCCAAACAGCGGTCCAAAAGAAAAAACAAAAGACGAAAATCAAAGCCTGACCTCGAAGAAGCTGAAACGAAAGAATGTTTGCCATAAAAAATCCTGAATGAATCATTGATTACTAGAACACATTATTTCTTCAGTCAATGGTTTCAGCTTTAGCTCTGTCCATTACTTTTCTGATTTTGAGTAATCATTTAGTCTGTAAAATTAGCAAAAATAATATATACCAATCATCAGTCTCCAGATTGCTTGTTTTGACAGAACAATGGTCAGAATTAAAAAAATATTACATTTACATGATAATGGAACCAGCAAATGTTATTACTTAAGTGATGAATCATATATATAAAAAACTTTGGTCTGAAAAATGTTCCACCTGAATGTACGTTTAATGCTCCATGATTCAAGACTTGTATACGGCTAGCCTTGCTTAAAACAATGAAGTATATCTAGATGAAAAGTGAACCTTTATCATTGTACTAACAACTATAAACAAGTTCTTAAAAGCATCGTCCCATTTGATGTCAAAGTCTAGAAGTCCCATTTCTTACCTTTTCACACCTCTCTTGTTTGGTGTGGACTTTTCAGTTTGACCCAAACCAAAATTACAGGTTTGAAACCTCCACAAACCAGGTTGTTGTTCCTGGAAGGAAAGTCATACAGCATATCTGAGAAACATCACTTCTCTTCCTCATTCTCCATCTTGTGCATGTCTTTCTGCCCTCTCAACCTCTTTCTGGATGAACCCATAGATTTGTATTTTTCCTTGTCAATTTCTTATTTTTCTGTCACTTATATAGTTCTCTATGTTCATCATACTCTACCACACATCTGTATTTCTTACAAAGACAATCTATCAGTGTTTTCTTCCAAATCACCGTTCACGCTGTCTTGCACTCAATTCAAACCCTTCAATCTGCTTCCAGAAGCGGCATATCTTCAGATGTAGCCTTTGTGAAATACCTCGCAGAGAGCTGACGGCTGCAGTGAGCGCTGCTGTATTGTTGCATTTGAACTACGTGACATTTTTATGATATCCATCTTAAATCCACCCTGTCAACATTTCCATGTGCTGATGGGATCACAAGCAGAAACACTCTACTTTCCAAGACCTTTAAATGCAGAGGAATTCTTCTCGGTGAAATTGTCCGAGGGATATTTATGACTAATATGTGAGCGGTCCTTCTGTGTGGAGTTTGCATGTTCTCCCCGTGGCAGCGTGGGTTCTCTCCGGGCTCTCCGACTTCCTCCCACAGTCCAAAGACATGCTGCAGGTTAATTGATCTCTAAATTGCCCATAGGTGTGAATGTGAGAGTGAATGGTTGTATGTCCCTACATGTGCCCTCGATGGACTGGCGGCCTGTCCAGGGTGTCCCCTGCCTTCGCCCTATGTCAGCTGGGATAGGCTCCAGCGCCCCCACAACCCTAATGAGGATAAGCGGTATTGAAAATGGATGGATGGATGGATGATGACATTAGTACATGCTGACACACATTGTAGAGGGATGCATGAGGGGTTCTGTCAGACAGTACAGGGACCTACAGATCATTCTGAATATGTAAATTTCCCACTTCTTATCTGGTTTCAGGCTATTGATGCGTGTTCGACACAAAACAAAAAAAAAACATTTGACAGATGTGACACTAGATCATTTATCTCAATTTCCCCCCTTTTTCATCCTGTGCAAATTATAAGTAAAAAAAACAAATCTGAGAGACCAAAGATGTAGATGCTCAAGCTGGTGTGTAAGAGGCAATTAAAGACACATAATCAAAAGTTGGTAGTTTTACTCCCCTGCAGATGAATCACCAGCAAAACGACAGACTTCACCTGAGTTCCTTTAGGTGGTAATTATACAGGAGCTGATGAGAGCACACAAAGCAGATGCAGAGAGCTGAATTCATCTTTATCTTGGTCTTTAACAGACCAAAAAATGCTTTGTAGTTTTTATTGTATATTGCTTTGGTTGTGGACCAGTATGGTCAACCCTGCAAAGATTTTGCAGTGGAGCTGTGATCAATGATTCAAGTTGAACCTCCGTGTCTCGAGACTCATTTGAAGCATACTGATCGATCTAAGGGGCTTTCACACGTAACCTGTTTGGTTCAGTTGAAAAACAAACCTCTGGTCCGTTTGCTGGGTTAGTATAGCTTGTTTGGGCTGGTGTGAAAGCTTTCTATTGAACCCTGGTGTGGTCCAAACATCCAAATCAAGACCGCCTGAAAAGGTGCGTCTGTTGTGTGAAAGCAAATAAACCAACCACAGGTTTTTATGATAGCAGATATGGGATTTAAGTGTGACATTACAAGCTTGTACTGTCCTGTTGTACTATTAGAAGTATGTGTACAGATTGTAAAGCCCTCTGAGGCAAATTTGTAATTTGTGATATTGGGCTATACAAAATAAACTGAATTGAATAAACTGAATTGTCTCTACGTGTTAGTCTCCAATCATAACATTTGCAGTCTAATAATGCTTATAAGTCAGTTATTTTTTTTGTGAGCTCTTTGTGACACCAAAGATCATCAACCAGACCTGCATACACTTCTGTCAGTAAGCGGAATTGGATTTTCCCACGTGGACCCTGATGATGCAGGATGACAATCGCCAAAACTGTCCAAATAACGAGTTAACTGTTAGTATGCAAACTTAATGTTAACTCCTCTTGGTGTGTTTGTAATAAGTCTGTATGAACAGGAATCAAAGCAGAACTAAAATGCAACAACGTATAATGTTTCCCCTTGTTCTGCCTAATGGCTAAATTGCTGCTTGACACACCTTTTAGCCAGAAACACTGCATATTGAGCCGGAGAAGAGTGGATCCGAAATTGTCCAACATACAAAGCATGTATATAGATTAAGTAATCTAAATGTTGGACAACCGTGCTGCATACATTGGGCTATTGATGAGACAAATTATTTTTCTTGAAACTCTTTCTCCAAGGTAGTTTTATTTTTCACAATAACGCTTCCTGTGATTAAGGCATTGCTATGATAGTTATTATTAGTCTGTGTTTGATACATCACGGTGATAATGTCATGGCATTTGACACCTTTCTGCTGTGGAAGTCTCTTGCTGATGTCTGCCTTTGCCTGGCGGGTGGTTCCCTTGATGAGCTCAGCCTATTGTGTGCAAACTCAGTGTTTGATTAGTATTGTCTGGCATTGTGTCGCTCACTCTACCTTACATTGCAACCGTTAAACTAGGAGAGTTCAAGAAAAACACTTGTGAATATGAACCCTTTTTTAGGTTGATTGCAGATCAACAGAGAATGAATCCACTTCATGTGAGGATTTGGTCACTCGGATGTTTTAACCATTTCAGTTAAGTGAACGGATGACGGCACAGCCAGGTTTTCTTGGGAGAGTTTTCTTGACATTTGGATCTGATGTATTGTGAATACAATGTTATGGACAAAAGGACTTTATTTGCTTATATATTTTAAATATTTGTTTCCCCTTAGTTAAGCATGTTTTCAAAGCACCCTGTTGTTTCTTGATTTCGCCTGCACAGTTTGTATTCCTTTCTTCCTCTCTAGGTTTCATCTTATTTGTTTAAGAGAAGGTCGACAGAACCTAAACCTTCAGGCAGACGTGGATGGTTAGGTTGAAAAAGGTGGGGTTTTGTTTAAGTGTTCAAAGAGTTAAAGTCTTAAGAGTTCACAGCAAGCTCAGAGGATAAAACCATTCAGCAGCTCTGTGTGAAGAACCTGCAATTAATATGTTCCTGCTCAAGTCACTTCAGTGTTTAACAGTTTTGTTTGAGCGTGAACATGTTTTAGTTCTTTAAAGGATCTTGCGGTGACATTGGTTTTGAATCATATAATCTACACGTTTCTGATTCTGCACTAAATGTTACTTATGGTTGTAGCTACGTACGTCCTTGAGGTGCATCGCAAAGTGTTTTCTCCTCTTCTCTGAAAAGTTCAATGGCACTTTTGCATACAGATAATAATTAAAAAAAATTATAAATCCCTGATGATCTGCCTTCAATGCAAAGTACTTCTTTACACTGTTTTTCTTTTCGATAAGTTAAGGATGAGCTCTTGCTGCAGTTGCAATTGTCGCCATTTTGAATGTGTTGTTGTTCCTCTGTTCTGGTAGGTGGAATTTACTTTTTTAATTCTTTCTGCATCAGGTCCGGAAGAATCCCTGACATCATGTTCTTCCTAGCTAAGCCCTCCCCCTCTCAAACTCTCAAAATGCATAAACAATCAAGTGCAATAATAAAACTGTTCCAACTTTAGTAAAAAAAACAGTGTGTTCATGTTGGGCCACATTATTCATAGTCACGGCCTTAAAAACAGATAGTGTTCACCTTCTGCCAGATAACCCAAATTAAAGCTGTCCAATCATAACATCCTCAGCATACAACAATCATAAAGCATTACGTATGTTATTGTATAGTGGGTTACAGCATTTCCATGTAATTACCTCGGCTGTCTGTGGTAGACTAGTGCTGTCTGGCGGCCATGCTGTTGTGTTTGCTCAGTGCTCAACCACTGGAACCAAAGAGTCCCTGAAGAGATCAGATATATAATACAGCTGGATCTGAACTCTGAAACTACTGCTCCTCCCCTGAAACTCTCACCCCCTCCAGCTCTCTTCCTCTTCTTCCGACTTCTAATAGTATAAAGTAATAGCCCGCCTTGGTCACGAGGGAGCCTGGCTGCAGTAGAAATGGACAACTCAGTCTGGTGAGTGCTGATCATTGCCAATCTTGAAGCCTGGAAGCAGTCTAGTTGCCTGGAAAATAAATGATACACAGTGGAAGTGAGTGCTCTGGCAACAGAGAGAGATGGGTTAAAAATTCATTAGGGTATTTTACAGCAAAAGTTGTGCAATTAAAACAATAAAGCCGAACCACTTGTTTGGTAAAGTGATGATATAATAACAACCTTTTAAGGTTTGTTGAGTTTTGCCCTCAAGAGCTCTTTAACTGTTCATGCTGAACCATTAGTGGATCAGGCCACTAAAATGATTAATTTAGCTGAAGGAGTAGTCAGCATTCTTAAGAAACATCCCTAGTGTGAATGTACATTGAAAATATACAGCAGTGATGACACCGATTGATGGAGGTTTAATTATAATGTTGTGCCCGTTCACATTATTTCGGGCATTGCTATACATTAGTTTACATGTTGACTTCTGTTGTTGGTTTCTCGATGTGCCTGATCAAAGTAGTATTCCAGGTTGTGGTGACTGACAGACGCTCATATCTGTTTGCAGGGTGAAACTAGCTTGGTCCAGCAGTGACCTTTGCCTGTACTAATCCAGGCTGTGTATCCCTCGGATTGCTTCCTGTAGAGGAAAGGGGTTAATCGTCATGCTTCTGGCAGATTTGTGACTGACTGGATTAAGTGGGGCTCAGAGTGTTGGACACTCCACTAATCTCTGGTATCCATGCCCCTGCTGGCTTCTTGGGAAGGGTAGACTCACTGGCTGACTTATTCTGTGGCTGACTGATGAGTTGGCTGGCTGACTGACTTATTTCCTGATTGCTCAAGCAAACAACTGATCCAATGATGATGGAGTGGTGGAATTTCCATCTGACAGACAGCTGACCTACTCTGTGAAATGAGAAAACATAGAATCTTTGAGTCAAGTCGCACTCTGTTCTCCACACTTGCCTTTTATGAAGAAACCGTTCCCACTCCCTTGTCCCACTTTGTAAGTCAATGATTAAAGCTCCACCTCTTTAGTTTTGTTATTTGTCATTATTGTAGTCCAGTCTATCGTTCAGTCTATCAAAGTTTTGATTATGTGTAGTTTCCACATGTGCAGTGCAGTTGTTGCTCCTGTGTAGCATAAATGAGCTGATAAATTATATGATAAGAATATATAAGGCATTTATAATACTGGTCTCGGGAACAATTCGAGCCGACACAGTGTCTGCAGATATATAGACACTGCCACACACTTCTAGTGGACCATAGGTGATGATTTAGAGAGATTATTATCTCCGCCAAAAGAATCATGATCTCCCATTCACCTGCAGAGTAATGCATAATGTTTTGGGTGGCCAGTTCTAACTGCATGTTCAATTACCTCTCGTGATTGCAATGATTCACACTTTCTCAACACACCTATTATTGCCTACTGACTCCTCACTCACTACTCTTAACCTGGACCCCAGCCAATAGGGGACACTAATGATAACGTCGACCCCAAGCCGCTACTCTGCACACACAGAGACACACACACACAGTGGCGTGACAACAGTTGCCTCACTTTTTGTGTTTTGGACAGTGTGTCTGGCTAAGAGTAAACTTAAAATGTTAAGTACAATTTAAATCAAAGTTTTTAGCAACAACCAATCTGGATCAAAATTGGGGGTTAAGCAATTAAGGGTTGTGTTTAGTTCAATCACACAATACAGCACACACCTGATAGAGATCTGCACCTTTCTAGTTTTTATCTTTACATTGTTTTTAGGAAAATCATACTCATTTAGCCTTTAGTTATCTTTGTACTACATAGTTTGTAATGTACTAGGTTTACATAGTAAACAAAACATAAAACAACATTTTCTGGATTATTTCCTTTGACAGGAAGTGCAGTATATCATATTCCAGCACTGATCCCAAAAACACAGCTCAATTTGGCAAAACAGTGAAAGACTTTGTTTTGGACTGAACAAGTGAACAATTTGTTTTTCTTAAGAACAACAATTAGCCCTGCTATCTAAAATAATACAGTGTGCAGAAAACATCTTGTGTTCCTGTTATAAAAATGGCATTCACATTATTGACACAATGATATGACCTCCACTACCGTAAGGATTATGCTGTACATTGTATGGTCTGTGCAAGTTCAGTTTCCATGGTGATAATTCAGAATATGTTGTCGATCTAGGTAGAGACACGCACGCACGCACACACGCACACACACACACACACACACACACACACACACACACACACACACACACACACACACACACACACACACACACACACACACACACACACACACACTTGCTTTCTCTAGAGCAGGGGTGGTCAAACCTCTAGGCTCAGGGGCCACAATGACTTTTAAAATTTGACAGACGGCCCAGGCCGGGCCAGTATCAGATGGATGGAGAGTGTTTGTATGAACCAATATGAATTACAAGTAAAAGCCAATAACTAAAAAGTAAAGAAACCGTTCCAGTGGGAACAATGTTGTTGGTCCAGGGCGGTGCAGTCCCGTGGGTTTGATGTGCGTTCGTTATGCCAAGGAAAAATACTGCCGGCAGTTAATTCTACAACTCTAAAACTCTTGTAGTACGAACCCCGTCTCCGGCGACAGAAAGTGACATTCCAATCTCAAATTACCGTAATTCTTCGAAAGTTAACGCTTTACGGCGTAATTCCAAAGGATTCTAAACACTAAGAAGCGGCACTTTCCAGCGGTATGCGGTATATTACGGTAATCGTAAAAAAAAAGAAAAGAAACGTGGTGAGCTTGCCTGTGAGGGGGTGGGTGGAAGTCAGTAGCGCAGAGAGCAGCAGGCTGGAATCGCAGCCTGATACGCTTGGAAAGCACGGCACGTAAAGACCGCTGTAACGCTTCCGTCATTGTGCTTCGGGAAACTCAAGTCGGGAACGGAGATGCGTTACAGCGGTCTTTACTATAATTTATAATAATTCTAATTTATATTATATCCGGCGGGCCGTATTAAAAAGCCCAACGAGCCGTAGTTTGCCCACCCCTGTTGTAGAGCAGCGCATCCAATCTTTAGTGCCGTTAGTGCATAAAATCCAGCACTGTGTTTATCACTCACTCTTGATTTTCAGGTTTTTTTAGTGCAATTTAACACTTCAGTATGTGTCATCCAATCAAGCAGATGGACAAACAGGTCGTCGAGCAGCTAGAGAGTCAAACTATGAGCCAGTCGACTAAACTGCAGCATTGTTCCAATATGGTGTGAAAAAACTCAATTTCCCACAACCCACTTAGTGGCTCAGTAGCAACGATATTTCATTTACAATAATCTGACAGGCCTTTTTATTTTTGTAATTTTTTTTGTATCTATTGCACTTTATTATCTGTACTCACTTTATATGTTGGACTTGTAAGAGTTCAAAGAATCTCGAGCTACCTTGTGCTTGGAAGAAGAAGCTCCGAAGCCAGAGATATATAATAATAATCATTATTTAATCATAACAAACAAGAGTCATCTGTATACATACATGGCCCAGGCCCGGACGCGCTCACATGGCTTCGCTTCCACAGTCTCCTGACTTAGCCAACAGTTTCTGTCTGGCGTCACCACGTAAGAGACCAAATTCACGTCTCACAATTAGTTTTATTCGCAGTCCATTCGCTGAGCTAAGCTCCCATTGGTTAGTGGAGGTATTCATGCAAATACCTTTCAGAGACACAGCATGCTACGCTGACCAGCGAATAAGACATAAGGTTCACACCTGAAGGTTAGTTCCATTGGCCACTTCAAAGAATGCCTCAAATCGATAAACTAGCGGGGGTCAAAGCTCACACTTCCGGTCAAGGACAGGAAGTTCCCCTTCAGAATAAAACCCTAGTATCCTGCCTACAGAATAAAAGCAACATCTCAGGTTTCAATCGGCATCCCTTTAACTATTGTCTAAACAATAAAACATCCATTCATTCCCATGCATCATACAATGAATCATTACATTTGTTGTTAACAAACAGAATAATAAAACAGTGATCCTCTCTTATGCTTCATAATACATTCCTCAGAATATTCCTCAAATTAATGATCATATCTTTCTTTATGTATTAATTTAAAACATAACCTCTCTTATCTACATGTGCAAGTATATATAAAATCCACTACAACCTAACAGACTGGAGAAAAACGTTTCGTTCAACTCTTATGTTTAGTACATGTCAAGGAATTGACAATAAAGCTGACTTTGACTATATGTATGGATGGGAACCCAAACCCAGTATTAAATGGGCCCTACGCAAAATTATTAAGACTGGACTACTAATAATCTCTGATGTTATCAGTATCTGTTCAAATACACACACACACATGGAGCAAAATCGGCAAACTGCAGTGCAGAAAGGCTGAAACCAGGTGAAGTGAAGATAACTCAACTATGCTAGATGCTGTGAATGCAATAAAACCTTTGTGAGTAAAAACACTTAATCAATACACCTGTTCAACACACAAAAACATGTAAACATCTCAAAGTATCATTTTAATCTGCTCTGTCTCTTATTCACCTGTCTATTGGATAATAGCACATTTAGATTTTGCTTCAGTAATCCAAACAAAATAAATATGACTTGTTTTTCATATAACCTATGTTGAACCGGTTTACTAATTTTGTGAAACTATCAGTTCACTCAGCATCCAGGATCTGACCAAATGACATTCTTGTAGCCGGCAGCAACATACACAAACACACACGTACTGAGACCAGGAAGCGTGCATTTCCACATGCATGCTAAAGACCCTTCCTCTGTTAGACACACATAGTACAGGCTATGAAATTAATAACTGAGCTCTCACATTACAGGAAGACGTTCATATTCCTTGGCGGGTTTGCACAGGGACGCTGTTATTCAGCATCAATATTAAAACCAAAACATTGACACAGAACGTTTTACTCAGTAATACATGGATTGATGGGTATTAGCAGCAAATAACGTGATCTTAGTGGCTGACAATGACACATTGTTCAAGACTTAATAGATGTTGAGTTCCTCCTCCACAAACTCTGACATCCTGTTGAACTCTTTGACCTGTAAAATTAGATTTGGGTTACTTTAAGTGGATATTTGATTTCACGCTAATAAGCAGAAAGAGGAAAGCAATGACCGAGGGAGATATTTATAAATCCATGTTCTCGGGTCTGGGACTTTTTTACCGGTGATCTCAATATATCAAATCGTGTAGCAATCGTGTTGAAATCTTTTTGTGATTATCAGTGAACTCATATTGCCATCAACAGGAAATCACATGTCTGTGTATTATTTTTACTACTAAGATTTTTGTTGTTGATAAAGTATATATTTCCGATAATAATTTGACCTCTTTACTTTTTCTTGAATAGAACAATATGATGTAATATGATGAGTAATATGTGTGTAGGTATTGGCATATTTACCCTTGTGTGTATATATACATTTAATTCTGTATGATAATGTGCTTGTGTATCTTTATGTATATGTTGTGTGCACATCTTTTCTTTTTCACATCTAGAAAAATAAATAAATAATTAGATCACAAAAATAACTTATTTTTTTGGTGAAGTATTTAAAGGAGTTCTTAGCTGTGTTAAAAGAAACAACAATCAGGCTCAACCTCCAGTGAATATTGATTCATATTGCAACAATAGATATCACAATACACACACACACACACACACACACACACACACACACACACACACACACACACACACATATACTTGAACATTGTTAGGATGCCACAGCTACACACTCACACAAAATAATACAAAGTGCTTATCTAATATCAAGGTCAGGATCTGTGTGTGTAGAGATGAATAGAACATAAATCCGTCTCTCTACGTGTTTCTCTTTAAAGACCCTCTCACACTGGACAAAAAAACACTGACATCTGTTTTTTGTCTTCAGTGGGGAAGTTTGGAACCGGCATTCATTCCCGGGATAAATGTATCTGCAGTAATCACAGGTTTCTATTGGTTCCAGCTTCAACTGGCAGTGATGGGAACTTGACCCCAGGGTGGACACGCTATGAATGCCCTTTGCAGCACATTGTCTGGAACACGTTGAATTTGGCCTATATTTATGAAAAAACAACACCGTAGTCTAAACCAAGATGGTGGACTTTATTACTCATTTCAACCTACTTTGTTGATTTTAAAACACATTACGGTAATTTAAACTCAACCCAAAAAAAATATTACTAAAAACCCTGCATAAACCTTCATTTTAGTGGAAAATGGGTATCTCTCTCTCTATTTCAGGATTATACACATGGTGCCACGACATTTATGGCTCAGCTTTCTGTTCTGGTCATTTAGTTTCTAGCTGCTCAGCACTGACCACACGCACACACACTATTCACATTATTGTAAACCACAAGAAGAAGAAGTGGACTGTTTATGCTGTGTATATGTTTGTGTGTAACTGTAGTGGTGCCCTGCTGTCTGCATGGTTATATTTCTGGCCTGCATTTCTGTGTAGTCTGGACAGATAAGATGTTCTGTGGCTTTAGAGTTAAGATTTAATTTACAATGAAACATTTATTCTTTATTGCACTAAAATGATTGGGTTATCTGTATGTTTGGATTTTTCTTTAGTTTAATCTGATCCATAGTGTAGACCTTTAGTTAGAATTTAATTTGTGGTTTGTTTAGGTTTATACAGTCTATTTACTGAAGTCCCAGAGACTTAAGTGACTTGTTTATTGGACAGCTTTTTGGTCAGGTTGAGTTTGATTTATCAGATTCTTATCATGAGCATGATGGACTTGTCTGTCCTCTTTTTCTGTGGCGTTCACACTAAACACATGAAGAAATAGTCTCCGTGCAGACTGTAGTTTGACTTCTGATACCAGAAACTACTTTGTTTCTTGTTCATTTGTGGGTGTCTTCAATAAGGACAGAGACTCACATTTTTATTGTCATTTGCATTGCTTTCAAATGTTATCGTTCACAGGTTTCCCTGACTTAAATGGTTAACAATGGTGTTTTTTGACAACCGTATTTACTTTTCTTCACAATTCATGCAGATTCTGTGTCAAATCTGTGGTAGATATAGCTGAAGCATGTAAATCCTGCTGAATCATTGACTTTTGTATCCGTTTTCAGATATTGGTTTGTCCATTTTATCATGACTAATAATCTGATTAATTAATGCTAAACAAATATTATTTTTAGCCAAAACGTACTTATTTACACATCAATCAGATACAGAGCAATATGATAATTCATTTGGAGTAATTCTGATGAGTCCTGGTCTTAAATTGCCTCTCTTTTAGCTCTGTTTTTTGGTCTCCACTAATCCCTGTAGGAAATATCTTCTTTTTCTTTGAAAACGACGCTATGAGAGCGTTGAGAGTGAACCACAGATGCAGACAAAATTGAAGGAGAACTCAGATTGTATGGATCCCGATTTGAAGAGTTAAATTGAACCCAGAGGCTTAACTATAAAAGTACTTCTGTATTCAGAGAGATGGCAAGGTGGTGTGTGTGTGTGTGTGTGTGTGTGTGTGTGTGTGTGTGTGTGTGTGTGTGTGTGTGTGTGTGTGTGTGTGTGTGTGTGTGTGTGTGTGTGTGCGTGCGAAGATTGAAATCAACATAGCTGGTGTTCAAAGTGGTAGCTATTTTTATGTGTACTGTTGCCATCATTGTAGCGGACTTTCTTGCGTTTACGGCAAGTCACAGACCCACAAATTAGGTTTTACAATAACGACTAAAATCAAAGTAGCAAAACACAGACAAGGAGTAAATGAGTAACATTTTACAACTTAATGCTTCATCCATCCACTCCTCCCACTGTAGGAAAACACATTGCAATTGCCAGAATGATCATTTCTTTCAGCTCATTTTCTGGAACCAGTGCAGCATCAAAGTTTGACGGAATTAGCACGCTAACTAGCGAACAGCTGGTTAGTTAGTTATCTATCGCCATTTTCCTTTAAACTATTCAAATGACCACTGAAAACAGTTCAATGTCTCCTATACACCTTTTTGATTTATATTGCGCAAACACAGAAGCACAAGACAGGATGTGGAGCAGAGAGACGGGAACCATCAGTGTTTATAAAACTCCTCTAGTCATGTGACTAGTCATGGCTCTCCTCCTGAACGCTCTTCCTCTCTGTGTCTGTTCAATGAAGGTCAATGGCAGCTTATTGATTGTGGCCAGCCGACTCCTCTGTACTGCATACTGTACAAGGCTTTTTATAACCTGACCGACAGACAGGACCACGGCCTGCTGATGCTGACAGGCGGTCTTTATAGTTGCCTACCTGCACAGGTTTTCTTTCTTCATATTTGTTCACCATTTTGTACTTGCACTGTATCCATAAGTCAACCAAATCTTCTTGTTGATTCACCGTCCAATTCATTGCCTTTGTCTGTACCCTACCGATGGTGCAGCATCAATTATTGTTAGCGTGTGTTTCAGTGGTGACACCCCCCACCTTTTTACAGACACAGACCTCCTCCTCATGGCTGGTTGTCTTAGCGATCAATATTCTGCAGTGGAGCTCCTGCACCCTGTTAATCCCTGCATCATGTGTGTATATGTGTATGTGTGTGTGTGTGTGTGTGTGTGTGTCTGTCTGTGTGTGTGTCCCTGGCCTGCTTGCTTCTTATCAATATTTTCACCACTCCCTCCTTTCAGAAATGATCTTCTCCTCTTCCCTCCAGCCCTCATTGATCGCTGTGAGAGATGGATGCAATCAGATATAAGACGTTGTTGTTGGACTGAATGCCGAGCGGCTTGTCATGTGGACAGACTGGCAGTTAGCGTCTTACATTTTCCTGAAGGGATAATAAGTGTAGGTCAGATTGATGTATGTTTCAAAAATGTCACCGGCTGTATGTTGCAGCGCAGTACAGCCGCCTTTTCCCTCTTTATGTTGTGGCATGCTCAATTGGATTTTCATTGCTGCCTCACTGCAGGAGATGACAGTACTGACCCGTGATAATTGTGGCCAAACAGTGATGCCGTCGTCACGGTAAACTGATTTTTACAGCGACAAGTGACACGTGCAAGTGACTCACAATAAAGCTGCATCTGAACAGACTTGTCGATGTGCCAGTGGTTTGCATGTTCTACGAGTGCACGCACGCACGCACGCACACACAGTCAATCCCAGCACCTCATAGAGGTAATCACTATGGGGAGACGTGGTGTGATGGTGATAATGGTGAAGAATGCGATGATGATGCTTACCGGTAGCCCCAGTCTTTTTTTTTTTTCTCCATCTATTCAAGGAATCAGAATTCCACTGAAACAACATCATTATAATGAACATCCAACCTGGATCGGTTTCCTTGGAAACCAACAAACATGATTGCGAGGCCGGGATAGCAAGTCAAAGAAAGGCGGATTGAGGGAGCGGGTCTTATTTCTGTTGGGTGTAGAATAAAAACATCTAAGAGTGCTGCAGCGAGGGAGCTGGCAGGGTGGAGCGGGGAGAAGGTGTTGGTGGGGGAGGAGCTGAGAGAAGGGGGCGTTTGGGGGGGAGGAGGAGTTGGCAGGCTGATGATGGAGTGAGGAGAGGGCAGCAGAAGATGGGATGTAGTTGGCAGGGTAAAGGGATGTGGGGGGCAGAAATAAAGGGAGATAAATGAGGAGGTGGGGTGGTGTCGGAGAGGGATGGGTGGGGGGAGGTAGGTAAGTGGAAGGATGCCAATTTGACAGCTATCGGGAGGCTTCAGAGTCCGGCTCTGCACCACCACTGCCTCTAAAACAAAGAGAACAAAGAGGGTGAGCAGAGTAGGAACCACACCAACCCCCCAACTCCTTCATGTGCCCACCTTAATTGATTTTCTTAATGATATTCATTTCACACTGCTGCACTGAGGACGCGCTAGGATCAAGATGAGAGTAGCACCAAAAACAATATCTGATGCACGTCTATAGTCTTACAAGAGAGAAATGAGTCTGAAATTATATGCTATTATTACTGTTGTCTTAGAAAATAGAGGTAGTCCAAAGGAAGTCCATTTAAAAAATGAAACTCTGTATTTAGACCAAAGTTAATATTCAATTGCAAAAACCTGTATTATTTGAGGAATGATAGTCTCCTGTGTCACCCTAGCAGTTTGGCACAAAAATGTTTAAAAAAAATGTTTTTTTCATATTTTTACTACTTTGGAACAATTTATAGACCTTACGATTAATTCCCCCATAAAAAGATTAGCCCCCAGAGGATTAAGTTAAGTTAATTTAAGTGACAACTGAAAACAGCCCCTACTGTATTTAATCATCGCAATAATGTACCTTTGTTCCATTATTGCATTTCTCTACATACCCGATAATTACGGCTGGCTGATTTGTTACGTTACAGTGATTCTCTGCTGCTCTGAGCATCTCCAGTAAAACATCATCTCTCAGTGGGTAATTTGTATTGGCAAAGAGGCTTCACGACCCTCCAGTGGCTCCGTCTGTGGGGATGCAGGAGTTGGAAGGAGTGGGTGGAACAAGTTGGAGAGCTTATTGCTTTTGACAGAAAATTTAAGAAAATATTACATATATTTGAAGCAGATACTTTAACATAATGCCTTGGTGTGGGGCTCTTGTACAGGACTAACACGTCTGGAAAAGTCTAAGAATATATTCTATTTTGTGTGTGCTTGACCCTTAGGTGTTACATCTCTTGTACTCTTCTCCTAATAATCATCCCAGTAATGATGTGTTGATGACATCAGAGAGAAGATGGATTAGCAAAAGAAGGAGGCGATCAGGGAGGAGAACATAAAAGCTGGAATGGCACAAAGGAAAGATGGGAGTTTGGAGAAGGTTTGAAGTATAGGTGGAAGGATGTGATTTTAGAGGAGGTCATGAAAGACAAATGGATGGAGTTAGGAGAAGTACAGGTGTCAATGGAAAAAAGCAGATGAGCACCGAGAGAAAGAGCTGTTTCCTTCCGTCCGTCCGGTGGCTAACCTGATTAGCTTAGCAATGCTACTGGACCAGATCCGGCTGCTCTGGAAACACAAACAATCGATGCACTTCTATATACTCAGTTACAGACATGTACAACATGCACATACACAGCCTTGCAGTGATGTCGACTTTTTGTCGACTCTCAGTTTGTAAATAATATTTAATTTATAATTACGAAGTACATTTTGATTGCACAATGTAATGGCTGTAGAATAATGGCCATCAGTGTTTATATCTGTTCTCTATATATACTTAACAGAAATGATTGAAAGATTGATGATTCTTTTTGGGTGATGGTGCATGGTCGTTCTTAGTTGGTGGAGCGATTTGTCTGGTTAATTACGATAAGGAACGAGACTTCGGCATGCTAACTAGTTACGTGGCCCCGTGTGGTCAGCGTCCAACTTCTTAGAGGGACAAGTGGCGTTCAGCCACACGAGATTGAGCAATAACAGGTCGGTGATGCCCTTAGATGTCCGGGGCTGCACCTGCCACACTGAGTAGGGGCGAGTGGGTAACCCGCTGAATCCCACTCGTGATAGGGATTGGGGATTGCAAGTATTTCCAGCAATATGGGTCATAAGGTTGCGGGGGGGGTGACTGGGCGACTGGGGCTCAGAGATAGAGCGGGTCGTCTTTCAATCTGAGGATTGGTGGTTTGGTCCCCTGTCTGCTAGCGGTAGCCATAGTGATAACCACTCAAATTAAAATGAAACCAGAAAATGAAACTGGTGCTACAAGAAGCCAGATATGTTTCTGTCTTCAAGTATTAGCCATGTCGCTGATGTCAGCTAACACTGGCACAAGCAGCCAGAACAAACATCTATGATTTATTGTCTGTTTGACGATCTAAACTAAGAAACATGAGCAGTGGTGAAACGTTCTATATTGTGTATCATCTGATTGAATTGAATTCAGTTTATTTTGTATAGCCCAAAATCACAAATTACTAATTTGCGTCAGAGGGCTTTAATAATCTGAACACATACGACATCCCTGTCCCAAGACCTCACATCGGATCAGGAATGGAAACTTGACCAAAACAAGGTTTGAAGAGTTAACAGTTTCTTTAGTTAATGGTTAGTGTTGAATAACTTCATGACAGGGTCGGTGGTACTTCGGACAGGGCTGTGCAGGCATTTCAGATATAAAGAAAAGTTTGGGACCATTGACATAAAAAAAACTGATGAAACAGAATGAAGAAAAGCTTTTTGGTGTGAATATATATATATATCTATATCTATAGATATATATATATATATATATATATATATATATATATATATATATATATATATATATAACATATATATTATTATTATTATTATTATTATTATTATATAGAACAGTTTGCTACTTGTTTTCACTAAAAAGTCAGTCGATTTTAAGATAATTATCACATATCAAATTAACTAAGCCACTTATCATACTATTTGAGGAGTGTGTCTCTATACATAAAGTGCATGTGATTCTCTTAAAATACAAACAAATGTTGAGAGAGAACAGAGAAATGGGTAAATGTGAATATTGAGTTGGTCTGATCGCTGGTAATCTATCAGGCAGGAACTCTGCTGTTCATCTGTATGCAGATGAGGACAGCTCATTACTGAGACCATTATTAAACAACACGCACACACACACACACACACACACACACACACACACACACACACACACACACACACACACACACACACACACAAAAGACTCTCGCTGACTGATGGAGAAGAATGAGGGGGGGGAAGGCAGAAGAGCAGATTACCAGTAGAATGACAGAATGATGCCTGATTGAATACGTGATATTTCACCCTGCTAAATATCTTAGTTGGAATGCAGATTTTTCATTTGTTTAAAAAGTTAAAATAGAGCACTCTGTGTGTGTGTGTCTGTCTGTTTGGGGTAATGAAGGAACACGGCTCCCAGTGCAACAGTGGGGCTCATTGATGTGTTTTGATTTGGACAGCAACAGAGCTCTATGGCACAAAGAAAAAGGATATATTAGGCGATACAGAATCCATTAAATTAATGTGTTACAATAACCACCAGCCTTGTCCTAAATCTTACTTCAACATCTCTTTGTACATCTGCCAAGGACATCGGTTTGTTTCTTGGTTTAGTTGTCAACCGGATTACCGCAGAACAACACTTGGTGGTAAGGTGCAGCATGGGCCGAAGAACCCATTACCGCTCTATTGGGAGTCTGAGCCATGGGGCCCGACCATGTATGACTGTTGACTAAACAGGAACGGGACAGAGGACTGTGCTATCGAACATGCATCTGATGCCCCGCCCGTAAAGACACGATAGCAGGGTGTTTAATTTTGTTAAAAAACTTTTTAGCCGCTGTATATCTGACTAAGATGTGTTTCTCCTACTGACTCACTGAAGGGTGAGAGGCAACTTACACTTTGACTCTCTTTCCTTCTCTTTCTCCCTCTCTCTGTGTATATGTAATCATGCCTATGCATGCATTGTGTGAGAGAGATAAAGGCATACAGTAAACCTGCCTGTACCTTTTGGTAATGCAACTGTATTTAGTATGTATGCTCCACTGTGGGCTTTAATTGTAGTGTATGACTTTTATTTGGTGCCGCAAAAGTTAGACATTTAAACTGTTGTCATGAGTGACTTTTGATGAATCATTGTATTTAAATTAATGGAATGTTTGTCCAGGTTTTGTAGGGCAGTAGTTGAGTCTTATTTTCAGGAAATTAGGTTGAAGGATGTAGCATGGTCCAAGGAAGTACACATTATATTTTGGAGCGGTTCCGAATCACAGGGGGATACACACATTATTTTTCACTTATGGAAACTGCCTTGCCTGCTTAGGTTTGCACTATCCGATTGTCCTTCTACTTTTAAACATGCAAACACGAGACTTATCTAAGAAGAACTAATAAATATCAACTGCATTCTTGGTATTTCTGATTGTTATATTCCTTTTAGTTATCAGCTTTTGTCACAATTTCTACTAGTGTCAAGTTGTTGCCGGTAATTTGTACTTCCCTAAAATGTGACAAGAGAACAACTTCACCATGCCGGGACGTTCCTCTGTGCTTAAAGAAATCTTCTGCTGGATTCTGGCCACAGCAAATTATCTGAGAAAAAGTTAACTTTCTCTTTCCCAGGACCGAAGAAGATGAGCCGCCTCAAGACTTCCTTTGCGCTCGTTTTCCAAGAGTCTTTATGAAAAGTGAAGTCAGACAGATTTACCATTAGATAGCGTCCACGGATCTAATATGAATCTTCTGTTCTTCAATCCTCCAGCACCACGACGAAGAGATGAGGGCTAACCAGTGATAATAGCATCGAGATTATATGGTAATTGAAAATGAGGTAATGTGAGCTGGTGATGATAGTAATTGAAAAGGAATTAAGAGCAGATTAAAATAATGTCTCATTTGATCATTTGCCGGAGTTGATTCATGTGCTTGGCTGTGGTGAATTACCAGCCTCAGAATAATCCCCGAGCTGATTAACATGCCGAGCTGTAACTTCACGGACTCGCTCACAAACTTGCATATTTGTAAAGGCCTGGAATGTGAGCACTGGAAATATTGAGTTTTTTCCTTTTTTTCATCATCCTGGAATCCCATTTAGCTGTGTATTAGCGACAGTCTTACTGCCTGGAGCAGCTTTGTTTCGTGGGCACATTAGGTCCCTGAACATTGTTTCAGAGAAAAATACTATAACCTTTAAATAAATGTGTCCTCTAAATATCGGCTGATTCAATTGTAGAATTCTAATAATACATTAGAACCTGCAGCGGACAGTTTTTCACATTAAAACTTGATGATACACAGATAGGTGGGGGACACAGTGACGTTCAATGTGGTGGAAGGCTTTCTGAGTGAATGACAGCTCTCTGGATAGCTTGGCTGTTCTCAGACCTGCATTCATGCTACCAGGTACTGTCAGTGTGTGAAGTCTCTTGCTGCCTGAATGCAACGAGGAAGCTAATCTAGTGTGACGAGCTGAGGGAAACTCCTCCTCTGAGAACCCTCTTTAATGGACAGATATGGGTCAGTGCTGCCACATGGACTCCCTAAAGTAAGAGTTGTATGTACACAACTGTCTTTCTTTAACAGGAAGCTGTGCAATCCCCTGCAGTAGTTCATACATTTCACATACAGTGACAATAATAAGGATAACGGTTGTCTGTTGATTTAAAGAGAAACATCGCATTGTGGCTGGTTATGTTGCTTAAGGAAAAACATAACATTAAGTAATTATGAATTTAAAAAAAGCCTGATCAGAGATTAATATTCCAATTTGTGAACGTTGGTTTAGCTTAGCGTACTTCTCAGCTCTCCTCCCTCTCCTTCTGGGGCATTGGTTTGGCCGGCTGGGTGGACGGGCATGGGCGGTGATCGTCTCATGGTCCGCCGGACTTAATCCAATCCCCAAGCTTCCTTTTTTGATTTCTGTGGATTCTGGCATATGCCATAAGTGCTCCAGTAATAAAGAAGACAATAATATAAGACAGAAATGTCGCCAAGTTCATGGGAGATACCGGCCGTAGCCTCTACATGCGCTGCCATGGCCATTGCTAGAATTTGTGTCATTATTACAACATGCCTTATAACATTTTAGAAGTATTTGTAAAAATAAATTATCAAATGATTTGTGAACCTTTCAGAAATAAACCTTATTATAAAGTAACAACTAATGATACCTTGTATTTGTTAATAAATACTTTGTCAACATTACTTAATTCAATAATACATTGTTAACTTTATTTAGTTCAATAATACTTTGTTAAATGCTGATAGATACTTTCTAAAGAATATATAAGCATTATTTAAATCGGTAGTTTAAATATTTTTTAAATGTTAACATTAATCATATTGACATACCGTATACTTAAATGGTCAATGGTTCATAATTGGTTTCCGGTCCATTTATTTAGTTTATACATTTGTACAGATCTGCAACACATTTTGGTAATAATTAAGTTTATAAGAATTAACTTTATATTGTTTATCAACTACAATCTGTGAATAAATAGTTTACTTACTTAATAAGAATGTAATGTATTGTCTCTTATCAGCTATAATACAATGTAATATATAAACAAATTATTTCATATTACACTAATTTATGATATTGATATTATTTCAATGATACAATAGTATAGATTATAGCATAACTAATAATTAGTACACATTATTAATTATCTATTTATTGTTTATGATACGTATATTATAAATATAGGTTAATTAACTATCAATGTATAATGTATTATTGATGGTTATTATAAGGTGTTCCAGTTATGTGTAACAAGTAGAAGTTGGGATGTATAAGATTTTAAGGAGGTGTATTGTGTTCTAGATGTCAGGTGCTTTCAAATTAAAAGCTTTTTTTTCAGACTTAGCTTTCAGAATATTGAAGCGAAAGCTTGACAATGTTTTATCAGACATGCTCTACATGTCAGTCGAGTATGTCTGATAAAACCCATCTGAGTCTGAGAGGTAATATGGTAATTTTCTAGAAAGGGTTTTATTGACAAAAAGATACCAGTGAGTTTCACGTCTCTCGTGGAGAGAAGATATAAAAGATAATGATGAGTACCATAGACATCAATGGTGATATATCTCAAGGCAGAGTCCAGACCTTTAAGAGCTAAAAAGGATGTGTGCCTATAAATCATGTCATTGTGGTCTGACACTGACATGAAAACTGCGTCAACAGCCCTTTTCTACAAAACGTAAGGAAGATGGTTTTATTTCTGTACAGCCAACCTTTTGCCTGAGTCTGCACACAATATTATCTATCCGAGATTTGATTGAGAATTTATTAATCCAAATGCATAAATATTTATTTTCTGTGACTCTCTCAATCGTAAGTATGTTCCATGATATCAAAATAAAATATATAAGATGGATGTCTACTCTTACAGTTTATTAAAATGTCAAAAACACATAAACAGCACATGAACAAAGGTGTCACTAACCATTTCTAACTTTACACATTGGTTATTTTTTAAAGGTAATAATTTATGTGTAGAAATAATGCAACTCACTGTTGCTACTCTGCATGCCTAACATTAAAAGTTTCCCGTATTAAGGAGAAAAGATAATCTAACCCACCCCCAAACCTCTCGATGAACCTAATGACCCAGATGCTCCTACCAAACGACGGTGTAACTTCATCACTCACTTAGCCAGTGTCAACGACAGACTTTGGATTTTAAATGGCTGGCTCTCACTTTGCTGGGGTCCAGTCAAAAACAGACTGCTCTTTTCTTCCTCTTTGGCAGTTTTGGCAGCGGCTTTCCCGGTGCACTGTGCTGATACAGCGCCAGCTTGTTAGAAAATAGAATTTTCCATCTGAGTTTGTTCACAAGGCGAAATCTTACGCAGATGGCCACCTTGTAAGTCTCTATGCAGGAAAAACCTTGCGTATAAGTAGAACGTTAGAGTTAACGGTCTGTTTTCATTACCTCTGTTTCTGAGCCATTCTTGTTGCAGAGCAGCTCTCATTATTATTTGCAACATTTATCTCACTGTCACATGGAGGATTTAAATAATGCATCACATTTATTTAAAATAAGGCCGTCAGTCCACCTGTCGGTAAAACTATGTGTCTTTTTATTTGAAAGTTTTTAGAGCAACAACAGCCATGAAAAGAGCATTTTACTGCATCTTAGCTCCAGTGTCATAGAGGTCTTTGCTCATTCATTAATCTTTTCATTGTTTCTGTGGGTACATGTGTGTGTCATAAAAGGCAGTTGTAGCACTCAGGACCTCATTACTGAGAGTGCAGGTCTCCTTACATGCTGATAACAGCTATAGGTGTGTGTGCGTGTGCGTGCGTGCTTGTGTGTGTCTTTGCTTTCCATATACTGCTCCTCCAGGTTCAAGCCACAGTCCAAGATAAGATGCAGATTCTTTGTAGTTGATTCATGTTGGGAGTGAGGGGCTTAAGGAGTGTCTGTATTTGTTTTGAGGTGTGTTCAGGGACATTGATAAGAACGTTGGTCTTGTCTAAGTTAAATTTTAAAAAGGTGTGGGACTTCCAGTCTTTTATGTCATCTAAGAAGACTAAAACTCAGGATTGACAAAAACGGCGTGGCACTGACAAACACACATGTTTATGGTTTGTTCTGATGGTCAAGTATCCCACGAATTATGTCAGTATTGGACAATCCTGTATCTCATATTTTACGTTTGTTTAGTGTGCATGACATGGAAATAAAGAAAAAATCACGTCCGCCTTAACCCTGGCTTATTTGCTGTCATTATGAATATAATCAGGGGTTCTTCCAACTCATCCAAAATTGTCATTTTTATTCTTATTGATTTCAGACCTTTCCAGGAACTCAAGTTATTTATCTCCATCTCCTTTTCATGAACTGAAAACAGACTTTGAAAGGGTTAAAGGGGTAAATACAAATACATGGACAACTCCCACCCCTGTGGTAGCGACCTGTCAATCACAAGGTAGCCTGACTTAAAGAATACTTTGTTTCATCATTTATTTGTCTCTAAATGGGACCTTAATTTACTAAATGAATATCATGCTGTATTGAAGAAGACTTGAAACTATCAAGTGATGGTAATAAATCAAGTGAGAAGTAGAGTCTCACATCTCACAGAAATCAGTCGCCCCCTAATGGCCATTAGAAAGAGGCAGGTTTAAGGCACTTCCACTTTGTTGCCCAGTCTTTCCATTTTCTTGTATCACCTCTAAAATTAAATGAATATCTAAACACCACTTTTTTACATAGATAAATACTCTCTATGTGTATGTATGCTCTCCTTCTGTCAGTCACCAGCTGATCTAACGGTGGTTAAATCTATTTCATGACCGCTTTCATGCTCCGTTTTTGGTAGCTTGTGACTGGCAGTTTTTGAGCAGATGAAAAAGTGTGTGAGGGGGGAAGGAAGACAGCTCTGAGTTTAGTGGGAAAACATCTCATTGTGATGTTCCCGCTACGAGCACGGCCTGCAGGTGCTGCACACTGAGCAGCATGCTATGTTTGATTTGCCTGCCTGCTGTTTCTCTGCCTCGTGTTTCTAGTTTCCTCTGATGTTTGGGTTAAAGCGGCGTAGCAGCTGTCAGGGATGCTCCCATGGATGCTGAACAGAGAAAAGAGAGATTAAATATGGCTCAAAACAGCTTCATTCATGAAAAGGCGGCTAATCTGAATTTAGGTGGTTTTACAGCAGATATCTTCTATTAGAAAAGAGAGTAAAGGTAGTTTAGGCTTTCCCTCCTTTTCTATGAATTCTTCTTTCGGTATCTTCGACTCATGTGGACTTCTTTTTTGTAGTTGATAATGCTGTTTACACCTAGTGAGGACATTTATTTTCAACAATTCCCCAGTCGGCAAAATGCCAATGGGACCGCAGAAAATAAACTCTGTGGCAAACAAACGTTCATGATACTTACAGTTTTTTTCAGCACCTTCATAAATGAACACACTTTTATCTTTATGTGTGAATAAAATTGACAGAAGTAGAAAGCTCATGTTAGGTCATGTGATATCACGTCACCTCCAGGAAGCTAAAGACAAACTGGTTCGATGTGACGATGTTTAGTAGTCTCATTTAGCCACATAATGAGACACATAATGTTATTTTTGTGATTAAAGATCCTTTCATTGTTGCACAGAGAGCATATCTCTGTCGATCCATTGATAGCTAAATGCTTGAAATATGACTCATTTGATTGTATAATCCCTTGGTCTCAATATCTAATACAGGGGTGAAGTATTTTGAAGAAAAAAATCTAATCAGGATTATTTTTGGTTAATATGATTTGCGGAGTTAGAGGGAAGGTTAGTTTTTACATCATTATTGTTATTTTCATTGTAACACAAATGGTGTGATTTTGCAAGGAACTGTACCAAACAAAGAGTTTGATAGAATAATCTGTAGAATAAGATGTGTAGGCCAAGACATCTCATTCATTTTAAAAGGGTGTGTTGACACACATTCTGGCTTTAACAAATATTGGGCCACTATGATTTTAAAATTGCATGAAGCCATGTGGCGATTTCGATAAGACTTTGATTAATTATGCAGCCCTTGTCTAATACTACACTATTTCTAGGTTAGGATGTGTGTCTAATGCTCCTGTTTCGTCACTTCTGTTCAGGATGACGGTTCACTGAGCAGCGAGGAGGAGGCAGAGATGAGCGAGCCCACATGGCTAGCAGCTGATGTGGGAGCAGCGTCTGACCTGAGCTCGCCAACCCGAGGAGAGAGGATGCGCAATAGTCCCCAGAACACACACAGCAAGGAGGATGACGGTAAGGTCTAGAAGGAAGTTAATGTGTATGGATATTTAGTCCAAATCTTAACGTTTTAGTGCATAGTGTGCTACAATATGTATAGTGTCTGCTCTCTAGTGATGTGTATGTGGGCATCTTTTGTCATCAACAAACCCCCAACTGCAGTTCATGTGATGCATAGCGGAATTAGCATGCTAGATAGCTAACTAGCCAGCCGCTAAATTAGTAACAATTAACAACTTAACGATTATATGGCGATAGCAGTGTGTTTTACTGTACTGTGATTGTAATGCTACGCTGGTTGAGGAAATTGAGCCAACGACAGAATCAACTGGCCGTGTCTTCACCCCCCTTCCCAGCACTATGAGGACACAATAATCTTTTAACTGTCTGTTCCTTTGCTTTCCGTTTCGCTTGTATTCTCTCTTCTGTCAGTTTGTGTCTCTTTCCATCTCTCCGTCATTGCTTGAGTTAACAACAATAATAAGCTAGAAGAGACTTAAATATTCATGCGATGGAAATCCTCTGATTGGGGGTAGATTTGGAAGGTCAGGATGGAGGACGTCTTTCTTTTCTTCTTTATATTTGTTGCCTCACACTAAACTGCCACACTTCTTCTCTCTGCCACCCTGTTTTCCTCCAGTACTCTCTCTTTCTCTTTCTCTCTCTCTCCCCCCCCCCTCTCTCTCTCTTTCTCACATTATTATTACTTCTCTTTTACTTACTGCTCCTTGCTGCCTCACACTACGCTCTCTCTCTCTGCACTGAAAGGCATCCTGTGATGAGGAGCGCTCCATTTGAAGACTTATTGGTTCATAATGCTGCAAGGATACAGCAATTACCTGCTACTGTGTGGTGTGTGTGTGTGTGGTGTGTGTGTGGTGTGTGTGTGTGGTGTGTGTGGGTGAGTGTGTGTGTGTGTGTGTGTGTGTGTGTGTTTGAGTGTGTTTGTGATTGTGTGTGTGTGTGTGTGTGTGTGTGTGTGTGTGTGTGTGTGTGTGTGTGTGTGTACGCGCGTGCAGGTGTGCATGTGTTTGTGCGTGCACATGCGTGTATGTGTGTGCGCGTGTGTGTGTGTGTGTGTGTACGTGCGGGCTCAGCGTGCTCAGCCTTTTCTGATTGACTTGTGTAAAGATGCAACGCAAGCTGTGAGTGGTATATTCTAATGGCTGCCAGTGACACAGGAAGGGGAGCAAATCTGATTTGCTTGATGAATCCCATATTTTCATGTATAGTTGCATCTGTGCAGCTTGTTGGAAACTATCCACAGCACCCCTGCATTCAAGGTGTTAATCTTATCGGTTAACGGTGAATGCTCCGTTAAAGACGGTCAGCTAGTGGTCAGAAGATAAAAATCCAAATCAGCATCCCTGGCTGTAACGATTATTTTCAATATCAATGAATATGCTTATTGTTTTCTCAATCAGTGCCCCTCAGTGTCCCTCTTCTCAGAGCCTGAAGTCTTGTTTTGTTTGACTAACATCAGAAGGAATCCCAAATGTCTTCAGTTTCGAATGCAGAGAAAACAACATGGCATGAATGCTGCCTTAAACCAGTAAGTAGAGAAAGACTCAAAATCAAATCAATTGGGATGGAAAATGATGTTCAATGCTCCCAGTTACTAGTAAGAGGTATCAGGTAAAATTAGTATTTTCGGAGAAGCTAAATATAATGACGCAAAAAGGAAAGGGAGTGATGACGTTGTGTGTGTGTGTGTGTGGGGGGGGCTTATAAAATAGATTGAAGGAAATGATGTAGCATGAGATGGTTTGAGAGGATTGCATCATGGGAAAGTGGAAGGAGTGTGTGTGTGTGTGTGTGTGTGAGGCTACAGTAGGTGGCAGAGTGTGTAAGGCCTTGTCATTAAAAGGTCACTCTGTTCCTTACACCTCTTATGGAAGCCAGAAGAGGGTTGTAGGCGTCCAAATGCCAACACTCAGAGGAGCTGAGAGGCCGAGTTGAAGTGTCTTTCCTGATCAATTAGACTCCAATTCAAGGAAACAGGCAGGCAGCAAGGCCTCCACTCATTCTCTAATGTAAAGGGGTGTTAGTAATGTATGAAACACTTGGGTTGGGATGGATCTATCAGGAAAAGAACATGTATTTATCTATTTTTTGACAAGGAAAACATGTCCTTGAAAGTAGCTCACAGCCTGAGTAAAGCCTTGCCTTGTATTTTTTTCTGGTCGCCAAGAAATAAAACATTGTCACTTTTTATCCAAACAACAATGATGGAGAAATGAATACACATAGGTCAGTGGGTCTTTCTTCTCTCCCCATGTGCTTCAGCCTTCCCTTCATCCAGAGCAAGTACCAACATTTGTACTTATATTCTGCAACCAGATGCATCCAAAGCACCTCATCTGTAAAGAAAAAAAAAGCCTCATTGCCCTTCTGTGTTCTGCATTTAACAAGAAACAAGTAGTCAATTAGTTTTAAAACATCTTCATTTGCAATGTCAATAATGCTGCATATCATGTTTTTGAGCAAATCATTATCACCGCAGGGGAAATTACTTCACCGTGAAAGCCCTAGTGCTGGTCACAATTTCTGCTGTTGCCATGGCACTTTATAATAGTTATGCGCTCTTTAAAATAAAAGCGGAACTATTTTAAATTTTTCTCCCTGGGTTCTCCCATTGCTGAAAGCCCACTAAACCCTTAGCTCTGTGGGGAACCTGCAGCCCCAGCAGCCCCAGCAGCAGCTCTTTCCTCTGTCAGCGAGAAGCTGCTTTGGTTCTGAACACACAGCCAAAGAGCTTGTGCTGTGTATCACTCCCAGAGTTAAAATCAGGTGGGTGTTTTACCAACCAGCAAGCTGTCAGGGCATTTAACTGGAGTAGGCAGCTAATTTCACCAGAGCAGATGGTCCACGCACGCACGCACGCACGCACGCACGCACGCACGCACGCACGCACGCACGCACGCACGCACGCACGCACGCACGCACGCACGCACGCACGCACGCACGCACGCACGCACGCACGCACGCACGCACGCACGCACTTCCCTACGTCCAGCTCAGGAGCAGCTACTGTAGTAAATCACATTTATGAGCTCCTGAATGCCACCTTGCTTTTCTTCTTCTCTGCTCCACTCAACTTAACAGTGATTGTTGAAACAAAAAGCTCCAATCGTGTGACTGACAGTTTGAAAACTTGTGACTCTCGGCCAGAAAACTGTTTTTGTTGAAAGTTAAATATATAAAAGAGCTAGCGGCCTCAGTCTAATGAGCAGATTACTGGACTTTGGACAGAAATCTGCTTCTGAACTAAGTGTAGATAATTCAGATGAACTTTTCAATTACATATTTTTTGTATTCTTTCTTAGTTTTTTTGTTGCATTGTGATTGATGAGTCAGTTTTGTGACACCCTTTTTTTCCGCATTACGGGGAAAAGGGATCCTGCCCACTTTATTACTAAAAGCCCCTCCTCTGGAAGAAATGTGGTTTCCTTTCGACAGCTACAAAATGATGTGCTAGTTGGAAACCAGTGCAGTGCAGCAAGACTAACCTTGACTTGAGCTGTCACTCTGAATTTATTTCACAAATGCCAACCTTGGACAAAGCTCATACTGGCCTGCAGGTGAGCCGGTTCTCTAGATCTGCTTGCAATTGCGATTCACTCATTTCATGATACTTATGTTCTTTAGCTTTCTGAGAGGTCTACGTGTGCATGTGTGAGAAAGTGTGTGTGTGAGTGTGCACTCCACGCTTCTCCACATCACTCTGTCTCGCTCCGTAGAAGTGCCCCCTCCCCCCCGAGGTTCAAGAGAGACATCCACAACAGATCCCCACTGTGCTCCTGACCTACCCGCCTGAGAGGCTCCTGTCTGCTGTACAGCAGAGCAGAATGTCAGGCCTCCTTTCCTGGAGCCTCTTGTTCTGAAGAAAAGGGGGAGTGATGGAGAGGGCTTGTCAGAAGATGGAGCTGACATTACAGGTCCTCTCCACAGGGGATACACTGAAGAGAGGGAGGGAAAAAACTGAGTGGAGAGGGGAAGGGAAGGGAAATGAAAAAAGGACGAGAGGGAAGAAGGATGATGTTGTCTAGGAAGGAGACAGAGGAGAAGAAAGGAGAGGAGAGAAGTGCAGGGAAACGAGAACAGAATGTGAGAGAAAGCCCAATATATTGACATTACTGAGCATGACACTGTCTGCAACTACTGATATTACAGATGTTCCAGTAAAACTTTCTTCTTTCTAATGGAGGAGTGACGAGGGAGATAGAAGGAGAAAGAGACAGTGGGTCAAAGATATTAGTGAACTCCTCCTGACATCTTTGCATGCCTCTAGTCTGCTATATTCCCCTCCCTCCATCCATCATTTAACAAGCTAGCTTTCAACACCTCCTCCTGTATTCTGAATATGTGAACAGATTAGATACAGGTCACTAAAATTCCCTTTGTATAAAATTACTCAGAAATTAAGGTTTAGATACATGTTCCATCCTTTCATTCATGTCCCCACTTATTCCCCCCCTCTTAGATGCACATCGCTATCTCTGTCGTTTTTAGTATTCTTCTTATGGTATATTGTGTAAATATGTGGGATTTAGTGGTATCATCTGGAATACTGAGACATGCACAGAGCTAATCCCAAATAAAACCTTAACTGGGATCCTAGGTGTCCACGCTGTATGAATGAATGAATGTATGAATGCACTTGGCAAAAGAAACAAACACTGTCAATTTGTTGTATCTCCATATCTTTGATCAGGAGTAAAATTATCAGGAATCAATCTCAAGAAAGTCAAGCGGCTCATTGTGGGGTGTTCCTCAAGGCTCAATTTTTGGGTCCTTTGATTTTCTATCCACATCTTTAAACCATTATTATTCTACGAATTCAGTATTCATTTTCATCACAGTGCAGATAATACGGATCCGATATGGATGTTTCATGGTGCCTGCTTACCATGTTTAACTGGTGACTCTCCAAATGTGTTGTGGTTGCTCGTAGTGACAGCAGCAGTGTCCTCGTAAAGGCCTCTAATTGTATTTAATAAAATTAAAATGCATACCTATCTGTGTTTTATTTACTGCACCATACCATTTATACGAGCAACTACGGACATTTTCAATTGAAAGTCACCAGTTGCCACTGCAGTATTGGTGGCACCGCTCGATAGAGAGATGCCGTCAGGTGAACTGTCAGCCAAACAGCCGCAAATAAAGCCAGGCTGAAGTCAATAAGAGCTGAGAGAGAAAGAGCAGAGTTTACCTCCCTGCATGCATCACTCTCCCCCTCAGGGACAGAACCACTGCCACACACACACACACACACACACACTAGAACGCTGTACATCCTTTTCAGCTACGTATACACACATACATGTATATATATACTGGCCTGTATACACAGTAAACACACGTATGTTGGTGCTGTAGGCCAGTGGCCCACATGGTCTAATGTGTTGAAGCGGCCCAGTAGAGGAAAGTAGGGCAATGGGAAACAAACGACAGGATGACTTTGATCCCCCTCCTCCCTTCCTCATCCTCCCCCAACCACCCTCACCTCTGCTACCCAAAGCTGTGTGTGTGTGTGTGTGTGTGTGTGTGTGTGTGTGTGTGTGTGTGTGTGTGTGTGTGTGTGTGTGTGTGTGTGTGTGTGTGTGTGTGTGTGTGTGTGTGTGTGTGTGTGTGTGTGTGTGTGTGTGTGTGTGTGTGTGTGTGTGTGTGTGTGTGTGGTGGGGATTGAGGAAAGGCTGGGATGAAGAGGGGCAGCAAAGAGGGAGATGGTCTAAACTGTAGGATGGATGGATGGATGGATGGAGGAAGGCGGAATTAGAAAGAGAAGACAAGAGGCAGCGTTGAGTTAAATCATCTTCTCTCACTCTATGTCAATAGTAACTGAATGGAGTTATTTTAGTAAAAGTCACAGTTTATTTGGTAAAACGAATACTAATCTTCCGGTTCACTGGATCCAAACCTTCTTGGATTGTGATCACAACCTCTTGTCACCTGTTAAACAACATCATTTTAGATTCTCAAAATGATACTGCAATAGTTTCATATGAATACCTTTTTACAGGCCTGAAGGGCTAAACATATTTTGTGTTTCAGCATTAAGAAAGATGACAAAATACAAAGGAAACATAACACACACACACACACACACACACACACAGGTTTATAGGTCGTTTTGGTGTCAGCCAGTGGCCAACTTAATGGAAATACCATTAAAAATGCATAGAAGCATTAACATGTGATATATCTCTTACTAACAAAGCTGGTCAGTGGCACATACATCAAAAACAGTTTGACTTCCAAGTATAACATTTTATGAAATTACTCATAGCTGCAATCTTCAACACCCATGAGCCGATAGAACATGCTAGGTTTTTCTTTCACCCTGTCTCACAGCCCTTGGTCAAGCCTCGGTCTCTGGCTCATTTACATGAATGAAGGTAGGAAAATGTGCATTTTTAAGCTCTTTGGGCCTAATGATTTGAACATGGGCTATTCTTGATTTACCTAAAAAGAAAATGATCTGCTAAATCACAGACGTCTTTTTCCCAATGTAAGTCATTGAGGACAAAGTATTTTCTGCCCAATGGCTTCACATGATGGACCTGGAAATTGTAATTCCTTGGTTTGACCTCTAGGCAATATTTGCTGCAATCCCGGCGCTCTTCCTGGGAGCTTGTTTGTACCAAGTGCTTTTAGATGTTTTTATTCCTGCATTTGATATTATGCACATTTGTTATTATTAAGGCTACATCTCATCCAGCTGCATATGAATGCCCGTTGTATGTTTATATATGCTCTTAAGACTTTCATTACATATGCAACTGTGTGTGTGTGTTGGTGAGGGGTCCTCTCCACTGAGCGGGGTACAGTAGCTGCTTAATTATTTACAGCCCCCCCTCCAAGACTCAAACTCAAATAAGAAGCTATGCAATTAATATTACAAACCCACTATACTGCTTCTCAACACACACACACACACACACACACACACACACACACACACACACACACACACACACACACACACACACACACACACACACAGAGGGAGTGAGGCTGGTAACTGGCCAATTATTTTTGCTTACAGGATTGAGCACCAGCTGTGATTGAGTACAACCTGTTGACATATTTATGTTGTCTGTATTGTGTGTGTGTGTGTTTATGTGCACACACTTTTGCTCTTATGTTCTGCTATGTTTGTGCAGCGTGCACGTGTGTTGGTCCTCATGTGTGTTTGTTTGTGCACACACCATGACGTGCGGTATCACACACATTCTCACGCGTTCGTGTTTGTGTGTGTGCGTGTGTGTGTGTGTGTGTGTGTTCCTCTGGTAAGTGCAATTAGCCAGTCGACTTGGAGCAGAGTGCAGTAGCCTCCTGCCTGGCTGTAATGAGATCTGGAGCTGTGAGAGACTGAAACCTCTACAGCCTTTTACACAAGTGTCTGACTAAACTCGATAAGCTCTCAAATCAACACGGCTGCTGCCTTTTACTGCATATCAGATGCTCACTGGTGTAGTGCAAGCATACTGAAAAAGGTACACCAGACTTTGTGGTCATCAGCTCATCAGCCTACAATGTAATTATATCCATTTTACTGTATTTTGTGGAAATGACCTGATGCGAATTTGCAGCAGCAGTTAAAATGTCCTAAACTTTCTATCACTTTGACTCCCTGAGCTTGAACGCAACATAACTGAGAGCAACAAGCATTTTGGGGGATATATATTAGCAGAAATGCAATATGATGTTCATAATTATGTATTCATTAGTGTATAATCACCTGAAACTACGAAATTGTTCATTGTTTAGTGTTGGCTTAGAATGAGCTCTTTCTATCTACATAGGAAGTGGGTCCTCTTCACAGAGTCCACCCAGAATGGACAAACCCAACACCGGCTCTAGCCACTGTAGTTCTCTGACACGCTTGTGAAACTGCATTAAATGTTGAATCATGTTCACTATACCAAATTGTATGATTTGATTGGCAGCCTGAAGTTTAGGTCATTAGATGCGAAAGAAAAATAAACCAGACAGTAAAAGAGTAGATGATGGAATGTTTTTCTGAGTGATTTGACACATTTATAGAAATTGAAGTGTATTTGCAACAAAAGATGGTCAAATAAAATCACTGAATAGTTTATTTGTTTGGATTACACTTTTAAATCCAACATGTTCTGGTTATTTTTTGTCCACCAGAGTGAACTGAGCTGAATGATGTGGCCGTCTCCTCGTTCCTTGTTTTTCTCTTTCACAGTGTCATGTCACACACCCAATATCCTCCACCCACCCCCACCGTCCCCCTCACCCAGTTCAACAAACCCTGTAAGGTTCAAAGTGTCCATGTGCGTGTTGCTGTGGTTGGGGGTGTTTTTAAGACCTTGGGAGTATCAGTGTGCATTTTCTTATTGTTTTATGGTTTACAGTGTTGAGGATGGACAAAGGTTGGCTCAATAAAATATGTCCCAATCTGAAATTTGTACCTGTCGTTATCAGCTGGCCCCTTCCCCAGGAACATAAAACATTACACACACACTCAAACATGCACACGCATGAGCACTGCCTTTGTAAGGCAATGCGTTAACATAAAGAGACAGATACACACCTGAGGGACTACCTCACACTCCAGCTCCAGATGTTGGACGTAAAGACAGCAGTCCAAGGACAACTGATGTGCCTCTATTGATGCACACTGTCACTTAGCATGGCAATCCATAGCACAACATATACACTGAATCCATCAGAGGCGTGATGAGATGCCGGAGATATACACAGAGAAGGTTGATGGAGAAAAAGCAGTGAACCTAAAGTACAAAGGGCCAAACAGAGAGAATGAGGGGAGCTGTGGTGAAAAGAGAGAGTGGAGGTTAAAAGTGAAGGCTCGCCCCTGAGGTGGACGAGATGAAACAGATGTTACAGAGAAGAGAGGGCTGATGGGGCTCTAACCCTCCGATCCAAACCACCCAGATGTTTAAGCTACAAATTACTGTGGCCTGCTGAACATCAACATCTTTCCCTCCATCCATCCATCCATCCATCCATCATAGCTTGTACCATCTTGAACTTATGCATGTGTTCTCCTCCTCTGTTTCTCCTCTCTATTCCCTTCTTTCTTTTAAGCCTCATCCACCCTTTTCTCTCCTCCTCCTCATCCTTCCGTTGATCCCTTCTTTCTTTAATCCTCCATATGAGCCGGAAGGGTTGAACACACACACACAATATATACGTACACACACGCACACAACCTAACCCATCCAGCCCTGAATATAATCATCATCATCTTCATTGCTATTCTACACACACACACAGATTTAAGGGCAGATTTAAGCGTTTCATCCTTTACACATGTTGACGTACAATACAGACACACACACTCAAACACACATACAAATTTATGAAGGATTACCATCCGCACAGTCTGCATTTTAGATACTTTAGCTATTCCTTTATCACACACACAGGCACACACACACACACCTTTTACACAGTCGTCATCTGTTCGTTTTTAGCAGCATCAATAGACAAATCCTTGTGTAACGATATTAGTATCCAGACTCAAACGTGTGTAAACTGTATAATGTAGTGATCTTTTTTTATTATATCTATTAGAGACTTAGTTTTTTTTAAAGTGCGGTTGTATGGAGTACTTATCCATATTCAGTGTATTATTACAGTCGATGGCGGTCAGCACGACCACAGTTTGGAAAAACAGACAGAAGTACCAGAACAGAAGCAAAGCAATATACTGCTGTGGACGGGGCAGCAGCACAACTTATTTTAGCCACCTGAAATAATCTGTATCAATTTAAGTGTACGCTTTATTTTGAATACTTTTCCCACTTTAACTTATAGTCAGACAGCCCTTTCTCACAGGGAACTGAAGCCGTTATCTATGTTCTCGCCAAAGCCATAAGTCTCCATTGGCCTAAGCAGTGATTTAAACTAGCAGAACACGGAAGTTTGCTAGATTATCCTTGATTGGTTAGTTTGTTAGTGTCAACGTGAAAGCTGTCTGACGGCAAGGTAAGCAGTGAAAATGTTCTAAATATAGCGTACACTGAAACAGATTTTTGAAGTGTCTACAATACCTTTTGCTGCTGCCTTACAGTTGTACATTGATCTGCTCCAAGGCTTGTATGCTGACCGCCATCTCCTGTATATATATATATTCAGACATCATGTCTGTGTCAGTTTGTTTGTATCTAGGTGGAAATCTTGTTCTGAGATTTCTGCCATCAGATGCTTGTGAAGTGATGAATATGGAAGCAACAAAGAAAGACAACTGATTCCAATTCTCAGATTTAGCTTAAAAATGTTGTGATAATTATTGGTTTTAAACTGTTGGTCTGACGAAACAAGTCATTTACAGATAGACACAAATAGTGGTAATCAACAGAGTAATCAATAATATAAACACATTTAAGTTAGTTTCTTCCATATTTAGGATTAAATATTAGCATTTTCACCAGAATGACAAGGCATCCTAAAGAAAATAAATTCATATTTTCATAATAAATTATAGTTAGAGCAACATTTAATTTACTTGTGCATTCTCTGGAGGAAAATAAGGTAGTAGTTGATCAGATTTTAAAGACCCGTCAACAACAACGTTGCCATTCCCATTGTTTATCATACTCTTTAAAATGCTGTAATGAAGAAGACTTGAAACTAGTGATTGAGAACATAAACTAATTTACAATGTTTACTGACCTAATTTAAATCAAGTCATTTTCTTATAGACTTCTATACAATCAGACTTCTTTTGGCGACCAGAGGAGGCGCCCCCTGCTAGCTATTAGAAAGAATGCAAGTTTAAGGCACTTCTACGTTGGCTTCACTTTTCAAAACAGGAGGTTGCCGCAAGCATATCTCATCATAACCGAAACGTTTTTAGAGCTTCTATCGAAAACGTTTTGGAAAACTTATTTGATGGAGTCCTTCTGAATTTATCTTTCATCTTTCTCGTATTTGTGTTGAATAGTTATTTAGAATTTGTCATACAAAGGAAGGGAAAGTCTCGTATTTCTGATAAATCTCTTTACTTCAGCATTGACAATATTGATCTAGTACCACTATATTTGAATAAACCAGGTCTATAAGTATATTTTTTTTCCCCAAGCAGAAAATAATCTGTATATAGTATCTTATACTACTCTGTACAATGCACTCTATAACCTCTACATGGTTGTCAAGGAAACCTCTCCCTCACTCGCTACTGAGTGACTCCATTAGGTGGGAACGGTGTGACGATGTGTAGGTATTCAGAGTCGGATAATGTAAGCGTGTGTTGTCCATATCTTATATATCAAGATTTTATTATTCAGAGGATGTGAATTATTTTGAAGCAGCATTTAGACTATTATATAACAATTACAATAACATATTATTACGTTAAATTTGATAAAGCCAAAGGCTTCACATTGCTGCTAGTATTGATCTGGTAAATGGTACATATGTAATGTATCATATTCATTCAAATAGAGGTGGACAGCACTAACTCAACCGTATCCGATGTGTATTAACGGTACATCATCTTCCACATAAACAGTATAAATGTACCTCTTAACAAGATATCAACACATCAGTGTTGCAGTAACTATGTTGGTGTTGATTTGAGAGAATTGGGGACTAGATTGTCTGTTTAAATCTGTCAAACACAGATTGTGAACACAAGTGAAAAGTTGAATGTTGGAAAATGTGAAAATGTGGAGCTTGATGCATTTTAAAGTGAAAACTACCCATCTTTAACAACAAAGAAATAAGCCTTCAAACAATGATGAATGATGAACAATGAATGGTTGAGTTTGGGGGATAAATACATCAGCTAATCTCGAGCTTTGGGGGTAGGCGTGGCTAGATATTGGGCTCTGGGTGGCAATAAGGGGTAGATTCTGCACCCCTGAGGAAACACAAGAGTCGATTTAGAGCTTTTTTGGTGTCGAAGGGGGGAGGGAAGAGAATTGGGGATCATCGTGGTGTTAGTGTGTGTGGGAGTGGTGCGTAGAGCAAGGTCCAGGAGGAGAGTAGCTTTATAGTCTGGGTCTTTCTGTTCCACATGTACTGTGTTTGTGTGTGTGTGTGGGAGGTAGTACAGCGAGGGAGGGGCTCCTAGCATTGTCTTTCACCTCTCAAGGCCACAGACACAGCCGCAAGCTGCAGGATGCACACACACACACACACTGCAGTAAGTGACTGAGAAGAGATAAGTGAGAGACGTAAAGGATAGATAGTCGATGGACGGAGACGAAGAGAAGGTGTGAGAGGCGGATGGAAGGAGGAAATTTGAAGCATCTGATTTTGAAAAGGGGAGAAGAGTACAAGAAAAAAAGTGATTGAAGGAGTGTGTGAGGGAAAAATTCATAATTAGCGTGGCTGGGTAGGAGTTGGAGGAAGATCAGATGGTGGACAGAGAAACAAGGTTGAGTGAATGAAAAGAAACAGGAAGGAGGCTAACATAGTATTTATGGATGTATAAACAGTGATGGAGGCAGGGTCCTGTTCTTGACTGTGAAAGTTGCTCAGTGGCGCATGAAACAAAGAACTTTGACTTCCGAGTATAACATTCAGATAAATAGAGCATGTGTTTCCTTTGAACCTCAGTCCAGCCCCTTTCTCTGACTTATTTACATAAACAGACGGATGAAAAAGTTGGTTATTAGTGCACTTTAAGACTTTTTAGGACTTAATGATTTAAATAAGATCGATTCAATGGGTCGTTCCTATCAAAAAATGTCCGCTCTTTCCTAATTTTAGTAGATGGGGAAAAGGTATTTTTGGTCCCTATGGCATCATGTGGCAGACCCGGAAAATTGCTTGTCTGCCATGAAAAATTTGCTTCAAAGCCCGGCACTCTTTCTGGGGGTTTGGAAGAAATATGCAGAGCAAAGAATTGTGGGTGAAAGAGACGGGAAGGATATCGATAGCTGGTTCCCTCATTTCATCTTTCAGTGACAATTTCAATGGTGAAATGTTTCTAGTTTTTTTAGGTTCAGGCCACACAACTACTTATGTTGGTTAGGTTAGGTTTAAGTCAAGATTATGGTTTGGGTTAAAATAAGTTAATTTATAACATAATTTAAGTTACTTCTGTAGGTTAATCTACATCACGTATGTTAAGTCCAAAATGTAAGTTGCTATGGCAACGGCAGTGCATGCAGACTCAGCGGCCAGTAGCTCCCACAAATGTATCTACATTTATGACAAAAATAGACTCATCAACATCAGAAAAGAAAGTATGAGCATTGGATTAAATACTGCTGCTCTTGAGAAGATCATTGCCCACTGAACAGCTTGGATCTAAGGTTATCCCACTACCCAGCTGGATCCTAGCTAATGTCTGGTCTCTGGATAATAAGATGGATACAAAGTTAAAGTGTGGACAAATGAAGTTACAGCTGCTCTATAAAAGACTGTTTTCCACCCAGAACAGTGACATCATACAGTATGTGTGAAAATGTGATTATGATGTGGTGATTACAAAGACAACAAGATCATTCCCTGACCAGAACGCATGGATGAATGGAGAGGGAATGGCACTATCCAAAGCCAAAACAAGCTGCAATTCAGCTGCATTAAGACCAAACCCACCTAACCACAACCTGTTCACCCTCCTGCCATCTTGAAAGAGGTACAGATCAGCTGCCCAACCACCAGACTTCAAAACAGCTTCTTTCCTCTGGCTGTGAGACTTCTTAATTCATCCTTTCTATGTGGCAAATTAAGGCCACAATCTAAATTGGTACAATGACAAATAAAAACCTTGTTAACTGATAACCTTGAACTTACAGTTAAAATGGTGTCACATGGGACACAAACAGGAGTCTTCTGAGTGAAACTGTTTTTTTGATCAGTCCACTCAGGCCCATCCATACTTGGACTTTGTCGCTCTTTATTCTACGTAAGCTGACTTTCTGCTTTGCAGCTGCAACTCAAGGTTGCTGCCTAACTTTTATTGTGAATATGGGTCGTTATAGGCTGCTTGTACAATCAAACCATAGAGCTGTTTTATGGGGGTGGACAGAAAAACAACATGTTAACTCAGCGACCCAGTTGCTAACAATGTGGACTTCCGGAGCATAACTTAAATATCACTTCACCAAAGTCAACCAAGCAAATGCAATATTCTATAAGAAAGATGGGAATAAAAGTCCCTTTCTTAAATATTTAAATGCCATCAATAATGTTAAAGTAAGAGCTTTTGATAACTGAAGAAAAGGTGTTAAGCCTCAGCCAACTACTGGTGTTACATCCTATGTTACCTGTTACGTTAAGTGGATCACACATACAGAAAAATCTGCAATTTATTCAGTTGATATTTGCTGAATAATAAAATAGAATTAATACCATTTTGTACTTGGTTGATTCTACTTTTGCAGGACAGGGTTAATGAATGTCACATAGCCCGACAACCTTCCAGCGCAGAAGCATACCTGGTTTAACGAAGAGATGTTCAGTCGCCACCAAATCATCATTCCAATTCAGATGAAATGCTAACAAACTCACCCACTCGTCTGTCCACTGTATTTTATTTTATGAAGGAATCACGGAAGTATAGAAAACAGACCACTTGTCGGGATGATGAGAAGAAAAAAAAGGAAAAAAAGCAGCAAGGATGAAGAATAGAAACACAAACAGAATGATGATGAGAGAAGATTAATGCGGGAGAAAAGGGGGAGATGTCAAAGGAATACACCCTCCGCTGGCTGAAAAAACAGTGATTTACATACCGGTGTGAATAAGAAGTAGCAGTTTTCTCTTTTTTATGACACAATGTGCATCGTGGCATGTTTCCTCTAAGAAAGATGCAGAGAAAGCCTGTACTGTACACCAAAGACAAATGAAATGCCAAGACGTCAGCGTGTAGGGAAATGAATACAACCTGGACTCGTGCAGTATCTGCTGCATCATGTAATGTGAAGCTTGGTGTTTGACCTCTGGAAAGGCGATTCCTTTATTTCAGCAGTTCTGTTTTCTGGTTCAGTCCTTTCTTGTTTGAGGAGTGTGCTCAGCTTTGGATTCAGCATGCGTCTCTACAGCTGCTGACATCTTTTGGAGTGGGTTAATCAGTGAATTCACCGGTTTCTGAATTCCTCAGTTCAATATGAATTGAATTTCTTTGGTATCTCACTCACCCATTTGTGTGCATGACTTTATATACATCACAGTTGTGGTTGTGTCTATCTTTATCCACTGTGTGTTTCAGTGGTGGTTTGTTATACAGTATATAGTACGATATAATTAAAATTGGAATGAAGGAATGGAATTTGAAGCATGTATTCTGATTTTAGATCAGGGCCACTGCAATTCAACCCCACTAATTGTAACTTCTACCTTGGAGACGGATGCAAATTAGATTGGTTTTCTGCTACCACAAAGAAAGAAAATGGTCAGAAAGGCAAATCGGCTTGCATGTTGTTGCCATGTAACCACTGACAATCCGTGCAATCGCACATAGCCCGCTGCATTTCCTGCTGCTTCGTAAAGAAAATCCATCCTAAACATGCAAGTTACGACTCCTCTCAAAGACCATTACAGCTGTGATAATAGAGGCCTCATTGTGGAGCCAAGGCCATGTCTTGTCAGCAAGCAAGTAATTATCTTGCATTGTTTAATAAAGCATTGAGAAGAACTTACTTTACAGCCTCGTGGATTGAATACCAAGGGAGAGGACAGATGAATGCGCGGAGGGGCAAAGAAAAGCTAAGCAAAAGAAGTGAAGCCATGGGGACAATAATTGGAACAGAGTGGATCTGTGCCTCTCTCCAAACATAACAAGTGCATCATTGAGCTACAAGAAAGCCAATTAGAGAGGAAGTAAGAGAGAAAAGAGAAAACAAAGACTCCCCACCAATGTCACAATCGTCTGTGCCTGTTTGGATCCCTGCTGTCCCCCCAGAGTACAGTACATTAAAGTACATTAAAACTGCAGCTCCCTCTCTCTGGCCCACATTCACTTCACATCCCCATAAATCTTTCAAGGCTAACCCCCCAAAAATATAGAGCAAACCTAATTTACCGTAAGTTAACACACACACCCTACCCGGGTGCAGAAATGAGATGGTGTGTTTTTGTGTCTCTCTGAATGTTTCTCCAAAACATAAGCTTGTTAGGTAATTTAGACCTGCTCTATCTCTGCCCTCCTCTCCCAAGATACAAACTAAATACAAATATGTCCTCATCTAGTTTAGCAGTCAGAGTTTTTCAGTCAGGTTTGTCATAAAACCAGGTATATGTACTCAAGTACATATATACACATTTGAGGCTACTTTATACTTCTACTGCACTGCATTCTTTTGTGAAATAGTTTCATTTTTACTCCACAGAATTCTTTTTGATAATTACTTTACAGATTTAGCTCATTAAAATATAAGATAACAATAAATTATGTAAAATGTCTTGATTATAGATCAAGCATGCAACAACAAAGTAGAGATGTTCGGATGCCTTTTTTCAATAGAAGATCATATAAGGTGATGGGGAAATGGCAGTAAAAATAGTCCGGAACATTAATTTATTCACATACAAATTCACTTTTTTTATAGATAAAGCCTATTTTTAATTAGATGGAGATTCCCCTGAAAAATAGTGTGGGAAACACTACCCTATATGAATGTAATTTGAACTATGAACCCAGGATGTTTGTGTCACAGGGAGACACAGTTTCTGTAGTATTTTACTGCCAGTATTGCTCGTCAGCAGAAAAAGTCTGTGAGAAAAGGTTGTAACAAAGAATTTGTTTAAATCTAGAAACCAACCAAATGTGAACGTTGCAAACAAACATCACAGCACAATGCAACACTGTTGGAGCATTTCCAAATGTCTCGTTTTCCCAATTTGTTTTCTTTTGATCTCTCTGAACCTGATAACAAGTGAGATCTTGTAATGTCAAACTACTTCCTGTTCCTATGAGCGCTGGCGCTGCACTCATCCATTAATGTCGGTGATCAGATAATAACATGAAAGATGAGAAAAAACAGTGATGCACAGTCATGTGTTGCATCCTGAGGCATCAAACATGTGACTATTTACTATGCACATGCAGACACATTAAGTATATTAAAAGCGTGGGAACATATCTCCAGGGGATGAACACTGTTCTCAATATTGTGTGCATATGTGTGTTAACTTTCACAGTACACACTGATAAATAGACTCAATATCATTTTCTATTTTCAAATCGTAAATAATGAATTTAAGAATATTACACATCTACACGACATGTTTCGTGGGCACGGGAGAAGTTTTGATCCTACTTTAATTATTTTGGTCGATAACTGTCAAGGTACCGATACCCGGGCCTTGTCGCTGTGCTGTTGTGGTGTGATTGGTTTCGTATTTACAAGAGGAGTCAAAGTATGAAATCAAACCGCGGAGTACGACTATAAAATAAGCCATTCAAGGTCTCTTTGATCATTGCCCCCTTTTTTAAAGTGTACAGGAAACTGGCCTTGATGTGTGTGCAGCATGCTGCACTCTGCCACACTGTGACGAGGCTGTCCTCACCAGAAACATGACATCACTCTTTTTCCCACGTCGTCTTGACTAGCGAATTTCTGCAGTAGAGCAAATAATGACCTGTGTCATCTGTGTTATACTAACAGTTGAGTTTACAAAGTGTGTGACACCTCTCTCTCTCTCTCTCTCTCGCACACACACAAAACACACACACAACACACACACATCCAAACATCATGGTGCCTTTTGTGTGGGGTGCTAGTTGGTTTAAAGTAGGTCATGAGGGCAGTGTTGACCATTACAGCCTCTGACTCTGGCAAGCAGCTTACCTCACTCCCTATTAATAGACACACGCACACACACACACACACACACACACACACATGTCAAGCAGGAGATCATAAAGGAGGCATAACTCAACACAACATTAGTGCTGACATATTTACTGTATGTGTCCAGTGGTGGCTGGTGATCAAAAATCGGGGAGACAGAAGGAGAACCAACCCACGTTGTCATATAATTTTATTTTGCTTAGCTTACAAGATTTTTTAAAAACAATTACTGCGGCTTTTGGGTGGAAATGAATCTTGTGAGTGTGTAATGTTTCAGAAGCCTGTCACACCTGTTTGTCGGCCAAAATGGGATCCGTTCCCGGATGAGCGGAGTGCAGCCGCAGATCTGGCTCTTGTGGATTTCAGCTGGACTGCTCTAGGCGAACAGAAGAAGCTAGTTATTGCTCGGTAACGATATTGAAACGTATATCTGACAAGAGGAAAATTGTAAAGGTCTGGAGCCTCTAAAGTCTAAGTGTCTAGCATATTCATGTTTTGCCCACCACTCTTACAACCTGGCAGCTTCACAACTTAATGAAAGAGAAAAAAAGAGGATAGAAAGGAATGTACGTGTTTGCAGTTTTAACGCAAAAGCATTCAGCTTCACTCATCCCTCCCTCCTTCTCCATCTATAATCTATTTCCTTCAAGGTTGCAGAGGTGCAGAAGAAGAAGAGAGGGCAGAGTTAGAGGAGAGAGGAAACGAGCGAGAGATGAAAATGTGAAAGAAAAGAGCAGAACTGATGGAAAGCCTAAATAAAGATTATGAGATAGATCGAGCGGGAAGTAAAAAAAAAAAAAAAGGACGGGGAGTAGAGAAAGGAAGAGCATGAGCAAGGGCGAGGCAAAGTAAAGAAGAGGGGGAGTAAATGAAAAGGGAGAGTGTGAGTGAAAAGGAGGGAGAAAATGAAGAGCAGAGGCACAGGGCAGAGGAAACACGAACAGGAGAAGCATAACAAATGTTGCAAGAGGAAAGGGAGTTTTACACCCTTGCTCCTCCCCTAAATTTGTCAGGAAAAACCCTGAATTGCTCCGTTACCTTCATATTCTGCATAATGCAATATTTTCTTCAACATTAGTGAAGAGAAATGAAAAAGAAATGAAGAATTATTTATATGCGTTACATCTGCAGACAGACTTTCCACATCTTTTTTCCATCTCTTATCCAACTGAAATAAAAACTAATCGGGGTCCAATTAGGAACCATAGAAGAGAACAGCAGCAATTGACACCCCGCCCCGACAAATAATTGTCACATTTGTATCTGTATGCTGCATTTGCAGGGTAATATTGTGTGTACGCATCTATATTACAAGCCGTTGTGGGTGTGTATGTACAGATTTTGTGGTAATGAAAGTGTGTACAGTAAATGTACACACTCAGACATAATTGTGTGTGTGTGTGTGTGTGTGTGTGTGTGTGTGTGTGTGTGTGTGTGTGTGTGTGTCAGTGTCAGTGGAGAATAGGCAGTATGTTCCATGTGCACAACAATGAGTCAAGGCTTTTAGCTGAAACAAACAAAACATACTGTCTTTACACGCATAGACACACTGAGGCTGCATCATTTCATACATCGCTTCATCCCCTCCAACCATCCCCCCTCTCTCTTTCCTGCATGCTTACATTTGTCAGTTCCTCCTTTGTCCAGCCTCTATCTCTTTCACCCACACGCTCACATTCATGCTCTCTCTCTCTCTTTCTCTCCCTCATCTCTCATATGTCTTGTTTCTTCTTCTCTGTCTTCTGTTCTTTCACTTCTGCAGCGAGGGAATCAGAAATGATAGCCTCAATTCTCTCTCTCTCTCTCTCTCTCTTTGTCTCTCTCCCTCTTTCTTTCTCTCTCCCTCTTTCTCTCTCGCTCTCCCATGCAGACCAGGAGGAGTGGCCCATTGTTCTTCCCCTCCTCTCCTCCTCATATCCCTGAGCACAGCTTTATGTCACAATGCGTGTTTATGTGTATTAGTAGATTGTGCAGCCCATCACAAGCATTGTTAAATTGGTTCCAAAAGTTTTTTCTGTCTTTGCTGTATGTGCTGAAGTAGTTTAACATGGTACCAAACACTTAACTGGTGGGAATATCTCCTGCAAAATAGCAAGTACACAGTATTGTTATTTAAAGGATAATTAATGTGATTTTTTTGTTTTCTTTTTGTCAACAAATCCCATGAGAAGACCAAAATTACAGTATGTGGGTGTATCAAATCCCGATATTTGTTTTTCCTCTGTGCCAGAGAGCTCCATTGTCCAAAAGCTATTAAGCAGTAACTTACACCCCAAACAACCTTTTCTTACTATAAAAAACAATATATATATGAGTATTTAATAGTGTAGGTACTAATAGTAGTATTTAGTAGTAAGTACTAATATTTACATTTAATTGCAAAGTATTACAATTTCACATAATTTGTGTTCTGCCCTCGACTGGTTGAAACCGGCTATCGCAATTTCATTTAGCTATTAGCAGCTTTCGTCACCCACCTCCCTGCACCCAATGTCTCCTGAAGAAAGTAGTATTAATTAGACGTTAACCTTACAATTAGCCTGTGAATCGCTTTTGTTAATTGCTAGCATACATATAGCTATCACTAATGCTAATAAATAGCATACACATATCTCAGCAATGGGTGTATGAAGAGAACTGGATACAGCGTTGATGGAGCCACACCATACATTACTATAAACTATGAGTGGCTCAATGGAGCCCATATTGACCAAGCACACTTATCATTTAAGTCCGCCTCCCAGCCCTCAGTCCTGTTCTTGGGCTTTATTCACATGAACAGAGGAAGAAAAATAACTGGATTCGGTCATTAGTGCATTTTACAACTTTTAGGACCTAATGATTTAAATACAGACTATTCATGTGTTCTTACTGGAAAGTTGAATTAACAATTTTTCACAAAGTTGGAGCATCTCTTTCCCAATGCAATGTTTTCCCAATGCAATGTTGATATGAAAACAATTGTTATATACATTTTTCAATCAGTCTGATTCACATTTTTATGTGCCAATGTTTTCATTTCAAGACCACAGAAAAAAGAAGAAATGCTTGGTCTGTGATTGCAATGCTGCATTGGTTACGCAGAACACAAGGTCACACCCAGAGTAACTTATGATTACATTACAATGCATTATAACATTGAGTATAATGTAGTACAGCTATAGGAATTATTGTACATTATGATCCTGCTGATATGCATGTGCTATGATTATTGTTATAAAGCATGATGAATATTTATTAGTGCTTTTTACTATATTTTCATCGAGCTATAAACATATTATAATGTATTATAACTATGTTTATAATGCATTTTAGAGAGGGCTACTAAACTATACATTTGTGAGGGTTTTTAAAGCGGTTTGTCTTCATTAGGAATTGAGAGACACAGACACATATTGGTGTTGGTCTTTTTTTAGAGATTTGTTGGCTTTAATACAAATATGTGTTATGAGAAAGCTGGAACAGGAGAGGTCAGAGGGGAAAAGAGGAGATAAAAAACTTCTGCAGATAAGTCTGCAAACTTCAACATGTAACAATTTGTGCATGAATCTGAACAGTTACGGTGGTGGTGTACATGAAAGTGTGTGTACATGTGTACAAATTTAAATTGCCAGTTATGGTGTATTAGAAAAGCTGAATAGTGTCAATCTGCTTTGTACGTACATGAGTTCTTAATAATATAAATGTGGACACAAAGGAGGAGGGCCCAAACCTGGAGCTTTGCAACTCGACCATACTTTTATACATTCAGGAAGTACATTTATTATTTCCTATACATCCTAACCTGTAGTTCTATTTTTGTGCCACATTTCTACCACAAACATATGTGTGACAGCTCAAGGGACCATAGCTGGTGATTTACAGTATATTCAATACATAATGATAAGAGCCTTCAGGTGAAAAGCCAGCTGCAGTATTGCTGTGTCGGCTGAGATTATTTCCCACACTATCTTCTCCCCTGCCCACGGGATGCAATATTAATTGAGGAGGGAGTGTGTGTGTGTGTGTGTGTGTGTGTGTGTGTGTGTGTGTGTGTGTGTGTGTGTGTGTGTGTGTGTGTGTGTGTGTGTGTGTGTGTGTGTGTGTGTGTGTGTGTGTGTGTGTGTGTGTGTGTGTGTGTGTGTGTGTGTGTGTGTGTGTGTGTGTGTGTGTGTGTGTGTGTGACAAAGAGAAAGACTGCTCATATCCAAGTCATCATCTATTCTTTATTTTACTTTCCTCTTGTCCTGGGAGACAGAATGCTGATCCTTTGTACTCTTTTTTTAATTTGATCTTGTATGGGTGTAATTTATTTAATTAGATACACGGTATTAAGATTAGTTTTTATTAGAGTTTTCTAATCTCAGGTAAATTAACTTGTTTTTGTTAACAATTAACATAGTTAGTATTATTTTGTATTTTAAAGGGTTAGTTTGGATTCACAAATGTCACACATAAACAAAAACTAACCGACTGTCCTGCCAGGTAAAATGTCTTGTTTTTGTCAAAGGAGTGTGCTGTGCTTTGAAAAGAGCATAGATAATTGTTTCAGTTCCCTATTGGAAAGGGATGTCTTACGACAAGCTAAAGTGGTGAAAATATTCTCAATATAGCCTACACTTTAATTTGTATGGATTTTTGTAGGTGTCTATATGTTTTGCTGCCGATGCCGTCCACATCAGGACTTTGCTTTACTCCTTTGCTGGTACTCGTGTCTGTCTCTCCAAACTGCCATCTATAGTAGGTCATAGACTGTATATGGAGAGACAGTACCTAATATAACTTCAAAACATCCAAACTATCCCATAATGAAAATGAAAGTAATTCAAAGCTTTAAATTAAATTTTAAATTGTTTTGATTTCATTAGGATCGTACTTGTTTCCAACTCCAAACAATGTGGATTTTGAGTTTTAGAATTGTATCTTGAAAGTTGTGGAAAAACTGAATATTATTTCTGAGAACATAAATCAATCTTAAATGAAGATGCAAAGTGTTCCTCTGCTAGCAGTGTGTGTGTGGGTGTGTTACATGATTTTTGTGTGTGTGTGTGGTCTCGCTCTCACTTTCTATGAGTGACGAGAGGGAATTGGTGGAGAGGATTACATCTCATTAAGCAAAGAGATTGATCTGGTCTGTGTGAGATTGCCATCAATAGGATTAATATGAATTATGTTGCTGATAATGAGTGACAATGAATCTGTCCCTGTCCCTTTTCTCTGTGCAGTGTTTCGAATGTGGGTAGTACCTTCTCACTGGAGGCGGGTTTCTCAGCTGATCTCCGTAGCAACGACGCGTGAAACTGCTGTGACACCATATACAACCAGACACTTGTTGAATCCCTTAATCGTAAAACAACTAAACCGAGACATATTTGCACCTTGTCACTTATACGCCCTACTGTAAGTAGTGTTTACCCCATAGTTTTGCATTTACCCCATAGATTACATTTGACCAAATCATAAATTGACCTTACCCCAATACTCATGTTTACTGAATAGAGCTTGAACGCCTTATAATATTACAACCTTGTTTGCTGTTAGCTTCGTTATTTGTTCAAATGCTGCTGACAGAATATTCAAATAAAGTTTAACAATATTTAATGGAAAAAGATAATGGGTTCACGACTGTGGAGTTGGAGTGAGAAAAGAGTCTATAGTTCCGCCGAAGTTTCTTAGAACAGCACAGGTCTGTCTGTCCCCCGCACTCCTGTAGAACTCAGAGTTCACACCTAAAGGTTAGTTCAATTGGCTAGTTTAAAGAATGCAGCCGTTCGGTTTGCTAGGCTAATTCATTCTAAGATGGCGGGGTCAAATGTCACACTTCGCTCCTTCAGAATAAAAGTAATATCTCAAGTTTCAATTGGCCTCCATTTTGACTACTCTCTAAACAATAAAACATCATTCATTCTCATGCATCATACAGGTAATTGTTACATTTGTCATCAACAAACAGTTATAATAATAAAACAGTGATCATCTCTTATGCTTTATAATACATTCCTCCAGAATATTCTTCATAATATCCCTTATTATTATCATATATTTCTTTGTGTATTAATTTAAAACATAAACTTTCTTATTTACATGTGCAAGTATATATAAAATCCACTACAACTCTACACTGCCCACCGAGTGTTAAGTAATGTTAAGAGTGCATGAGAGTGTTTAGCCACAGATGTGTAGATATAGTTCACATGTGTGGTACTGATAGGGCAGGATGTACGGGTTGGGTAGAGAGTAACGTGTTCTTTTTGTTCCAGTGTAGCCTAAATGGCCTGATAAATGAAATGATAATGTGATATCAGAGCAGTGCATAGACTCTCAAACTAGCTCTTTTTACAATTTTTTGTAAAGAAAGAACCAGAAGAGTAAAGTGAGCCAGACAGATAGACAATGAGCTGAAACTCACTCTAAAGCTCTGTAAAGTTGAAATGCAGATTGAGCTGATAATTCTCTGGAGGTTCATCCCTACCAGAGACACATCTCCTATCATCACATTGTTTTTTCATTGCAATTTAACACATTGTTGTTATAGAAGTATCATGTGTGTCAAGTCCATTTAATTGAAGCTAATAGCACAGTTTGAAGGCATCCTGTGGAGTTCACTTGTCCTTTTATCTGATGGATTTTGAACAGTTTTCTCCCCATTCGACTGCTGATGTTTTCCATCCCGACTCCATAGCAGTGAATGATACGGAGAAAACAAGACAGTGTTGAGAATCGCAGGCCTACATTTAAATAACAAATGGAGCTGGGAATGTGTATGCTAATTATTATAATAATTGATGACATATGATGCTGTTAATATAGATAATTACAGTCTTCGCACTTTTCACATTTACATATGTGTTTTGTTGACAAGGCTGAAATCAGTGGACTGATTTTAGACCAAATGAGAGTAAACAAGCAGTCATTCAGATCAGTTCATTATGCTCTCTCTCCCTCCTTCCCTCCTTCCCTTGTTCCTTGTTCCTTTTTTCTCTCTTTCTCTTGCTGCTGATGTCCCTTCTCTCGCAGTGTGAGGGAAGATTGGTGCTTTACAGCTTATGATTTTGTCCTCCATTCCTCTTGTTTACTGTTCCTCCTCTCTACAACTCTATATGTGTCTCCCCTCCTCTCACCCTTCTATCCATTATTCTTCTCATCAGACCAATAAATAGGCTTTTGTCTCTGCCTATTAAACCTTAAACAATAATTTCCATTCAAGAATGGTAAAGCTCTTCTTTTGTCCTTACATAGCCACCCCCCTTTCTTTCCTGTTGCTCTAAAATAAATGATGATAATAAATGAATAAATAAGGAGGACATTTAAATAGCACTCTTTGTCTGCATAGTAATTTCATCCTGTAATTCAGTCCACTAACAGGTCTGAAGGGACTGTTTTTTTCATGTGAGAATTGGTTTTGTATTTGATGGTAACTGTATATCGGAGAAGTTGCCGTGAGAAGGGCTTCAGATTTTAAATGTGGGTGGTGACAGGCTGACCTCCAGCATGGTGGATTGCACCCTCCGAGTTAAGAGTGAGTTACCGGAAGACAAAGCTCTCAATTTACAAGACTTTTTTCAGTTCTGACTCCCACATGTGGTTAGGAGCTTTGGGTAGTGACTGAAAGAATGAGAATGCAGATACAAATGGCAAGAATGAGATTCCTTTGTAAGGTGGCAGGGCTCAGCATCAGCGATGGAGAGGGAGAGGAGCTCAGACAGGGTAGACCGAGAACACGCTGATGGGAAGATGTCTCGTCTGGCCGGGGAACGCCTCGGGGTCTCACAGGAAGAGCTGGAAAGCGTTGCTGGGGAGAGAGAGATGGCTAGAATACTTTACTTAGCCTGCTGCTTACATGACCCACTCCCAGATAAACGGGTGTAAATAAAGGTTTTTTTTGTCTTATTTGAAGCAATTCAGACACTTAATGTAATGATATGATATGATATGATATGATAAAAGGGTAAATGATGGGATATGATAAAAGGAAAAAAAAAAAAAAGTAGAGACGTGTCATCTCGTATCATCCGCCTGTGTTTTGAAATGCAGAGACATTGCTCTGTAGGACACAGGCAGTGTCGGATTTTTGCACTGGGCTTATCCGCTAACTCCAATGTAAACCTATCAATGTCATTATTAGAGCAACTGACCTAGGATAGAAAGCATAACAGTCTGTTTAGGAAAGTGGTCAAGGTGGATTGGTGGGTGAACAGCCACTGACTTTCACCAAGGAGACGCTCATGTCTCATGTTGACCAATACAACCTGATTTTTGTTACGTAAATTACATTCCTCATTAATGTTGCATATGTAAGGCACCCAAACCACAAGCTTTTGCTACGCCTAACTATGTAGGGTTTTTGCATACGTAAATGTCTTTGAAGACCCTGGATGCTTGTAATAAGCAGAACTTACAGTTTCCATTAGAGTGACACATCATCACTGAAACATCTAAAACTGACTCTAGAGTTTTACCTAGAGCGTCATAGTTTGAAGTGCAGGGACATTGACCAAGCGGTGTTTTGGCCAGAGTCTTCAGTAAAGCAGACCAATCGCTGCCAGTATTTCACCAGCACATGGCTGGTAGTAGTTTCCCAGCCTTAAGATGAGGTCAGCTGTCCATTAGGTTCAGGAACAGTTGAAGATATTTTAGATTACAAGGAAACACTGTCCCCTCTGTCCTGGGAGAGAGGCATCCTTCCCTCCAGGACTGCTCGGCATCTGACCCACGAGCTGCTGCATCGTCCATCAGCCTCTTAGAGCTGCATCAGCCCGCTCGCCCAGAGCCACCGCGGATGATGGACAGCAGTGAATTAGAGAGAGAAGTGGGTGAAAGGGTATGCAGGGATGGAGAGAGAGAGAAAGGAAGAGAGAGTGTGGTTTCTTTGTGAGAGAGAGAGGGATGACAGAGGAGAAAACAAGCAGTGTGTGTGTGTGTCTTTGTGTTCCCTGTGGGCAGCCTGTGTGCGCTGCTTTGTGTCACGTTGGCATCGTGGCTGGCTGGCGTTGTGCTCATCCCATCCTATTAGCTGGTTGACTGAGTGCCCGGATCCTGCATTACTCTGCTGCACAGAGCGCTGGCTCTGGATTACAGCATGACAGCTATTATCTCACCTCATTATCTTCCTCACCTAAGATGATGAATTTCAGCATCGCTTAAAAAAACTGACGCGGGCTTCCCCTGCAAGTTGCGCAGCGTAGCATTTGGCTCATTGGCTTTGTGTAATTGAGTGATAGTACATCCACATGTTTTTAACATCACTTTGGACACCTGCCAAGAGTTTAAATACGAGATACTGAGCTATACTGAAATGTAGATACGCTGTAAAAAACTATGTTTTTTCAATATCTACATGCTTTGCGTGTGAACGTGCGTACGTTTGAGCGTGGGAGCATGTGAGTGTGCCTGCATGAGTGTGCAAGCGTGTGTGTGAGCAAGAAAGCAGTGCCAGGCTGTGACAGCAGTGTCTTTGTGGTTCCTCTGCTGACTGTACCATGCTCGTATTCTGCCCTGTTGACCTTCTACACTCTCTTTACACACACACACACACACACGCGCGCGCCAATGTTTAATTTCTGACTTTTTCTCCAGTACATTTCTGGCAGCAAAGTGGTGACTCACTCTGTGTAATACGGTAAAGTGTGATATTTCTTCACCTATCATATTGCTTTTTGACAGATTGGTATATAATGCTGCATGCCATTTTATGCTTTAAAAGAGCGAGTCAGTGAGCAACACATTGGGCAACTCGGTTAAGAAATAACAGGACAGGTCAAGCAGAAAGTAGTTCAGTCAATTTTAGATCTTCAGTCAGACTTTCTGCTCAAACAACTCACACTGCCTCACATTGTTTAACAGCAGTAAAGCTGGAAACTGAGTAACTTCAGGAAATAGAGCTGTGGGCACAGACACGCTGGAGTTGATTTTTGGTTTGTGCCAGTGGCGGATGGTAACAACCAGCGGTGAACCTTGTGAACACAGTACCAGGCTCTACCAGACAGAGTGATAGATGGTCATCTGTCGCATCCTTCCTGCCTTCGCCATTCTTTATGTGATCCTCATCTTACCTTCTATGATGTATCTTATAAATATAATGTATTCCTAGTCTTCTTGTACAATGCCTTTACTTGTATCTCTTATTTACTTAGGAGATGTCTGGTGGTGTGTGTCTCATATCTAAAAAATATTTTACTACTATAAACAAAAAATAGTGGATATTATACTCTACATGAGAGAACTAATTCTCAAATTTGTATTCATATTGTTGTCATTTGTGCTTCATCTCACCAAAAAAAGTTTATTATCAAATACAGAACGGAGGGAATACAAATGGAACGCATATCTCTCTGTGAATTTTTGTTTTTATATTAGAACCTGTAAAAATGTGTTTGCCTTTACATTTTCTGTTGTTGTCTTTGCCTCCGCAACTTTTCTAACGCATACATCTATGCTCCAGGCGCAAAGGAGACAGTGTCACTTCCTGTAATTCACGAGGCACAGCATTGGCTGACTTACTCTCCTCACTTTAGGATATGTTGTCACATCTGGTTCTGTTCTGCAGTTGCAGCTTACAGCTGCCTTGGAAACAGTGATCACTGCAGGCCTCTGTCTTTATCTCTCACTATCTATCTTGCTCTCTCAAATTGATCAGGCTATCACTTTGCAAACTTGCCCTCTCTGCAGAGATATCATTGATCTGCAATATAGTCAGGGTTTCTAATGCAGGGGCTTCGAGAGAAGGAGCAATTTAGTGTCTGTGGTTGTGTCTGTTCTTCACTACTTGACTTTATATCAAGGAATGATTATCTGTCGGATTTACTGTCGCTTCAAGTGTGTGTCCAGACTTGGTTGGTTTGTGTAGGTCGTATGATTAAATGAATGCATGTGCTTTTGAATACATGCATAATGAGCATGTGTGTGCGCGGTGTCCAGATGGCCCTCTGTAGGCTCCATGCTGGTGGACTATCAACACAGAGACTTATTGGAGATGGCAGGACACCTCAAAGACATTAGAGGACACACACACACACACACACACACACACACACACACACACACACACACACACACACACACACATGCACACACACTGCAGGAGGCAGCTTTACTCTCCCTCTCTTCTTCTCTCTCCCCCTCAGCAGCATGCATGTGTTGTTCTTTTGTCCCATTCTCTTAATGCGATATCTCAAGAACTTTCTTAAAATTTGGCACCAACGGCCTCAAGATTTCATGTGTTTGTCTAAAGGTCAAGGTCACTGTGACCTCACAAAAAATGACATGCTGTGTGATGTATGATTGGCGGAGGCATACGATCAGTTGTCTTTTTTTATAATGCAAGGCTGTTTTCAGTCTGAACTTTATATAACACTCTAAAACTCTTCAGATTACTATCATAAGGTAAAAAGAAATACATAAAATAAGATGCCTCAGAGAATGTTTGGTGTTTTTGTTCAAAATAATTGTTTGAATGAATAAGCAATGATCGAAATTGGTTGTTCTGAGAGTCACTTTATGCATTCAACATACAATACAGATTCATAAAGCAAAGGATTAATTTCTGAATTTTGTAACAATGAACCAGTTTGTGTGTGAGTGCCAGCTGGTCCTTTCAGTGAGGGAGTCGCCACCATTTGGAGGTTGGAGACAAAAAGAGCTAAGAGTTGCCTTTTTGGGAGTGTGTGTGTGTGTGTGTGTGTGTGAGAGAGAGAGAGAGAGAGAGAGAGAGCGGTGGGTCGTTGCTATGACGATGCCAGGCAGGGCAGGGCCAATACGGTGCGGTGCGACATGCAGGCACTGAGAGCTAGCAAGCAGCTTGTGCCGTGTCTTAGCGGGATAATCCATCATAATCCCACACGGGGGAGTCGCCGGCTTGTTTCTCCTCCCCACCACTACCATCGCCACCTCCCCTCCCCTCCTTCTACCCTCTTTCTCTGCCACAACCTCCCCTTGGCTCTCCACCCCTTGGGATAGGAGGCGGAGAAGGAGGGGGAGTGAAGGAATTAGCATCTGTTACCACTCTTGCTCAGGTTAGCTCCTTTGAGGAGGGAGGGGGGGTGGGAGCCTCTAGCTGTCACTGCGTAGTGAAGCCACAAATGAAAAACGACAGGGGATGACCCATTAGAGCCTCAACCCTCCCTCTATATCCCTCCATCCATCCTTCCATCTATCCCTCTCCACTCCTCGCTGCTCCTTTGTACTTCTCTCTAAACCTCCAATCTGCAGACTTTCTGCCTCATTTTCTCTCTGAATCAATGTTCCTCTCCCATCTCTTTCTCTGTTGATACTTTCTATTTTCCTTCTCTTTTCCCCGTACTGTCCTCACTGGCATTTTCATCTCATTTATTTGCAATTCCCATCTTCCTTCCTTTTATCCCTCCTTAGGTTTCCACTCTCTTCTTCTCTTCAGTCCCATATCCATCTGCTTCTTACCCCTGCAACCCTTCTCTACTCATCTTCTTAGTTTTACTAGTCTTTCTCCTCTTTCTCTCATTCCTGCTTCCTCCTCTTGTTTGGCCTCATCTGCAGTCTACTCAGCAATGCTCAGCCTGCTAATGACACTGAAATCGATTCAGTGCTCTTAATAGCTGACAGATAATTGTAGAAATGTTAAAAACATCACAGGTCTGTTGTTGTTTTTTACAATATCAGGCATGTGGTGAGTTGTATGTATGTTGTGGTGTACTCTGATTTCTAAGTGATAATGTATGTAATTGAAAAGTATTTCTGTTCCCGTGAGCACACATGTATAATTACACGATTACAGATACAAGTGCAATGCCCGTTGAAAATTCAGACGGGACGGGCCAAATATCAATGCTCTACATAGTCTTTATTAACATATTCTATTCTACAACAGCTGAATTTCCACAATTGCATCATTGTAAAACTCAATACCACTAATGTAAAAAAGAAAAGAAGAGACAAAAACGTATGGACCAATATCTCTTTAAAGCTTTTCACTCATCATCGGTTCAGTTCAAGGTGGTATTACAAACATTGTAAACCTTTGAATTTGGTTTCCTGAGAGCTGTAGATGCCCGATGTGACCTTGTCAAGGCACAGTCAAATGAAGAACTTCTAATTTCAGCCACATGTTAAGAATTTGTTTGAAGTTAGTTTGACATTCATCATTCAACACCATGAAACTTTAAATAGATGTTTTCTCCCGTACAATAATGGTATCAGAGAGAAAGCAGTTTAAAAACACATTTCCCACTGTAAAGACTGGGGATCCACCCAGCACACCCAGTACAATGTTCCACTGCTCATGAATCTCTTCTCCCTGAGGTCATTACATGCGTCCAATGTAGCACACTGACCAGACACGAGTTTCCATCCTCACGTTCACATAATGAACTAAATGCCAGCAGGCTGATGACTTTTGTACCTTTTCAACCTCGATGTGTTTTTGTTCACCCTTCGTATGAGTGACAAAGCAAGAGAGAAGTGGATTGAAAAGGCAGAGACGAGTGTGATTGACAACATGTGAAGGGCCCCCTCACAGTTACACACACCCCACGCGCCACTTTGAGCTCACAGCTTGACAGTTAATACAACAGTCTGCGCGCGCGTAAACACAGAAACACACAACATGCAGAGACGCACCTGCTCTTGGACACACACTCATATTCCACATTCAATGACTTACTGTATACACACACATTGATGGAGATGTGTTTTGCCATGTTAGCTGATGCAGAATCCTCCTCCCAGTGGACTGTGGATTGAACAATGACTGGCTGTCAAAGTCATGGTCCACTTAACCTGCTTCTCATTGGGGACACACTGTCTTTTAGCCCTGTGCGAATGTGTGTGCGAATGTGTGTGTGTGTGTGTGTGTGTGTGTGTGTGTGTGTGTGTGTGTGTGTGTGTGTGTGTGTGTGTGTGTGTGTGTGTGTGTGTGTGTGTGTGTGTGTGTGTGTGTGTGTGTGTGTGTGTCCTTGACGCAAGAAGACATTTGACCTCTTAAGCACACCTGGTACCCCTCAAGGCTGCGGGGAAAACACTAAACACTGCCATGCATCACAGTCACTGCAATCCTACCCAGAGACTGGACATGAGGGAGTGGTGAGAGAAGGAAGAGGGAGTGAAGGAAGGGTGTGACAAGGAGGTAGAGAAGGACAGAGATGAACATGCTGGAAAAGAAACAGTAAAAGAGGAGGGAGAGAGGGGGAAGGAAAGATGGCTGCAGGTGAAGAGGGACAGGAAGTCATGCAGGTAGAGAGTGAAAGGTCCCACTTTAGCTTTGCTAAATGTGTCCTTGAGAAATTAACCTTGTCATCAAGTGAAAAGTCATGAAAGACTGAAAGTAAAGGCTTCACACTAAGAGGAATAGTCCACCAAGTACTATCAAAAAATGTAATGGTTTGAAAGGCTGCTATAACAATTATGTAGTGTGTTCCTTTTGAGGAGGACAGCAGCTATAGTCAATTAAAGGAGAATTACAACAGAGAAATGTGGCAAATTGTCAATTTTTGTCAGGCCATTCCAGCAGCTAAATCCACTTTACCCCTCTCGATCCATTCGATCGGAATGCATTACTAAATTGGCTTCACCAATGAATTGCCAATCCTGGACCGATCGCTATCAGTCTGTCGACAATTTAGCTTCTGCGAACAACGGCAAATATTTGTGTTGTTTCGGTGTAGCCGGCGGATATCATTGCTAATAATTCCTCTCCACTGCGCGTTGTTTTATTTGTTTGATTACCAATTTGAGATGTGAGAAAGGTGTTAGAGTTGGATACGACGCTGACCACCGCATTGGTTCACAAGTAGCGTCATTGTCCGACGGTAGCCATCGGGTTGCGTTCCGTCCCTTTGGCTCTCTGTGTGGAGTGTTAACCTTTATGCTACTAAAGCCCACACAAACGGGAATAGTCAATACTACTCGGACAACAAATGGAAACCAGAACATTTTAGATACCAAAATATTGCTGCATGATCTGTTACTAGAGCTATGAAAGGACAGTATAATAACATGGAAGTAACATAATAAGCATAAGTTGTGGAAAAGTGTTTGGACCAGCAATTTATTTTGACATCATCAAGTCACATATTTAGAACTGAAATTATGATATTGGGCGTTGGTTGCAATCTTAGTAACACAATAAATCAAATGTACCCCCCATAGGTGGCTTATAACAGATCTAGTAGCTATCTCTTAATCGAAAATCTTTAACAATATCCAGTTAACTGTATTATGAAAGGTGTCACTTCGAAGCATGTAAAATCTGTATAGTCTAAATATGTCCCAATGCTAATTTCTCCCATCACTCCCAGTACTGGTTTACATGTAAATACATGAGTTATAGTCTATATGTGAGCTTCTTATAATGTGTAACCCAGAACATACTGTAGTCATATGCATGAATTAGTGCATAATGCACTCGTCTGTGATGCTGGATGAAAACTGTTTATATTATGTCATATCTCTTGAACTTTGGTGGCATGTGGAGACACTAATTTAAATGATAATGTTTTATGTGCTGTTTGACAGTATTTTCAAGTTCATATTGCCCAAGCACATTTGCACAGATATATTTACTGTAATTGTCTGCTGCATTAGGAAAAGTCATGCACAAACAGAAGTTTACTGCATGTACAAAGGATAATCCTGACTATGATTTCTTATAGGAGAAAGGGAGGAGGGCACAATTCTGTTGTTTGTGAGATGTAGATAATAGAGGAGAGGAAGGGGAGGGGACAAGAGGTGATACAAGCAGAAAGAAGGAGAAAGGTATTACATGTTTTTCTTCTATATCAGATAAAAAAAGACGAGGAGAACATAGACATTTGTAAGTAGCGCGCTTGTGATCTGGGTCCGTATTAATAGGTGTAGCTCTGGTCTCAACTTGAGGCTTTTAACGCAGCTGTTAAAAATTCTAGATCTGCATAATTTGCTAGACACGATAGACAACAATCAGTTTAATTTTAAAATGTTTTTGAACATTGTGAGACGTGTCATTGATCTTCCCGTGGGCAAGATATTAGATGCAACCACTGAGGAAAACGAAGAATGTCTTTCCTCCTCTACACAGAAGATTTCAAATATAAGAAGTCTCTATTCCCGTCTTTTGCTGGGAAGCCCCGTATAGTTTCCACCTGCTCAATTACTCTAATGTCTACATCTACGCTGACTGACATGGTAATGAAAATAAAACTCTTAACCTGTCCTTAGATATTCTTCCATCTTAAACAGCTCTCTGTCGACAGGCTTTTTTTCCAGAATTCTTTAAAAGTCTTTAGACCTATTTCTTAGCTCCCTCCTTTAGCTAATGTTTTAAGAAAGCTTGTCGCAGAAAAAATGCTAGCTTTAATACATGAAAACTGTATTTTGGATGAATGCCAATCTGGTTTTGAATAATTCCATAGTACTCTTCTTAAATGACTTATTGATGTCAGCTGATGCTGGTTATAACTCATATTCACCTGGATTTAAGCGCAGCATTTGATTCCACTGATCGAAATATCCTCTTGGATTGTCTTGTGACCAGGGTGAGTGTCAGTGGCACCGCTCTGCAATGGTTCCACTTCTCCCTGAAAGACAGTTGTTTCTGCATTTGTGGCGCTGAGATCAGCTGCAACAGGTGTTCACTGTGGGGTGCCCCAAGGACCGCTGCAAGGTCCAGTTGTTAGATAACATGTTAAATCATTGGTTCAATCTTGCTTTTGCCATCTCAGAAACATTTCAAGGATTTGACCATTTCTATTTCCCTAGAAATCGTCTTTCAGAACCTTCAGAACTAGTTGATTAAATACGTATAACTCCTTGTTCACAAGCAAAGATTCACTGGCTTCACAGAGGAGAAAAATATAATCAGAGAACATCCTGGCAAAACCTTTTTTCACCTGTAGTTAAGTCTTAAACACGAGACTTTAAAAATAGATCACCTGAATTGATTTTCTTACTTGTCTTTCAGGGCTTCTATAGACTAAAAGTATGTGGACATATAGGTGCAGGATTTAGTGGTCCTCCGCTGGGTAACACAGGATTAACAACAAAATGTTGTGTCTTTCGTTCTCAACACCCCGCTTCTGTCAAATCAGACCATCGTGTCTGTGTAGAATGATACCGGCAGAATAGTGGAGAGCAGAAAAAAAAGAGGCAGGACACAACCCCATGGGGAATAGAGGTAAAGGATGAGGAAGGCTGCATCTTATTTGTGTATGAAAGAGAGAATATGAAAAAGAGAGAGAGGCTGCTCCCTGTTTATCAGTTGTGTCCAGAGAAAGGAGAAAAATAGAAGGACTAGACCATGAGAGAAGGTGAGGAGGAGAGAAGGGATCCCTCAGTGCTCTGTCATGGAGGGTTTAAGGGAAGCAGAAGCAGTGACAGCGGTCTTGCTGCTGACGGGGATTTGTGTCAAGGCGACAGGAATTAGGTTGGCCTTCTCCACGACGCATGAACAGTCCTTACACGCTCATAAATACAAGTCATGCTTTTCTACTTCCAGGTCCCATGACTCTCATTTCTCTTTGTATTCATACGCCACTCCCTATCTCTCAAATTCAAATTCATGCTTTATTAGCACAACCACAATTAAGAACAATGCAATGTGTTGAAGATGTAAGTTCAATATATTCAAGAATAGAAGACAACAAATGCTCTGCACACTACAACACTAATTGAAATATTCTTTACTACACAATATAGTACCATATACTAATCCAAATAGATATATGATAAAATTAGACATTTTCAAAAGATATAATGATAATGATGAGAGCCAAAAAAGAAAAGATACAATTCAAATCTAAAAATCTCTCCCATGTGCCTATCTCTTTGACTTAATCTCTCTTCACCCTTCCCTGTTCCATCCCCCATCTCAATCCTCCCTCATCCTTTCCTCTCTCTCCTCCTGCTGCCCCCACCCACGAGCAATGACCCTCTCCCTCGCCTCTCCTCCACCTCCTCCTACCACCCCCTCCTGACCTCTTTCCTTCTGCCTGGCTATGCCTCCCTCCATAGTGTAGAGCCCTCTTTCTCTCTACCCTGGTGCCTCCCTACCCATCTCTCCGTCTCTCCATGCAGCGGTTTGGGCTCAACCCCTCCCTTCATCCCTCCCTCCCCCAACAAACGAATGACACAGTCGATACCATCCACTGCCCCCACTCTCTTTCTCCATCTCTTCTGCATTTTTGTGCTGTTGAGTCATTCAAATTACCTCCTCTTCCTCTGTTGCCTTTTATTTCCTTTCTCTATCCTCCAATCATCCTCAATTGGAGCTGCTCTCTTGCTTCTATTTCAACTCGTTCGCTCTCTCTGTCTCATTCAGCTTCTCTCAATATTCATCTGTCGAAATCTCCCCATTTATCCTTTTCCATCCGTTTGTGATACTACAAATATTGTAGTGCATCTAATTTAACAGTAAACCACAAATCAGTTAAAATTGGAAGTTACATGCAGGCCCATTCCTTCCTCTCTGTGTCTTTGTGAAAGAGGGAAAGTGTCATTTGTTCTAGGACTATGGACCAGAAGTCTTTTCAGATCACAAAACCTAACAGTCAGGCGGACAGGCATCCATCCATCCTGTCTGCCAGCTAGCTTGGCACAGACCATTTATTCCACGATCACTTATTTAGTAGGCTGTCTGTCTTAAAAGAGATACAGAGAGATAGAGAGGAAAAGATAATGAACCGGCTCCAGCAATAAATACTGAAGCATTTAATACTAGTTAAACCCCTTTTCTTTAGTGTTTTATGGATCATCGATTCTCAAAAACACTGTATCAATTATTAGTGAATAGTTTTCATGCATGGCAGACAGTGGCTCAAATTTCACAAAATGTAAGGGTATGATGTTGGATGTTACAAATGCAAAAGCAGTTTCCACTGTTCTGATTGCACAGTAAACTTTTTTACCAAGATGTTATGGATATTGCTGTGTGTTCTTTATACGATTACAAGTTTCCTAAAATTAGATGTAGAGAAATCACCATATGTTGCTTTGCTACAGTATTGCAATATATTGAATCATAACCCCTGTATCATGATGTGCATTGTATCAACAATGTATTATTTGTGAGGTTTAATCACATAATCAAGGACGAATTTTCTGCATAACAAGTACTTCTACTTCTGATAGTTAAGTACATAGTTTTTGATTGTTGTATTGTTACTTTTGCTTGAGTACATGATTAAATACTTCTTCCATCTCTGCCAACTCCCCAGATAGGGAACTACTGGTCTAGAATGGACATATTGGAGGAGGAACTTGACTAACAAAATGTGTAGGAGGGACGAAGCTAACGACGCAGTTTAAGTTGTGTTCTGGTTGTCTGCTGTAGTAATTTTAGTAGTAAAGTGACATTAATAACGATGTCAAGGTTGAGAGGATGTTACTGTGATGTTACTGTGATTCAGATAAAGTGGGAGAAAGACGAGGTTGGTAATGATGAGGCAGTGGTGGTGTGTTGAGGTGGGGGAGGGGCGTCTGTCATAATACAGGGTGTTGACTGTGTTATTGTCTGGTCAGGCTGCAGACTGGATGAGCTTAATCAAATAAACAGACACTGCTCCACTCGACCCGTAACTATTGCCTCCACAGCAGCTGCATGCCGTCTCTCTCTCTAAGGACTCACACTGCATTTCCCTCATAGCACAAAAATCACATCTCTGGTGCGTTGGAGGAACAACCCAAGCTGAACCAACCATTTTTTTACCACAATGTTATCTTGTACACCCTCATTGTAATTGCTGGTATCCATGAAGGCGTAATCAGTCCTTGGCTTTAGAATACTTTAATAATTTGAGGACTCATTATTTTCCTCCCACCAGCAGACAGTTTGGAAATTATTTCCTCTTGTCAGAGTCATCGCTGTCACAGTCCCGCTGGTTACAGGAAGACAATAACTGTCCCCCAATTTCATTCCAGCTGTGAGCCAGATGAGGCTGTTATGAAGACATTTCCTATCTTTCTTATTTACACAATAACATGACCACTAAAGCAATCTTGAATAGAGTGTGTTGTGCACATAATATGACTGTGAGTCAAGTGGTGGTGTATGAAGATTTATGAGTCTGTAGTTTGTGTTATTGTCACAGTGGATTGCATGAGAGTATAGGTTAGTGATGTTGTGTGTCTCCCCTCTATACAAATACAGCATAATGCAATCCAACAGTAAAGCGGGGAGAAATTATATTTTTATGAATCATCAAGCAGAAGCAGAGAAGTTTTTAAGAATGTCAAACACAGATGTGGCTGCTTCATGAAGGAAGCCTGCCATCTGCTGGGCCCTTTAAAATAGCCATGAAATTATAGTATGAATGTGACTATTCATGGAACATGGACACACATAACAGCAATTATATGAAATGTAAATAATTAGAGGTCTTTGAAATTAGTTTCTATATTTGCTGTGTATGTTGTAGTTCCATGAGCCAAATGCACTTCCTGCTAAAAACATTTAAACATGATAATAGGAACATGATGTACACAATGCATGGAGTTCATTGTCTGTGTTAGATGTTAACTCTAGAATTGCTTGGCTAGTCATTTATTGAGAGCATTTTATTTTGACAAAGTGTGATTCTTTTTGTTATTTTATTTTGCTATGATTCTCATGTTCATGTAACCTTAGGTTGTCCAGATTTATGACCTAAATCTGAGTGCAGAATTACAAGCTCCCTTAGGTGGCTCTATGCTTATGGAAAGCCAGGAGGAAAAGACTTGGATTATGCCTTTTGTTAGCAAGCAAGCTTTGTTCATATAGCAAAACAGAAATTACAAATAAGAAGAGAAGGAGAAAATAGAAGAGAGAAGTAATAAAATCATAAGGTCATCAGGACATAATGCAAGAGTGTTAAGTGGTTATAATTTGCCCAAACATATTTGAGCTCTTGAAGCATTGAGCCATGCAGATTGTTTTAGTCTCATGTGCATTGACATTGGTTTTTGACATTTATATTTCTGCAACTGTATTTGAAAAGCTATTCGCAACACATATGGATTGAAGCGGATCATATGAATAGATAAAACATGTTGTGAATTTTAGAAACGATAACATGTTGTTTAAATAAAATGAATAGACGTGCAAAAAAAGAATAAGCAGCGCAGTATCCGACTGTTGATTTATAATTTGAATGTCAATGTTATGAGTGAAGCTTTGAAGTCCAGGACTATTTGGTACAGCCCTAGTAAACAGTTATTCAAATTAAATTATTTTTAATACTTTGAGCTCCAGAAACAACCACATTGCAATATGGTGTCGTGTTGACAAAGATCTGAGAGATGGATATGTGTGAATATGGGCACAGTAACACCTCACCTCTCTGCATGGCTGAACACCAAAAGGGGTTACTGCAGAAATATGTTACTGAGCCTCAGGCCCTACATTTCCATGTTGACAGATTTATTTTCATGTGTAGATTTATGTATGATCGATAAATATAAATCATATAAATATGAGCTGCATATGTGTCCCTTCCTGTTGTCAGTGTGTCTTCATCAGATGTTAATGTGAGGTAATGTCCATTCTCTTATCACATCCCACTAAACAAACGGCTCCAGCTGTGTGCTCATCAGCTGCTGGAAATAAACACAGCAAATAAGAAACGATAGGAGTTTATCAACAGAAATATGTGTTTGTCAATCTGTGAAATTGAACCTCTCCCTCTCCTTTCAGAGGATTCCTCATCAGAGAGCGGCAGTGGAAATGGCCTGCCTGCCCTGACCCCTCCCTCCTCCACTGTAACAAACGGCACCATAGTCAGGGAAACAGAGGTCATCAATGGGAACGGTGGCCCAGCCCCACTAGACTTCAGCACGCCTACTTCCTCCTCCTCCTCGTCCGAGGACCAGCAGCCGATGAACCTCAGTGACCCTCCCCCTCAGCACCTGCCCCTGTCCTCATCACATCTGCCCGTCACTGTGTCGGCTGCGGCTGCGGCGCTGCTCGGAGCTCTACATCCCAGCGCGCCCGAGGAGCTCCGCAGGAAGTACCCACTGGCTGCCAAACCTCCCCTGGCTCCACACCCTGCCCTGCCTCTCCCGCTGCCGCACACACATAATGCACACACTCCCAACACACACTCCCAGTCCCACACACACACTGCAGAGCTGCGATTGGACCGAGATGGCAGGGACTACGGGGGCAAGGTGAGACCGCAGAGCCGACATTCACACACATACAGACACATACAGAGGTGATCTGTTTATAAAGGGATCCTTTTTTGAAAGAAGAATAATAATACAAATTAAAATGTGAACGCTTTTTGCACATCCATTCATTAAAGATTAGGCTACACTAATGTTATTAGTATTATACTAGGGGTGGCTATGTATGATTATTCCAACTTGTGTGATCCAAACATTTACAATAACTCCAGAGTGTTGTTAAGTCCAAAAGTCAACAGTAATAGAAAAAAGGTATTATAGATCACAAGATGCTTTTATCTAACAAAACATTTTGCTGTTTGCTCTGAAGCTTTGTAAAACCCTCAATAGAAGCTTTGAATGTGCATAAACATATATTATATACAGCCCATAACAAAACAAAACAAGCCAGTTCACGGTGCATAGTCACAAAGACTTAACTGATGGCTAATGTGTGTGTTCAGTCCCCCCAGTTCAGTTCGGGGGGCAGTTACGACAGCGTGAAGATGGACTTGGGTGCCGAGGACCTGACAACAGGGCGCCAGGGTGCCCCTGATGATGATGACGATGACCATGATGACCACGATGACAACGACAAGATCAACGACACAGAGGGAGTCGACCCGGAGAGACTAAAGGCCTTTAATGTGAGTTAGATACAGTGTGTTGGGTCTCATATGAAGTCCCACTGGGATCAATTAGGTGTCTCATTATATTCATAAAGAAAGAAATATTGAAGATCTGACTGTCTATTTCTCTTTTAAAAAACCTGTCAGTGTCATTGAGGACACTCAAAATACACAGAACATACAACAAGACACAAGTTCTTAATGCTTTGTATTATTAATTAATCAAATGACTTCATGTAATGGTGGAAAGAGTAGCTCTCTGTAATATAGTGACTTTTATTCACCAGCTCTCCAGTTCTTAAAGAGCCCTTTAGCATCTTTTAGCTAATTGTTTTGGTTTTACAGCAGATCAAGTCGGTTTCCAGCAGCAAGCAGCTGTTTTCAGCAAACAACATGACGGCAAATAGTCAAAGTCAAAGTCAAAGTTTGCAACTAGCTGGTTAAGAAAGTGGAACATCTACAGCTACAGAGTCAGACATGGGCAGACCTCTGAAGCGCTATTAACCATAAAGTAACTTTAGAAGGCTTTAATCTGTCAGAGGTGTGTTTTTGTCTTTTTACTGTGTACTTAAGTGGCCAAGAAAACAATGAATACAGCTTTAACACACATACACTTTGGTGGAGGAAGTAGCAGTACCACAGTGGAGACATACTAGTAAGTGTTAAGGCATTGAAAGTAAAAGTATAAAAGTTAGCACCAAATTCAAATTCTAATACCAAAAGTAAAAGCTTGTGAGTTCCCCCTTTAGCTTAGCTTATCTTATTTATCCTTCAATTATACATCATGTCTAAATAAATGTTTTGGACATTAATATAAAATGGAAATATTCAAATGAAGTACTTTAAAATCATAATAAGGTACCAAACTTGAGTACATCTGCCAAGTTACTTTCCACCACTGCATAGACGCATACTTTAAGACGACCAGGTAAAGAAAGGTATCCAACAGCCGTGTTTTCTTCCTGCAGATGTTTGTGCGTCTGTTTGTGGACGAGAACTTGGATCGGATGGTTCCCATCTCTAAACAGCCCAAGGAAAAGATCCAGGCCATCATCGAGTCCTGCAGCAGACAGTTCCCAGAATTCCAGGAACGCGCCCGCAAGCGCATCCGCACCTACCTCAAATCCTGCCGACGCATGAAGAAGAGTGGCATGGAGGTAATGTGCCTGTTAGCAGGGGTCTTTACAGATATCTCAATATCTTAGTAAAGAACAGCTGTGACTTTAGAATGTTTTTACAATTGTTCCCATGTAATGTATTTTCAGTCATAGCAAAAAATGCACATTATAGTTCCCTAGAAATGTCTTGTTTGGTCTTACCAAACGTCCAAAACCCAAATTAATTCAGTTTTCAATTACATAAAACTGGGAAAGGCAATTTTGTACTAGAAGTGAAATAATTTGCAATAGTTGCAGCTCTATAAGAAAGTAAGACATTTAAAGGAATGTAATAATCGTAAAATACTCATATTGATAATAATAACAATAGTTATTGGGATAATGGTATCAGTATTTTTATCAATTGGCGCTATTTTTTATTCGCCAACAAATTTTAAGTGAACATTTCTTGTTGCAGCAATTTGTTAAGTTCAGTATGTGCAGCTCTGCGATGCAGACCTGATACCTGCTCACAGAAAGCTTTTGAGGCTGAACAAATGATGTCACAAACAGAATTAAAGGGAATAAATGTGACTGTAGATAAATACATATACATATATAGCTTGTTATGGTAGTGTGGGTCTTTGATTCAGCTAACAATCTTGAACATCCATTATTTTCTGGTATAGGGACAACAAATACCAAAACTTAATTGAATATTGCTGTTACAGTCAGAACCATAACCAGACAACGCTGCATGTGGCAACGCTGCACTTGGTGCATTAACTTGCGTGTGCAAAAGCATTTCTTTCAGACACCATGGCAAAGCAAACTTAAGTTGTTTGACTGTGGGGTGAAAGGTTTGACGAATCCTTCAACATCACAAACAAATGTGCAAATTGATTCATTTATGCTCTTCCTAAAACTTCACAATATAAATTGAAGGTTAGTCCAGGGTTAGCACTATTGGTTTATCAGATGAACAATGGAGTGACAGTTTAAACCTCTTCAATCTAACCACTGAGAAGATTGGAGAGGGCAGTAAACACAACAAATTATTCTTATTATTTGTTTGCCGTTTTGCCCCTTACATGAATTTCATCAGTTTGACATTAGCTGCTGATTTTATAAAATATTTATGTCATCCCAAAGTGGTGGCCAAAATCTATTTGTAATTCATCTTTTACTACATGATTGATCATTCCTTTCAATATTTATTGTCTCAGTAGTCAGCGTTAATTCAGTTTGCAGATGTGCAGAATATCGAGACATGTATCAAGTGACAAACTGACTTGCAGTGACAGATCTGTGTGTAATATGTTTCACCAGCGGGGTGTGTGCAGTGACACAGATGATTAATACGCTGCAATCTTTACTAGTAATTCAAAAATAATAATCTCTTTGACAAATACGCTAATGCTGTTTGCATGGTCGAAATGGCTCAACTTGACACCGACTGTTCCTCAGTTAAAAGCTGAGTATCTGAATCATCCAATATACTTCATGTAGAGGTCAAAAGTCGTCACCGCCTTCTCTTCTTCTTGGAGCAATTAACTCGATACTATCTCAGTACATTTACTCAAGTACTGAACTTAAAGCTGGAGTGTGGAACTTTTGTCTCCCTCCTCAGGCAGTGAGAGTCATTACCATATGCGAGACAATGGCATATGGAGCATGGCGAAAGCAATGGCGGAAAATCCTTCGGGCATACTAACCCTACGTTTCCCATTTTAACCTTAATAGATTTATGACAACAAAAAAAACAAAAAGTGATTCTATTAAACAGTTACGATATGAAAATAAAATGGTGTGCTCACATTAAAAAAGCTTTTATAAAGTAAACCTTTTAATTAAAACAGGAAACTCGTTCAGCTGTTTTTCTATGCAAATGTCAAAAGACAGTTATTTTCTTCAGGTAGTTTTCCTGCTATACACAAACAAACTGAAGATATTTGTGTTATTTATGTGTCATGCACAGTAAATAATCACATTCATTCCAGTCTAATGTAATCATTATTTAACCACAATATAAGAAGCACAGTCAGTATCCTCTTTCTATCTAAATCCACTTGGACTCAATTCAGACATGGCTGAAGATGTTTTGATGTTGTTCTTTCTGTTTACAGAAAGATTGCATAACTACCTGTCTCCTTAATTCACTCAATCATATAATTCCATGATATCATTGTGTTGTCTGCAGACCCGTCCTACCCCACCTCACCTTACCTCAGCCATGGCTGAGAACATCCTGGCTGCCGCCTGCGAGAGCGAATCACGCAACGCAGCAAAGAGGATGCGCCTTGATGCCTATCATGTAAGTGTGTGTGTGTGTGTGTGTGTGTGTGTGTGTGTGTGTGTGTGTGTGTGTGTGTGTGTGTGTGTGTGTGTGTGTGTGTGTGTGTGTGTGTGTGTGTGTGTGTGTGTGTGTGTGTGTGTGTGTGTGTGTGTGTGTGTGTGTGTGTGTGTGTGTGTGTCGCGTAATTCATATGTGAAAGGAAAAAACATGACTTAATGTTTTGTATTTGACTAATTCATCTACATAGATGCTTAGCAGGCTGTCTGGCCAGTCCAGTAATAAGCAGTTGATTGAGAACTACTGTAATACTGAGAGAAAAGTCTGTGTCGTTTCATGCCTGCAGACCTGAGTTGTAGTTAAACAAACAGAGTTAATTATCAGTGGGTGACGCCAAAGAATTGCAGTTAATCTGATTAAATGAGCATTGCTAGTTTGAATACTAACTGCCAAACACAATCCAGCCACACTGTCACATTTATGTGACCCAGTACGTTATTAAGTTATTATGCCATAGAATGAATACTTGTTTATTATATATGTGTACACAAAGGGGATGTATTAAATCACCATGATCACTAGCTCAATAGAGGGACAATTGGAGAGCGCTTACCTCAGCCAAGGCCATTTCCATAAATGAAACATAATTTGTGTATTCACCAGGAGTTTGGATCCGCTCCTGAATGTAATGTTTTCCTCCTTGGCCCATACTCAACAGTTTCACTAAATTTCATGAAAATTGGGCCATTATTTTACCGAAATCCTGCTGACAACCAACCAAACCCCAAAACGTAACCTCCTTGGCATGGTAAATAAATAATCCCATCCTAATATTGAATAGAAAAGTGGGTTTAAGATATGGGCCACCAGGTCACTGTTGGAGACACATCTGTATTTCTTTGGGGCACAAAGAAAGAGGGGGTGTTTTCCAAGAGCTAAATTACAAGGTTTCTGTCAACAGTAAATGTTAAAAGTAGTGAAAGGTTGGTGGAACACTTCAGACATGCTCACATACAGATTTTGCAATATTGTAATTCTTATGCTGCAGGTTTCATTTTAGAAAAGTAGGGACATTAACCTGAGTTCTTAATACCAGTTGCAATGTAATCCACCCAGCTTGCTGTGCAGCATTTTGAAAAGAAAACCCTCTAATGTCCTGTTCCCTCTTCCAGGACGAGCAGATCTCCCTGGACAAGCCGTCCGGTGGTGGAGGGGGTCTGAGGGAACCGGCGTCGTTGGCTCACTCCGCCTACTCCTTGGCCGCATCCGCCTTCTCCTCCCAGGACTCCCAGCTCTACATCAATGGAGCTGGCCTTAGCTATGGTTACCGTGGATACCCGGGGCTGGGCGCTGCCATGCAACACCCCGTTTCCCTGACGACCGGCGCTGCTGCTCAGAGCAACGGTGAGATTGGGAGTGTGGTCCAGGAGGAGAGGAGCTTTAAGCAGACAGAGAGGAGATGGACTTCCTAGTTATTAGAATAAATTAAAAAAAGTAAAGCGTAAGTTGGCAGTGAGGAGGGAGAGAGACGTGAGGGTGATAAAATAAACTTGAACTAGGAGGATATGGAGAAGCAGAAGAAAAGAGAGCAGTGAAAGGAATCAGAGCAGCAGATGGCAGTGTAGCAGCTAACGCACACGCATGATACTGATGTATGTCAGTCTTGATAAAGCTTAGGTAGGCAGGTTATCTTTGACTAATTGGGCAAAAAATCCTTTCAGCAAATTGTAATTCAAGGTGTCTGAGATCAAACTAGACTTCTGCCTATCCTCTTGGCTGTGTTTTAGGGTTTCAGAAAATCTAGTCTGTGAAGGAGACTGGCCAATCAGATCAAGATCAATAAAAGCTTTGAAGGTGCAATATATTGGATTCGGAATATAACATCAAACAAGTATTTTCATAGTGAAGATATAGTGGATTAATGTCTATCTGAGCTGAGAATGAAGTCGCTCTCCCTGTGTGTGTTGTAATCTGAGCTCCTCAGTTTGTTCCTGCTACTTAATGAGTTGTAGATCTTGGTAAAATACATTTTCAGTTTAAAGAGTAACTTATAGGCTGTGTTAAGTAGTGTTTCACTGTCATCTTTTTTATTAACTGTGAGAGAGAGCGCTGGTGTTGATGATGGTGCGGTGAGACGCAGGTTTGCAGTGGAAAAGGCTTTGCTCGATGTGTGTGACTAGAGCTTCCATGATCACAGTATTTAGTTCTTTGCTCTCGTCACCTTGGAGCTTAAGCTCAAGGTTTAATGGGAGCCACACTGATAAATGACATGATATTCCAGCAGTCCTCTCTCATTTTAAACCGACTGATCTTTCGCTCCTACACCTCTTTTTCCTCCCTCCTTCCCTCAATTTCACCTTTTACTTGTGTATCCCTTCTCTCCTCTGTTCTTTTATCCATTCATCAATCCCTCCCTCCTCATCACCCTCCTCTCTCATCACCCTCTTCTCTCCATCCACCTTTAGGCCCCACAGACCTCAGCATGAAATCTCTCTCCTCTGCCAACATCAGTAACTCCACCTCCTCAGCCTCCACCAACAACAGCCTGGGTGGGCGGGGCAGTGGGGGTGGAGGAGGGGGCGGGTCGTCGACCCAGCTCAGCCAACCGGAGATCACGGCCGTGCGTCAGCTGATTGCCGGCTACAGAGAGTCAGCTGCCTTCCTGCTGCGCTCGGCAGACGAGTTGGAGAACCTCATCCTGCAGCAGAACTGATTCAGGGGGAACATGGCAGAACACAAACACACACACACACACACACACACAAACACAAACACATTTCCCATTATGTTTGTTTTGTGTCCGCCTGCGTCCCTTGTCTTTCCTGAACGAAGCAGAACCCCCAGACCTCTTGTTTTTGCGGTTCCCTCCTTCAGAACCTGTGCGCACTATTTATTTTCTTGAGGAAAAAAGTGGGAAACTGGGATAGAGGGAGGTAGACCAATCCCACACCCCCATCCCCAAAACAATCACCCACAACCTCAAGCCATTTATTCTGCCTGAGAAAAAAAGGAACATTTGGTCTCTGAAGTAATCTCTTCCTCTCCTGTCTGGAAGCACCTCACAATCAGCACTACACTAGCGAAGGAGGGTGGAGGAGAGAAAGAGAGAAGGAGGATAAAAGAGGAGTGTAGCTTGGACGAAGAGTGACTGTAAGGCTGTTGATTCTGCTGCTGTGGTTCAAGAAGAAAAAGACTTTGCCTCGTTGTGGATGGAGAAGTTTTTGAGTTTTGCTTGACGGGAGACCCAGCCAACGCCATCGATTCTAACAATTTAAAAAATAATAAATATTGACTCCCTGAATTCGTACTACTGAAGCTTATTGTTATATGGCAAGTGTTTTTTTTATTTTATTGAAGATCTTTCCTTTTTTTTTGGAGTCCAGTGAGAATTTTTGTTGTTTTTGTTTTGTCCTCTTCCCAAGCGGTTTGACTTATCTTGGCAGATAGCACTAAATACGGAAAAGACTTTGAGTCCGGAGGGGATGGAAACTGGAAAAGAAAAAAAGTTGATGTTTTGTTGAAAAAAGAAGAAAACGGAGGAGAGAAACTTGTTGTGCTCGCTTGTATATAGGCTCTCTTTGTCCTATCGCACTTTTTCCTCACCTGAAACCTCACCCTAAACTCCCCTCAACCTTTTTACCCAGGGAGGAACTTGCTATTTATGCATCCAAAACGCCATGTGGACTACCAGGAAATACCTCAGATCAGACCTGCCAATTCCATTTTCAGTTCCTCACAAACAGATATATATACACATGCACACACACACACACACACATACACACTCTGCAAATGAATGGTAACATTCCCACCAGAAGCCAGTAGACTTCTACTTTACCACCTGATGTCTTCACGGATTATATATTTTGGGGCGAGAATCCAACTATATTGCGCAAAAGACCTGCAATATCGGAAAGCGATGAAGCATTTCAAGAACTGACATAAAGAAACACTGAAATCTCTGAACTTTATTCTTTTCACCTGTGCAGGTGCATTTGTGTGCTGCTGTAAATAATCAGTTCATCTTGAAAACTTAAGAAGAATCAGAGCTGGCAGGTGTGTGTTACTCCGGAAGGTGATTTACTCCTTAAAGGGGTGGGGTGGAAGGGAAGGGAGGGGAGGGGAGGGGTTATCTTAAATGTAAGGGGGGTTCAATGTTGACCACTCGTGGCAATTTGACCTCCCGCTTCTACTTTTCTTTTTTTCTTTTTTCTTTTTTACAAATGTAGATGTAACGCCAACGAAACCTCAGCATCATTCTGTTTAAAACTCCTCACCTCCCTCGCTTCTTCTTCTGCTGCTTCTTCTTCTCTCCGTTGGACCTACTCTTCACCTCTTCTTCGTGGACCTAAACACTTCCTCCTCCCCTCTCTGGTCTAGTCCAGGTTTCAGAGGAAGAGGAGGACTGCTCTGTCTTACTGTGTGTTTCTGCTAAACTTGGAGATGGCCATTGTTATTATTATTATGATTATAAAGATGAACTTTCATGTTGCTGCTGCTATACAAAAAACGGACCTTCTGCCATAGACCTGAAACCTCAACAAAGCCGGGCGTTAGCTAGCCGCAGTGCCCCGTGAAAACTCGACCGACCTCCTGCGACCTTGACTGCAACTTGATCACAACAAAGCAAAAACAACACAAAAAATCACAGGAGGACTTAGTGAAAACACTCCTACCTTCATCCGCTCACCGACCCGTATCTCAGACTGGTTGGTTGGTTTCTTTGCTTTTGCTTCATAGGGCTTGATTCATGTTGTGTTTTGTGACTGTCTAACTGTGAATACTTCAGAACTTGTTTCTTTCAGTTTATTCCCTTCATATTTTCACCCTCTGGAGGAAACAGGAAGGGATGTTTTCATGGAGCCTTGCACCTTCACTGTGGTACTTGAAATCAGGCCAACAATTACACACTTAGACCACTCAATGGACAAAATAGTCCAGTTGTAACACTGATTTGTTTTATGATGGATGAATATTAATTTGATTCTAAAGGAAAGAGGGAGGAGGTGACACTGAATTTCTGCAGATACCTTTTAAAAGAGAAAGGAAATCCTTCATCTTATGGCTTTTAGCTATGTTGATATTACACCTTATGAAGGTTGTTTTTGTTGTAAGTGATGAACATTATATTTATATAATATTCCAGTGGACCTGTTGACCTGCTTAGAGTTCAGCCACAGCCTCTTTGTTAAAGGAAACATTTTACATGTTGGGCAAAATGCTTATTTGCTTTCTTCTTTTGAGTTTGATGAGAGATTGATACCACCTTCTTATGTGAATATTAAATTTGAAGCTTGAGACAGCAGTCGATTAGCTTAGCATAACGAGTGGAAGCTGAGGGAAACGGTGAGCCTGTCTCTACAAATATTGAGAAATTCCACCTACCAGCACCCATAAAGTTTACTGATTAACACATTATTTCTTTTTTCAATTCACAAAAATAAAAAATAGATTTACGGATAGTTATTGCTGTGAGGAGGGACTTCCTGGAGTCACTTTGAGTTGGTTGACCCCCCCCTCATAAAACTACTAATAACTACTACTAATAATTTTTGCACTGGCAAGTTTAAGGAGTTAAACAAGCATATAATGTGTTAATTAGTCATATGTTGTTACATTTGGACACAGCCAGGCTCGCCGTTTCCCCCCGTTTCCAGTCTGTGTGCTAAGCTAAGCTAATCATCTCCTGGCTCCAGCTGTACGTACCATCCAGACATGAGCGAGAAAACAATCTTCTCTCTGCAGAAAAGCAAAACGTGGAGCTATTTCTTTTCAGAGTTGTGACATCGTGAGGAGCAACTCTTGTTTTTGTTAACCACTACTTAGTGTTGTCTCTTGGTACAGTTGCTAACAAAAAAAGCCAAATTGATTTGAGTTGCTCAAAGCGTCTGGTTTTATCCATTAACGCCTGTAGAACTGAACAAGTAGAAAATGAACAAAGAGACAAGCGTGACTTATATCCTCTCGAGGCTTTGCTCTGTGTTCTCTGCTTCGATTCTGCTTTCTTCTCTGTTCGACTGTCATGTCACAGAGATTTGCTTCTTTTTTTTTTGCACACCAAGCGAAGTCATCTGTGATTTGAAGGGGGGAAGTTCTCTGTGCATGTATGCATGTTTGGCAGCCCCTCCCCACCCCCCCTCGACTTGCACTGCTGAAGTCAGACGAGACAGTGAAAGAGATGTGGTGTGTGTTTTTTTGCAATGCAGTTGATAATCATAGCATTTCACTGGTGATGGTTTGTGTTGGCAGCCCACAGTGAGTGTGTATCACATGCACTGGATGACGAGCGCTCCCGGGCCACAGAGCGGAGGACATGTGGAGGTCTTTCACAAACACAAAACCTACATCCAAACTTTCAATGATTTACATTTGCGTGCAATGTCAGAACCACCACGTCAATTTCAGATTAGTTTGAAATGTTTAAAATGTAAATTATTTAATTTATGGCAGATTAGATGTAGAATTTAAAATTTTGTTTTTTGTTTTGTACTTTTTCACAAAACTGGTATCTTTGTTTAAAGTGTGCTGATCGCTAAATGACACGAGAGAAATATGCAAAGAAAAAAAAAAAAAAGACCCAACTAGACGAGGAGGAGAGAAGGAAGCCACAACCTTTAACCAGTGCTCCTACAAGTGAAGTCACATTTAACAAGAATAGTTAAAAATGTATGCCTTTTGAAATATAGGAAATCCCACAACATAACATTTGAGATTCACTGAGGTACAATCAATTTTTCTTCAAATTTGCACCACATTTTTTGTCTTTATTCAATTGAATAGGGCCGATTACGCATTTTGTTTGAGTGTGCTGCGATCGCCTTCTTTAACCCCAACATGAGACTGTTGATTATCTGGGAAATTCTGCACTTTTGGGATACTTAGATTTATTATTTATTATCTTATTTCTCTTTTAGTCTGTTTTAAGGTTACTCCGGGATGTATCCTAGAGTTTCTCAACCAGTGAACCAGTTTGGTTACTTGGTTTGGAAACACAGAATCATCATCAGTTGTTTTGTCAAAAAACATTTTTTTTGGAGCAGATGATGTGATGCTGGTCCCTCAGATTAAAACACGATTGAGTGTCTTTCAGTTTCATTTTCAATCAAGCTGATTTCAGGTAGAAATCCCAACATCCTGACTCGCGGATGGATTCAGTCTCAATTTACCCCCTTCAGAAATGTGTTTTTAAGAAATGGAGATCCTACCATCATCAATCCACAGCCATAAGTTACCACATATAATAGGTTTCAAATGGATAAACAGGGTTCAACAACCATTTAGACAAATTCAGTGACAACATATATAAAATAGAAAAATGTGCACCCCAAAATATATACATTTTCAATAGTTGATTAGTGTTATTTGGATATGGCTTTTAATCCATAGAGGGCTGCAAGTGCGTTAGTGTGTTAACTCGCATGCACAGATGCATCTGTTTTAGAGAGAAAGGTGAAGCAGTCAGTTGTTTGAGTGTGGGAGGAAAAGGTTTGACGCGTCAGCAACCGGATGAACCTGGACCACAAGCAAAAAGGACATTTGTGAAATTATACTGCAAAGCATACACACATGTACAACATACACACATGTATACATATACATTTTCAATATTCATTTGACTTAGATCTTAATTGCAATACCTACATTATTTTCTGTTACGGCAACCAAAAGCAGATGCCTGGCAACCACTTTTAGAAGTGTTGAACCCTTATAAATGTGGATTTATTATCTGCAGAAAGGAACAGAGCCACAGTTGGAGTTTAATATTCAACACAACTTACCCCAACAGTCCTTGTTAGTCAGTCAGGAGACGTTTTCATCCTGTTTCTTGAACTGCAGCTTGGAACCTAAAATGTGTCTAAATGTTCTAATGAAGTTGGAGAAAAGGTTTAGTCTCCCCGTCCTGAAATGCTGTGTAAACAATGATGAAGCTGTGCATCCACCTCCCTCCTCATTACAGTTTGATGATGATACTGTCAGCGAAAACTTCCTGTGGGAAGAGCTGCTTATTTCAAATAGCATCTGGGATTTCTTTTATGGGGAAAAAGTCATTTTTACCAAACACAACTGAACCACTGAGATCTTCCCAAAAAGAAACAAGACAAAGTGCCCGAGTTTAATTCTTGGTCAGGTTGTAACAAACACCGCTTCCCTGACTTTAGACTATTTGAAGTGGTAATCAAGCAGTCACTAAGGGGGGGACATTTGGGACTTTTACCTCATTGCCCGTGTCAAAGTTCTCCATCTGCCTCAGAAAGGATGTTCTTAAGGTTTTCGACGAGTACCAGTTGACTTCAAAGCCAGACCACAGCACCACAAACAAACAATACAAAAATAAGGAAAGAAAAGGCAAATGACAATCTTTAGAAAGGTGTAATTTGCTCACTGTGTGTCTGTCTGCTGTATCCAGTGGGGCGGACTGGGAGATGAACTGTTAACCGTAATCAGAGCATTCATACTCCAAAACTCCTTCACTGGCTGAGCAAATGGCGGACACATTTCTATTTTTTTGTATTACACAATTAGTATTATTATCAATCATTTTTAATATTATTTTATACATATATTTTGTAGTGCAAGTAAAGTGGTCTTTTATTAAAAGAGATTTTGTACAATATTCCAACAACTTAACTTCTGTATGCCTGTACTGCACATTCCAAACATGGATGTCAACCAACACGGGACCTGACCGCCATCACCACAAACAATTATATTTCATCTTACAAGTCTTTTCTGCAACAACTTTAGAAAAGATTTAATAATTCCAGTTACATGGTGACCTTTACTGCACTTGGCCAAAGTTGCTGATATGCTTTGATATTAAGCTTCTGTAAAACCTGCAGCTTGTTGACTGTGAGCTTTGAATCTCCAGGGGAAAACAGTGCATGCTGAAGACAAGTTGAGGTCCTAAAAACTGGCTTGTCTTTTCAAGTGGGGCCTTGAAATTAAGTTGTTTTACTCAAAATGACCACAAGATAATTGACCACAAAGAAGGTTCTTTTGTTCGAGAGTTAAAGGCTGCCTATCAATTTATTCTTTATTTTAAAAAACATTTCAACCAATTCTAGGAAGCTGATCTCTGTATGAAAAGACGATGACATTAATCTCAAACTACTGTGACTGATCTTAGGAGTCCAACTCCCCCCATGCAGTGCAAAAAGTGTTTGACTAGACTGTTACTTTATATTGTATTCATTTAATTGTTCGGTTTCATTTACTTAGATTCCTTCTCCTGACATGGTGTAAATCTTGAAAGGAGGGGGAATGTGCTTATTGACACATACTTGCCGAGTATTGGATGAGAAGAACAATAATTGATCATCTCATCTAAATTTCGAAGAAAGCAAATAAGCACATTTCCACAATGTCAAACTCTTTTAAAATAAATATAACCTCACTATTCCCTATGGCAGCAACATATTTTTTTTACGTTTCTGATTAGTGGATCATGGTTTCGGACTAATGCTGATGCAGCAGAGTTTATAAAGCCATTGAGAGGATCTGAAAGGGCTGCAGGGAAGCTTCTAGATGTAAACCTGAAACCATCAGCTGAGCTGTGGAGCCGGTCAGGTCCCTAAAGTTCACACACAGTTCTTGAGCCAGTCTGGTCAGATGTATAGCTCAACACACACATATTTTTAAAAGTAAATGAAAGGAGGAAAAGTAATAGACCTTTTCGTTTTGTTTTATATCAGTGCAGAGAGAACAGCACCTGTCAACATTTTAAAAATGGCTTTCCGGGCCGTTTTTCTTTTCTTTTTTTTTTTTCTTTTTTCTGTTCCTTTTCATTGGTGCATTAAATTCCTTAATTTGTTTATTTTTGAAAGATATTTGATTCTTTTATTTTCTCTTTCTGTCTTTTACCTGACTTTGTACTGGACTCTTGATTGTCTTGATTTCCTCTGCCGGGGCTTTGTACCTCCAGTAATACCAATGTGAAACCTGTATTCTCCTCATGATTTGACTCAGTGGAAGTGTGATGTTTACATGTACAGATTTTTGCGATTCTTTCTGGTTTTGTTTCTGTTTTTTTTTCCTCTCATCTCTCCATTATTATTATCCCCCCCCCCCCCCCACCCCATTTCAGTTAATCTGACTAGTACCTTACATGCTGAAGGGAAATGGGACTGCGTCCAAACACAATTATCACCATTTACACATGCATAAGCCTATCGCATGAGGGGACATGTTGAGGTTTTGAATTTCAGTCATCACTTTTCTTCACCAGACACATGCTTTAGATGTTTGTTTTTTTAGCATCCTTTTAGAAATGCCTTGTCAGCATTCAGTTGCACCAACGTTTCATTGACAAATGCAACTGCTAGTTTGTGTGTGATTATCAGTTCACTTAGTGGCAACAGTTGAGAATTTTCTTTAGTGTTTTGGTGAAGAAATGTCACACGGCTGAAATTGAAAAACAAGTTTCCCCGTGAAGAAACCGATTGTTTTGGGGGGGAGGATGGGAAGAGTCGAGCTGTGTGTTTGTTTGGCTCAGAGGGGGGTGACCTTTGACCTCTCGGCTGACTCCACAGCACACAATGACCCTCCACTGGTGTGCCCAGGATCCGGTGGAGATGATTCCTCAGTGAATGATAAGCCATTACAGACCCAGTGTCGGGTCTCTTAGTCTATTAGTATATTTAGCAAACTGCAGATGACAAAACTCAACCTCAGGAAGAAAAAAAAGGACATCACTTTTGTAAAAACACGTCCAACCGAAGGCCCATTTCCCTCTCTCTTTGATACCATATAAATTATATCAAAAATTCTTTTTATATTTATTGTGTTTATTATTATATATAACAGTGGATACTTTTTTTCAAGTACTTGTGGCTAAATATTTTGATTCTTTAGAAAAGTGTTGATAATATATGTGAAGCAACTTAAATGATGGCGGGAAAAAAATTAATAAAAGAACTGTAGGGTTATTATTTTTGTTTGTTGACTACGTTGGAGCGGTACAGGCGTGTTTGTTTAGCCCAACAACGAGAACATATCACTCTGGTCCATGACAAAGAAACCAATGATTGAAAAACTGAGCTTTCTCTCTGCTAAGGCTGAAATGTTTCTGGACTTTAAAAACATTGTGACCATGAAGTTTTTTTGTTTGTTTGTTTTCTTCCAAGCTGTATGTCACAAAGCTAAATATACTAATAAAACGGTGTGCTATCTATTTGACAGAGCAACGCCTTTTCTTTTATATTCCAGACTAGAAGTGCACTGATCACGCTAGTCCTTGATGAATGGAAAGTAACATTCACATAAGTACAATTTGGAGGTACTTGAGTATTTTTATTTACTGTTACTTTCTACATTACTCCAGAGGGAAATGTTGCACTCTTTACTCTACTACACGTATTCAACAGCTGTAGTTACTTTTCATTAAGGGGTAACTGAAGTATTTATTCAACCTGGAGAAAGCAATCGGTTCAGTATTGAGAGAGGACGCTGCGGCCAGCAGCCGCTAAACCGTCTGAAAGGTAATCGCTCATTTGACAACATTATAGAAAGGACTCTTCAGAGACACAAACAAACATTACTAAAGTTACCCTTTAATACACTGTTAAAGATTAAACCAGACATTTTTTACTTTTTGGGCTTGTGACCTTTAACTATTTTGTGAGCATTTCCTCTCAATACTTCTCAAAGGATTTCATTTAAATAAGAGTTTAAGGCCCAAAGAGGTCAATTTATCTAACATCACAAAAAATCAAAGATTAGAGAAAAGCTTTCATACAAATTTGTGGATCAGAACTAGATTTGACACAATATCAGATTTTCATTAAGTGATTTTTGGAGCCAAAGTAATTCACAATACAATATTATTGTGATACAAAAATCTCTTAATATATTCTATCTGTCAAATTCATCTTTAAATTTGATGGTTATGCATTTTGTCTCTATTTCGCAAATAAAGGTGTAAAGAGAGTTTGTAAGTATAACTACAACATACAATTATTTAAGAGGCGCTGGATTATCTACACAGTAATATCATATGTATTTTTAACATGATATCATTATTTTTCTTTCTAGGTATAATGGCTATAGTAAATACTGGTATGTTGTGATATCTCTCAGTTTCTTCCTCCACATTAATCAGATCAGACCCCAAAGGATTAACTGGTTCCATTAGAGGGGCTCAACCCCAAAGTTGGGAACCACTGAACTATCTAACGGTGAATAAAGTGTTTAAAACCAGCAGTGATCAACAACAACAGCAACATACTGCTCCAACATTGATGCATCAGAATCAACAAGTACTTTTGCTTTTGATATTTAAGTGCATTTTGGTGAAATCCTTTTACGGATTTGGAATAAACAATCGTGTTATTGCTTCCATCACTATCAGGAAGCTCACATAAAAGTTCAAAGCTTTCTCTTTCTCATTCCTCCTTTTCACTTTTTTTATCATGGAAACTGAGCAACAGTCTGTGATATGAAGACTTAGTTCATTAGACTCCTCTGACGTAACTCAGAACCAACGTGTACGCTGAGACACTGAGCCTTTCGCGAATTTAAAGATTAAGATTAGGGCTCAAACTGAAAAGCTTTCATGTTGGATTAGAACCAGTTTTTCTTAGTCTCTCCACTTTTCTGCTACCTCAAGATAGTAAAGGCTAACTGCCTGATTAATGTATAAGGATGTACTTCAACTTCATGACTTCCCTTAAAAGACTTTTGTTTTTTGTCTCAAATGGTACTAAAACATTAGGGAATAGTGTTTTGTTTGGCAGACTAATTCACATGTAGTGCTCTAGTGAGTGTTTGTGGCAGCAGGAAGGTGAATGTGGGATTGAGTCAAAATGCAGTTTGTGTGTTCATAATGAACATGGGACCCAGTGTGGATCAGTGATGTGTTTTTAATGGAGCTCTATGGCACAGAGGAACAAGATGTATCAGGCTTTGATACACACACACACACAATACTTGTTAGTAAAGTTATTATACAAATGACAATTTAACACACATTTTGGACAGATAGCTCATCTTTTACTGTTTTTTTCTCAGATGGTCCTCACATTTGAACGGTGTGCTTAATTTAGAGCAACACAACTAAACCTCTCTTCCAAGAGTCAGTGGCATCATTTGTGGCACCAACCGAGCACCGTGGAAAGCCTTGGTGCCTTTTAAAAGAAGCAAAAAAAAACAATAATGAGAAATCACCTTCTGAGGTCATTAGTTGGACTGAAAACCCGCTGACTGCATGTGTCCCCAAAATGTACCTGCTCCAAAAGGTATCACACATTAAGGCTAAGATTGACTAAATAAATTGGCATGTGTAGCTGGTGTTAAATGGTCCCTTCTTTAAGTACAGGACATAATTGAATTACACTCCTCTTTATTTCATCAATTCATTTGGAGCTGGACCTCCACCTAAAATGTATTCAAGTTCAATGATGCCTGAAGACAAATGTAATGATTTTGATTCTTTATGCAGAAACTCATGATGATTTATATTTTATACGTGGTGCGAAGTTCATGCTACTTCGTGGTGAACGAGGGTATTCGTATCTTGCTGTAATGTTGCAGGACAGATGCAGGTCTGAAAGGCACAGAGGGAGGACCGAATGGTACAAAGGCTGCAGTCATTCGACTCCACAGTCTCTAAACTACAATAACTGACTCGCAGTTAGTTGTGTGCCTTCACCAGCCAGTCAAACTGTAGTTTCTTACTTGTCTGTCCAAAATGTGTGTTAAATTGTCATTTGCATATGAATTATTGAGTTATTGCAAAAAAAAAAATGTGTTTAGTGAGGTCCCAGTTACCTTTGACCACCAAATTCTTGATGTTTGTGCCAATTTTGAAGAAATTAGTTTAAGGCGTTCCTGCGATGTCACGTTCACGAGAATGGGACATACGTACGTACGATGGACAACCCGAAAGCATACTGAGGCCGGCACAAAGGCATGATAAAAAGGAAAAGGAAGATGAGATTAACATATTTGATCACTTAAAGACTCTACAGTTATTTAGTCTTAATGATCCTGATCATACAGACTTGGACTGCTGCGAATGATTATTTTCATTACTGAATAATCTGCAGGTTATCTCAATTAAATAATTGAGGCTATATAATGTCAAACATAGTGAAAGCATGCCAATGTAAGCCTCAAGTGCCCGAGCTGTTCGACCAACAGACCAAAGTCCTAATATGTTCAATTTACAATCATGTAATTAGAAGCAGAGAATATTTGGACATTTTACTTGAAAAGTGCTTTAAAAGGGAATTCATCGATTATCAGTATATATACTGGAGTTTTATTTCCTGTTGAAGTTTTGACAAATTTGATGTTGCTTGATTTAAAAAAACACTTTCCAAACTGTGTAAAATAACATTTTACAAATAAATACATATACAGTATAACTGTAAATGTTATTACATTGAAACAGAATAGGTTTCAAGATTAGTAATGCTTAATGCTAAATGTTACCCCTGTGTGTGTGAGGTAATTTTAGAATTGTAACACTTTTTTTTTTGCAGGACTGAAAATGTGTCATCCTCAACATTTGTTGTGTTATGGTTTCAAAAAGTATGAAGACAGTCAGAGAACATTTAGATACCAAATTGGATGAAATGACATTCAATTATCAAATGTCTTGAACATATTTGCTGCTGGTTTGAGTTGAGCCCAGCATGTTTACGTCTGGCTCCGCCCCGGATGTTCAGGAAGCCAGAATTATTGTTCTCCCATGATGAGATAAGATAAACACTTTCTAAGTATATGCAAAGGTATATTACATACAGTGAATATCCGTCATTCTGAAGATGCACATTGTCCTCACGATGTAAAACAGATAAATACAATACAACAGAGTAGAACTTGACATACTCTGTTGTTGGAAAATCCTGTTTAGCAAACACAGACTCCATCGTTGACACAATCAAAATGACCTTCAGGGAAAACTGTCCACGAGCCTAACAGAAACACGCACGCACGCGCACACAAAAGCACAAACGCAAACACACGCCCATCAGGGCCCTCCTCCCTGTCAGTACGCAGGTGTGTCAGCCTCAGTCGTTTGCAGAGCGCCAAACCCAAACTTTTTACGCGCCGTGCGGCCGCTTCACCTTCAGCTTGCTCTTTCCCATTTGAGCATCAGCTGCTGCAACGGTGTTCCCGTTCATACCAGATTGCGATGGATTAAAATGTCTTCGGGTGCCGTGCTCACATTCCCGGTTGGTCTTGTGTCGCACCGCCGACTCCTCGCAGGGAACCGATCCGATTTGGATGCCCTCCATTGCCGTTTCCGCATTCCCGCAGCTGCCGTGACCGGAGCAGGCGCGGAGCTCAGATCCGTGATCGCGACAAAAAAAACCGGTTCCTCCGGCTAATCTACCCAAGCAGTGCTGTCGCTGCATTATGTTTCCAGCCACGGGAATAGAGGGAACCCGGAGGGCTGAACGGCTGGTCACTGCGGGCTGTAAAAGGCCGTTTTCAGCGGACTGAGTAAGTCTGAACCGCGCGTCTTATTGATCGCTGTCACGATCAAACCTGAAAGAACCCCGCCGCCGCTCTCCTTCATGTCCCGGGATGGAGAGTTGCTGCCGCTCCTGTATGCCGTGTTTAGGCCGGCTGTGGGACTGCATATGGCCCGACTTCCGCTACCCCAACGTCCCCAACAACAACAACCATGTCATCGCCAATCCGGCTGCGCAGGCGGCGGAGATCCGCACCGTGTCCGGCGACATCCGCATCCCGTCTCCCAAGAAGCGGCCGGTGCAGCTTTACGCGGCGCTCTTCGACTTCGAGGCCCGCAGCGACGACGAGCTGACGGTGAAGGAGGGGGACAAGCTGTCGGTGATCGAGAAGCGGGGGGAGTACGTGCTGGCCAAAAAGCTAACCGGGTCCCTGCAGTCCGGACTGATCCCGGCGAACTACGTGGCTCTGCTGCAGGACGAGTTCGCCAAACACAAGTGAGTGTTGAAAATGCAACCTGTGCTCTTATTATTATCACAATTTGTCCCCACAGCTCTTCTCTGTTCCTAAATGACTACTGATGATATGCCGTGAGTCAGTGAGGATGTGTCACAGCATTCCTTAGCCCACAAAAGGTTGACAGAATATTCAAAGAACACGTTTGGAAACACAGAGGGACATTTAAAGGGCCGGACGGTTCAACAAGTGTATTTTACACCGTATATGAACATCGGCATGAAACATGTTTTCATTCTCTGCTGTTGAAGACTTTCTTGTGTTGATACAAAAATATCAAACGGGTTCAGTCACTAATTAAAGCCACTAAAAGGGCTCAATGTACCTGTTTGATATCACCAACAATCTTGGAGAGAAATCATGTAATTTGATCTGATTTGGCTTATAAATGCCTTTCTGATGGATTTCTGCTCTTGAAGTCTGCTTTAAATCATATATTGAGCTGAAACGATAGTTCATTTGTTTTGCCAATCAACAGCAATTAATTGGCAGCTGTTTTGATCAGTTCACAAATTTACTTATTCAAAGTCTCCATTTGGCTGTTTTTCGTATTGATTGATCTGCTGTTTCTATGTCATTTTAAATGTAATATTTATTGAGTTAGTTGACCAAATGATCAATGGAAACATTTTCTGCAGCTATTTTACAAGTTACAAAAAAAACGTGTATATACATATACTATATACATGTGCTGGGTCCCCTTTTGTCTAGTCAAGGGTATAAGGAGGAGCCTTGCATCAGCATCAAATTGACATGGAATTCAACATGGAATTGATATGAAAAGATTGTCACCAAACAGCAATCCAGCTATTTTACTTATTATCGTGCTGCTAACGAGTATTGTCATTAGATTGCTTTCTTAAATAATGATTTTATCCTTGATAAATCTGAAAATAGTATTACAAAATAAATTATAATTGAAAAATAAAAATGACTTTTGTTGGACTGAGATTCCAAAACCCAAAGATATTTAATATACTGTCACCGACGACTAAACACAAAAAAATATTCTCATTTGATAAGGTGGAACATTTGCCATTTAGGATATAAGATTAATAGTATGCATAGTATTTGCATCTTGCTTATCCATTTTAAAAACTAATAACTTAACGTGGAGCCTGCTGGTATCCTCATCGCGTCCAAAGCAAAGTTGAGCACAACTGTTTGGAGGTGAAACAACAACCTCTGCTGCTGTTGAACCAGACTGGAGCTAAAAGTAGCCCAGAAGCTGTAACTGTAGGTCCTCCATTATTCATTCAGCCTGCAGGGAGTCATCATGTTTCAGCACACAGCTCTGCCTCTTTTGGTTGACTTCTCTGTCTGTGTTCATGCTGCCAATCGAACACTGATCCCAAATGTCCCACTGTCCTCAAACACAACACTGAAACTGAAGAAAGGACATCATAAAAATAATAACATCACTGATTTCTTTACGATAATGTTGAAGCTTTATTCTTTGTCCCAATGATGAACGTCAACCCATGACAGGAATTATTTCAAGCCGAAGAATAAGCAACTAAAAAGATCAAAGCATCAGTTCTTATAATAATCCAGTTATGAGTTCATGCTGCTTTCTGCTATTTATTATCTCCTCCATCATCACTGTAACATTCCTATAAAGAGATAAGCTCAGCTTCAAGTCGGTATACAGTACTGAGAGGTGTTATATCAATAAGAGACAAGTGTGTGCCTGTGTGCTAGAGATGGCAGGTAAACTGTTTTAATTAGTAATTTTAAAGTTGGGAAACGTTTCCCCTGTGATAAGGCTTTAGGATATTCTTATAATATTTCTGTGATTCACAATACATTATGACCTACACCGTAATGAATTTACAGTAACTTAATAGATTTTTCTTTTGGTCCGCACATAATTTAACGTCATTGATTAGTTGGTTCATCCATCCTTTTATCAATGAAATGTCTGATAATGTTGAAGAGCTCCAAGATAATGATTCAATTCAGTTTATTTTGTATAGCACAATATTACGAATTTGCCTTTACAATCTGTACACATATGACATCCCTGTCCCAGGACCTCACTTCAGATCAGGAAAATCTCCCAAGAAATAGAAAAAACCCTTTCACGGGGGAAAAAGGGAAGAAACCCTCAGAGCAACAGAGGAGGATCGCTCTCCCTTGTTGGACAGAAGCAATCAATGTCATGTGTACAGAATGAGCAGCGTTACAGAGTTACATAAACACATTCAATGAATATGACAATGTATGAATGGACCTCCACAATCCATGAAACAAAAGGAGGTAGAGAGGGGGGGGGGGGCATCAGCAGGGGCCATGACAGGAGGCCGGCCCACCAGGTATGAGGCATCAGACATCAGACACAGCCAGGTCCAATGGACCCTATGAGACGTGAAGTCACAACGACTCCGGGGAGGAAGCAGAGTTAATAAGGTGCAATGGAGAGATGTGAATTCATCCATAAGTAGAGAGAGAAGAGGAGATAGGTGCTCAGTGTATCCTAAAACGTCCCCCAGCAGCCTGTAAGCCTATAGCAGCATATCAAGGGGCTCGACCAGGGCAAACCTGATTCAGCCATAACGATAAGCGTTATTAAAGAGGAAAGTCTTAAGTATATTCTTAAATGAGAAGACTGTGTCTGCCTCCCGGACTGAAAGTGGAAGCTGGTTCCATGAAAGAGGAGCTTGATAACTGAAGGCTCTTGCTCCCATCCTACTTTTTAGGACTCTAGGAACCACAAGTAACCCCGCATTTAGTGAGCGCAGCTCTCTAGTGGGGCAATATGGTACTACAAGCTCCTTAAGATATGATGGTGCATCACCAATCAAGACTTTGTAGGTGAGGAGAAGAATTGTAAATGTGATTCTTGATTTTACAGGGAGCCAGTGCAGAGCATACAGGAGTAATGTGATCTCTTTTCTTAGTTTTTGTGAGTACACAAGCTGCAGCATTCTGGATTAACTTAAGAGACTTATTAGAGCATCCTGATAATAAGGAGTTGCAGTAATCTAGTCTGGAAGTAACAAACGCGTGAACCAGTTTTTCTGCATCTTTTTGAGACAAGATGTGCCTGATTTTTGAAATGTTACGTAGGTGAAAACATGCAGTCCTTGAGATTTGCTTAACGTGAGAGTTAAAGGACAAGTCTCGGTCAAAGATAACACCGAGATTCTTTACAGTGGTGTTGGCTGCCAGGGCAATGCCATCTACAGAAACCACATCACCAGATAATTGATCTCTGAGGTGTTCAGGGCCCAGTAAAATAACTTCAGGTTTGTCTGAGTTTAACATCAGGAAGTTGCAGGTCATCCATGTTTTTATGTCTTTAAGACATTCTTGAATTCTCCTCTGGTTTGATCGATAGATATAATTGGGTATCATCTGCATAACAATAAAAATGTATAGAATGTTTCCTGATAATGTTGCCCAAAGGAAGTATATATATATATATATATATATATATATATATATATATATATATATATATATATATATATATATATATATATATATATATATGTATATGGTAAATAAAATTGGTCCAAGCACAGAACCTTGTGAAACTCTGGTTAACGTTGGTGGTCATCAAGGCTTCATCGTTTACAAATACAAATTGAGATTGATCTGATAAATAGGATTTAAACCAACTTAGTGCGGCACCTAAAATGCCAATCGACTGATCCAGTCTCTGTAATCGGATGTCATGATCAATGGCGTCAAACACAGCACTATGATCAGACCAAGTCCAAAAATATCAAGTTTGAAGTGATAAAGAATGGCAATAAAAATAATAATGAATAATGGCAGAAACAACTGATTTAACTCTCCATTGATTTGTTTAAGCTCCTTTTTATTTATACTCCTGTATCCCTGCCATATTTCCATAGAAACCTCTTGTAAAGGTACATTAATCCTAAATATATCACTACTGTACAATATGTCTAGGTTCTGTTATTCAGGAGCCCTGCTGTTTCTTGATTAGCAGGCTATTGTTACTGTAAGTGAAACCTGAATGTCAGGCAGAGCGGGCACGCCCTCCCTGATAACTTAAAGTACATAAAGGTCAGTTTCTGTTTCGGAACAAGCAGGCGCGACTAAACAACACTTTAGCTCTTCAAGCTTCTGAATAACAAATCCCAACAAAGTATTCACTGTTACACAGAATGTATTGATGCGTATCAGTGGCGGAGTGGTTAGTAAAAGTACTAATACCACACTGTGAAAATACTACGGTACAACATTACTATTACTCATGCATTAATGTTTAAAGCTACTAAAAGGAACTTTTAATTTAGTTATGAGGCATTCAAAGTGCTTTTAGAAAACCTCCATGTTGCTCCCGCTCAGTCCTGGTTGTCCCGTGCCGACCTTTCCTCCAGCGGGCCCAGCTATACGGCCTGGGCCTTCAGCAGCGTGCTGTCGTCTCCCAGCAGGCGAGGCTCTGCTCCTGACAGAGGAGACGCTGCTGCCGGGCGCTCTCCTCTTCCCGCTTGAGTTCCAACGGCAGGTGGACGGCGGTGGGCTGGTCGGGCCAGAGGCCCCGCACTCTCTGGTGACCTTTCAGGTGAACCTGAAAGGTTTTGTCTGATTTAAGTGGGGAATCGGACCCGATGGCAATCATTAAGAATAACAAAATATAACTGGCCAATCTTCTCACTGTAACATAATACATCAATCTACACGGTTAATGTATTTCCAATTTATGCTAAAGCGTGACATCATGCACACAGTGGGGCTGCAGATAGAGGCTGAACATGCTGCTGCAACCGATATCTGTGTCTGTGTATTTACCTACATACAGGTTTAGTGTGTGTGCTTCTGGATGTCCACTTTTACATGTAACACATTCTTCTTGTCTTTGTTCACTCCCTTTTTTATTAATTTGTCCATTTACTTCCATCTTTCTCTGTTTTCATAAATTATCATGTTGTTTGTATTGTTCTGAAATATCTGATCGTCCATTTATCCCACAATCATTCTTCATCCATCTTGTCCGTGTGTCTTATCTGTCCGCTTTGAAGGTGGTATTATGGGAATATAAACCGTGTGAAAGCTGAGAAGCTGCTGCTGGCTTCCCAAAACAAAGATGGCTCCTTCCTGGTTCGCATTAGTGAGAGTCACAGCGATGAGTACACAATCTCTGGTAAGTGGCACCGCCCATCCATCCACCTATTCACAAAAGTGACCCCTTTCCTCATTTTCTTTGTCTTTCATCTTTCTCTGTTTCTCATCCTGTATTCTTTATATTTATTACACATCCTTCTTCAAACTATTCTTCACACTCCGACTTGTTTAATTCCTTGTTTTTTTTAAAAAATTTATGGAGCTGAATCTGAACCTAATGCAGTGAATTAAACCAGTTGTAAAAATACATTCTGATTAAACTAATATTAAACTCTCAGGGACAAATTCACAAAAGGGATTGTGCAGCTTTTGTGGCTGCTAAACCTGCACAAATAAGACCTCAGAAATTGTTATAACCTTCAAAGCACCTGTAAAAGGGTGAAATGCACCCGAACTGTGCTGCCAAGACAACTGTCTCACAGCTCATGTGCTATCTGCACATATTTAAATGAATTAATATGCAAATGTTTGCCTCAAAATGTGCCCCTCTCTATGCAGATGAGCCTCATTGGAGTCTGATTCTTAAAATCAACATGCAGCCACAGTGAAACTATTAGCGTCTTAGAGAATTAGTGGTCGCTGAAGCAGATTTAAAAGGGGCGTCCGCTCAAACTCATTTATTATGGGATCAAGTGACATTTGTGTGATGAAAAATATATGATTAAAGCTTCCCGACATTCTGAAAATAAATGAGAACAAAATGAAAAGTTAAGGCTATATCAAATGAGTCATTAAATATTCTCCTCCCTCTGCAAAAAAAAGGTGAAATTTGCACTAATCTGCAAAACTTAACAGGCTTGTTTACACAGTAATATCATTATCTTTTGTGAATGGGACCTTGGCAGATGGTGGTTGCAAGCGGTGCACAATTTATGGTACCGTCAGCGGCCACAATCTATTCTTCTAGAATTTGTCTCTGACTTTCACTCTATGGAAATTCAAGATTTTCCAGAAACTCTATGACACTGGCTGAGAGCAGGATAACAGTAAAGAGTAGCACATGCATCCAAGTATGGGGTCAGATCAGGCTCAATAATTGCAAATGCACACAGAAGGATTTACAAATAAATTAGACTCTCAAATGCACGCAGAACGACGTGTCTGTGTTTATTTATTTGACAATTGCACTGCATTTGTTTGTGGATTGCTTCACATGTGTGTGTGAATTTATGAGACTCCCCTGCGGTGGATGGATTCGCAAATGCATTTTTTTTTTAAACGGACCTATCTGTAGCCAATCAGATGTCGCCCTCATTTTCAGCCAATCACATGAGCGTCATTCGCTTTATTTGCGCCTTAGAGGGGCGTGGCTTATCTCCGTGGCTTTACTCCGTGGAAACAGTTATAACTTCCGTTTTCCACTATCTGCTTTATACTTGTTGTGGACATCCCATAAACGTCGGAACATCTAACGCCCTCGTGTTTGCGTTCATAACATTAATGTTATGAACATCTCTCTATCTCTCTATCTATCTCTCTCTCTCTCAAAGTCTGAATGACAGCTGGCGAACTTTTCGCTTCGCTCTATTCGCGTCATTCGTGCCGCGCCAAGATTTTCTACAAGATTATACTGAACTTTCAATAACTTACAACAATGGGGGGGGTGTATACATTAATTGTGTATCCCTCTGCAAATTGCGCAACTGTAACGCTGGCAGCCCCGTGGGGAGGGGAGGGGGAGATGCGCTCATGTGATTGGCTGAAAATGAGGGCGACATCTGATTGGCTACAGCTAGGTCTATGTTAAGAAAACGCATTTGCGGATCTAGCCACGGCAGGGGAGTCTCATAAATCCGTACACACATGTGAAGAATCCACAACCAAATGCAATTCGATTGACAAATAAATAAACACAGACACGTCGTTCTGCGTGCATGTGTGAGTCTAATTTATTTGTAAATCCTTCTGTGTGCATTTGTAAATCAAACATATTTGCAAATTGTTCTGTGCGCATTTGTAAATCTTTGTTTGCATTTGTAAGTCTCTCTATGTGCATTTGCAATTATTGAGACTGATCTGACCCCATATCCAAGAGCCATCCATAACGTCAGTTACCAAGTAAGTCTGCATCAGCAACATCTTTGAGTGTATAGATTTGATTTGATGAATTCAACTTCTCATTTACAGAGGCAGCATGAAGACATGTTGTAGTCTCATCTAGCCACTTGCTAGCAGCCACATTTTATAAGATGCATAAAAGCTAAAAATATATATATTCATATTAACTGACATATTTTATGTCGTGGAAAAATAACATTAAAATGACTCAACCACAGACCTCATTTCAGGCATCTAACTGAAAACTCTTCAAAAAACCCATTAACTTCGAGATGATGAAGGGCTAAGGCAAACTAAGCTAAGGTTTTAGGACTCATTCCTGCAGCATAAACAATTTCTCAAATAAGAGAAACATAATCAGAAATTAAACTTAATCAAATGTTTTAACATCATTGATGAGCAATCGGCAATAGATTTTCTGTAGTTGTGTTTTTTCAGTATTTGCTGCACGGTTCTTCTTAAATTTAATTGATTAATTTAGTTACGGGGGTTTCTTTCTAAATGCATCAAAGTGTATGCATTTGCATGTATTTTCCTAAATTGCAGTGCTTTTGTTTTGGTGGGAATCCTGTTGTCACTTGCTGCATTTCTTCTTCCCCTCTCTGTTTCGCTTCATCCATCCTTTCCTCCAGCCACAGTCAACCTTAATCTCCCTGGCTTCAATTTTCTCTCCCTGCTCCCACGATAGAGGGCAGGAGGTGACACAACATGCCCTCGGGTAGCCATTGTAAGATTCGTGTTCAAAGCTCCGGGTCCCGTGGCCGCAGGAAATTCAGGATTCGAGTTAAAGTTTAACAATATTTAATGGCAAAGATAATACTCATGTAGCGTTCACGATCGTGGGGCCAGAAAGGAGGAACTCTCCACAGACGGAGTGCAGCTCCCAGGGAGCCACAGACCGGGGCTGTCTCGAGTCTCCAGACCAGTAGAACCATGTCTCCCCAGAACAAATGCTCGGTCGTTAGTATGGTCATGCAAATGAATTCACACCTAAAGGTTAGTTCCATTGGTCAGTTCAAAGGATGCAGCAGTTCTGTTCGCTACGCCAATTAGTAAACAGGCGAGGTCAAAGCTCACTCTTCCGGTCAAGGACAGGAAGTTCCCCTTCACAATAAAACCCTATTATCCTGCCTTCCGAATAAAAGCAACACATTAGGTTTCAATCGGCATCCATTTTAACTATTGTCTAAACAATAAAACATTCATTCATTCTCATGCATCATACAGTTAATAATTACATTTGTCATTAAAACAGAATAATAAAACAGTGATCCTCTCTTATGTTTCATAATACATTCCTCCAGAATATTCCTCATAATATCCCAAATTAATTATCATATCCATCTTTATGTATTAATTTAAAACATAAACTTCTCTTATCTACATGTGCAAATATATATAAAATCCACTACAACCTAACACCATGTTGGAGGTTGATGGTGGCAAAAACGACTGATTGCAGTTTTTTCAACTGGTACGACTTTACTCGGTGTTGACAAGAAATAAGGAATCTCTCTTGATTTTCGGATTTGGAGCTTTTTATTTCTTTTCGACAGACTGACCAGTTGCGTTGGGACGATGCGACACCGTCTAATAACAGCATCTGTTCTGCTCCCTGTTAGAGTCCAGTGCTGCAAGTGTATATATAGTTATTGATGTGTCCACACATGCTTCTGGTTATGTTAGCATAAGAGGATTAATAAAAAGATTCTTTGGTTCCAAGTCAATGCCAAAGTTTTGAAAACGTGACTGTACTCGTCTTTCTGCTGTACTGCTGGTAACGTTGGAACAGAGGATCAGACCTGGAGACTAATGGTGTCCCGGAGACGCTAACAAAAGGTCCCTGATAATGACACATTGTAAACAACAAATCTGTGTTGAAATCGGAAGTAGGAGAGATGGTAGTATGAGCTGTTAGCACCCGTTAGACGGCACAATCCTGCTTAGCTTAATAACGAATGAGTCACCATGCTAAGCAAAGCTAAGCTAATCACCTCTTGCCTCATGACATTGATTATCTTTCCTTACTCAATGTAAAAAATAAGAACTCTAACTTTGATAAATCTAACGGTTGTAAGTAATAATGTCCAAACACACATTTATGAATGAGCCCACAGCCAATTTTCTACTGGATCTCCTGAGATTTGTGACTTTAAAGCCGTAAAGTTATTTCTCCCTCTCTTCTGCATCACCTCCAGCTCATTTCTCTCTCTGCTCCATTCTTTTCTTTTCGCGCTCTGGCTTCACCATCTTCTGCATCCCCATTTTTTTCCTTTCCACTCCTCAGTCCACTTCTTTCTCTATCCAGTCCTCCCTCCCTACCCTTCCCGCCCTTCTTCAATGTCATTTATGTCCCAAAGGGAAAATGCTGCAGTTGAATGTTCAATTTTCAATGTGCTGGTCCTCTTGAAATATGCAGTACTCTGTTTGCATGCATGCTTCAGAGTGAAGTCAGAACAAACCATCAGACAATCGCACACATTCGTGTCTGATTTACTGTCTTTCCTTCGACCATATAAACACAACCATCTTCTTGTTCTTTGGGCATATGATGATATAGTTTGTATTTTTCTGTGGGGACTAAACATATGGTGTCCCTTTCTGAATCTAGTCCTTCTACATGTTGGCGTAGTTGGCTGTCAGTCAATATTTTATTATAATTCCTCGTATCCTAAAAATGACGTTCCCATATAGCTGCATTATCAATTACATTTAGAAGGAAACATATTTTCTCCAGGGTTTCCTGTTTATCAACATGTAATTGTTATCGCAGTATGGCCAGCGCAATATTTGTGGAATGTGAAATTGTCAAAACACAATTGTGCTGCAGAGAGGTCATATTCCTTGCATCATATTATACATACTTCAGAGAGCATCTTTGTTTGGTACAAAATCACAACATAATTGTTATGTAATCCAAAATGATGACACATGATCATTCCTTCTAATATCACAAACAAAGTACCTCAAATGCCATTTTCTGGTTGTGACAAAAGACTGAAATGATGAATTCCGAGTTTGATAGCAAAATATTCAGATTTTAACATACACATACTTGATGAATGAGTCATTTTATTTAGGATCTGACTATTTGTGTATTTAAACATGCAATATGTGACCAGAGTATAACTCTCTTGTCCCTCTTACAGCCCGAAGTGAGGGAAAAGTGTACCACTTCAGGATTCAGCGCTCGACCATCGGGGCGTACTTCGTCTCGGATAAGATCTCGTTCGCTACACTGGGAGAGCTGATCTCCTACTACCAGAAAAGCCCTCGCAGCCTGGGAGTGCCGCTGGAGGAGCCCTGCGCTCAGCAGGTAGGACACTAGAGATGCACACAGAAACACACTGTTATTAGTTCATTCTTGTGAGTACCCAATGAGATGAGGAATAAATTGCCCCTTAACTTAAAGTGTTGACTGTGTAATGGGCACGGGTGGCTCGAAGTGATGAACCTGTAAAGACCATTATCACAAGACTCAACAGTGTCTTAGCAGTTTTGGTTTTATAGCCAACAGCTGTCCCTGTTTTGTTAAATCTCAGTCCTCTTATTATCCTTGCTTCAGCTTCTTTTTTTCACAAAACAGACTAGCTGGCTAATATAATGGAACATTTAGCAAAACATTTCCCCTGGGGCATAATAAAGTTGAGTCAGACATTTCCCTTGTGCCTTGTGTTGGGCACAACGGAGCTAAAAGGAGAGTGAATACTGAATTAATGTCAGATGGCCAGAAAGACAAGTCTAAATTAATGCTGATGTTGCTATGTGTCAGGTTGCTTACAAATTAACTTGATAATGTCAATGTCTGTGAAAATGTCCCTATGTTGCCCATAAAATTCAGATACAGATCTTTTGCCTTCTTGAGGTCAGCAAAAACAATTTGAAACACAATGTTGACATATATTATCACCTTGTTGACATGGTGAATGACAAGTGGGATAGTGTGGGAGAACTTGAACAGGTTGAAGACCAGCTGGACACCAGCCAGGAGTGAGTTGGCCATTTTGGTCAAAAATGTAATTGTATAGTATTGAAAAACAAACAAAGAGGCTTGGTTTAAAAGTATGTGAAAAAGGTCATCGAATGCTACACCATAACAAAGTCGTAGCATCGTCCAAGGGTATTAAATTAAAATGATGATTTCCAGTTGAAGAGAATTTTCTCACGCAAAGGTCTGAAACATCACAATAACGTCTAGCTTACATTATGATTGAGTCCCATATTGAAGTAGCCTAATAGTTGTATCAATGTCAGCAACTGACTCAAATCAGAAAGTTCATTTGAATAAAATCCCACCAGGTTTCAAATTGAACTGGATGAATTATGAATAAATAATATATACTCTAATAATAAATACATGTGTTTTTAAGGGATTTAATTCTTTTAATTTAGAATAAATTGCATAACAGAGCTTTTGTAAATAATAAATAAATACATGTGTTTTAAGGGATGCATTTAGAATCAATTGCATAAAAGAGAGCTTTTGTAAATGATAAATAAATAAAATACTGAATTGTCCTGCAGCTTTAAATTCAGTTAATTCAGGTGTAAAGTGATGTCAACCAAAAAAGCCACGATATTATATTCTTATCTTCTAATTAAAGTTCCACTGAATTTGTTGTTGCACCTTGAAATGCTCAAATATCACTACAAATAACTTTTGGTATTAGGAATTAAACATATTTATATTTGGGTTTCAAACCTTGAGCAGTGAGTTAGAAATACATCGAGCTCCAATTCAAAATTGTCAAAAAAGAAACAACACTTTATAACTTAAAGTGTATGAAGAGTTGTACAAGTTGTATATACGTTATAATTTAGAATAAATTGCATAACAGAGCTTTTGTAAATAATAAATAAATAAATACATGTGTTTTAAGGGATGCATTTAGAATCAATTGCATAAAAGAGAGCTTTTGTAAATGATAAATAAATAAAATACTGAATTGTCCTGCAGCTTTAAATTCAGTTAATTCAGGTGTAAAGTGATGTCAACCAAAAAAGCCACGATATTATATTCTTATCTTCTAATAAGAGGAATTTGTGTGCAGGGACTTTATCTGTGGTTATTAAAAACACTTGTTTCAGCTTTATTTTCCTCTGTGTTAACATCATTGTTGGATAGTGATGTGTTAGGATTCATATTGGGCTCTCAAGATTGTTTACGTTTGCTCAAGATTTGTGCTTCGTCTCGTAGTGGTGCTTCACATCGCCGCTTTTAATAATCCCCACGTCTTTGAACATATGAGACCCACTGGTTTTGAACTGCCCGTAGGATGAATGAGCAAACGAGTCTGTCTTGATGAAAGACTCTTGTCTTGCTGTCTACGTTTCTCTTTTTGGAAAATAACTTCTCTATTTGGTCTCTCGCCCTGTCTCTCCCTTGTGTGCGTAGGGATATGTGATATTATTTGCAACAAATAAAATTGGTCTGTGACTAACTTTGACTTCTTGAATATTGCTTTTGTAGTATTTCACAATAAAACAAAACAGCAGACAATGATGACTAATAACAGTTTTCACTGATGCTGAAAATTCAAGAGATAAAAGTTAAATTCAGGCAAATGTTCTAATGTTTAATCGGAGCGTCTTTTGTCTCTGCAGTAGGAATCGACAACAAAGACTCTGAATTAATCTTTCTATTGTTGCTCTGCAGCGGGAAGTTAACGAGTGCTGTCCTGTGCTCTATATGCATGAATTAATAAGAGGCAAACATATTTTAGAGTGTAATTAACCAGAGAATAAAATCATGTGGCATTGCTGTAATTACTCAAGCTATCTCTGCACTGCAGCTTACATTAAACCCCCACCGAGTAGTATTCTTTATTCATGGTCCATCAGTTCGAGACGACATTTTCACTCCAGACTGAGATGCCACCTAAACGGCAATTATTTGCATTTTAGAGACAATCGCATCAGAAATACAGAGTGGTGTTTTTGGATAAGGGTTTTCCTTAATAGATAAAAAGTGTGTGAGAACATAAAGTACATTTGACTACTGGATCAGAGCCCACTCAGTGACTCCTCTTCTCTCTTCCCTTCCAGAGGAGGCTGTGAGTCTGAGGCTACGGACACACTGAGGCAGAAACGCACACACATCATATGCATACATGAACACATGCAGATACATCACACATATCCTACACAAATGTGTTCATGTTCAACATGCAGCATCATACATACACTAACTACATAAAACATAACTGCATGGAGGCATTGTCTCACATGAGATGCAAACTGGCAGTATATTATATTACAGATGAAAAATGTTTTGCTTTACTTTTCATTTTGTTGAATTATATTTTTTACTTCAATATTTTATCTTTTATAGAAATGTAATAACGGGTAACATAATTATCTCTTTATTGCGTCTAATTATTCATTGGCGAGCATGTCATCATTTCCTGACTGTTAAAACCTGGTTCTGTGATTCAAGAAAGCTGTTTTAACATTTTAAAGTTCCACTGAATTTGTTGTTGCACCTTGAAATGCTCAAATATCACTACAAATAACTTTTGGTATTAGGAATTAAACATATTTATATTTGGGTTTCAAACCTTGAGCAGTGAGTTAGAAATACATCGAGCTCCAATTCAAAATTGTCAAAAAAGAAACAACACTTTATAACTTAAAGTGTATGAAGAGTTGTACAAGTTGTATATACGTTTTGAATCCAAAATATCGTATTTATAAATATGCTCACTTCTTTTTAAATTTTTTTTTTTTTTAAAACGAAGATGTGTTTTCACTCATCATTTATACCCAGCTCCTTCTGCAGCATCCCTGGACTTAAACACAGTCTAGTATTTGATCAATCAGTCCTTCCAATGCAAAAATGAAACCGCTTTTAGAAAAGAAACACTCACATTTAGCTTTAAAAATGTTTTTTCCAGTAAAACAAGTCACAAACGATGCTTTCAATCACTTTTTATTGCACAAGATCTTGTTTTCATCTAATGATGTAGCCAACAAACATGGTCAATAAAAATGGATTAAGCATCGTTTTGAGGAAATGTCTGATTCCTCTGATGGCTTTTAGTCTAAAGCAGATTTATCCTGCTGTTTAATGCCTAATAAACGGTCCAAGTGGTTACATTTTAAAATTTAAAGCCATTAGTGAGATTATGTCATGCATAATTATAAATGAAGGGAGACATTTTAATTAATATTAATATCCTAAATATGCATGATGTGGAAACCAATAATATATATTTGTATGGTGTTTAGAAACAACACTTTTGCTGTATAAAGTAAAAGATGTGGCAGCAGACTGAAACCGAATGTTGTTTGTCAAAGTCCTTCTTCATTTCTGTTTGTTTTACAGTGTGAAATTAATGTGTTTAACGTGTACTTTGTCTATCGCCTGATTAACATTTAAATTATTTTTTAAAATATAAAATCAAGTTAATTTGTAGAGTCGTATTTATGTGTGAACGATGACTATTTGTTATTTAATTCATAATTCAATTTTTTTTTTTTAACCAATCATTTTATGTTGGTCAAAGCACTTGATCCTTCCAACGATGTTCTTCATTACCTGATTGTTACTTGCAATACATTTGTCATAAAATATTTAAATTCACTTGCCCTTTATTAAACCTATTCTTTTTATTTGTTCATTCTTTTATTCATTGGTTGGTTTTACACTTCTTTTTTTTATGATGCTGCTGATCTGTCAATATTTCATCAAAAGGCAAATCTTTCTGCACCTCCATCCAAATGGAAAAAGGGAACACTAATCTGGGATAATACAAATAATATTTTAATTTGACAAGGTCCGACATTTTTTTATTTATGACCACATATTTAAAATTGTATCATCATAGTACAGGCTCTTTTTTTCTCTTGTTAAATTAGAAATGATTTAAATGAACATTTTGAATCGCATCAGAACCTTTTTGCATCAGGAGGGAATTAATGTGTGTTCTTTATGTAGGTCTGTTTGGTTGTGTTTCTCGTCAACAACACTTTCTCCATGTCACGCTCAGACAACCCCACAACCAGCATTAAAGACATGTCCAAAAACCAACAATCGGTGTTACGGGAAAGTTCCCACAATATGTAATTCAATGAGTCCACAATCAAAGAAGTGTTTTATTCCACACATCCTTTGGTCTTTTACTAGATGTCACAATTCCTTCATGTTAGAAATCAAACAGGGATCATGTAAATTCACCACCTTGTATTGTGCAGAGTGAGGACTTAAATTATGTAAAATGCATAATTCCTCTTTTGGAAAATGTTTAATAACTGAGTTTCAGATTTGTTTCACCATCGTTTGTGATTCAGCATCATCTGCACACTTATTTTAAACAGTTTTTATTTTTAAAGTGGTCTGGACTCACCCTTTTGTGTCTGTGCAGCGGGAGCTGTTTGACATGGAGCCGTGGGAGAGACCGCGAGAGGAGTTCAGACTCCACAAGAAACTGGGAGAGGGACACTTTGGAGAGGTGTGGGAGGCTCTGTGGACCACAGAGAACAAGAAAGTGGCCATAAAGACGCTAAAACAAGGTACAAATGCAAGGAGATACTGTGAAGAGTGTAAAGCATGTGATTGAAGCTCATGTTAGAAATATCTCTGGGTTAAAGGGTTTTAAAAATGCATTTTCTTCGTCATAAAACTAAGTATATTTTTAAAACATCTGGCCAGGGACAGCAGATGGAAATTAGCCTCTCTGGCTCACTTACAGTCCTACTGTTGATTAGTGTGCATTGTCCCTGCAAAATAAATGAATTAAAAAAAATACAATCAATATTACCGTATTTTCCGCACTATAGTCCGCACTGGATTATAAGGCGCACTGTCAATGAATGGTCTATTTTCGATCTTTTTTCATATATAAAGCGCACCCGACTATAAGGCGCATTAAGCGAAACAAAACAGTCAGTCAGTCAAACTTTATTAAACGTATTCACAATAACTCAACATTGTTCAAACGTTAATGAGTGTATTCACAATAACTCCCAACCTTGTTCAGTTGTAACACGTAAAAAAAACAGTCTGATACGCTAAATCAAATGTTAGCGTAACTCTGTGTGGTCTTCTTTACTTGGCGCAGGTCATCTTCTTGCTTCCTCCACTTCCGTACCATTGATTCATTAATGTTGAATTCTCTCGTAGCTGCTCTATTCCCATGTTCTACTGCGTGACTGATAGCCTTGAGTTTGAAGTCCGCGTCGTAAGCGTGTCTCTTGACAGGTGCCATTGTGGGGTCCTTATACACACACACTGTAATATTATGGTGAAGCACAGTATGTATTACTCCGCGACGCTCCTGACTACAGTAGCCGTAATGCTACAAGCGGTGCGGCTTTGTTGTTTACCAAAGTCGTACTAAAACATTTTGAGAGAGCGCCGTGTACCACACAAAATCGCTTCGAGGTCAGTAAGCACAGCCAGAAGTAATCCATATATAAGGCGCTCCGGATTATAAGGCGCACTGTCTTTTTTTGAGAAAATTAAAGGCTTTTAAGTGCGCCTTATAGTGCGGAAAATATGGTATTTGCCTGCCTGCAATCTTCTTCTGTGCATTTTAGATCACCTGTAGATAATTAGAAAAGTGTGACGTCATTGGCGGGAAAACATCGCTCCATAGCAACAGGTTAAAAACTCCACAGGCTAACTTTTTTTTTTAATTGAAGCAGTAAAAATGTATGCTCCTGGTAAAAGTAATTTAAGACTTAGGAAAATTGTGTTTCTGGTGAGCTCCAGCGTACACACTTCTAATCAGATGCACCTTCAAAAAGGGAACGACACTGGAAGAGAAACTTTCTGGTTTCTATCACTCCTTAATTTCCTTTCAAAATAAGTGCCTGCAATGTACAAGAGGGGGCAGTTGTGGTGTTATTTAAGACTGCACACTGACATCAGCACTATATTTTAAGACCCGTTAGTCCGGTTTGAAGCTAATCTGATGCTGAAACACTTCACGGTACTTTCTATTTCATGAAGTAGGTTTTTACAGCAGTGGCTTTCATGACGGCAATATTTTGCTTTGTGGTCATGACACTTGCAAGGAAACAGAAGTAGTCCAATGTAACACAATCCATATACTAAAGTATACAACCTGGAATATTTGCTTGCATTTTTTTGGTTTGCCAATGCAGGAAGGTACCAACAACCCTGGTGGAGGAGGGCAAACCGAGTTCTTCATTCAGGAGGCTAAAATTAAAAGCAGAAAAAGCTGCTTAAATATTATTCATGGGAATGGGGGACAATTGAGAGAAATGTATGGAGAAGATGTGGTTGTAAAGATGGCTATGAATGTAAAGCCAAATTAATGACATGAAACGAGGTGAACAATAGGACAACCAAGATAATTGATCATTATGTTTCTCCTCCTCCAGAGGACACGAAGCAGGACGAGTTCGTCAAGGAGGTTCAGGCATTGAAGAGCCTCCATCACCCCAAGCTGATCCAGCTGTTGGCCATGTGCTCCAGAGGAGAGCCGGTCTACATCGTGACCGAGCTCATGAAGAAAGGAAGCCTCAAGGCCTACCTCGCCTGTGAGTGCTGAAACACACACACACACACACACACACACACATACATACATACATACATACATACATACATACACACGTAACCTGAGCCAGAGTCATAAAAATGTACAAAGATGATACAATGTTTGGTATCTTCTAAACGACATGCGAGAGGAGACTCCACTGTTGCTTTAATATGCAAAGATGTTTAGAACAGGAAGTTAATTTAGCTTTTCTTGGAGTTTGAGAAATTTAAACCTTACCTCAGACATTTTTTGAAAACCCTCTGAAGCAGTATTTAGGCCAAGTGTCGGTTAAATCTCTACGCCTTAAATCCAAAGCAAATGGAATTATAATCTGGCAGCTCTGCTTAGCAGAGAAATATTGTTCTGATATTTTACAAAAGGCTTTAATCACCGGGAGTCTGAGTGAGCAGGATGAAGGGTTTGACTCTGATATGCCTCATTCCACTGGGTGTTTCTTATATTTCATGCTGTGTGTGTGTGTGTGTGTGTGTGTTATGACTGTACTTACATTACATATATTTGCTTATCTGCACAGCAATTAACATTCAGATTGATGGGTCATTTAGAGTCACGTTGCAAAAAAGAGGAAACCATGCACCACTCATTTGCTGTGCAGCTTCTTACATCTATAGCTCCTGTACTGATTGTGATGTGACATGTTATGTAATAATGAATGCAAAGGTAAATGATGCAAATACGTCTTTACTGTGGCACTTGATTTTTGCTCACTGGGCTGATGTAAGTTACCTTTTTAAAAAGGTGCCATGTGTAAAATCTGGCTACATGCTCCAAACTATAGGTGTCAGCATTTGACAATACAAGTTTTTCTCTCATTTCTGCCACAAATGATGACGTACATTTAGAATGTATTGACCTAGTGGTAGAGGTCAAATGCTGACCCCTGATTGTTCAGAACATGTGGCAAAATAAAAAAAAAATTGTTTTCTCATTTATTCCAATTTGGATTTAATCCAACAATCTATACCCACGCACACATGGATGAATTTTGGTTACGTTTTGTTTGGGGAGATGAGGGTGACGTTGCCTTGTAGCAACAGGATGTTTTGATAGATTTCTAAACTTTACAAGGCCGAATAACATCTGCAAAAAAGACAACTACTGTTGCAAAAAATGCTCTAGACTTGGGCAAGGATCAATGGATAATCTACATACAATTTACTAACTCAAAAAGGTGGATTTAGTGTCATATTTGATGTCCAAAGCCATGCTTTCCATCACTTAATCAGACAGTGTATGTATGTTTCTGTGTTTGTGTGGTTTCAGCTGCTGAAGGCCAGGTGCTGACATCAGCTCATCTGATCTACATGGGCAGTCAGATCGCAGAGGGCATGGCCTACCTGGAGGACAGAAACATCGTCCACAGGGACCTGGCGGCCAGAAACATCCTTGTGGGAGAAGATCTTGTCTGCAAGGTGGCCGACTTCGGACTGGCTCGGATTATTAAGGTAAGTACCGTAGGTTGCCTGTCTGAAAGAGAGAGACACCATGAACTCATCGTATGAGTAAGCACAGGGTTTATGTTTATTGTCTCTTAAGTATCAGTCACAAACCATTTTCTTCTTTTAGAATAACACTACTTATTTAACTGTATTCTCTTTAAATATCTATAGTGTGCTTTGTTGTTCCAGTGTAAACGTAATGCTTACCGCCATCCTCCTACCATATGTCCAGTATATTGGAGCAGCACTCATATCTGCATAATTTACTTTATTTGTGTGTAATAGTAACAGAATGTTTTATTCATACAGAGCTTCCAAGACATAGGAAGATTGTATATACTCAGAAAAAACTGCTTAAAGATTGCATGTGTAATATTTAAACAGTAGTACATCATTACCACATTACTTGAGAGACAATGATATTTACTGGAAATAAATCTGATTCTCCATTAAGAAAGTCTCTGCTGGTCTGGGCCGCATTTTATCTTATCTTTTGCTAAAATAGAGTAGCTGTATGTAATCTGCATGGTGAAGTGTTGGACATTAAGAGAAACATTTACGATGGATGAATCTTTCATCTGCGTCAAAGTGTTATTACATAATATATATATATATACTGCTATAACACGACACTATCAAAGCAGTGACCAAGATATGTTCACTTGGCTAGCTAATAAGCCAGTATTACCAAAGTTAAAAGTGTGCTTTTGAACGGCATCTTGGTTATAGTAAGAATAGTTTAGTGATCAAATTTGGAACGTGGATTTCAGTCTTTTCTTTCTTTTTTTAAAGCAATAGACATTTTTCACAGCAGACATTTTACTTGGACTCACTAGCGCATGAAGTCAAAACGATTTGATTTATAAAATTACCCGGATCTTGGGCATTTGTGGGGCCTCTTAGAGCAAGCGGACTAGCGTTTTCTTAAACCCCGCCTCCAAACCGCTTGTCTCAGGCTTGTACACAAACGACAGCACAAATAAAAATAAAAAAGATTCAGCGATTGGTATATTTTACAACTTTTAGGACGTAGAGATTTAAATTGGGTATATTTAAGCGTTCCTACTCGGAAGTTAATACTGTCGATTTACAGATGTCTCTTTTCCAATATATAAGTCGTTGGGAAAATGTTTTTTTGGGGCCCAATGTGATGAACCTGGAAGTTGTAATTACAGTTTGGCCTTAATGTCACATTGGCTTCAAAGCCAGCTGCTTTTCCTGGGGACTTTGTTTAGAGGGAATAATATAAAATAACACCATCTTTTGGGGATTCATGGGAAATGTAGTAAAGTAAAAGCGTGTGTATATACAGTATATTTTGTTTTTCTCTACAGGACAGTGTGTACACAGCCAGTCGAAACACAAAGATCCCAGTGAGATGGACGGCTCCAGAAGCGGCGATTTACCAGAAGTTCTCCGTAAAATCAGATGTCTGGTCATTCGGGGTCCTTCTGTATGAGATGATGTCACGTGGCAAGATGCCTTATGATGGTATCGTGTTGACTTCTTTCTACTTTTTAAGGAGAATTACGTTTTAACTACGGGGCATTTTAGCAAATTGATTCCAGTGTTTTAACCTGTTTATTAGTCAGTGGAAAAGTGTTTGTGGTATGCACCCACTCTACCAGTTACACAGGGGATTTACTGGTCCAGAAGCACTAGGAGGTACTGGGTGTGCAAATGATTGTTAACCATACACCCTTCCGAGCTTATTATGTACTTTAACTGTGAAGATTTTGGTTTGGCAGTATTATGACATTAGTTAATGCAGTAGAATACTGTTTTACGGAAAATACATTTTTAATCAGTTATATTAGTTATCCAAAAAGCTAGTAAGCACAGTAAGAGCAAATGTGCCACCGATAAGCTGAACAATTTGGAAAGTATTCAGAGAAGAATCAGCATAACGTTCAACAATTTCCTGAAAAGTTTTTTTTTTTTAATCCAATGTTATTCGAACAGAAGAAATAGTGCATTTTGTTTGTGGCTATTTTCAGTGGCTCCATTGTCCCAAAAACTATTAAAAACACAACAATGAGTGACACTGTTGCATTAGGTGACATGTTCCTTTATTACCATGAATACACACACACACACACAGTCCTGCTGCCCCAAATCCACACTAAGCACCAAATGTTGATTAATCCGCCGCTGAAAATAGTCTCAAACTGTGTCCTCGCGTTTTTTGATATAAACTAGTGACCAGCTGTTTAAGGAAATGATTTGCCTTTTTTAAAAATCTAAAGCAGGAAACCAGAAAGTCCTATTTTCTTTCAGATACAAATGTATAAACACCAGCCTTATCATGTAAGTACTTAATCCATGAGATCATAACATGTACTTTCAAGAAAACTGAACATCTTGATTCAATATGTTGAGTTGACTTTACCTTTCAAAGTTATCATAGCTGTGGTTACTGGATATCGGCACGGTGGATTATCCCTGCCTGCAAAAGAAAATGTTAAGGAATTAGTAAACTCCTTCCACTCTAATGCTTTGATATCACTCCATGTTAGGAAAAAGTAACAAGGAAGTGTTGGATCTGCTGTCGTCGGGGTTTCGGCTGCCCTGTCCAACCCGCTGTCCTCAGAATATTTATCGCATCATGATGGATTGCTGGGCCGCTGAGCCCTCCAAGAGGCCCTCCTTCCACGCCCTGCACAGCCAGTTGGATACAATATATGCCAGGATATATTTCAAGACTATAGAGGTATAGAAAGAGCAAGTCGTGGGGGAAGAAGAGGACAATGAGAGCAGATTATCTGCAACTGATCATAGACAGCAGGATGGACATTAAATATGGAAAGGGAGTGGGATGAAAACTTGTAGGGAGTATTCTCCTCCCCCATGCAACGCACTTCCACAACAGGGTATTTGAAGAACACAAAGGATGGAGGGAGAAGAGCATAAGAAGCAGACAAACTGAAGTGAATTGTTCAAGATGGAGAAGATGTTCGCCAAATAAAAATAAAAATGAAGAAAACTTCATTTCTAAGGCTAAAGGAAAGCAAGGTGGACAAACAAAATACTGAAAATAGCCACAGAAATGTGTAAATACTCTCCTACCTAAAATCAAAACTGAACACTAAAACCCTCAGCACATCCACAGAACAAACAGTTTTTAATTTTATACCCTTTTGTGTTTTATAAATACTATTTTATTACCTCTGTATGTGCAATCTCTGTGTATAAACACTTAAAGATGTTATGAAATCACAGGTCAGGACTTTAATCACCTGTTTTTTGACTGCAAGCCAATGCTAAATATTGGGGTTATGTGCAATAATTGCAGCTGGTTGGGTTTTTAGCCATGTTAGCGGCCCAATGCTATGGACACTGATCCCTGATCGCTCTTAGTCCAACACTTTTGTCTGAAGTGAAATATCTCACCACTCTTTGCAATGATATTTGGTTCAAACCTTTGCTTTCCCCAACAGATGAAGAATTGTGTTGATTACATGACTTCATTTTTGACCACAGTCGGATCACAATTTCCTCTTGTCCAACGTTCTATCATATTATAAATTAATTCCCAAACTCCCATCAGCTTCAGCTGTACTTTAAGATTAAAGGATCGGATAATCACACTTGTATTTCAGACTCAAGGTCCAGATAGTACGGATAGACCAAAGGTATCTCTGAATGATTAGAGCAACCTATAACACGTTCACTGTAATATGGTATGGGAGTCAAAATCCAAACAGTGTCCTTGATCTTTTTATCAGAGTCCCAAGAAAGTATGAATGAGTGTACCTATGTCCACAAATGCTGAGATATAAAGTGCTGCAGGAATCAGTTCTAAAACCGGGTAATCATTTAACATTTTTGCACTTCCAGTTTCTTTGTCCCAAAGTCAGTGGTTATTTGTTAATGAAATTTTGGTGAGATGCTTGAAATAAGGTATGTGGTTAACATAAACCTAAAAGATGTTAACGTGTTGTTCTACAACATTAAATACATACCCCTCATGGATTTTGAAGCTTTTGTGTCTCAAAAACAGCAGTTGCCAACGTGAAATCTAAAATAAAGTTTGAAGCTTTGTGGTGTAAAGTCATGCCAACAGGGTGGAGCTTGTTAATTAAAATCATTGTTCGCCACAGAGCTTACTTTCTGCATTAATTCAAAATCTAATATCCCATTGACCTTTTTGTTGAGGGAACCAGATAAATTCTAACTTCCGGGTAAACCTAAAAAGGTAATCCCTGCAGCAGTCTATCGTTAGAATGCAAAGATGGATCCACGGTAACTTGCTGCTGATATTTGCATGTTAGCTTGACAATTAACATGCATGTAAACTTATTAACAAGTAGCGTACTACACCAAAACATTGCCAATCATTAGCACGTTGAGCATTTCAATAGAGGAGCACAATACAGCTGAGGCTGAACCAAGTTTGAGATCTTCTGAATTGGCCATTGTTCAGAGGATAGCCCATTTGATTTATGTGACAAATTGGCCCAGGTCAAAGTTAACATTTAATACCCCCATTAAATGTAAGCATCAAGTCTGTTCTCTTCATTTTTCATACATCCACCATTTTTTTTCTGGCCTCTAGCATGGCTTTACACCATCTATTAACCACAAGAATAGTCTTTTATTGAGCCTATACCTTCTTTTGCAGGCTTTTCTGAAGGTTTTGGTGACATTTTACACATCTAATGAACCTGAATACAAGTTTCTCTAGAATAGTATGGGGATTGTCTTTATACTCGTATGACACTTTTGTGCCAGCTGACCCAGTGCTTGAAGAGCCAGTGGGCTATCGAGCCATATCGGATTTAAGTTGTTAAACCTCTTTTTAGAGGCCCACGGAGGCCAGTTACAACTAGAGTGACTGTTTACACCACAGACTGTCCACACCACAGAAACTACAAAAATACCTGCTCAGTGAATCAGCCATATAGAAGGCCCTTTTTCAGGGGGAATGGGGGTTTCTATTTCACAAAATGATACGACATTGTTGCAATGCAATTTGAGAACATTGCAACTTTTGTCTTAAGCATGACCATATATACAGCAGACAAAGCCAAGTTCAGGAAACTTTAGCCATAAATCACCTAATCACAAGATTGAGTTGTATGTTTTAGGCTGAGTGCCGTCGTGCAAAGAATAAAATATTTTAACTATTGTTTTGAAATGTGTCTGTTTTTATCATAACATGGCTTTGTCATGTTCTTGCAAATACACCCAGGGAGATTTCCAGAACAGAAATATATGAAAGAATCTGGAATAAATTCATGAGTCTTCTATGGAGTGGTCTGCTAGAGCAGCAGCATCTCGACAGCCGACGGGAAGAAACTAGACAAACTCTTAAAGTCCACTGGATACGGTGGAAGTGGTGGGAGACCGGAGGATGATGGCTAAGCTCTCATCCCTGAAGGACAACACCTCCCACCCCATGCATGACACTCTGGCAGCTCTGTACAGCTGCTTCCCCCCCAGTGTGTGAAGGAGAGGTATGCAGGTCCTTCCGCTGTCAGGCTGCACAACCTCTGCTCCCAGTAGACCACAACACACATAAAACCTGTGCAATATAAATATACTGTGCAATACTAATTATAATAGTAAGTCAATCTGTGTGTGTATATATATATATGTATATATATATATATATATATATATATATATATACACTATTTCAGTTATTATGGATGTGTTACTGTTTTGTATTGCTTATTTAAAATGCTTGTTTGCACTAAACCCTCTGCTGCTGTACATCCTGTAACATGCTTATCTTATAACAACTGCAACCTGCAAGGTTATTTAAAACTTAGAAACCCGTGATAATGTAATGTTAACAACATTACCAAAAAGAAAGGCCTAATTACCAGTCAATAGGATGTTGGATGGATCTCATTAAATGCGTATAACCAATAAAGGAATAAGTACAAAAGTCCATCCATTCCATCCATTATCAGCCGCTTATCCGGGGTCGGGTCGCGGTGGCAGCAGGTTCAGCAGGCCGACCCAGGCTTCCCTCTCACCCGCAACACTTTCCAGCTCATTCTGGGGGATCCCGAGGCGTACACACCGTACAACCGAAGTACAAAGTATGAGCATCAAAATATAATATAGCTCTAGAGTCACCTGTTAATCCAGATCTACTAAATAACTACAAAGTAAATTAGTTTAGATACATTTTAAGACCTGTATACCTTAGTGTACAAAGGTGTTGTAGCCTAAGTATGGGGTCAGATCAGTCTCAATAATTCACAAATGCAAACAGAACAATTTACAAATATACACAGAAGGATTTACAAAGCGCAGACACTGAGATTTATGACGCGTTTTTCAGATTATAGGGGCGGGTTCTCGTGCTTTGTATTATTGCCCGTCATAAGGAAGTTGCAGTCAGTCCTTTGAGCCCAGTTGGAGTCACACTCTCAACAGGACCAACCTAGAAGCAGCAGTTCGCCTGTGAGGGCATTCCGAGGATTCCTTGCGCTCTTTCCTCTCCACCTGTCCAACAGGTGTAGCCTGCTGCCGCACTCTGAGGCCGAAGGGGGTAAGGCGGCTCTGAGAGGGAGACATTCATGGTCATCTATGGGTGAGTGTCTGCAAAAAGCTTGCCCATGTCTGGACGTACTATGGCAGAGGATTTTCAGCGAAAAAAAGCCTCCTCCTGGAGCAGTTGTGTCCGCACCGGCGCCGTCTACCTCATCGAGTCCTGTAGCCCCGCCGGACACAGTGCCCGAGAAAGGCTCCGTCTACAGGGCGCTCTGGTCGTTTGAATCCCGGCACCCGGACGAGCTGTCGTTCCAGGAGGGAGACCTGTTCAATGTCATCAACCGCAGCGGAGACTGGTGGACCGCGCGGAAGATCGAAAAGAACGGGCGCGTCCTGGAGACCGGGATCGTGCCCAAAAACTACCTGGACCGGGCCGAGTCGCTACAAATGCAACAGTGGGTGGTTGACTTTTTCGAAATGCTTTCAGAAACAGACTCTGTAACTTTTAACATATTCCACTTTGGATTCAGCAGCCCTTCCTGATTGGTGATTGGTAACACCTGACGGATACCTGGCGTGCGAGGCACGGTCAGTTCGGTCCATGTAACGGGAATCAATCCCAAAATGAGAATTCACAGGCTTAACATACGGGCATTATTCTTAAACAAAACAATGGTGCAAAGGTCATGAAAAAATTACATGCTTCCCAGCATGTGGAAAAAGTCACCAGGAAGCATTGTACATTTATGATTTACTGCAGCTCTTTGGTAACGGATTGCATTACATGAGGTATGTTTTAACATCTAGCAGAGAGATTTTTAGATTGCAAACAAGTGAAACTTCTCCCACAGGACAAGAGTGTATGGGAATTACAGGATGGTGGCCAACACATAAATGTGAATGGCCCCTTTCTAGAGCCAGTGTTTGGGTTATCCTCTCTGGGCTATTGGTAGGCAATTGGTAATCATTTTGAGAAGCTAGCTGATTTGTTGTCTTTTGTAATGGCAACTACTTTTTGACATACAAAATAGTGTTAGAAAACAACAACAACAACAACAAATGTGGATCCACTAGGTGTGGTGTTGACTCTCCCAGTCTCTTCAGCTGTATTCAAGAGGGGATCCAGCTGTCTGAGTGAAATCAAGACACATTGGAGGTCATCTCAGAAAGTTGGAATGATGGACCAGAAAAACAAAATTTGAAAGGGAGAGAAGAAGAGTGGATATTCAACAGAGAACTTTAGGTATTTTATACCACTTGGCTACAAAGATACCCAACATATCACAGATGTGTATGCAAATTATATTCTAGCAACATTTGCAAAACATTTATTTGGATGCTATTCATTCATCTACAGAATACCTAAAACAGTCACCAAATAAATCAGTCATCACTCCTAACACATTGCATATGTTCATCTAGTGTGTTTGGAGTAGATTCTTCCATAATCTGCTAACTTGATGCCGCTCGTCCATTTCCCTTTGTCTCCAATATTAAGTGAATTCATACAAATGCAACTTCATATCATGAACTAGATCTTCAGTTTTATTTTATTCTTTTACTTTTCTGGATTGCAAACACCCTTTGAACCCTCTGTTTTGAGTAAACACTGTGATAAATGTCAATAGCACCTTTCCTAATGTCAGTGCCATGTCTGTGTCTCTTAGCAGTGAAGCAAACTGTGACATACACACTCTGGCAGTCAGCCTCACCACTTCTTGTTTTCTTTCTCGCTCTCTCTCTTTCTCTGTTTATTGTTTCAACAGAATGGGAAGTGTGTAATGTGAAGTTATTCCCACATATCAACACCTGCTGTAATCAAATTTAGTTACTGGTCCTTTTGTTGGATCATGTATTGTCCCAGAAATCATTGCGATGAAATCTATTCAACATTTTAGGATCATTTCACAGATGATATGATGATTATGCCAGGCAGAAAGCTCAGCGTTGGCAGCACAGGCTTTCTTTGTTTTGCGTACTGTTGTTGCATCTGCTTCTATGAAGACATTTGACATGTTTAGATACTCTGACCACTGAAGTCATACCGTAAAAATGTAACCAGATCCCATGATATTTATAGAGATTTGTTGTTGTCATATTAGATACTGTTTTGTTGCTAAAGAACAGTTGCCAGATCGTGTAAACTGACTTATTATCAAAGAGTTAAAGTTTGAAACCATCACAACACTTCCTAATAATTACTTTAATTTATGGCTTTGATGCAGGTGGTATTTTGGTTCAATGAACCGCTTTGAGGCCCAAGGCCACCTGCTGGGACCAGAAAATGACCACAGAGCTTTCCTCATCCGGCAAAGTGAGAAAGACGGTGTTGGATACGTTCTTTCAGGTAAGATAAGAAGGAGAGGGGTGATGGAGGAAGTCCAAAAAAGAGAACAAGAACTGTGCCATAGCAGTGGTTTAAAATAGAGTTAAAAAAGCAGTGCCGGATGTGTTTGTTAAGAGAATGAGATATGGGTGTAGTAATGAGTAAAGTAAAAGGGAAACAGTCGGCCTGAGGAGGTTGTAGTTTGTTGGAAGGCAGGAATGGAAGGGGTTTACACAAGACATGATGGAAACATTTCATATCTGTGCGGTAAATATGAAGCTACAGCCAGCAGAAGGTAGCTTTGCCTGGCACAAAGAAGGAAAACAGAAACAGCATCTCTAAAGCTTACTCATTAACGCATCTCATTTGTTTAATCCATGTGTCATAATGTCAATTAACGTATTGGTTATGAAGGCTCCTCCTAGTTTTCTCCTGGCCTCAGTAACTTCATGGCGTCAGTAATGTCACTAACTCCATGTTTACAGTCACATGGCATCTAAATGATGCTCTTTCAAAGAGAAACAGTAACCAAATAATGTCAGTATTTATATTTTCCATAAAAGCAGCGTACTAATCCACACCTCTCACCACAACAGTGGTTCCGAAGTGACAGCCAAAGCTGCAAAAAGTTGCAATAAACTGAAATAAAAACATTTGGAAGAACAGGGTTAGGAGCCATAAACTGCATTACAGCAACAGCTTTACATTCCTATCTGACTATTGACCGTTCTTTAGAATCTATTGGGGCATTTTTTTAGAAGCTCAAACTACAAAGCTTTGGTAACGAATATTAAGAGAACTAAAAAACGCTATTGAGGCCTTGGTTGAGATGTTTTGCATGTGTGTGGTTCTCTCTGCAGTGAGATCAAGCAGCCAGGTGAAGCATTTCAAGGTCCTCAAAACAGATGAAAGTTTTTTTCACGTGGAATACAACAAGAAATTCAGCTCTCTGATCGACTTGGTGGAGTACTACTGCGCCAACAGCCTGAACAACACCGGCACACTGGGAAACCCGTGCAAGAGGGTAAGACGGGCTCTGTTGGTTGTGTTTCTTTCGCTGTGCTTGTTTGTTCCCCTTTATTTCTTCTCATGTGAACACAAAACCGGTGGACGAAGAATTCACTCAAATATATTTGTGTCAGTGTCCCCCTGTGTTTGTCGATGTGATGCATTGTTTTCCTGCAACTAAGCCTGAATGTAGAATTCACAAAAGGAAATCATGCAACACAAATTCTACTAAAGCTTGGGTTATACTCTAAAACGGACGCTTGGCTCACGGACAGCAGCGGACACTTATAGTTCGCTTGGAGGACGAGTCCAACACATGTGCAGCCACTACGCCACCACGTGTAGTACAGAGACAATCAAAGATTGTTTATTGCATACTAATTTAACCTTAGTATAAATAAGAATGTATGTACTGTATCAGTGTCCCTTTTTTACAAGTATATCCTTATGTATTTACTCCTTCAGAAAAGGCCCAACACCCAAGATTTGAATCATTTTACAGTGGACGAGTGGGAGCTCCCGAAAGAGGAGTTCACCCTGGAGGAGGAGCTGGGTAGTGGATACTTCGCTGACGTCTACCGGGGAAGTTGGAAAAATCACATTAATGTCGCCATCAAGATCATAAAAAGTGGTATTTCATCATCTCTGTTGATCTAAATCGGCTTGATTTAATAGATGGATCTCTGATCATGAGAAGCTGTTTGGCAAAAGCTCCAACAAAAACAGAAGAGATGTGTGGGAAGTGTTTCATAAACAAAAAGGAAACAGTATGCCGAATAATTGGATGTTTTCCTCTTGTGACTTAGTTGTATCAATGCGTTCCAATGATGTGGTGGATGGTTGTGTCTATAAACTAGTAAGTAGTGGTGGATGAAGTATTCTGATTTACCAAAGCAAAAGTACTATAAAACAATCTAAAACTACTGCATTACAAATGTGTTAAGTGTTATCAGCTAAATGTACTCGATAAATCAAAAGTAAAAGCATCTGCATTAAGTATCATTAATACTGATCTATAATCTATGTGTTGGCAACATTTTACTGTTGTGACTGCTCAAGGTTTTAACTTCTATATATAATACATAGTACGATACTGGGGAACTAGTGGTTTCCAGTTTGGGGTCGGGAACCTGCAAAAGCTTAGCGATAAATCTGAAGGGCTGTCAGGTTTTTAAGGGAATAATACATCATTTGGTATTCATTTTCTGGACATTTTCTCCAATCATACACATCTGAAACATGATAAGAGGCCTGAAATGGACATTGATTTTGGTTATTTTGTCTAATCTTTAACAATGTGTTCATTGAATTCAATTCAATCTTCAACTGAAAAGTAACTATACCTGCCACAGGAATGTAGTGAAGGAAAATAATTCCCTCTTAAATGTAATGAAGTAGCATGAAATTGAAAGTACCTCAAAATTGTACATTTACTTATTTACTTTCCACTACTGCTAGTAAAGAGCACCTGGTTTCATCCCTGTGTTGTCCAAGAATACAAATATGCATTTTCAATAACATGTTAAACCCCATTTGAGTGAAACTGATGAGCGACAAAACAAGAATGCAGAGAGATGTATGATCTCCATGATGCATCGCTTTGCTGACGTGCATAACTGGCTATTCAAGCAGCGTTCTTATGTGTGGAACTGAAATGACAGTCAAACTGTTCATTAACAACTCACACTGTGTCGTGCAACAATCAGTATAATTACTTCCTGGTTGAAGTGACATTCTTCATCTTTTTTGCCAAGTATTTGCTGAAATCTATTGTTAAAATAATACATGTTACATACCATACCAATGTGACATTCATGAAGGCAATTTGTTGCCTTCACTGCTCTTCTTCTAAATGAACACCCCATTTTACATTTTACATGTATATTGTGATTATTATATATATATACATATTTTATTTATTTTTAATCAAAATGCCTTCAAAAAGTAAAATGGGAGTAGTCAGGTGAGCTATTGTATAAGCATGACGTGCAGCGCCGACTAAACTGATGACACAATGTATCTCTACATTGAAACTCAGGGCAGTTGATTGTGGATGATAGCTATTTATGATTAAGAGTTAATAACAGATCAACACTGACTATACCATTCGAACGTAATAAAATAGGATTGACTTGTAGTTTCCTTCTATGAATTATGCTCATAAGTCAAGTGAAGTGACCATAAGTTCTATACTTTAGGAGCTACTGGCTGCTCAGTAATCTAAATTGTTTTGACTTGTGCTCAGAAAACTATCTATAACATGGCCTATACTTTAAATCATGGCATTCATGTTTTCCTCTATTGTCCATCAGAGTCCGTCACTTCCAATAAGTTTCTATACCGATTTTATGCTTATGGCACTGTTTTACTTTGAGTTTTTTTTTTTAATTAGATTTTTTTTATTTATCGTAATCTATCACCTTGCTTTCAGTACTGCAATATATTGAATCGTAACCCCTGTATCATAACATGTAGTTTATTGCCAGATTCTTGTTAATACACAACTCTATTAGATATACCCCAAGGTATCTCCTACCTGTAATAAATGTGACATTCACGAAGGCAATTTGTTGCCCTCACTGCCTTTCTTCTAAATGAACACCCCAGTTTTGTTGTAAGTATATTTGTCAAATGGTCACAATTTCATTGTGCTCTTTCCCCTCCTCTTCACAGACTCTGAGTTGAACCACCGAGAATTTCAGAGGGAAGTTCAGATTCTGAAGAGTCTACGCCATCGCCACCTCATCTCTCTGTTTGCTATCTGCACGGCCTCAGCCCCTTACTACATCATCACTGAGCTGATGGAGAAAGGCAGCCTGCTCAGTTTCCTCAGAGGTAGAACACCTCCTCTCCTTCCTTTCCTAAATCCTGGGCTTACCTTTTTCCCTTTCTTCTCTCTTAACTGCCTTTAGTATCCTCCAGGCAAGACCTCTGGCTCAGGCTGACTCTCACCCCTCACAACACATTGGCCTCAAGCGCCTTCATATTTTGCCAAATGGATAAATACAATCAGATGCAAAAAAAAAAAAGGGCAGACATGCACTCCGCTGCAAAACTTTGTGTGCATGTTTGCGCTGTAATATCATTTGTACAATATCTTTCCTGAATGGGACCTTGAGATGGGGTAGATGGTGGTTGCAAATGATGCAAAATTAACAGAAAAGCAAGACAACTCGCAGTTGTTTTGAACTTGACAACTTAAACTTGTTCAGGCCTTGTCAGTTAGAATTAAAAGTGTGATCTCAGCACTTTGAAAATTGCATTTATTGGGGTCTGAATCTCAGTGCGCATTCTTTTTTGTCGCTTTTTTTCCCCTCCTTTTGTAGGTCCAGAGGGGCAGCATCAAGACATTGCATCACTCATTGACATGGGTGCCCAGGTGGCTGATGGGATGTCATACCTGGAGGAGCAGAACAGCATCCACAGAGATTTGGCTGCTCGAAATGTCCTGGTGGGGGAGAACTACATCTGTAAGGTGGCTGACTTTGGACTGGCCCGAGTGATCAAGGTAGGAAGGAAGTGATATGAAATGTCTTTTTTAAGGCAAATCAAGGCTGCAGGTTTTAAGACAAAGATTTCTCATCCAGGAGCCGTTCTACATCACAGAAGATAAAAAGATTCCCTACAAGTGGAGCGCTCCTGAGGCCATCAGCCACGGGAAGTTCTCCAACAAGTCAGACGTCTGGTCTTTTGGTGTCTTGCTCTATGAGATTTTGACCTATGGAAGCGCTCCTTACCCAGGTTGGTGATATTACATGATTCTTGAATAAGAACTTTCAAAGAAAAATAAAAAATAAATAAAATGTGTATATATATGTATGTATGTATGTATATATATATATATATATATATATATATATATATATATATATATATATATATATATATATATACAGGCTTCACTTATCCCATGCGAATACGCCGCACGAGACACAGAAGTAGGGGGGTTCCCTTTCTAAATCACAACAGGTCCCCCGGTAACATTTGCCTCGTACTTTTAGATAATTTTTCAAATTCCCTCCGTCACAACTAAAGCTTGTACCAGAGTACATTGAGAAAATCTCCAGGTCAAAATAAATAGTGAACCTCTCTTCACCACTTCTGCCCTCTTCTGATCTTCTGATTTCCTTGCTCTCCCTCAGCCTTCAGCAACCAGGAAACATACCAGCAGGTTACCAACGGGTACAGGATGCCAGCTCCGCCCACGTGTCCCTCCTCCCTCTACAAAATCATGCTGGAATGTTGGAGCGCCGAGCCTGCCGACAGGCCAGACTTTAAGTCCCTCAAGCTCAAACTGGACAGCAGTTCCTACGAGATGGAATGACCGCCGCCCTCCACAACCTGCAATACAAACTCAGCACCACAGAGACCGACACAGAGCCGGGATTGCGACAATTCTTCACGAGGACTCTTGCTTGTACAATGTCAGAATTTTCTGATTTGTCTTCTGTGATAACACCTCTTTGGGTTTTGGTCTATTGGTAGGACAGAATAAGGGTCATTTGGGGTTTGTACATCTGTACAAGAAAAAATTACTTCAAAAGATTAAGCAGGTATTAAAATAGCTGCTGATGAATTTTATTTCTGATTGAATAGTAAGGCCATGTGTGTTGAGATTTAAAATCAACTGAATGTTTGAAATGAATGTGAAATTTGTGTGTATGCTTCATCTTGTCTCTTGTCCCCATTTAAAGGAATACTTCACCTCCAAAAGGACTATTTGGTTAATCTCCCTGTGTTACCTGGAATTTGTAAGGAAAACTGTGAAACGTCTTGATGAATGGAAGTGAATTTAACAACAGCAAAACTATATAAAAACTCTCACACAACTCGAGCAGTAATCCTTGTCTCATTTATCCAGGTCGATGCTCACTACTTCCCAAACAGAATTAATTGCGTGCCTGAGCAAGTGTGACATAGTCCTTCCAGAAGTGTTACGTGTTCGAAAATATGCATGGGTTTTGGTAGTGAGCATACGACTGGATAAACTAGATGTATTGCACAAGTTGTATGAGAGTTTGTAAACTGATGTTTTGCTGTTAAACGTGGCACCTATTTAAGAATATTCCTTTCATTGTGGAGGCATGCAAGGAAAAACAGTTGGTAACACTGGGTGAGTCATTGATTTAGAAATAGTTATTTTGTGTGTGACAGTTAATGCTAAACTAATTAAAACACCACTTGACAAAACAATCTAACCTAAAGATCCATTTAGTAGCTGCTGTGGAGCTTCCTATCACTTCACGTGATCTTCTCCATCAGAGAGCGAGAGAGAGACTTTGGAGGCCAAAGATAAACATTAAAAATCGAAATGTGACTACATGACAACCGGGCTGACACGCAAAATCTGCTGTTGAAGATCATGTGATCAAAAGCTACGCAAAGGGGGCAACTAAAGGAAACCTGAGCTCAGATTGTTGTGTCTCTATTTAATCTGTGCTTTGTGAAATCAAAGTAAAGAAACAGCTCCAACTAATAATGTTGAGTCACGACAACCTTAAAACATTTAACGAGAAATACACCAGCATTCTTGTACAAATTACATTAACAAATGTCTTATTTGTTGATCAACTCAATACTATAAGCTGCAATGTTACGCTTTGGCCAGAGAGGGGCAGCACACTCCATCCTTATTGTAAGATCTTCCTTTCTTACTAGTGAAGTTTTTATTTATACAAATTAGTCACAATTCAGTTGCTTTCCTACCGCTCATACCCCAGCCAGTATTTCAACAGTTTCTCTCAAATCAAGTCAAGTCTTGTCTAAGCTGCTATAAACTGAACACATCCATGTGTTGAATTATCCAATGTTTGTGTTAAAATAATAATACAAATATTTCACAGGAGTGACTAACACAACATTTGAACAAATGTTCAACATTAAATTATTGTCAAAGCTGCTATAAACTGAACACATACATGCAAAACGATCACATATTCATCCCATGCTGTCTCGAGCATCATTGCCGCAGAAGCGGGGCTAAAGCTCATGCTCTATGAGCCCCATGATGGGAGAGGATCCATTTTCGTAGGAGGGAATGCAGGAGGAAAATGAGAATAAATAAACAAAAGAAAGAAGTAAAGAAAGTAAGGAATAAAGAAAGATTATAAGATTACAAGTCAATTAATAAAATAAAGTACGTACAATTGATCAACAGTTTTGGTGCTTTCACAACAGCATCTGTCGAGAGTTTTTGTGCAAGAACTTTGTAGTAATTGTGACCTTTTATAATTGAGGAACAAAAGGAAATGGTGTGCAATTTTATAATTAAGAATTCTTCTCAGAAACTAAAAAAATTGTTATAGTAAAATAAAATGTTGTGTATACATATCTGAAAACCACATGTGGGTTGGAACACAAGTTCAGAATTGTCTCAGTCACTGAGGCTTCTAGGGTCAGGAGAAGCTGGTGCAATGAAAATGTATTGTGAATATGTAATGTGTCAAGGGGTCCACCTGGAAGGGTCTGACCCTATTTCTGACCGTCCTCCATTCATGTGGCTGAACTGGGTTAACTAGGTAAAGTCAGACCCTTCCAGAGATTTTCCTGTTGAGGTCAAGGAAAATCGTTGCATGCTCTTGCTGCTGTTCCTTAACCGGATCAGCAGCAAGTTTGGTCAAGTTCTCAATAACAACAGGTTTGTCTCCTCAAGTATATTTATTTTATCATACCATCTTCTTAAAAAGGAGTGCTGATGTGTCAGCAGAATCCTGCATTAGGTTCCATGCAACACTTGAATGTTCAACCAGGAAGAAGTGTTCAGATTTGTATTCAACAAAAATGAATACAGAGTTGGGAGTCGGTAAATACTCAAAAACAATATGTTATTTAATTTCTAAAATTATGTCGAAAAAAAACTTGGATATTCACTGAGATTAAGTCACAAATGTAATAAAATTACATTTTTAAAAAGCACAACAAGGAACCACCTCACTTTACTTTGCAAGGTTGGATCAACGTCATCATACAGTCACTCGCATCGCCGTTGTCAAATAAACACTTTCCGGTGCACCCATATACTGACATTTCATGTATTCAATTTATGGAAAATGCATTGAAACTGCAGATATCGGGCTGACAAGGATTGATACGTTTCAGTACATTTTAAATTACTTAATAATACCAGAGGGATGTATGATTGTCAATTATATGGATTTCAATTTGTGAGTTTGTTCTCGTAAGTTTGCCCGCTGTAACCTTGGAAATTCCTTGTATTTTCTATGAATATTTACCCCCGTCACCTGCTCCTTCATTTATTATTCACTATACTACGACCCAACAGGCGTAGTGTATCATTGTAGACAATGACAGACGCTGCATCTTGGCCAAGAGTAACAGTGTAGTAAAGCACTAAAGTGTAAAGCACCGTGAGAGGTTGGAAGACTAGAAAGGATAATAAAAGAAAGGAAAGGAAAGGACTATATAAATACATTTATTCATGTCACTCGTAAGCAGACACGCTACATATCTTCCGGACACACAAAATCAAAATGCACACTTCAGCACAGCTGCTGGAAAAAACATAATTGGGGAAACACAAAACTTTAGATATCTACCACTCAACCACCACTAAAATTAGTTTATTTCCAAACTCAGTTTCTTCAGAATATCAATGCATCTTTAAGAAAAAATATGCTTATTCTTTTTCTTCCTTGGGAAGAGTTATTACATTTTCATTTTACTTATCCAAAACAGGATCTTAAGAAAGATAAATGCACTTGCCATGTTTACTCTGCAGAAGAGTGGCTGCACAGGGGAGCATGTGGAGCCTTAATGATTATATGGGTTGTTATATGTGTACAGAGGTAATCCAGCAGAAAGTTAAGTGCACTCTCAGGTCAGGGGTTTAAAACTTGTTTTTGTAAACCCTCTTCTCAAAACCCTTATTGCTCGACCGTCTGCTGACAAGGCAAATATTGGCATTTGTGTCATTACTTTAATAGCTGCGCGTCATCGAGTGTTTGTGTTTTTACATTTAATATAGTGATCTTGTGTCACAACAAGTTCCCATCTGCCATTTTCAGTAGAAATCTCATCAGAAATAATCTTGTCAGATTATATTTAAAATGATTAACTGTTCCGTGTGACTAATGCAGCTTTCTTCACAGTGGTCAGACTGAGAAGAAGTGAAAGTGGATTAGAGGCGGATATTGAGCTGTGCTGACAGGCAGGAAGAGCTTTTGTTCAACAGTCAAGATCACAAGCAAGTGTTGTGATACGTTAAATTGCTTTAAATCCCGTTTTGTTTTGTAAAATAACTATACACCTTCAGCACAATAATGGTTATTATCAATAGTTCAGTTAGTGACACGTCAAGGAAATTACCATTAAAAGCAAATAGTTATGCATTTGTATTTGTTAGAAAAGGGCAGTGATGGAAGTGAAAATAAATAAGTATTAACTAGTCACTTAAGTTAAAGTATGTGTGTATAATCATGAAAATGTACTGAAGAGTATTACAAGTTAAAGTACTCAATGCTGTAAAATATAACCCACGAGCAGGTTTATGAGTGGGAACGCAGCTCCCACCTAGCATATTGATTACTTGGTAAACTGAAGCCATGTTCATTTTAATACCAAGTTTATTTGTATACAGTAGACTAACTTTTTACAGCAGTGAGGAGGACGTTGATGAGGTCCAGGAAGAAAGCATTTAGACCTGAAAGGATTCAGGGAAAAACACTAAAAATCTGTGCGGGGAGTGGTGATCATAGGGAATACACATTTTTATTCAACGTTCATGTTTTTGTTGTTCGATGAAAGAATAAAGTTCTACTCACAAAATGTCCAAAAAGTCAAAAATGTCATTTTTAAAAGGTGTATTATAAATGTTTGCATGCATGTCTGCTTATGACAAGGTACATACAGTTAAATTACCCCAACATTTTCATCTTATTCCCGTTAATTCCCGTATATTCCCGTTTATTCCCGTTAATTCCCGTGGAAAGTTTCCAACTTTGAATATTCCCGGAATTTTGCAACCCTGGCTGTGACTAATATATTACTGATAATCCTGGGATAGTCGAAAAGTCTGCACCGTCACGCCGATGGAAGGGAACCCTCCACTTCCATCAATGTGACCTTTGATCTACATCCACCTCAAATGTAGGTCACACCGGAGCTAAAAGAAGTAGCTGTGTGTGGGTGAGGTAAACAGCTGCTGACCTTTTGACTTGGATGCTACTTGACTCTTTGGCAAAAACACAAGCCACTCCTACACAGCACATGAAATCCACAACTGAATGGTCATTCCCCTCAGAGGGGACCCTGCAGATGTTGGGTTCATTTCCTACACGATATCCATCCGAAACTTTAAGGATTCTGCAGAGCAGCAGTTTGTGTTTTGTAGCCGGTTTATTAATCTGAGGGTGAAGAGCGTATTTCAGGTGGGTCTCTGCATGATAATAGAAAGCGTCTGTTTATCAGCAGTGAACCATTCAGTGTGATTCAATAAGGGACAAGTACGTGCTGACATTATTTTGACACATCCTTCTTTGCGCTACTCTTTTTATGTTTACTTCCTTCTCTGTCCTTCCTTTCCTCGTTTTCCTATTTTTCTTATTTCCTCCCATCTTTGTGTTCCCTTCCTTACTCCCTTCTCTTGTTCGCTCTTTATTTACTCCCTTTTCCTCTTTCTTTCTATTCTAGATCTTTCTTTCTTTCCTTTCCATCCCGTCATCTTTCTTTAATTTGTTATTTCCTTCCTTGTTTACTCCTTTCTATCTTTCTTCTTCCCCTTCACTCTCCGTCCTTCTTCCTTTCCCTCCCTAATTTATGTATTTCCTCCCTTCCTTCCTTCCTTCCCTCTTTATTTCTGTTCTAGATCCTGTCTTTTCTGTACATCTTTCTTTTTTTCTTCCTTCCCTCTTTCTATTCTAACAAGCTAATGCCTTTATTCACTTGATGGATGCATTGGAAAAAAGGAAAACATTGGGGGGGAAAAAAGAAAAAGTAAACCACAGAAATGTTAAGACCTGTGCATTTATCTATGTGGTAGAGATGTACAGAAGAAACCCCTGGAGAGAGAAAGAGAGGAGGGTTTCAGGTATGAGGGAAGAAAAGGACTGGCAGACTCTATAGGACTTTGAATCAACAGTGGGCGGTCAAGACCTTTCCCCTACATCTTACGAACAGACCTGCCTTACATAACCTGCTTTTAGGTCCTTCTTACACAACAGAGAAAATGAAAGGTAGTCACTTAAGAGATAAACCCCTTATTTATGTAACAAGCAGCTTCATGAGCAGAAACATATCACACTTTGACTTAGAAGTTGCAAGAAGGCGTATGTGTTACCTGAGATTATTAGGGATCATTACCAGACATATGTGATGTTGTCTTGGATCTACTCGAGCACATTGGACTCACTTTTAACTTTAGGGTTACCACACATACCCAGAGCGGTGTATCTTTCCAGCACACACACACATTCTGTTATCAGGCCAGCATGACCAAACATATTTATGTAACCAACACTGGAGCTGGCCTCTTTTCTTTAGTCTCCCTCTTGACATTAATTTTGACTCTGCGTTGGTGCAGTTTTTATTTTCTATAGGTGACAGCCTCTTCTCTCTCCGATCATGCTAACTGACCAGTGCATCTTCTGTTTTCAATCTACCAACCGTTTTTTATTTTTACCACAGAATCTCCAGGCACCCAAGTTGTGTCCCAATTCAACACTATGTACTGACACTGTTCAGTATAAACTACTGTAGCCTATACAATTGAGCTTTGTTGTCATACAATACAGGACTGCACAATGAAATGTAGCTGTAGATCCCTCTGCACTACAACAGTAAAGAATAAAAATAAACACAATCAACACAAGACTCAGAAATCAAGTAATTTTCTAATGCATGTCAGGATGACGACGTATGATTCACGCAAAAGACACAGCTTTAGTTTTAGTTTGTGACGAGTCATCTGCTGAACTTCGGATTTGACCTGAGTCATGATCTCCCTCTCTCTCTCTCTCTCTAATTAACCCTGTAGGTGAGTGACTCTGCACATCTGACACACCATGACCAGCGTCAACTCTCCAGCCTGTCTGTTCGCCCGCAACCACTTCTACAAAAGTATGCACGCAAGCACACACACAGAGTAAACATTTTTAAAGCCTAAGGTGTGCACGGGTTTCCTTCTTGCAGAGTAAAGGTAGCAAAGTACTGTAGGATATGCATGTGTCTTTTAAAATATATATATATAACATTGAATTCTGAACCGATTTTGAACTTTGACCCCGCTGGCTGAACTAAGGGTAATAAGAGTACATTAGTTTAGAGTCATGTGTCTCTCTCGTTCTCAGACCTGCCCCCCAGCCCGGAGCAGATGAAGCCTGATGTTGAAGTGTTCAGCTTTCAGAACGACTCCATCAGACACAATCAGAGACAGTTGACCCTCTGGGTCACCATGGCAACACCTCCCGGTAAAACTTTGTACACAGACACAGTACATGTAATACACTTCTTTTTAAAAGGAAGGCCTTCGTATCAAATTCAGAATAATATTATGTCTGTAGCTCTTAAACTCATTCTCTTTGTGGCCACAAACAGAACTGTTCCTTTCTAAAAAGAGATTCATAAAACAACTGGGGACTGTAGTTTTTAGCAAATGTGAGAGATTAAGAGGGTATTTGTCAGCTAGGGTTGAATATACTTATTTGGTTGCATGCTTTAGGGTGTATCTATAGCAGCAGGACATTGCATGTGGGATTCACTCAAAATAAACCAGTGATCGATGTCAGCGGTATCAATCTCAAAAATAACCAGGGCCCCGAAAGCAGAACAGATGTTGAGAAGAGAGATGAGAATGAGAAAGAGTGATGGAGACTGAAGTAGAGAATCTGATACTTTTTCAATGACTTTTCAGTTTTCAATGACCAGTGGCTCCAGCGTGAAGAGCTGTTCAGCTTTTAAAATGAACCTCAACTACTGTAAAATAGAATGTCAGAATCCCACAAAATACTTTTTTAAACACAGTAAATGGATTTCTTTGCATGTTTAGCATATAAACTAACACTCGGCAACAAGCTAATATATATATCTTATACCAGTGGATTTACTTGCATTAAGATATTTCTAAATTGTTAGATTAGAAAACGTTGTTAATCCCCAGTGGGGAAACTCATTTGCCACTAAATATTCATACAGACAACAATAGACACAGTCCACAGAGTAAAACAGACAAAAAACACACTACAAGAAACAAACAAAACCAGAAGATGCCCCATAAAACATGACCATCAGAAAATGAGCCTTTTTAAATACAGCATCAGTGTTCTTTTTCCAGTTCAATTTACTGTCCAGATGGACCCCAAGATATTTATATGACTGTACAATTTCTATCTGCTGACCTGCAATTTTCACTGGGGAGACCTCCTCCTTCTTCCTTCTAAAATCAATAACTAGCTCTTTGGTCTTTCCAACATTGTTTTCCGATTCAACTCTTTGCATTTCTCTCTTCCCAGGATTCCCAGGTGGCATTGGCACCAAAGGATTATGGGTCAACATTGTCCTGGACACTTCTTCTCTTCACTTTTCCACCTCCAAACCAACCAGCCCTGCTGACCGGGGCATCAAGTAGAAGAAAAAAGCGCACCTCTTTGTTCATAGACTGAAAGAAAAAGAAAAAGCAGGTCCCCTTAACGTCCACATTTCTGAGGCAAGCTCAGACATAGTGAACGATTTTCAATCGCATATTTCCAATCCACATTTATGAAATTGGAGGCCTCAAGCAGAGTCAAACGTTTGTATCGTCACAAAGTTGGATTTGGGCAAAGACGACTTACATGCAGCTCTATAACGGAGCAAAGTGGTTAAAATGGTGAGCAATGTAGATGTAATATGGACACAAAGTCCTAAAACTGAGCTTAATTTTCTGTGGCTCTCTACATAAATGAACTGAGAATCATGAAATACATGTTATGATTCCCTGCTACAATTCACAGACGTGTATTTAAATTTGGCTTTAAGTGGTGTTGTTTTTATTCAAATGGAAGAAGGAAGCTTGCTGCTCAGCAGCTGTTGAAATGCTAAACCAATAGAATTGTTTTTAGAACATATTAATGTATGTAAGCACAGCTAATATAAATTTAGAGCTGCAATGATTGGTCAGAAAACTTACCTGGCAAACATTTTGATATTCAATTATAAAGGCTGGTATTTATCATATGAAATTCTAACTTTGGGATGTGAATGTTGTATGCTATTGCAATCAAATACACAAGTCCTGCATTCTTAGTAAGTAGCAAAATGTACTAAAGGTGCTTCATTTAAAATTCAGAGCATTAATACAGCATCAAATGACTAATCAATTAAAAAATAACTAGGCAATCCAAAAGGGTCTCTCTGAGAGGACCAACCTCCGCTAAAGGCTGTTTGGCTAATAACAAATAATGTGTGAGTCTTAGCCGCTCTAACATATAGTGACAACCAGGGAGTTCAAGGAAGAACATATGTTGTGGAACAGACAAGCAGGGACGGGAGTCTGACAACAAGTGAATGAGATCGCCTCCTTCCCTCCCAATGAGCCCCCGAGCACCTGGTGAACTGGAAAAACTGCAGCGTCGGAGGACGAGTGGCCACTCTGCTCTTCAAATGAGCCACAGAACAAACCCTCAACACTGTCATGCAGAGGTGCCCATTTGCAGTATTGTTTGTCTTTCCTCCGTTTCATACAGACAATCAGAGGCTGAAAGGGTGAATGAGGACAGCGGTGCTTATATAAACCCATTTCACAGTCAAAAGGGGAAATCCCTACGTCAGGATTATTGCTTCACGACAGTCAGCAGGGACATTTTTCTCTGAATGTCAGGATAACTTGTATAAGTCAGAAGGTAAAGCAGGTTTGTGATTCTGGGGAACGGAATAGGCTTAAGTTAGTTTGAGGTTTTCTTTCTGCATCGCCATCACTCGGTGATGGCGATGCCTTCTCTGTGATGACCACTCCTCATAGGATTTGAACATTTGGTCAGAAACTTGCTGACCATAAGATTTGCTGTTTTATTGCAGTTAACTCAGCCAAATATTACAAAAGGGATGCACCTGTAAATAAATAAATGACCATTGCAAAGGCCATTGTAAGCAGCAGTTCAACACAAACAGAAAAAAAACTTTAATCAGAAAGGCTATACTTTTAAATAACAGCATGTGGAATTGATAATAAATACATTACTTGTTTTCCAGCAATATAGCCAGATTAGCTGGGTCATAATAAGTGAATAGTATAGCATAATGAAATGTGAAAGACTAGGGTTGTAACTCACAAAAAGCACAAACGTGTGATTTGACAATTGTATTAGCGGGCTCTTTAGGAAAGAGGTGTGCTTGGACTGAAACGGTAAAACAACTATCCCATGGGAATTTCAAAATAAAGGCGTATCTTAAAGATGATGATATGTATCATAATGTGGTATGTTTTTTACATCAATTATATTGGATTGTTGATCATTAAATAAATACACAGAACAAAATTAATGGAGTGTTACACTGTAAAAGGATTAAATGTCAACCACATCTGCCACCAAAGTGAGTCATGGAGGCTGTAGAGCAGTCAAGTGACGACATTTGGGCCCTGGCAATGCAAATATATCTACTACAGGTAGGTAAATGCATAGATAGAAAGTAGCAGCATTTCATCCCGCAGATACCAAAACAGGAACCACAACCACAAGACATGTACTTACATGCTTATTGAGATTAGCCAAGCCGATAAACAGCACACTGAACCAAAACACCAACATTAGCTCCAGCAGCTCCCACCTTTGTAAAGATAAGCGTCTCCCGGATCTGGGGAGATTTATTTTGGTCTCAAACAGCAGGACTGGAAACTCAGACTTCCGGCTTTGTGAACCGTCTTATTAGCTAACAAAACATGAAATACATGTATACGGTATTTTATATTGCTCTAGATTTAAACAATCCAATAGCATACAGAGAAGTTAATTTAACTCCAACTCCACCAGATGTACCATGAAAAAGCTGCTTGTGTTAAAGCATTAAAGTAATATAACTCTCTGAAAGGGACCAGTGCCCAAGAAGTAATTTTACTTTAATTCTTAGAGTACATTCTGCTTTAACTTAAGGACAGTTTTGAATGTAAAACTTTAACATGTAACTACTTATTTCTACCGAGTCGTCTAGATATAAAATTATTTTGAAAGTCAATTTAACACTTAGTGTGACAAATGTTTGAAAGCAAAGACACTTCCCAAACATTTTGCCATTTCAAATTTGATTGAAACTTCAGATGCCGAAAACAGGTTGAAACAATCTGTTTAACCCTGTAGGTTAAACATTAGGCCAGTTTGTGCAGGAACTTTTATTAATTTAATCCTTAGAGACAGCTCGACTCAGTTTCCAGATGTAGTGGGCGTTTAGACACCGAGCAAACGGTTACACAACTCCAGACTCTGGGTTCACCAGCAGCAGGACGTGAAGTGCTGCTCTCTTGGTGTTTACTCTGTTCCTGGAATAGCCCTGTACAAAACAAGTGAACCGCTGCTGGCAAACAGACTCCTTCCCCTCCTGGTCCTTATAGGGCTATTTCAACCAACTCCCATGGACGCGTCACTTGTTTTAGTAAAGTATAAACAGAGATAAAATCATGTTCTTAAAACTACTATGTGTTCAAACTATACTTCTATTGTAGCATTTTTTTTTAAGTGAGAAGAACAGACACGTGAACCCGACAGAACATTAGGCTGCAAGAGTCTACTTTATTGCATTTGCAATCACAGGGTGACAAAAGAGAAACATGTTTATGTGTATCCACCAGTGTGAATGCAACACAGTATTACAAAAACAGTACAAATGTTAAAAAAACAAACACAAAAGGAGTTTATCAGTTGCATCTTCATTATGTTTTTTGTATTTATTTTAAATTCTTTTTCTTCCATAAAAAAACAAGGTTACTGAAACAAAAACAAGTATGGCAGCCCTAGAACTACAACAAATAATATTTTTTTGAACTAATATGGTTGTAAACAGGACATCCTCCCGTCACCTAGCGTTGGTCGTTGGTTCAATCCCCCGTCTGAGGTGCGACGTGGATCAGAGTGAGACTGCAGGATCAGGAGGATGTGGGGCTTCCTGTGTCGCTGCTCTCACTCACCTGGCGTTGCATCACCATCTCCTTGGCAACGCACGTGATCTGACCATTTGTCACTGCACCTTGGACCCCCGCCCTGAGAGCGACAGAGAGGGAGATTGTGAAAAGCTATTCTTGATACTGTATAATAGAAAGGGTGTGACTGTGTCAAACCAGTAAAGAGTGATTAGCTTACACATGAACAAGTAAAATCCTGCAGCCATATCATACAACCAAACCAGGACAGATTGAATAATATACTTTATGATGGAGTTAGTGTTGGGATTATTTAAACCACAGAGGTTTTATAAAATGTCCCCACAGTCTAGAAACGCATTTTTATTTTCTGAACCTGTGACTTTTTATTAAGTTAAAAAACGAACATAATATTATGTTAAACATATTGTCAAATTGCTTATTCCTAATGTAATACAAGTTAAAGTGACTTACTTCTGCTGTGCCTCCTCAGTCAGTGGGGTCATCCCTGGCTGCTTCCCAAAGAAGAAACTGGACCACCAATGTCCAGAGTCCTGCTTGGGGAGTCCTGTTGAGGCAGATCATTAAGACACAGGTTTATACAGGTAAAACAGCACCTACTGTCCATTTAATTCAAATGTCTGTCTGTGGGGTTTTTATATTAATTTGACCACCCCAGTGACAGGTTTAACATTGCTCTCTGAAGCGAGACAGCAGTCTGAAAATGACAGCGACCCAATGAGAGTGTGTAGAGTATGTGTTTTGAGTTGTCCGTTTCATCAGCTACACGACTCACGTTTCCCCTATCAGGACTAGTGTGTACATATGTCTGAGTAGTCACTGGGCCACTCCCAAAATAGTTTGACAGTCCACAATGTGAACTAGTTTCCTATATTTTATTAAACAATTTATTTTTAAATGGTCAAGAAACAAATGAATCATTGCTTAATTGGTTATAACATCAAGTACTAAAAAGTAATACTGTACAGTCTAATGCTGCGTTTAATTAAATCTAATTTAGTAAGACTAACACACAAATAGGAAGGTGAAACAGGCATGCAGGCACCAACCCAAGGTCAGAACTTATCAGTTAACCCTGATGGCTTCACAATCAAGCTGCACTGAGACGCTGATCCATGATTACTAGTGATGTCAGCAGATTTTAACTGGACCTCAGGGCCATATTGATGTACATGGGGCTGAATGATTTTTATGTTCATACTGACGTCTGACTTCTAACTAGAGAACTGAATAGGAGTAAAGAAATCCTTTATCTGTAGAGGAGAAGGGAAAATACAAGACCGAAAAACACTTTTCTGCTAGATAAGAAAAAGTGAGATCAGACCGGAGCTAGTTTTTTCCCAGTATGACTCAACCATAGTAGCTCTGAGGAAACAGCTGATCCAACCACAGCGATCCTTGATGTTACCGAAACTGAAATCTGGTATTACCAGATCAGTGGTATGATGTAGATCGAGCAACGTCACCATCTTTTAAAACTGTTGCCCAAACTGCAGAGGATTTTGAGCAGTTGCTCTAACAGAAACATCTGGATCTGTGACATGACACTTCCTGTCTTTGTTGCTTCCCCTGACAGAACACACTATTCTCTCAAAAGTAAAACCATTTAAAATTACTCAATCATTTGTATTTCTTTTTACCAGAGTACACGTGAGCCGTCTTGTGGTATTTCCTGACTCAATTACTGTAAACTGAGTTTTAACTTTCCTACGGGGCTTTTCCTCACCGACACAGATTTAACCGTGAAGGGAAACCGTAACTATCGGAAGTTTTCTTTGCCATTAAAACTGGATTAAGACTTAAATGTTCTGTTTTTTTCTGTTTCATCGATACAAACACACACACACACCTGGATGGTGAGGGATGACCTCGCCACTGTACTCCGAACTGCCACAAGAGCTGCTACTGGATGTAGAACCGATGCGCCCTGCAGGAGGAGAGAATCAGCAGGAAAGGAGTTGAGCAAGTGGTTAAGTCATAGCCAACTAAACTAAAAAAGGTAACAAGTAAAGATATCCAGTTAATTTCTTTATGAATCGTATTAAACATTAATTCAGCCTGAGACCCAAATATTTCACTGAGCATAGCCCATACATACTAGTCATATTTTACTCATTGTATGGTACTATTGTGTCAATCCAACAGTAGAGTAAGAGTAAATCACCCAAAAAGGGCAAGATTTGTTTGGCTCTGTGCAAAAAAGGAGACTCACTGCGGTAGTAGTCAGTGGTCGCCACGAGAGAACCGCCTGCTGGAATGGATGCCATTCTACTGTAGTTGGTCCCTGTATGCTGTGCTTGATGGAAACCTGGAGGGAAAACTTTTATGATCAAAACTGTCTGGGATACATTTCCAATACTCCTCAAGTCAAATGCCCACAAACGGAATCAAGACAGAGATTATGACTATTTCATTACACGGTCCAATTATTATTCTTAACAAGCCATTAGTCATTTTATTATAAACATGTGACAATAACCTCCTCAATTGATCAAGTAATGGTTAGGCTTATAAAACACCACGGTGGTGAAAAATGCCTTTTTACTCATTCAACCGTTTTGTCCAACCAACAGTCCAAAATACAAAGATATCCATTTTACAATCATAACAGATTTTTGGGGGTTATGTGTTAAAAAATGAATTTAAATAAATATTTTAAATGTTCTATCAATACCCAATCTTTTCAGATCTAATAAACATCATAATGCATTATGAATCAACGTGTTGCTTATTCTGTTATCTAATCTTTCTAGGTAAATATGCATAAGCATGTATGAGTAACTGTATTTATTGTTTTGTCAATTTCTTTCCCTGTGTTGTAAAATTATATATATATATATATATATATATATATATATATATATATATATATATATATATATTTTAGTGCTTTATAAATGTCTTAAACAGACGATTTTGTTGGGTATTAGTCGATTGCTTTATCAGTTATTGAACTAATCCTTTTCAACAGTGTGTGTGTATATATATATATATATATATATATAAATAAAACCAGAAATATTTTTGTTTGCTGGTAGCACGTTCACAGCAGCACGTTCACAGCCTTAATGTGATGACGTCACCCCATGTTTTTCGCAGGGGTCTTGTTTACATGAGATGGTCACTGCACCAAGCCGACATTTTGACGTAATTTTGTTCCATACAAAATAATGTAATAAATACTTAAATAAAAGCAGAATTTAAGAAGGTAGGTGCTGAACGAAGACTGTCTTAAAAGGGGATACAATAACAAACCGTAAAGCCGGACCCTTTTCTCTTCTAACGGGGACATTTTGTCCCAACAAAAGCCAAACACAAAACCTCAACGGTCTGTTCACTTCCACAATGGCAGCGGACCGGTTATTCTCTAGTTAGTGAATGAAAAAACTAATACAACGATAGCAGGACGTTTATTCTTCTGCGTGTAAAAAAGAAAACACAACAAAGACTCGTGTGCTTGTGCTAAAGTTGCCGTTAACACAAGCTAGCTCGCGCAGCACCTTTAGCCAGAGAGACTACCGTTAAACCCCCAAACCAGAACCCCAGCTTCGTCCTCGGCCTGTCCGCGGAGGGTTGTTGTCTGAACCAAAAGGAGACCCATTGTATACCCCGGGGAAAACGCTCACCTTTTTAGGGACCCAAACGTGCTTGATTTTCCGGAGCACCCAATTCAACTCAGTCGGCGAGGCTGTGGGAGTAAACCCTGGGCGACGGGGCCCATTTGAAAATAAGTTGTGGGTAAGTGTAACCCTCCAAGGTCCGAAGGGATGACAGCGATGCTTCTTGTTGGCTCCGCTGGTCGGCGTGCGTATTTATATAACGAGAGGGTTGATGACGTAGCAACAGTCATGGGGCGGGGCGCAACAAACAGTAACACATATTGAACGACACAAAAAGTAGTGCTAAAGGTCAGCGCTCGACGAGAAGAGACTGGGAAGAGGAGCGAAATGCCAGAGCGCAAAGAGCGGAAACAGAGACAAGTCATTGGTGTGTGTTTCCAAAAGAGATGTAAGGCTAAGAAATGTAACTGCAGGAGGCTATGATTTAAAATATAAAATGCCTTTCCCTTCACCATGGATGTCCCGTTTTATTTCATTTAAAATGTAATACATTTTTTAAAAGATATTTTTCCAATCATAGTCAGTCAACACCATTTTTCAATTATACATTGTGTATTCATCATATTTTCTCAGACTTCAATAATAAAACAATAATAATTTAAAAACAAGATGACTCACACATTGACGTTTGGGTTGTTCTTTTATCTTTATATTATATGTAATGTATGTATATGTACAGTATATGTATAATATACAATTATACAAGCGGCCGAAATGAGCTTCCTCCGTAGGGTGGCCGGGCTCAGCCTTAGAGATAGGGTAAGGAGCTCGGACATCAGGGGGGAGCTTGGAGTTGAGTCGCTGCTCCTTCGTGTCGAAAGGAGTCAGCTGAGGTGGTTCGGGCATCTAGTCAGGATGCCTCCTGGACGCCTCCCATTAGAGGTTTTCCGGGCACGTCCAACTGGTAGGAGGCCCCGGGGAAGACCGAGGACACGCTGGAGGGATTATATCTCCCGGCTGGCCTTGGAACGCCTCGGGATCCCCCAGAATGAGCTGGAAAGTGTTGCGGGTGAGAGGGAGGCCTGGGTCGGCCTGCTGAACCTGCTGCCACCGCGACCCGACCCCGGATAAGCGGGTGATAATGGATGGATGGATGTATAATATATTTTTTTAATGATGCAATATTTCTAAGCATTTGTCTGGTTCAAATTTCCGTTTTAGTTTCATACAATCAGTCCGCAAACTCACTGACCGTAATACAGTTGACTAACCAGAGACATGAGCACCGCACAAGGAGCTCACCCTTGTGGCGAAATACATAAATTGCCCCTCACTGAAAATGCAACGTGTAGGCCGAGAGGGATACATGTATGTGTAGTTTTTCTTTGTCGTTTGCAGATACATGTTAAAAATCATATTTTTACCATTAAAGTTTAAAATTATTCATTGTCATATGCATAACAACTAGCCTCCAGAGAAGCAGACGTGTGGCAATGAATATGTAAGATCTGTCTCCCTCCAACCATGCTCATAAAAGTAAAAGTGCGAATAAAATAGTGCAGTAAAGAAAGTAAAGGAATACGATATGACAGTTTATGTGTGAAACATAAGACAAAACGGTGAGTGAGAATTATTTAATTTGCTGTAATGCTAATAGAATCTAAGGATGTTCACAAGCTATTATGTTCCTGTGTGTCGTGAAGGTAATTTTATATTTTATATACTAAACGTTTAGTTGGACAAAAACTTTTACGTTGTCGGCAGGATTCGAACCTGCGCGGGGAGACCCCAATGGATTTCTAGTCCATCGCCTTAACCACTCGGCCACGACAACTCTTTAGTTGTTTATATATCTCAATGTAATCCCAAAACTCAAAGGTAGCAATACAAGTACATCTTGCATTCACAAGTTAATCAAGTTGAAGTTAAATAAACTCAAAGAACCAAATGTAAAAATGCTTATTACGCAGAATAATACATATTATTTTACAGATTTTAATCATTAATTGTTCATCACTTTAAATGTTTCAGCTGGTAAAGTTGTAGCTCATTTTACTGACGTAAGAACTAATGAACTAGAACGACTTACAATGTTCACAATGTAAAATCACCAATAGAAACTAAAGTTCTGTTGAGAGCGTTTGATCCCCACTATAGGGACTCGAGAGCATGTTTCCCTGGTGGTCTAGTGGTTAGGATTCGGCGCTCTCACCGCCGCGGCCCGGGTTCGATTCCCGGTCAGGGAACTAGACTTTTAAAAGTCAACTTAATTGACAGAAGTTTGCCCAAAGATTTAAGTTAATACATACAACGCTATAGAATTTACTTTAAAAGTGTAGTTATTTAAGTATTTGACATATCCTACTGTGCATTAACTCGTTTATTAATCTCTTATATGTATTGGGTTACAGTACACACCATATACATCATTTTGATGAACAAAACTTAAAAAGGTACCACAGATGCTTACAGATTGTGTTATAAGGAATTCAAAACATAATGGTGCTTTATTGTCATAATAGATGAAAACTGAACTAAATGGCATGCCATAATGCATCAAAAGATATAATTTAATTTTCTCTTTAAAAGGTTCCCAAAATATTGAATGTTACTTTGTGCGAAACATTCGTAGGAAATGCCGTTTCCAGTTAGTCTCTTGAAATTCAGATCACAGATCTGCAAGTGTGACACCTCTAAACTGACCATAAGATAACTAAACAACGGAGAATCTTAATTCCATTTTATCTTTTTACGCTCTAAAAACAAAGACAAAAACTCTGGTTAGAGTAAAAAAGGAGAATACTTAACAACCAAATCTAGTTTCAAATTCCAGCACGAGAGTAGTATTGATAAACTGAGTGATTTGTAAATTGTGTGGAACTAAAAGACAGAGTGAACATACTGACCAAACACTACTCATCAATTTAAAGGAATGCTTTATTGATATCCAAACATATACAAGAAAACCAAATAATTCATTCACCATAATCTTCCAAATCGGATCCCTTTTGATATTCTACATCAGTTAGGCCCAGGACCTAGATAAAGCTATGAGTACTCTGTCCTCCAGCCTCTGCGGCGGCTGGCACTGATGTGCTGCACTTCCCATTGGCACCCAAATCAAAAGAGCGTCATCTTTTTTCTATCCATCACATCTACAAAACTGATTGCAGCTCTAAACAGGCGACATATGCACTGCGGGGGGGGAAAAAGTCAAGTCATTTCCTTCAGTATCTATAACCACATTTTTCTAGTACGTTGAGCACATTGCCTACAAAAAGCCTCAAGTATGTGGAAAGTTATCCTCTTTGTGTAAGAAAAATATGATTTTAAGACTCAATTCTGAAGTAAATGACTTGAGATTCATATTTCTTGTAGTGTGCATCTGCATTTTTCATCTTGACAAAGCAGAAAGTCAGAGGCAGATGGAGATTATGTAACAGATATTTAAGTATTGGCAATTCTTTGGACAAATACCAAAATGTCCACCTCTAACAAAAGGAAAGCCAAAAGAAATCCGAACAACTAACCTAACAGGAATATATTAACTAGGAAAATGATCAACACAAACAAAAACAAGAGAATACACTTATGATACACTGGCAGCAGCCGGGAGCTTTCGTTTATAACCGGCGTGTCATTTCATTCAATGTATGTTCATTGAAGCCAAGCAGTCCCAGAGATACATTTCTGTTATCCTTTTCCTTTCAATTCGTTGGCGTACAAGCAAGTTTGAATCTTCCTCTGAAATTTTGGCTGAAATCATTCATGTCTTTAAAGAAGTTAAAGGTATATAACAATTCATATTTAATCATTTTCTATTGCCTCAATGACACTAACATTAGGAGACATTGTACTGAAGCTGAGGCAGGATACACAAGCAACATTTTGTCGTTGCAATATTTAAAAATGGTCTTGGCAATGCGAGAGGCAACACTGAAACACCTTCAGTGCAACAACAGTGACATAAGATGGATTTGGACAATAATTTTCACAAGTTGCATTATATTTGTTGGTGGGAAATTAGTGTAACATGTCAAACCACCTGTGGCAATAAAGAAAAGGAAAAAAAGGTTTTCAGGTTGAGGATAAAAGTGCGGCCCTGCACAGCTCTCAGGTTTACGGTCATCGTTTCTGAGGCTGTGTGGTTTGTAAGAGCTTCCGTTTTATCACTACAGGTGCACGACAATAAGAGCAACAGTGATTTTGTACAAAAGGTGTTTGTAGTTTGGCCTCACCCAGCGCAAGTGCACAATCAGGGCATTTAGTAGCATCTAGCGTGTGTTAACAGGAGTGCATAAGGGATCGTTAGCAAAGTCTCTCCCAATGGCAGCGAGAAGATTTTATGACACATATTCAGACTCTAAATATGGTAAAGAAACTTTCCTTCCTTCAATCACTCAAACCAGTCTGTACAACTTAAAACAAATGTATGTCCTACCAGCTAAATTATAACAAGCGAAATATTTAAAGTGAGTAAGGCTGATCGAGAAGCGTTGACATTCACCGCGTAGTGTAGAAAGCAAAGCGTCTCACATTGAGTTCTGAACGTTAAAAGGATCATTGAGAGCTTTTGAAGTCGTGTTGTATGAGGTACTCGGCTACAGTGGCTGTGAACAGAGCACAGATAGCGGCTGCAGATCGGAAAAAGGGCTGTCTAACGGAAAGGTAAAGCAGTGAACACTACGTATATCGTATAATTAATCTGTTGGCAATACACCGACTTCTCTGAAGTACCTTATACAACCACACTTCAGAACATCCAAACCATCGCTTCAACAACAGGAAGGGAACTACAGTCGAACCGGGGGGAAAAGAAACTGTCAAAGTGGTTTCTAAACATTTCAACGCATAGTCTGACTTTGTTAACCTGCTGCAAAGATCAAACCATCACGGTACTCTAGTCAAATGCAACCATTTTGATTATGGGTTTTTTCTCGTCCGATAAATAGTGCCCAGACGGGTGCAAAGTGACTGCAGCTCGTTTATATGTCAGTTTCACAAACATAAAAAAAAATAAAAAATGTTGACCAAAATGTACTTAGAGAGAAAATTAAAACTAGTTACAGAAGAAAACTCATGTCTGTGAAACTGACCCATTGTTTGCATTGTTTAGGTTTGTTTAGCCTCCCCCTGCTTTTTCTTAAACCTCCTAACCCGTTTACTGCCATTCGGCAGCATCAGTGACAATATATTTACTCATCTATATTTATACATATTAATAAAAGTTATGTAAAAACATTTTGCAAAGCAGTGTAAAATAGTTTGTAATACAAAATGGTTTAAGGTTGTTTTTCTTTTCTTCCCGTTTTTACATCCTGGGGGTGTTCTTAGGGTGTTACACAAGTCTTCTTTGCAAGGTTAGTATGGTACAACTGAGATGAAATGTGCACATGCATGTAGCAGTAGAAGGTCTAAGAGGAGTGGGATGTGCTGAACCCCACCAATGAAACATGTGTTCACACCACGGGCATCCGCAAAGCTGTGAAGATAACTGTACAAAGTTTGAGAAAAAAAATATAGGGACACTGTGGTGACATTACTGTGGTGTGCTCACAGTGTGAATGTATGATTTTAAGTACATAATAGTCAGAAACAAGAAGACAGAAATAGTAGCAGTATAAACCACCATCTTGCTTATGCCTGTAAAATGCTCCTCCAGATACTCGCTCCTACACTGCGAGTTGGGGCCCAAAAGTGCACCTACAGAGTTACCTTTTGATGCATAGCTGCAACGGTTTCTTAACAAACACCCAATCCCAAAGATAAATGTAAAGTTCCCCATTTAGTTTAAGAGCCTGACATCTTAACAATGCCTTTTAGCCTTTTTTGTTAAGCCAGGTGATCTACTGAAACAGTAACCACCTGTTCAAAAAAGGTGTCTGAAAAGTGCAGGAGACAACGGTGTTGACTTATTTGGACTAACAAAGGGGGTGTGGTCTGACCGGGGAGGAAGTCGAAGCAAGGGGTGGAGATGTAACAAAGCACGGTCTGTAAATTATTCGGGTTTAGACATCAACAAAACATTTTCCTTTTCTCCAGCAGCAATGCAGAAGAATGGAAGCTGTAGGACCAGCAGTGACGGAAAAGCTCATCCCACCTCGAACCAACGAGTTCTTCACCTCCGCCCGTCTGCTTCTACAGACCTCGAGGCAAAGTGTGAGTGGTGGCGAGTTGGTGAGCTGGAGGGTCAAAGGTCAGGGCTGACTCAGCGATTTGAGGTGATTAACAGTACAGTCTCAGGTCGTGAGGAAGGTGGCAGCGAGGAGGAGGAGGGATGCATTCAGAAAGATGGGTTCTCCTGAGTGGGGGTGGTGTCAGTGGGGGAGCCGATGGCCTCCCCGTTACCTCTGGGACCAACAACCTTGTACTGAGGAGACGAGAGCGGAAACAGACCAGAGTGTTATTGATCGTGTGCATTACTACACCGACTCAGTTTCCATTTCCTGTCGGGGAAAAAGAGAGTTTGACTACATTTAAAATCCATCAGCGTGTCCTGAAATCCATAATACACACTGTAGTTGAAAAAACATCCATTTTCTTCTGCAATTTGTTACGTTGATGTCGACAGTCGAAAACCTCAAAAAGGAAACTTAAAATGTAAAATCTCACAGTGTAGAATTAGTAGATGTTGGCCACAGTTCTTGTGGAATTGAGTTTAATAACACTTGCAATATATAAATAGTATAGAAAGCCCTTTTGACTCAACTGCTTGGTCTTGATAGTTCTATTGTTATCTCTTTATTTTAGACAACGTAGTAATAATTTACTAATATTAAATGCCACTTGTAGCTCTTTGAGAAGATATAGGATGTCTGCTCACCTTCAGGTTCCCCATTTTATCCTCGAACGACTTGAAGGTCGCAGAGTTCCTGCAGAACAGAAATACAAGGTTATATAAAAAAGTAAAACACAAGCTAAAAAAAGTTCTCAACAAAAATGTTAACATTTTAATGTTGTGTTAGGCTACATCTACCATCAAAAAGGTATGTGAACCCGCTTAAAAATTCTCAAACCCATTAAGAAATTAAATCTATTATTTTGTGGTTTTATGCTTCACTGCAGCCATAAATACTGTACCAATACGATGCTAACATGTGGGGATTATCTTGCTAGTGTTTGAACAGCAGCATATGAATACGAATGTTGTGACCCGATCAGTGCCGGTACAGAAAGTAATGTGTGACACTGACAGTGAAACAGAAGCAGTACAGTCAGCAGGTTTGTGTGTTACTTTACCTCATGGCGGGCATACTTATAGAGTGGCGAATGGAATAGTTGCTACTTTGTAAGCATTAAAGAGAGGAGACAGAAGTGCAAGTGTTATAAAGCAAGCAAGGTGTGACACTGACAAACACACACACACACACAATGCAGTCATCACCACTTAAGGTGGCCTTGACACGTAGCATCATTTCTCATTCACATGTACTTTAAACAGTAAAACACTATTCTCAAATGAATATTACTGGCTTTGTATGAAAACTGTTAACAAAAGACTGTGGCCCAGATGACTAGTAGCCTCTTGGTTGGTGCGAATTTGTCAAATACATAAAACAAGTATCCTTGGAATTTCAGGAAAAAAACATTGGCAACACTTTATTTTATGGCTTCCAGTTTTTCTTCACCGTATGTTCGATCTAGTCTGTTTGATATTGTGTCTAACCAAGTCTTGCTCAAGGAGAAGTAACATTCAGAAATATTGCGAGAAATTGGAAACTCACCCACATTCTCAAAATCAGCTAAATATTCAGACATGCCATTGAAAATCTCTTGAATGGAAGCAATGCAATGTGTTGCTTCTCTGTAGGCTTCTTCCCTTAATGTTGTCAGACACTTATAAAGAACAATCTGAGCCCGTCTGTGGCAAAAATAATCACTTTTAGTGGCCGAAAGTTGAGGGTGAGGAGTTGCTCAGAGCGATTACATTGCAGCACCTTTAGCAGCTGCAGCATTCTACCTCAATACTGGACCAATTTTAGAAATTGTTGTCCCCGTTAGTTACTAAATCAAGGGAAAATAGGGGGCCATGTTTAAAAATACTTGGGTACTCTTTATCAGCCATTTAATTATAGCAGCATCGACGCAGCGTTCAGCTGACCTGCACTAACTAAAAGACACTGTATATGCATCAACTGAATACATACAAATATAAAATCTTTTACAGGTAAACATATCTTCAAATATAATTCAACATACATGAATCTTCCAATAAACAAATAGTGAGTGAATATTTTCTAAAGTTAAATAAAGCAAATTGTTCTAGAAATTTAACTAAATAGACTTAAACATCTCAGGCCATAACTAGATAATTTACTGAAAATATTTTAGGAAATTGCCCAACATTAAAAACAAAACAAAAACTGAATCACCATAATATAAAGTGTTGCCACAATAAAAAAAATGTAAAGAACCAGAACCCACAGTCATAAACTGACCCAGCAGATTTCATGCAAACTTAGTGTTGATCATTAATGAAATATGAATGATGCTAAAATGCTGTGTATAATGACAGATCAATAACTTATTTAAATAACTACAGTGTTGTTTAAGTAACAGCAAAAGGATAACATGCTTCTTTAAGCATCTATGCAAAATGAATTGAGGCAATCTAGGGGAAGAAAATAATAGAGCAGGTTGGACAAAAACAAGCTTTAAGTTTAATTTTGTGTGATCAAACTCTTAGTTGTTCTAACTGGGCATGTTAGTCTTACCTAAAGGAATTAGAGAAAGGTAGAGCTCTGCAGGTCAAACCAAGGCAGCAATTAAAAACAAGGAGAGAAAGAGCGTGAGCCAAAAGCAGCAGCATCATGACAAACAAACCAACAGCAGTAGGCGGCAGCAACACAACAGGAGAGAGATCAGTGTCATCAGCAGGGAAATGGGAAGCGGCGGTAAAACCGAGCAGCAATGTCTTTGCTGTGCAACTAAAGACACCAGTCCAACTGAAGAAATGCTTCTGGTTTCTTAGCTCCATGTTGTGTTGTTACACCAAGTCATTTACTACGTTTACATGTACCAAATATTCCAGTTTTCACCCTTTTCCGACAATATAAAAGACAATATTCTTAATAAGCTGTTTACATGGCAAATGAAAATGAATATTCCGCGAGTATTCCTGTTTACATGCAGCTGTGATTATATTCCCATGAACGCAAAAGGACCCCATGTCCTCGTCACCCGGGCCAGTGAATCCCACGTCAACAGCATTCTCGTCTGTGCTCGACCGGGTTCGGTGCCCCCGACACGTCGTTTATCACATCAAATTTGGAAAAAGTGGAACGACACAAGCCAAAATATGTTTTTTGTAGCTTTCTACCGGTGGTGGACTTGTTTGACCGTGCAAATACACAGCCACTGCCTTTTACTCCTTCAATCACCTTATTGAAAAGGTCGGCATTGCAAAATGCGCACATATCCCCAAACCTGTTGACATTCTTGTCCTGTCATAATGCTTAAAAATAGCCACGTTTCTCACTCCGACCAGAAATCTTTCCTTTCAGGTATGCATTTCGACGCCAGCTTTGCAAACTCTAGGCTTGTTGGTCTAGTTGCCATATCAAATTCAAAATATTGTCAGTCGGAATAATAGTGGAATACGAGTGTGCATGTAAACGTAGTCACTGATTGAGATAACATTTTCAGAGATCAAATTAAATGAACAAAATGTGGACATTTAGAAAAAGGAAATACAACCACATCAGAGTACAACTTTTAAAAGACACAGAGGGAACACACTGGATGACTGAAAATCATGCAGGGACGGACGTAAACCAGGTAAAAACTTGAATATGTTGTTAATGGGACATACTCTACGGGAAGTCAATGAATGAAAAGGGTGTCCAAACACACACACACATAATGCTTCCTCACACATAGGCTTGAATATGCAAATATGAATGTTGAAATTAAAACAGGAATGTTAATACAGACAGTTGTGTTTGTCAACAAGGCAGCGATGTTAGATGTGAAGGAGTCAGTGGTTTACACATATTCACAATCTATTTGTTTTCCATTGAAGTTCAAATTTAGCATCTGGATTTTACTTCCAAGACGCACCAGTGGACCCTTATTTCATTAAACTATTTGGTGCACAAAAACAGTTCACATTTAGATGGAAAACAAATTTGATCATGTAGAACCTTCAATTAGTAAAATGACAATTCAGGATATAAAGCAATTACATTAAATAAAACAAATGTAACTTTATTAGACACTAAAGTCGGTTTGAGAGTTCTGCAGATCATCAATAAGACAAGTTCAGAGCTACAAGAAAAAAAGAGCAGCGTGTCAGTCACCAAATGCTCAGCTGGTTTCAAACAGATTGCTACATTTCTCATCCTGGTTCTGATCATAATGGAGGACGGAGACACATGGCTATTCCTCTCCTTATATAAAGCAATTTAAAATTAACCATGTTTCTGTCTTATCACAACTCACTACTATGTAATTTACTTAGGGTTAGTTTGTATTTTTGGAAGTGTGGTTGTTTGAGGTACAGAAACAGACACGAGTAGCAGCACTGTAGCAAAGCAATGCAGTGGGCCGGGGCAGCAGCAAAACAGATTGAGGCCATTTAAAATAAACACCATCAGTTTAAGTATACGCTATATTTTCATTTGTTTATCTTTCAGTTGGACAGTCCTTTACGACAAGGAACTGAAGCAGTTATTTAAGCTCTCTTCAAAGTCACAAGACTCTTGTCGATTGGTTAGTTTGTTATTGAGTGATTTAGGTATTTGTTGCGATTATTTTGAATTCATCAAAGTCACGGTAACATTTTTGTCAAAGCAGTCTGGTAGCTTTGAAGAGAGATGAACAGCTTCAGATCCCTGTCAGAAAGAGCTGTGAAAGAATTCTGAATAAAGTATACACTTAGACTGATATGGATTTCTTTTCTTCGACTAAAATGTGTTTCGCTGCTGCCCCCGTCCACAGCAGTACATTGCTTTGGTACTGTTCCAGTACTCCAGTCTGTTTCCCCAAACTAGAAGCGTGCCATCTACTGTGTACACCGACTATGGATAAGCAATTCATACAACCCTACTACAATACACCTAAACTATTGCTGTAACAATTGAAAAAGCCTGGACACAGCTACATCTACTGCTCTGCTGTTCTCTTTTCCACCTCAGCAATTGAAGAGTGGCATGCCATAACATACATAACTACATCTGTGCTCATGGCAGACAGATCAGAAAACTGGATTAGTGTCCCAGTTAACATATTTGAGAGTTTCAAAACCATGTTTATCCAAATTTCTGAAGGGGAGTTTTGTATTTAGATGCGCAAACATATGTGTGGGATAATCAGAAAACATGAAAGACATACAATATTTTATCTGGCCATGTTTTGAAATGTTCTTTTCAGCTTCCCCTTGTTGTTCCAAGATAAATATAGACCTATTGTATGATATCCAGGTTTGAGATCTTTTGGTTTCAACACTGTCCACTCTGCTCATTTGTTCTTGTATTTTAGCCAGTGTCAGAAATTCTGTCTCTGCAGTGACATACCTCATGTCGCCCAGTCTCTTGCTGAGGACCGTGCCCACTGTGGTTAAAGCTGCACTGGTCTTCTGTCCCGCCTGGGAAAGAGTCTCTTGAGTCTTTTTGTATCTGCAGAAGAAAGAGGAGGGTGGATGGAGGGGAGGTGGGAACAGGAGAATGGAAAGAACAGATGGTTGGAGTGGATTGAAAAGAAGATGTTTGATGGCAAAAAAAGGACAGAAAAGAAAGAAAAAAACCACAGTGGCGAGAAAGAAGAGACGGAGAAAAGAACGAGCAGAAAGAATATAAATGGAGAAACAAGGCAGATGAATGAGAGAGGGATGGGAGGGTAAAAAAAAAAGAGAGTGGGATACATTAGACCAAATGACCATAACAAACACGAAACGATTAATGCTTCATCCCTCAAAAGAAAAAGGGCAGTATTCACCCTGATGGTCAATATTCACACAAAAATACAGTCACAGGCCTGTGTATCAAAAGTAATTGCGTCTGGCACAATGTGTTGTAGGTGATGATTTACTAAAATGTCATAAAGAAATGTTTTTAAAAAATCTGGAAAGTAATTGAGTAATAATAATATATTAATAATTAACGTTAAGAATGAAGCTTCAAACTATTCAGTGCAGCTCTATTAGATATGATTTGCATTGTGATATTAAAGATAAGATTGTGTTCAATGGAACATATTGCTGTGATCTAGTCGCACGGACACAAAGACTTAATGCTTAAACATCTGAAACAAAATGTCTCTTTTATACGTTTATTCACATACAATAACCGTTTTGCTTGCAGAAAGCTTAAAAAAGGTATTCTTATTTCAAAGCTTCCGCAATCTTGAGTAACCACGATTGGGCAATCTGAAAACAGAAACCGTCGCCCAAACCGTGTAGATACAGGAAACGGATTAGTTTATACAATATCTTCGACAAGTGTCGATAGCTGTCAAGTCTGCTGTCATAAAGAGGGACGAGCCGCAACTATCAAGTTTCAATTGTCACATGAAATTCTAAAATTTCAAGAATGTTTTAATCTTAAATGAAACTAGATTAATTGATTTTTTTTAAGGGTAAATCTCTCGACACACACACACACACACACACACACACACACACACACACACACACACACACACACACACACACACACACACACACACACACACACACACACACACACACACACACACACACACACACACACACACACACACACACACACACACACACACACACACACACACACACACACACACACACACACACACACACACACACACACACACACACACACACACACACACACACACACACACACACACACACACACACACACACACACACACACACACACACACACACACACACACACACACACACACACACACACACACACACACACACACACACACTTTTGGAGATAAGATGGTGTGGCTGAATACCAACGCAAGTGTCAATCAACATGGCTGACCTTCCGCACTAAAGAAACACTTGACATTTTAGCAGTAATCTCAACATTTTGATCATCCGGTACTTATAAAACAAGTACAAACATGTTTGGGAGTCTTCTGACAAACCAGGAAAAACCTTCATTAAATGTAACAGCCAGTAGGACAACGAGCACCCTCACAACAGCAAAAGGAAAACAAAAGAAAAAAGGATGGATAGTCAACACAAAAAAAAACTCCCCGAAAAGCAAACCAAACTTTAAGAAGCCATAGCTCATCAGCAAAGACTAAACGATAACACACAAAAAAAAGGGGTCAACTCACGCTTCAGAGCGGGAAATGTCATCCAAAGTGGCTGAGGCAGACAGATATCTGAAGACACAACAGCAGGATAATGACACAGGGTGAGAGGCACACACTCGCAATACAGTACAGTAGATCACAATAGAGTTCAGTAGAGTTACAGAGTTACTCCTAACAACTGTTTGAAGGTTTTGGTGGATGTCCAGCTGGATTTCAAAATGTTTTAACATTTAAAACGGAGTGTACAGGGGAAATAACAGCATTAGATACATAACATAAAATCATAGAGGTAACGTAAACAAACAGTCTTCCTCTTCCCAGTTATTGATACTAAATAAATTTAAAAAATTACCATTTCACATCTAATATTTTGCCACAGAATGGAGATAACTAGATTAATTTACAGTAAAAGAAAACATGAAATTTGATTGTTGTACTGGGAACACCAACTGTGAAATTGGTCAATGGGGAGGTCTGCCAGAATTTTTTTTAAAAATATATTTGTTTATCTAATTCATAGAAAAATACTGCTGAAGAAAACATTCATTTAGATATACTTTCCTAGTTTAAAATGACTTTTAAAATATATAAAAAATGTAATGGTATGAAATCACCTTTCCCTGTAAAATTCTCATAATTGTAGACAGTAGGCATTACAATTCTACATTTTACAAGTGAAAAAGTATGCACATGGATGTAGCCAAAGTGTGGAAAACAGTCCCAATTTAACTCTCAAGCACCGAATGGGTTAATAAATAAACCACCAGACAGATTAGCCCATTCATGAATAGTAACAAAGTGAGTTTAATCACACACATGCAGAGTCCTGCCTGTATCTAGAAAAAGAGGGGAAGTGTGTTTGTGCTGACTTCTCCTTACAACAATAGAGCAGATAAGGAAGCACAGCAAACACAACACAACAATGAGGGGAAATCTAACTTTCTAGCTTTGAAACCCTCCAAGTCATGAGACTCCTGATCCAAACAAACACCGTCTCTCTCTCTCAACACAGCCAGCAGTGTAAACAGCTTAAATATTACACACAGCTATTTTTATATAAAATGTTCTACTGAAGAAGAGTGGGTCAACCACATCCCAGCAATATGCTTGCATGCATATTTACATCACATCTGTCTTAATTGTTATTATATACACATCTTGTTTTCATAGTTTACAATCACGAGTATAAATATTAATCTTGCTTTTGTTCAACATGGTGACATTTCAACATTATTTAGATGGAGGCTTCAAATTAGTTCAGGGTTTTTTCCAGCAAAAACAGGTTTGTATAGGATCACCAGAAAAATAACTGAAAAGGCTGCCCACACTGTTTGACTGACAAGGTATCAATTATAAATGCAGAGCAGAAACTCCACACCAACCACTGCTTAACATAAAGAAATTAACAAAGAAAAGATCCAAGAGACGGCTCTCCTCCGTTCCAAACAAGGCCAGTCTCTGTGTCCTGACTCGTCAGCACAATGCTGCTCACACAGCACAGCCATAGTGACTTCACACAGAACAGCCTTGTCACGTTACCACATCCGTCACCATGTAACTGCTGTATTTGTTTTACAGCAGGAGGCAAGACTATTATTAGAAACAGGGTTTTGGTTTCCTTTACATTTGGATGTTTCTTCATCTCCACCGCCTTCAGCAAGGCTTTATTTTGAGAAAGAGAATCGCAGTCCAACTCGCTGTTGCACTAAAATGTTCAGAACAATATAGAAAAGAGAAGCATTAACCGAAACTGACATCCCAGTGCGATATTAGCCGAAAATACTTGACGTTACATACTGAGGGAACTACAATTCTGGGTGAAATGCGCATATGGTTAAAAAGGGAGGGTGGTGAGGTTTACTTTCTCTTTCCCCTGACATCCTGTGGCATAAATTGTGGTGTGATTTCAACTCCCGGTTGCTAATTGACAGTGTGTGTGTGTGTGTGTGTGTGTGTGTGTGTGTGTGTGTGTGTGTGTGATAATAAAGCACACTTAACTGATTCGAAAATAGAGGACAACAGCTGACTGGCTCCACCCACTCCAGAATTCAGAACTGCACAGAACTCTCTCTCTCTCTATCAGATATCAAGTTACAAAGCAAAGCATCTCCTTCTCTTCACCTCCCTCCCTCCCTCCCTCCCTCAATCCCTTCATCCCATTCCTTTCCTCTCCTCCCACTTGTTCCTGCAGCAGCAGTTCTGAGCTGCGTGTCTGGTCGCCAGACACGACCATGTTGCATTCATGCGTGTATTCATGTCGTGGGTGAAACACAAACACACACTTTTCCTATGCTGCACTTAGCCTGAACCAAGAATAATGTGCCTGTCTGCTCACATTTCTGCTATTCTAGGCAAATATGTAATAATCCACAAGTATTTGGGCCCTGTGAGCAAACATGACTGAAAGTCTGAGACAAAGAAGGGTGTGAGTAGCATCTATTTCTGTGTGCAAAAGTAGAACAAACACTAAACCAAGATCACTGCACCTGCTGCCGTTTGTGAGGGCGTGTAGATGTTTGTAAAAGTTAAGTGTCAGCAGTCACTTTAGGCCAACTAGCTGAGTGAGCTTGCCAATCCAGTTCATATCGGAAGCAGCCACATGGAAAATTCCATTAGCGTCAGATCTCGCAGCAGAGGACAAAAATGCATCTAAATGTTGTCGTTTCTTTTCTTGCCGACTGCATAGTCTGGATTCTTTAAGTAGCGGTACAGAAACACTGTAAAAATAAATATCCCCCTCAAACCAACTCCTAGGAAAACTTGATCTAGTTTATTAAAAAGGTGAGACATGCATGGGAAAAGGTTGTGGTGGTTGTAATACAATAATATTGAAGTGGCACTTTTTCAACCAACAACAAGGCACTTGAACATTGTCCATGGCCCATTTTCTCATAATCCCTCAAATCCAGGAAATTACTAATGGGAATCAGTTGAACACTGGTTATTATATCATTACATAATTGCTGCTTTCACACTGTGTGCCAATTGATTGTATTTAGCTAATCAGCCCTCAGACTCACATCCTTAGGCAACCATGACAGGAGTGTGGCTTAATGGAGTCTGATTTTCAACACAAATGTTCAATTTGTGTTTGAAATCTAGGTAAACAGACAACAGAATAAAACAATGTCATTTCTTGACGATTGTTGTTTCCCCGCTAAAAGGCCGCCAGCCTTGCTAAATAACCATCAGTGGCCTGATTACACCAGAGCAAAGCCTTGACTTTTAATCCTAAACCTTTCTAGACGCACAATTTCTTAGCTCCACCCTTCAATTTACAGCCAAGAAAACATTCCTGTGATAGTATCTTTTTATGTAGCAAATGGAAATGTGGCCTTAGACACATCAGTGTCAGATTTCAGCCTGGACACTGGTAATAAACGTCAGAAAAGAAGAGAGAAAATGTTAAATATGGAAGACTGTTGATTTGGAGAGGAGTAGACAGGAAGACGTGTATCATCACTTCTGGATGGAGGAAAGTGAGACAACTGTCCTCTTGAGAGGAAGTAAAAACAGACAAATGAGAGGTGAAGACAGGAAACTGAAGAGAAAGACAGAAAACTAAAAACACATTGGAGATAAAAATTTTTTTAAAAAAGGCATCAAATAATATATCTGCATATGACAACAGAAAAGAAAGGTGATAGACAATAGTTCTTTCAGCACCGACTTCTGTTATGTCTCAGCAAACAGCCCCACCTCAAAACAATCTGATTATCAAACACTAAAAAGGTGAGTCACAGGCCAGTGGTAAAAACAACAAAAAAACTCAGTTGAATCCGTTTTGTAACTCAAGACTGAAGTGGTTAGAACAGAGACACACCAAATCACCAAATCACACTGCAGTGCTACAAGTCTACATATGTGCAACAGGCTGCAGGAGTACGGAAATCGAATCAAACTAAGTAGGTTCCTCCGACCTTGAAAAGTTCCCAAAGACGCCTGCTAACAAACTAGAAATATGAATATGCACCGAAGAAGGTATTAGAGTTACAAGCAATACTACATCACAAATGAAATAGAAAAGTATTCAGTTTCTCCAATTAAAGTTCAGCATATTAATGGTCACTCGTTTGGAAGCATTCCCTTACAGCATCTCATTCAACACGAGCAAAGCTAGACCGAACAGACGACAGGTCTGTCCTCCGAGTACACATAAAGTTAAACACCAAACTGTCGAAATCTAAGTGTTCTCAAATATGGTTAGAAGGTGAGAACGGAGAAGGATGGAGGTTGCGTAATAGTCAGAGCGTGAGAGAACAAACAGCGCAGAAGCCCAGACATCAGCGGTGAGCGAGCAGCAAACAGTGCACGGACTCACAGATCCAAGCTGGCAACGCTCTCATTCCACTCGCCCAGTTTCTCAGTGGTTCTCACATAGCTAGAAAACAGAAACACGAGGGTGTTACACTGCTGAGGAAAACATTGAGTATTAAAAGCAAGCTGGCCTGAAGAGGAAATCCCCAAAATCTCAAAGCACTGTCGTTATAAATTACAACTAACTAAATATGGTCTGAATAATGTGAATTATGCGAATATCCAAGAACCCTCTTTTCCATGTTTGTTCTGAAAGCAACAAGAACCAAGAATTCCAGTTGTACTCATAATGTTGTTGCAACTCACAAAAATAACTGTGCTCAAGACATCAAACTTTTAGAGTTTATGTTTAATTTGTTTTATGAAAAGTGCTATACAAATAACATTGATTATTATTACTATATTATTAATAACGCTATTGCAATGATCATTATTATTATTATTATATTCAGGATGTCAAACTGGTGCTTATGCATACAGATCACAGTGTAAAATTTCACCTGGCGATCCTGACGGAAGACAATGAAATTAAAAGAACATTGATTCTCAATCATTAAATAAGCAAAAGCAGTTTAGCAGCACATTCAGTAGCTAGCATAGCATAGACGTGCTAACTCTAGTAAATGACATACATACATACTCTGCTAATGTTCTCCTTCCAACCTCTCTGGGTATAACAGGTTTAACCAAGACGGCTCAAAATCTGAAAGTCATTAGTCTATGGAGCTTGTCTCTCTGGTCGGACCCGTCTGACGTAAATTAAGTATATAAAACTCTTTGAAAACCCACATAGTAGTTTGCAAACCACCAAATGTGCTGAATGATGTACTTGTTTAACAGAAAATGTAAACATGGGTACAATAAAAGGGTTACGAGACTCTGTAAACAGATATGTGGTTTCATCTTCATAATCAATTAAAATGCAGCACAGTGATGGTCTCCTTATCCTGAAAAAAGTCATTAATATGTTTCGGCAGTATAATGTGAAAAAGGTTTGGTTGTGTGATCATGAAGATTCTTCCCTCACTCAACTAATCATGTTTAATCATCACTTACCATCTTTAAAACTACAATCAACTGTCAAAGTCTGATGATGTTAAAGCATCACATTTAATGTCAGCTGCTGTGTTTGAATGAAAAACTGTGACGAGCTTGATTAGCAATCGTGATCACAGCAGGATTAAAAGTTTATTACATCTGATTTTGCAGCACCTTTGTCTCCGCTAAAGTCAATCAGTCAGAAAATAGTCAGAACCCCGGATGAGTCACCACACGGTGAGTCATTCTGTGACAGCCTCCTCCTGATAAAACTTCTCTGATATTATCAGAGAAGGTATGGAGGGAGTGCCGATTCATCTCACCGGACGGTGCTCAGTCAGTTTTCCTACTTTATACATCCATTTTGTTGGAATAGTTTTAATGTGAGCATTAGATGTGATTCTCTTATTGAACAGGTAGCCTCATCTCTCTCTCGAGATGCCTTTTATCATTTGTTGATACGTTGATATGATACTGGGGCATAGTGTATGTGTATATGTATATATATATATATATATATATATATATATATATATATATATATATATATATATATATATATATCATGTTTGGGAAAAAAGTCATCCAAAGAACATCCCATCGTCTGAGGGAGTGATTAAAGTGAATTTCTGCCTCATCTGTTGTGTTCAAATAATCCGGTCTGATCAATACATACGCGTTGGAGGTCTGTACGTCTTGCCAGCTCTTGCTGAAGTTCTGCTTGAGTTCGTTGAGCGGGCTGAGGCCAAGTTTCCTCTTCAGGTCTGCAGCGTGTCTCTCTTTGGCTGACAAAACCTGACGCAGGGTGTTGATCTCCTCCTCCACCTAAACACACAAAAGAAACCCCGGAAAAGGTTACGTCTGGGGTTATCCTCTCCATTCATAGCGCTCAACATGGCTACAGATTCATACACCTTCTCGGTGTGTGCATTTGGGCTCTAAATATTTTTGGGTAAGGGTTTTTCTTTGGGCTACCTGCAGTCTTCTCAGTGGTTATATTAAATAGGTTTTAACTGTGATTTGTTGGTCCATAGTTCAGCTGATATTCCAATAGTGCGAACCCTACACTAACCCTCTAACCCTTCTATTGTTCATGTTTTTGTTTAAATAGCTCACTATAGCACACCTGTTAATATTCCAGCTTGTTATCGGTATTATTGGCAAACTTGATCAGATTTACACACATAATTGATGGTAAGCTTCCAATTTATTTGACCTATGATGGTTAATTTCTTGTATTCTCATTCAACCGTTGCTTAGAGAAATTGTTGTCTCTATAGAGATCCCAAACTTTTGAATGGCATCTGGGCCCGACCTTGGTGAGCTCCGTGCGGAGCTCCTCTGCCTCTTCCTCTGTCAGGCCAGGCGGAAGAGGGTTGGCTGCATTCCCCACCGCCCCCGCCTCCACCACTCCCTCCACCGGCACATCGGAAAGGCTGTCTGAATGATCCACAACAAGGCCCTTGTTAGGAGAGTTCAGGTTGATATCTGCAGGGAGAGGATGGGATAAAGGGAGGGAGAAGACAAGGTGAGGAATAGGAGAAGTTAATGGGACCATGAAATGGAGGGGCAGCAGAAGGCTAAACATATACACACACTTCGAACAGTTAAAGTATTAAAAGTTTAGAGTGGTTTACACACACACGGTGACGCTGTGTGAACAACAACAACATCCGCACACAAGTTGGCGAGGAATACGACCGCTCCACCCTCTAGGCATATTGATTCAGCCAAGAATGATTCAGCGTGGCCCACAGAAACAGCAGCAGCAAGGATAAAGAGAGACAACCACAAGGATCATATGAGAACAGAAAAAAGGCATTTCTTCCTGGGATTTGTAGTTCAATCTCAGATACTCTTTTGCATGTGGGATTTGTTTTTAATTAGGGATTTCCTACACTTTCCAGAAGGCCTTTTGGTAAGCCCCAGAATCAAGTTCTGTTGCATATAAGGAATGATAGCCACTTTTATTATTATTATTTATTTATACTAGCAATAAAACCTGTAAACACTTGGGCATGCACGTAATCACAGCCACACCCCTCACTAAATGCTTTGCTGCTGCATTGCATCCTGGTCTATTTCCTGCTGATATGAATGCAGTAAACTAGACTCGTTGATGGATCTCTCTTTGATTTAGAATGCATCCAAATCTGACATCTATTGTTGGTGTTTCTTGACCGAGTTTGGCCAATTAGTCATAAGAAAACCAAATTATTATCACCACACATTAAAATGGACCCATAAAAGTAAGTCATGGCACATCTCAGATAGCCGTTGATGGCATTATTTAAGGATGGGCTTAAAAAGAGGTATCATGTGAGAATGCATCAGTTGGGGAAAAGTCCCACGCTCAGCCCACACATCCTATTCCCAGATCTCGCGGCATTATTTAGGGACAGTAGTGGTAGGATTTAATTTGGACAGGCATGCCCTTTTTCATTCCAGTTGGTCATGCTTCAAGAAGACTGAAGCTTAATCTAATCTAACGCCAAGCTTAAATGTGGGTAACGTGACAATAAATATTGTGAGGCGATATATATGTTTACACTATTGTTCTCCATTTTGTCTGCAAGAAATATTGTTGTGACACTATTTGGACAGATGTCTCTGGTTGCCTCAGACAACTGTGGGCATTGCCACACATTAAATAAAAGTACAGCTTTATAGACAAATTTGACAATTTTTGCAAGTTATCTTACAGAAATATTCAATGGACTTTCATTAAAATGTTCTATATCACAATCATAGTATACATCAATATCACAAGTGTCAGAACTCTAACCCATATTCCAACTCACAGCCTATTACTGTGTGTTTCTGTATTGTCAAAGACTTCATTACTAAAAACTGTAGCTGTGGCACAAACGGTAAACATCGACAGGCTTGGTGATATAATGATTAAGCAGAAGCTCCAGTATTTACTTCTTTCGCCACCTAGATATGGTCTATCAGAAGCAGCTTTTGGTCAGCTGAAGACACACAGTGGTGGAAAGTAACTAAAGCGACATCGAAAATAGTATAGAGCTTGAAAACTTCTGGGTTGCCTCGTAGTGTAGAAGTTAAATTCAGCATTTTAAAATTCCACCACTGCCGACATGCAAAAGAAGCAAGCTATTATTGGAGCGATTAGCAAGCAGCGTGTCCAGTGGCATTATCAGGCCTACATTCTGTGGCTTTGAGGAGGGAGATGGACACCAAACGGAGAACATTCCTTTTCTTATCGCTGCTTATTTCTTTCAGCACAACTAGTGTGGCGTTCACAAAGAAACTGTAAACAAACAAAAGCATAAATGATCTCCAATACGACTTCCAGCCACCCTGCAGAGCTATGAGTTTGAGGACAAGCAACGAAACCGAGGGGAAACAAGGGAAAGATGTGTCAACCAAATTTCTTGATAATCTTGTAAACGTTGATTTGTAAGTGATCATTTCATTTTTTATTTTGTAAGTGATCATTATATTTGGTGAGAGAGATTAGTGTGGATGTAGCCTCAGTAACATTAACTCAAGTACTGTATTTAAGTATAAATGTAAAGAATTGTACAGCTGTTGTTACTAGATGATACTTTGAAGATCAACATTTGCATACAATATTCAAGTCCAGTTGACACTATACACAATATGTTGCTTTGTAAATCAATTATATACCCAGCTACCCAGCATTAGTTACACGTAGCTTCATTTTGACGAGACAAAATGCATGAGGTAACCTTTTGCTACTTTTAATTAAGGTAACTGAATATTTCTACCACCACTGGCTAAAGATGGATGTCAAGAGAGTCAGTTACTCAGCAAATCTGACTATGTATACATACAAAGTGATTCAGGTAGACTAGATTGACAAACACGTATTCAGATAATATGGAGGCAGAGGCTACTTAAGTGTTTCACTTTGGGAAGCCAACAAAAACAGAACTGCTAACTTCAGGTTCACGTTGGTCCTTGTGTTTACAAAGAGTGAAGCTCGGCTCGTCTCAAAAAAAGACAAGATGGCATTGTTCTCTTTGTGAGCTGAAGTAATATCAGTCCATCAGATTAAATAGTCGAGAGAAGTTTGTGACATCAGTAATACGATGCTTCCCTCTTCTCCGTCTTGTCCAGCAGCGGCCCGGACTGTCCTCGCGACTGTTGCGTGTTTTAGGATCTTTAAAAACAGCGAACCGTGACAGACACGAGCAGAATTATTAGGTTGATAGCCAACTACGTGGTGGTGGATCCATCTATAACGAGGGTATTCTGGATACCGGACAAACATGTTACGGATGTCTGAAGCTAAGCTATACGCTTGTTAGCTTTTAGCTATAATATGTAAGTTACCTTGACTGGCGGTGTCCATTTCGGCGTAGATTTCACTACTTTGTTCAAAGTTAACCTCGACGTGTGATAAATGAGGACAGCAAACTAGTTCAGAGTGCTTTCCACTCGGCGTGAATGAATCTCCCTGGTTTTAGAGACAGCTCCACTCAGATAAAGTCGTCAACAGGATTTTACCACAGCCCAACAGCCAGCTCAGCTTAAACGGCACTTTGTGAAGCTCACGATAATGATCACAAGGTTACGTCCGGGAAAGAATTTCAAAATAAGATGAAATAAACTTTTATTTGTTTTTTATTCCCCAAATGGGAAATTCATGAACTGTTGCAGCAAATACAGGGAAATAGGGAACTAAAAAAAGATATACACTGTATGTATATGAAAAGCACATTTTATACAGATATGCAACAATTGTTGTATGCATAGAAAAGAGAACAAATTAAATAAAAATTATAACAACAAAACCGTAACATTTTCAAAATCCAAACATCCATCCATCCATCCATTTTCAATACCGCTTATCCTCATTAGGGTCGCGGGGGCGCTGGAGCCTATCCCAGCTGACATAGGGCGAAGGCAGGGGACACCCTGGACAGGCCGCCAGTCCATCGAGGGCAAAATCCAAACAAACAAATAAAATTTTCAAAATCAGCTAATACAAATGAGTGAAACAAATTGATTAAACACCAAGGATACCAAATAATAACAATGTAAAAACTATAACTATAACATATGTATAGCTATAACATTACTCCAAATTAAAATCCAGATGAATAGAGTTTGCCATTCCAATATCCAGAGACAGTTAGTTCAACAGTTTAGAGGCATAACAACAGAGTATTCAAAGGAAAAGCAATGGAGGACCTTGTGATCTGCTCCAACATAAAATGAAAGACAATTTTGATTTACAGCTTTATAAACAAGTAAAATAACTTTAAAACCAATTTTTAAATATACAGGCCATTGTGATAATGTGATCCATTTACCTTGTTTGAGTTAACATTCTCCAATACAAAGTGGGAGCAAGTGCAAATACCACAACATATTAATAGTAAGGGGCATAAACCAAATGTACACAATGCCATACATGGAAACAGGTTGGAAACAGGTTTACTGTAAGTGTTATAAATATAACTGTATTTCAACAACAATTGCTGCAGAAAGAAACACATAAATCCAGAGAGCAAAGAAAGAGAGATAATAATCAAACAGAACAGAACAAAGCTGAAATGGAAGCTGGAGTCCCCTCAGCACCTCATGACACTGCCTTCCATCTCTCTATAGACGAGTTGGGGAGTCTGATATCCACTCAAAGAAAGGATTACCTGTTGCTTTCTTATGTAATGTGTTGGTGTCAGTTTACTGCTGAAAGTTATATGATACTTAATGTTGATGAGCAAAAACTTCTATATTTATCACCGATAAAATCATGAATTTTCTAAAGAGACTTCAGTGAATTCTTTAAAAGCACCTTGTCTCCTTAAGGCATCAATCTAAATCCTTAAAACTGTATTAAAGAAGACATAACGTTTTATAATGGCACATACTGTGCAATATCATGGATATAATCACAACGTTTTTCGAAAGTCAACAACACATATCAGATTAAATATTGTACATAGTTATATGCATTTCTATAAACCCAACCAATCTTTACCGTTAACTGGTTCATATTTCATGATCTATTCTGGTCACCTTATTTTGGCATTATACTGAACATGTTGGATAAAACTATGTTTTCATCATAACGTATAACATATTGAGTTATTATAGTTGTAGGTGAAATTAAAACAGTGGTCACAGAAAACATTTGTATACACACTCATATATAATGCTATTTGGATTTATTAGAAAACATATTCCTCAAGGTTTTTTGCCTTGTATTTCATTGAGTAATTAAGGGCTTATAAGTATTATTATTAATGGTTGGAAGATTGTTTTCAGAGTACCCTGAAAACAATTAGAGTATATGGAGTGATTACATATTGAACGTTAAACTTAGCAGTAAACAAATAAATGTTTAAATGTACATATTCAAGTGTGCATTGACCTGAATGTAAATAGATGAAGTAAACATGCTCTTCGTTTTCGTGCTTTTATTTTAAAGGTGTGTCCTCTAAACAGGAAGTTCCCAACTACTTGTTACAGAGATTGAATTTCTGGGCATTTCTTTTCCGGTGTAAGGCAAGGCAAGGCTAGTTCATTTGTATAGCACATTTCAACAACAAGGCAATTCCAAGTGCTTCACATTAAACCATTAAAAGCCTCAAAACATAATGCAAAAGAAAACAAGATTTAAAAACAATTAAGAACATTCATTAAAACATTTTAAACAGTCAAAAAGCAAGAAATAGTATAAAAGTTGAAGTGCAGTTAAAGAAATAAAATGCAGTAGATGCATAAATTGATTAATATCCTTGAATCTGGTTCAATTAAAGGCAACAGCAAACAGAAAAGTCTTCAATCTGGATTTAAAGGAGCTGAGGGTCTCTCAGGGTCCCTGCAGACCTGCAGCTTTCAGGGACCTTGTTCCAGAAATGTGGAACTGAACGCTGCTTCTCCATGTTTAGTTCTGACTCTTGGAACAGAAAGTGTTTACAGAGACTTGTAAACACACAGTTACAGTAGTTGAGTCTTCTGAAAATAAATGCGTGGAGTTTCTCCAAATCCTGTTGACATGAATCCTCTAATCCTTGATATATTCTTCAGGTGATAGTATGCTGATTTTGTAATTGTCTTTATATGTCTGTTCAGGTTAAGGTCTGAATCCATAACTACACCTAGATTTCTGGCTTGGTTTGTGGTTTTTAACATCAGTGATTGAAGCTGAGCGGTGACTTTCCATTGTTCGTCCTTGGGACCAAAAACAATTACTTCTGTTATCTTTATTTAACATTCTGGCCCATCCAGTTGTTGATTTATTCAATGCATTTAGCATGTTGATTCAATAAGAACAGCTGCACTGTTATCTTGGTCTTACCAGTTTCAGTTCAAAACAAAAAATCAAGTTTGTGCCTAACAATAAAATCATTGATTAAAAATGTTTTTCCTGACAGAGACCTGACATTTAATAAAGCTAAGTTTAATGTGTTTAACTTCTTGCTATTTAAAAATATATATTTCGCACTGCATGACCACTGATCATTTACAAATTGTAAACACACATCCCTCAGGTGTCTTCCCACAAGCCCTAAAACTGCAGTTATTAAACAACTCCTAAAAAGGCTAATTTAGACCCCGAAATAATGAAACATTATTAATATTCTTTGTCTAAAAAATCTGTGCATATAAAAAAATGGTATTAGTATTTCACAATCATCTAATGGACTGACTCGAAATGTTTCTGCCCATCAAAGATAATATCCAGGTTTGTACTTGCATTCCAACATTGTTTGCTGTTTTGAATGTGTATCTGAGCTTGAACATCAGGCTTTCTACTGAATGCACCCCAAAGTCACATCTGTTCTCTGAGCCTGGCTCAGTTTTCTGCATTTTCGTCAGTTGAATCACATGTTTTAAGTCACGAAGATGGGGTCCAGTTGGTCTGCCAGGAAGGAGTCTCGCAAGTGCATCTTCTGCTTCTCTCCTCTGCAGTTGATGGGGATCACCCCGGGGTCCTTTTCTCTCAACATTTTCTTCTCCTTCAGTCTAATATTGTGTCTCACCGAGGAGAAAGAAGTGTCGATCACCTGCATGCGTTTGATTCTTGTAAATATAATCCTATAATCTAATTTGAGGGTTGCACTGTGTGTTCCACGTCGGTAACTCAGCCTGTGTGTAGTGCAGGTAACTGTCCTCCAGGGGGCAGCAACACTCTGCCTCACTGGAGACAAACACACAGGCGCTGTATACAAAGATTACGTCCATTGTTGTATCTGTTTATTTTAAATGTTCATAAAAAACAACAGTGGCATTATGTACACAATGTCTGAATATGAATTCATATTTTCTGGTTGTTGACTGATGTTGGTTTAAAAAAAAGATTTAAAAAGTTAAAAGATTTGGTTCATTATGAATTATGATTCATAATGGAGATGATACATGTTATTCTCCTGGTGTCCACTAGGGGCACCAATGCTTTATTAAGCAGATAATGCAGGTTATTGACCTTATTATTTGACGGGAATATGCGGGGTCAGCATCGTGGGCATCTTTTCACTTGAATTAAACCAAATGGATTAAAATCCCAAATAAAATTCCATTTTGAAACGGCGCCACCAGCCCAATGAAACTTTGTTGTGACTGAAAACGGTACTGCATCTAATTTCTCTTCTCTTAGACAGAAAAAAAATAACGAAATGACCAAACAATCTGATGGCCCGATTTTTCTGTAGATAAAACACCTAAACAGCACTACTGTGGCTGGAAGAAATGTGATTTTGTGTGTGGCCCATCTCATAGAGCTCTACATTACTGAGTCAAGTTACTTGATATTAATATTAATAACTTGATGTTAATATTTCAAGGCTATTAATGTTAGGATAAGTTTAACATATTGGACTAAACATATAGCTCTAACACATTATATCACAAAACAAGCAAAATGCTTCATAAATGTAAATGTAAAACATGCTGACGTTAGCATGATGATAGCTGGTTTGGTTCAGTCAGTTTACTAAATACTTAGTAACTTAATACTTAACAAAATGTAACCAATTTAGATGGACCATTTTTATATCTGACATATTACATTATTTGTACATACAAAACTAAATTTAGCAGTAGACTTACCTTCTAATCAAGTCACCTTCAGATGAGAAAATGACGGCTTAACTGCTGAGGAAAACTCTGGAAAAGATGTGGACGTCATGACGTCAGACGCACAACACGAGTTTTAAAGTTGACTGATTATTGTGATGTTAAAAACGCCAGATGGGAATTGCTGCAGGCAGATCTCTCTGGCTGCACCTAAATCCTGGATCGAGACCACCGTTGACCAGGGCCTCAGTTGTCAGGGCCAATGGGTCTATGGTTTTGCAGAATATTTTAAATTGCCTCTAAAAAACTCTTAAAATACACCCCATGTAGTATGTGTTTCCTGTTCTATAGTATTATCTATTTCATTTGTTGATCTCACTCTTTATTAATACATTTATTTTGTGTGGTGAATTTAACAACATTCTTTCTTAAGCTTTTAATTGCCTGAACTTATTTTTAAATATAATCATGTTTTAATCTTAATTTCACAGATAATGTTCCTTTTAACTTTGCTTTGAAATATCTTTTTGGGGGCTTTATTTTAGCATACAGCTGAAACACTTTTAATCAGGCCTAAAATGTTCGATAAAGATTAAACATTCTTTATCGACCAATCCTAATTTTCTTATATTTTCGTTTTTCAAGTTTATTTATGTCAATTATATATTTGTATCCCATGTGTCTTACATTATAATGGAAGAAAGAGCTACAAAGTCAATTTAAAACTCAAGTTTATTTTGATTATTCAACATTACATGATGGCCGCGCTCGGTGCCGTGACGGCCGCGTTCCTCGTCTCAGGCGGTCTCGCCTTGCCGGAGCGCTGCGTCTCTCGCCGCGTGGCATATTAAAATGCCTTGTCAGCATCCCTCGGCGTGATGGCCGCGTCCCACGATAGACGCAAATATAAAATAGGGACTAGAATATTAACAAATGCTCCACTAGGTGGCACTAGAGCACCTGTACTTCTTAATCTCTAACTTTCACTCAACTCTTCTGAGCTACTGAGTAACTCGAGTTCAACTTAAGATCATTACTGTCTATTATATTGTGTATATTTTCTGGAAAATATTTAAATTGGGCAGAAATTAGAAATGCTAAATTAATAGTTTTCTTCTTCTTTTGAATAATATAATAATATAATATAATATTTCCAGATGTTTTGTCTAATATTAAGAGCCATGTAATTAAGCACAATAAAAGGTCTGTCCATTATTAGTTTCAGGTCTTTCTGCTTTTTGATCAAATTTAAATAATAAACACAAATGTCTCTTGTGTATCATGAGATACAGAGGTATTATCAGAAAAACGTACTTCAAGTATCAAAAGTAAAAGTACTCATTATGCAGAATGGCTCCGTTATTATTATTATAGATTATTCTATTTTTAACATTTATTAATACATGTAAGAGCATGTTATGTTGTAGTTCTTCCACACTTTTACATACTGTGTATTAGTAGTATAGTACTGCACCATTTGACATGTTTAGTAACTAGTAACCCAAACCGTCAGATAAATGTAGTGTAATAAAAAGTACAAAATGTACTTCTGAGATGTAGTAGGGTAGAAGTATAACGTATTATAAAATGCAAGCACTCAAGTAAAGTACAAGTAAGTCCAAATTGTACTTAGGTACTTGAGTTAATGTACTTACTTAACTCCCAGGGAAGCTACTACAGTACTGACTACGACTCCAGATATAACTCCTTCTACTCTGCAGTATGACTACTCCTCTGCTAATGCAACTTGAAACAACAAACTTGACAGTTGTGAAGACCTTTAGTGTGAAGGGCAACAAGTTTTTCCGCTCAATACATTTTCAAAATAAAAGCCCACCTGAGTCAGAGTTTTTCCCTTTAAGAACACAGACAGATCCAGCACAGATCTTTTAAAACAGAGACTGTTGATAAACTAGTGTAACTTTAGAGTAAAAATATAACTACACGCATTAAGTCTTAAGTCGCAGGGCAGCGTTGAGCTGATGAAACTGACTGCCATTTTTCTTTCTTTATCTCCTCAGCTAAACATCATCCCCCAAACGCTTCTCTCTGTCCTCTATTTCCTCTTGTCGGGGGAGTTTAGCCAGGAGAGGTAGTACCTGGGTCAAAGAGGAGCTTCGCTAAGTTTAAAAGAGGAGGAAGACGATGATTGAGGAGGACTGGTCTCAGCAGGACTACTTGTCTGCATGAGTCTCCATCTGGAAGCAAAGGGGGGCAGCAGATGACTTTATATGAAGACTCAGTATTACTTAGAAACAGTCAACATAAAAACAATACAGGTTTGTTGTTCACTATCAACAGTGGAGGAAGTATCAGCTCCTTTACTTCAGTAAATGTACTAATACCAGACTGTGAAAATACTCTGATACAAGTAAAGGTCCTGCATTGAAAATGTTAAATGAGTAACAGTACATTAGTAGTATAAGTATAATCAGGAAATGTATACAATTCATATCCCTGTAGCAGCATGCATTGAATAAATTCAAGTAAAGTACAGATACCTCAGTTTTGTACTACAGTACGGTGCTTGAGCATTCAGTACTACATGAGGAGCTTTGGCTCCAAACTGACATTTCGACTTTGACAATGGCAGAAAAACACTTGTTGACAAAACTATATTTTCAGATTCACATTAACAACACAACAACATATAAAGATGCAGTCAAGAGAAGCACTTCACTGCATATTTATTAAATGTTCACAACCATGCAACCACAACTTAAAACACAGCATGAAGCAGATGGGTGTAATGAGTGATGCCAGTGTTGCTGGAGCATAAAAACATCAATAATATTATTAAAAAATACAATTTAGTTTTTATAGTTTAAAGTAAGCTATATGTCATTAGAATTTTCACATTTTATTTAAAATAGAAATAAACTCTTCACTGACTTAATATAAGTACATATTTCTCCCACAAGATGCCAGCAGAGGCAATAGTAACACATAGATAGATAGCTAGATAGAGATAGATAGATAGATAGATAGATAGATAGATAGATAGATAGATAGATAGATAGATAGATAGATAGATAGATAGATAGATAGATAGATAGATAGATAGATAGATAGATAGATAGATAGATAGATAGATAGATAGATAATACTTTTGAATCCACTACATGTGTCTGACAGCTTTAGTTACCTGAGCTGTGCAGCAGTGAGGATGGCTGTGTCTCCTGCTGGTGTTATGTGTAAATGAAGCAGCCGATGTAAGCCCAAACCTTCTGCAGGAGAACCAGAAAGGCCAACAGGTAGAAGAGCAGAATGACAGCCTGGCAGAAGATGGAGGGATGGGCAAGAGAGAGAAGGAGGAGGTAAATTATGATATAAGGAGGAAGGAAAGAGGACTCATAACTGTATAGTGGTGTAATATAACTAAGTACATGTACTACTGCTAGTACACTCGTTTTCTTCTAATGCCATTTTTTACGTCTACTTCACTATAATTCAGAGGGAGATATTGTACTTTTCACTTCACTACATTTAGTTACGTCAAAATTAGAGTGAGAAAAAGAATAATTCTTTTTTCATTTTTATTTTTATTGTATGTTTTTTATTGTTTGATCTATTTTTCTTATTATTGTTATTATTCAACACTGTCTCAGTGCTTTGCTAAATAAAATATTCCTTTCAGTATTTGTCAACGGTCAAACTATTTTTTTCTTGTCATTGAACTGAGGTTAACTTTTAATTTCCCCTTCCTCCTTCCTGTTTTCCCTTCAATTCCAAAAATAACATCAAGACAGAGACCTAAGTGGTAAACAATTTCAGCCAAGTTGCAAAAGTGACTTTGCAAAACATAAACAAAAAAACAGAAAGAACAGAGAACAGAGAAGAGAGAAGAAGAAGAAGAAGAAGAAGAAGACAATGTGGAGATGCAGCCACATCAGCAGGTGGTGAAGATTGCAATAGCCTGGTTGATGATGACGAAGGTAAAACCAGACGACACTGACCTGGAGAGAGACAGAGGAAGTTAATTTCTCTCCACTTTCAGTCTTCAAGTCTTCAGGCTGCTCGCTGTTCTCTCCATCCTTCTCTCTCATCTCTGCAAACTCTGAACAAACTGCCTCAATCTCAGTGCAGTTTGTGGCCTCCCTTATTGATAGATCATCCGTTTTTTCTTTCCTTTCATCAGACCACATGCTTCCTTCTTCTGGTTCTTTATTCATTGCCTCAGCGTCTCCCTCTCCCAACCATTTATCTTTCAGATTTAAAGCACATTTTAGATCTAAATTATCATCATCATATTGCACTTTCTCTTCTGCTTCCTCTACCCTCCTATCACTGACGTCAAAGTTATCTTTGTCCATCACTGAGCTTCCACTCTCAACGCCAGAACGTTTCAGCTCCGGTGGTACAGTTGATGGAATATCAATATAATCAGATCATGCCCTCTATGATGCTGAAGCTTTTCTCCATAGCCTCGAGTCGGCACACCCAGCCCTGCATGTCCTTCTCCTCCTCATCTCCAGCTCTCTGCCTAGTTAGTCGCACATGGGGAACAGGTGTAATAGCACTGCCCAGCTCAGCAGATACCTTCTGAGACTGCAGATGAGACAGAGGTTGGGTCTCTGACTGTGGGAGTCGAGGGAGAGGAGAGTTTGGCTGAGAATGAAGCTCAGTGGAAAGTGGGAGCTGTTGTGGTCCAGCTGGATGTCAGTTGGGGTAAGCCATGTTCACTTCTTGGGTCTGAGTCTGTGCTACCAGACTTCGTAGACATTGTGCTTGTGTTTGGGGCTCAGACACGACTTGGACTTCACGTTCAACCTCATTGTGGATCTCGGCCTCTGAACGTGAATCCCTGGCTGGTTGTGAACTCATCGTCTGGTGCGCATCACAAACCTTGGGACTCTTGTAGGATCGGAGCATAGCCTGCGCCAGCTGTTGGGTTTGTAGTTCGGGTAAAACGGATGATGATCATGATCATGATCAAGATCATGATCTTCTTCTTCTTCTTCTTCTTCTTCTTCTTCTTCAGCATCCTGTTTGTCCTCTGCCTCACTCTGTGCCGTCCAATCATCTGCATCACTAACTGTCTCACACTGATATGTGAAGAAAGACGTAAAAAAGCCAATACAGATGATTTTAGCATTTCCTTTAAGCCCAGTACCAACAACTAGCCTGTTTTCCAAAGCCTATATTGTGTTATAGATTAATTTGTATCCATTTATGCAACTTTTGGTTTCAGTTCATTTCAGTCAACTCTTTTAGAGATTTGAAAACATCCTTTTAACAGACTAGAGATGTACGATCAAGTCTTTAACACAACTCTTCACACTGACCTGACACCTTTGACTCACAGTATACTTTACTTCCAGAGGTGCGGAGTAGAGTTACAAATTTGATGACTTTAGACTCAACGGACAAAATATAAAAAGACTTGCATCTCAACTTGAACTTTGACACCAATGCCTTGGGACTTAACTCAGACTTGAGCCTTTTAAATTGAAAGTAATTGATACCTTCCAACAAGCCCAAAGATTAACACCAGGACACAATACAGATTTATTGACTTGTAAGGTTCTGTACCACATGATAATAACTTTATTCTAGCCAAATATATATATAGTCCACAAACTTTGCTACAAGTGCTTCTAACAAATGTCTAGTCTATGTGAGTTGATTTTCAAAGTTTACTGGAATTGAGATCAGAGGCTGCGTGGAGAGTAGGAAATCAATCTAAAGTTAGATTTGATCAAATTTATAATTGTTTACATTTTGGAAAATGGTTTTAGTATACACACATTGTAGTTAACAGGCTCAGGGTTCCTTGAATTGATTTAAGAAATAAAAAGCTGAGCTGAAAGTACCTGCTGTGTGCTCATTCCTTCCTGCTCTTCACAGACGGCTCCCTCTTTACCAGGACCAGGAGCTGCACAACCCTCGGCCTGCTCTTTTTGATCCTCTGTGTTGTTCTTCATCAGACCGGATTCTCCATCATTTAAGTCCGGGTCCTCAGTTTCCGGCTGCAGAACCACCCACGCATGCTCCACAGGGTCCCTCACCAGACCTGGAGCTGGTGGCACTGAAGCTGATGTTGGTGCAGCTGTTTTCACTGGTGGGGATATCGGTGTTGGGATTAGCTCTTTAATTGGTTCTACAACAGATTCCGGGTTCTGTGGGGAGGTGTCCTGATGGTGTTTTGGTTCTACAATCTGGACAGAGGACTCTCTGGGTACTTCAGGCTCCTTTTCCACCTCTGGTTCTTCAGGAACATTTTGCAAAACTGCAGAGAGAAAACAATACCTGTTGAGAGGCTTCTCCTTTTTAGGGTCGCGCGGCGCTGGAGCCGATCCTAGCTGACATTGGGTGAAGGCGCGGTTCACCCTGGACAGGTCACCAGTCCATCGCAGGGCACATATAGAGACAGACAACCATTCACACTCACATTCACACCTACGGGCGTCCAGTTAACCTGCATGTCTTTGGACTGGGAGGAAGCCGGAGGACCCGGAGAGAACCCATGCTGACACGTGAAGCTTGCTAACATGCGTTCTCATGGAAACTAGCATACTGTCAATGCCTGAATAAAGTAAATATTATCTTGAGAGTGTCTTGACACTTAAGACAGGACACCCCATAGTTTTTCATCTGCTGGTCTATTTGGTCTCTGCTATTTGGCCTCCATGACATGTCTTCTTTCAGACAAGTGGAAAGAAAACACCGAAAGTATACATTAAGATGTTTATTTTACAACACTGTGTCTATTTGCATCTGTAGATTTCTGCTAAATTTGCATATTTAAAGTGGCAAAAAACTGACTACCGCTCCACTTCCTCATCTCTATCCAAAAACTACAGTGGCATTCAGGTTGCGTAAAAATGCAAAAGGATTGCTCTCGAGATAGTGTTGTGTTTGTCTGTTCTGGGCTGCTGTGGAAACATGGCGGTGCAACATGGTGGACTCGTTGAAGAGGAACGGTTCCCTAAATGTAAATATAGAGTACTCGTTTTAACCCAACACAAACTATTCTTAGTTTTAGGTGATTATACGCTAGTAGATACATAGTTATTAATATTAAATTTCATTGCTGATAGATCCACCCGGAATCCACTTAAGAATTGTCTATATTAATAAGTATGTAATATGTAATTGATCAACTGGGGAAGTTTCATGGTGATGTCTGTGAGTTAAAACGGTTACCCTATTCACCTGTAGAGTCTCTCCTTAAACCACATAGGTTGTTTTTTATATCCCACAGTCTAGCAGCGTTACAGTTCAGCCTTTACAAGCACATTAAGCATTTTGTCTATTTAAAAATGTTTATTTTTGTACTTGTTCATGCTATTTTTGTATTTAATGGCGTTAGAGACAAGGAACACACTTTCACAAAGTGGACAGAAATGTCTTTTGTTGGTACAACTCCCATGCAAAATAAATGGTATGAAGATAAAGTTTCAAAGTGGTTTACCAGGCAGTCCCTCTTCATACCTTTGAGGAAGTCTATGCTCTTCAGAGCCCTCTCTTGTCTGCTGAAGTTAAATATGTAGTGGCTCAAACTCTCACAGCCTGGTTTCAGTGTTTCAGATGGACAAGAGCCAGTCGCTGTTATCACTCTAAGGAGAGGCAGAAGACAAGGAAAACAAAAAAGGAAACAGAAAAAAACAAACATTTGATTCACTTTAGAAAAGAAAGAGCTCTATCAACATTATATCACCCAGGCAACAAAACACAACATATCTTGTCAAAATACTCACTTTGTGATCAACTCTCTTGAATTCTGAAGGGAGGAAATAAGAAACATGATAAGGGGTTATTTTAGAGATTCTAGACTCAAACAATCATTATGTCTATAAGAGACACTTAGTTTGTTTTTGTTTTGTTGGACTTCCCACCACTAGGGGGCGTAGGGCGGCTGTCAATTAAGACAGCCCAATGTAATCGAGGGGAACACTAAGGCCAGGTGTTCCTTGACTGGCAGGAGCACACCGTTTTTGACCGTGCGAAACGGTGTTCGACAAATGAACGGTTTGATTTCTTTCATTCTTTTTTGGGAAAAGACAAATGGGTTTTGGACAAGGAATATACATTTTGGTTTGTGTTGAAAAGACTTACAATATTACAAATGAATAACCTTTCAAATTCAAAACTGGACATTTATTTATTGCACGTTCAAGACTAAATATGGACGCAACCATAGTGACCACTTGTTGATAGCGAACGGGTCACTACAATGTCTATTATCTATTATTATAATTATCAACATAATTCTTCCGACTTTTCCGACCTCAATTCAGCATAAGATGCACAAACAAACGTAGCAAACACAAAAAAAATAGAAATGACAAACATAAAGCTGAACATTTCTCAAACTTGCTACTGTAAGTTATTATTGTGGTAATGATACTTAAGAAACAGATGTGAGTACCTCTTCCTTTATTGAACCATCTTTTACTGTTGGCTTATTTATATGCACTGGACCGAAATAAAACCCAAACAAAGGGAGACCATTCAAACTGCGTGTTTCTACAGCTAATAGTAGAGTAACTGACTGGTTGAATTAGTCGTTGCATAAGTTTCAACATTGTAGTATATTTTATGATAAAATGATGTTTGCAATGCAGGTTTCTACCGTCGCATTTTTACAGCGTTAACTTCTTCCTCATTCCAAAAAGCATCTGTTCAAGCAAGTACACGCACGCACACGCACACGCACACGCACGCACGCACACACACACACGCACACACGCACACACCTGAACAAAAGCAGCTATGTCTGACTCCTCCATGCTGCTCACTGCTCTCTCCACAAGTTTGCTGTTGGCTTCCACGCTGTCTCCATAGCAACGCACCAACGACTGGGCGTGGCTTGTCTTCTCTTCCTGCTCAGAGCTGATTCGCTGCGTCATCACCTTCAGCGTGATGAAGACCATAATAAACCACTACAACTATAAACACTGTTACTGCTTCTATGACTTTTCATGCTTACATAGAACTTGAATATGCAAAATGTGTATTTTGTATATTAACATCACAATTTGCAAAATACTACGATAATACGATATAATGTTAAATATATGAGGAGTTCATTCATGTTGACGTGTAGTTTTTAAGTTAAATTACATCATATTTTATGTCTGTTTCCTCAGATCTGGTACTGCTATCAGTATTCTAACAATATGTATGTTAGAATACTGTATATTCTTGCTACTACTGTCTATGTTCATTTAAATAGCACTCATAGACAATGATGGAAGCCCTTTGTCTTCAGTAAAAGTAGAAATAACAGTCTTAAACTACTCGATTATAAATAAAGGCTTGAATTAAAAATATTAATTAAGCAAAGCTTTGTACAGAAGTATGAGCAACTACATTTACTAGTATCAATTTAGTATCAAAAGTAAAAGTATCATGTAAAAGAATATATTAAATTAAATTGTGTAAAATGGCTCCTCTTCAAGTGTTTTATTACTATAGAATATTATATTGTTCTGTTTTTACCACTAATCAATTTATAAAAGAGCATTTTAATGTTGTAGCTCATCAACAATTTAACATTCTGGGTAGATTAGTAGTATAGCACTAGATCATACTGTCTGTTTTTTTATTGTGAAAAGTATATAGTAACTAAAGCAGTCAGATAAATGTACTAAAAAAATACAATACTTCCCTCTGAGAAATACAGTAAATATGATAATGATAATAAATGTGTAAAACGTGCTGAAAACAGGAACATATCTGACCTTTCGTCTCTCCTCAAGGATCGAAAACACACGATTGAACTTCTCACACACACTTTGTTTCTGAGTCTTACAGTTGTCCTGCAGAGAGAGGAATGAAAGTGAGTGCACATCAAAATGTTCAGTGTTTTCACAAGATACTAGAACTAGAAGTTGAATGTATGTGATGGGGAAACTAGTAAGCATATAAAACAACCTGTATGTGCTAGCCTTTACACACACACACACACACACAGAGTGACACCTCCAGTATACAGGTCACAGAGAGGACACTTATTTAAATTGAGATAAATGAAATGCCAAAAACTGCATATTCACAATTTTTTACTTTGCGTCAATCAATTCCTGCCCTGTCTGTCCGCCCAAACCCCATCGGTTACACCTTAAGACACACACACACACACACACACACACACACACACACACACACACCTCTATATTTTTGCAAGTCTCCTCCAGCTCATTGATCAGTGCCTGGACTTTGTCGTTGACTGCCACCAAAGAACTGACTCCTTCACTCAACTCATCCTGAAAAACAATAGGAAATTAAGTTGTTATTAAGACTTATGAGTATTCGTTATTTGCAGCCTTTTGAAATCGAATAACTCAGTAATTACTGAGGCCAAATAAAGATGTTAGGTTTTACACATGGACCCCAATAGATCATTAACACGATACTTGAGACGTTAACCGAGGTGAGCTGTGTCATTAAGCTGCTCTTTTAACAAGAATGTTTATCAAATTGGGCTCAAACAATAAGAATGAATGAAGTCCTTGAGTTAAGATTGAAATATTCAAACTTATCTCTTGTTCATTTATTCACTGTTCTAAATAATGTACTTCTTCAGTGATAATGAGAGATGTTGGATGCTTTAATTAATCACTGTTGTGTTGCATCACCACGAAGAGGTTCAGTGTTGCAGTTGTAGTATTCAGATCCTTTACTGAAGCAAAAGTACTTATACCACACTGTGAAAATACTATAAGTAAATGTACTGCATTCAAAACTCCACTTCATCAAAAGTGTGTAAGTACTATGAGAATGTATTTAAAGTGCTTAAATATTGATTGTGCAGTAAAATGTTCCCTGGCAGTGTTTTACTGTTATATATAATGTTTCTGGATTAATTTTACTGCTGGAAGAATATGTATGTTGCATTTGAATGGTTTTTAAAACTCCTGTATATACTGTTGGGTACTTTGGGTTTCACACGGGATACAGACAGAGGTCTCCAAGTCTGAAAGTCCTGTGTTTGCTTGAATCATCCATCACCATTCCCACCAGCCCTTTCTGGACTCACTCGCTTGTTATAATCGTTGTTAAACCACCAAACTCAATAACCGTCTCAGAAATACTACATCTCTTGCTCGGCGCATTGCTCGTAGTACTGCATCACTTGCAACTTCCACATTCAACGTATCCGTGGTTTCCAATACTGCCATTTTGGCTGTGACTTTAAAAGTGCAGATTGAAGCATTAACACCACTACCTTGTCAAACCTGTAACATTACTTCAACACAAATAAAAGAATGGACTAGGCTACTATCTATCTCTACAAGTATATTTTCATAGAAGGAATAGTAGAAGGATAGATGTAGATAGAATAGACGTAGCATGTATAAGGCAAGGCAAGTTTATTTATAGAGCACAATTCGTACACAAGTGCTTTACAGCTACATAAAATTACAAAAAGGCAAATAAAATCATTCCATAAAAACATAAAAATAATCATTAATTAATTATATTAAAAGCGAAGAGTGCAGATAAAATACTTTGTCAAATAGAACTGTTTTCAGCCTGGATTTAAACATTGTCAGAGTTGAGGCCTGTCTCACATCTTCTGGAAGACTGTTACAGATTTTAGCATAAAACTGAATATAAAGCCCTTAAAACATGAAAGAAAACACTAGTCCAACTGTCACACACCATAATAGAAGAATGTTATATACTGTACCTTCTTCTGCTGATAGATGTCTGTCAGAGGAGTCACCTGACAGGACTGATGAGCCCCGAACACTTTACAGAGAGAACATGTAGGAACCTGACAGGTGAGACAGTAAATGTTCACCCTCTCACCCTCATGATCTGAACATGTCACCTGAGCAGGAAGTGGAGGAGGAGGAGGGAGGGGGCTGGAGAGAGAGAGAGAGAGAGAGAGAGAGAGAGAGAGAGAGAGAGAGAGAAGGGGGGGAAGGAAACATCACATCTTCAAACATCCATATATATCTTATGGAGGCATATTCTTTATCGTAATTCTCTTATCGTCTTCTCTTTTCACCTCGCAGCGTTGCTGTTATTGCTGACTTCCTGTTTGTAGACATCGATGATGTTCTCCACCAGCAGGTTCCGTTGCAGGCCGTAGACACCGTGACGATCCAGCACAACTTCCTGTCTGCAGGACGGACAGCGGAAACGACCGCTGTTCACCTGCATGGTGGTACGAGCCAGGAACAAGGAGGGCTGCACAGAAGCAATGTCAGGATGCTGTATTTATTCACATAGGAATGATCTTCAACCCTCCACGACTGTTATCAACACCCTACAGTTGGAGTGTGTTGTCTTACAACACAGCCACATGCTGGGATTTCAATAATTAGCCGCAGTTTTAGTGTCAGTCTTCCAGAAGTCAGAGCCGGTTCAGGACAGGTTACTGGGTAAAAACAAGACGGCAAAATCCCCTGTTCGTCATCCAGCATGGAAACACAGTGTGGCTCAGGACAGCACACACAACACTGTTAGAGCACCTTGTTTACTCTCTAGACCCACAAGCGGGTCGCAATATATTAAAAAATATAAAATATATAGTCTTTTATTGAACATTTATATGTGCAGTGGAATCACATTAGGGGGCCTGAATGTTTGTATTGTTCTGATAATTGTAGACTGTAATAACATTGAATGTAATATCTTACATTCTCATGATTTATAGAAAAGGCCTGTGGTGAATTAGGTCTCAATGGGAATTTTACCAAGGAAGAGCGAAAAATACGATCATATTACATTCAAAGTTCTAATCCTGAACTATACCGAGCTGAAAGAAACACAGCACTGACTTGTTGCGTGGTTTTGGCTACCCTGTTACCAAACAGATGCCTACTTCACAAGCAGCAGACACTGAGCAACATGTCGTATCTGTTTCCACCTGATGATGTTTTTTTCTTCTGTATTTGATCTCTATCAACTCTTGAGGGATTTCTGTGTCTCTTTGGCTGCTATGTTCACCAGCTGGTCTCTGACTGCATCTGCTGGTTACGCTTGGACAGCGCATGAACAGTGGCTTCATCAGAGCTTGTTTGCTGATATGGCGTTACAGCTGATAATGGCATCCTGAACGACCATATTTGTCCAAAGTTCAAGGTCAAATAAATAACCAAGACTTTCAGGAGAATGTTTCAGTTTACTGACAAAAAGACAGAAATATGGGTCGATAGTTCAACAGTTAAAGAGATCACAATAGAAAAAGTGGTAACCAATTAGGGAATTGAGATTCAGGGGAAGACGAGTGAAGAAAAGGACAGATGAGCAGAAGGACGGAGGGAAGATTAGAGGTGTAACACATCCTGAAATAGTGACCTTTAATAAGCTTCAGCTGCTGCTGGGCCTGGACGAGTGATCAGCTGGTAGAGAGATAAACACTGAGCACTCAGAGAAAGAGAGATGGTTTACAATGTGTTTACGGCCAGCTGGAATTTATGTTGGTTTTGTCAATATTCAACTGATTTCACAGTCAAAATGTATGCGTTTTAAAATGGAAATGTTGACATGGCCTTAAGCTGCTCAAGAAGGTCCATATCTGTCTCCTAGAGCTGCCTCTCCAAGCAACTCTGCGGCAGCAGGGAGGACAAGGCAAGGGTGTGAGTTCTTAACTACATAAACTTCACAACATTCTTAGGTACCCACTGCTGCTGCAAAATAGATCTTAACGTGTTCGCAAAACACACACACACACACACACACACACACACACACACACTAACACACACACGCGACCAGAACAATAGTAGTAAATATAGCTCACAGCCGGTGATTTTCATGTACATGAGCGAACCAGTTATACATCCACACATCCCATTTTAGCCACTGATAATCCACCAATCACACAAATGCGCGCACACACACACACACAAATTTTACACAGGTATGTTATGAAAGATAAGTGTGTTCCAACACATACAGTACATAACTGCGTGGACATACAGGGAATGTCTGTGCAGAACCGTAAAAACAAAAACCGTAAAAACAAAAATTTATTATATATGTTTATATATATATATATATATATATATATATATATATATATATATATATATATATATATATATATATATATACATACACACGTGTGCCCTCTCACAGACCTGGTACAGCTCATTGGCACACTTCCGGCAGAGGTTGTGCTGGCAGGGCAGGATGACCACCGGTTTGTTGAAGAGCTCCAGACAGATGGGACAGATCAGCTGTTTCTCCAGCGTTGCCAGGGCCGCTTCGCCCTCTGCTTCCCCGCCGCCCTGCAGGCAGCTCAGCTCCGCCGGCAGAGACATTTCACACTTCACCTCCTCCTGTCGGCACCAGAACTGATTGAATGAACACACTCTTCTGCTGCTGCCAGACAGCAAGTCTGTTTGTTTGGGAGAGACTGCACTGGTGACTTTGCACATGTTAGACCAATTATTATAAATATGTTTAAATGTAGATATTTCAGTCAGTGCTGATATAGTTTTAAAAAACACTGTGTACTTTGTTAATTACTTTTCTCCCAGGCAGACATGTGTTGTGGTTCATTTCTATGAAAACCACCTTGCAACTTGAAATTTGTTTGAGTTATGTAGATTAATGATTGTAGTTACCAAATTCACAATATTGTTTTCACGTTTGCATCTTTTTCGATACATTTCCCAAAAATTATTGTGGTGAAATGGACCTATTTCCAAGCAGACATTTGACTTGTCATGGTGGGAAAAGCACAGATGAAATAAACAACATTAATGATGGCTCAATTCCATTAAGGTCGAAACATGGAACTTTTAACTAGTTAAGAAACAGTCTGAATCTAATACTCTCTCTCTGACCTACTGAAGTAGCGAGCATCACAGCTCGCAGGTTCACCAGAAGCTCTTTCAGTTCAGACTCCGGCAGCCACCAGCCCACCGCAGACAGACCCAGAACCGGCTTCGCTGCAGCCTTCGTCCGGCGGGCGGTGGAGAGCGACGGTGCCTCCTCCAGCCAGGAGCAGAGCTTTGCCTTGCCGCTCCAACGGGGTCCCGCAGGGAGCCAACAACAATGCCATGCCACTTGAGATCCAGGCCGTATTGCTAGGCCCACTGGAGGGAAGGAATGGAGGCAAGGGGGACCCAGACCCTGCTGCTGTAAAATTAGACGTTTTCTAAAGGGACTCCGATGCTCGGAAACACTATCGCTTTTGTCCACAAGGACAGCCACAATCAACACAAAATGAAATCGTCTCATAGTAGCTTTAACTGTCCCAGTAAGGTATTGCAGTGGCCATGCACACGACCTCTGGAATACAGCTATCATTAATACTACTGAATACACATGTGCTTTTCCTACTATGATATGTCAAAAGGGTATATTAGTATCTCAAACTAACAACTAGAATTTAAAATAAAGTTTTGCTGCATTGATTTCACCAAAAACGGCTCATAACACTTTTAACAAACTTCAAATACAACCCAAAGATCAAACTTCCAAGTGCTCATCAGAATACCATCATGTCGGCAACAATTGTTAAAAAAGTGGCCTAAATGTTGACTGTGGTGAATTACCTCAGCGCAATTTGTGCCTCAACATGATTTTGAAAGTGTAAACTAATGTCTGCCTGTAAAAGTAAGTGTAGAAATTATTCTAAAATGTTATCCCTAAAAACTTACTGGAAAATGCTTTGAGGGGGGATAGCATGCACATTCCACAGTATTACCCTCTTAAAGGCAAGGGAAATGCAATAACATAGACAGTTGACACAAGATAGGCAAACAAGTAAATAACACACTAAAAAAAGACAAAACGGGACACATTTCAAGAGAAAAACTGAACACAACAGCATTGGCATAACAGTCAAAGCAATAACAGAACAACCTCCTTACTCACCTTCCTCTCTGGGCTGGTGGCAGTTGAGGTTTGACTCTTAAGAAGAGCAGAAAGGCCAATCACATAATAATTTTGTTGAGATGTATGTGTGTCTCAATGAAATCCAGTTCTCTGTTACAGTTTTCAAAATCTCAGCAGAGTTGAGATCCTGCAAATGTGAGCAACGTCCTGCAGGAAGAGCAGGAAGGCTGAACTTTACCTCCTCTCAGGGCTTCTTGGTAAGTACGTCTGTTCCACTTTTAGTAAAAAAACGACACTATTTCTTGTAGTTTCTTGTGTTTCCATGCACAGACAGCCCGGGATACTGCAGTTTAGTTTCCCAGGATGTCATTTACTTTAAAACAACCAAAGTCGTTGGGTAAGTTGTGCATGGAGCTGCTGCTCTAACGGACGAGAGAGGGAAAGGTTGTCCGTCTCAGTTTCTGGAAATACCCAACTCACTCAGACAGTTTGAGTTCAGCCCGGCTTTCGTTGCCTTGACGAAACTTTTCATGTCCAGTTATGTACTGAGAAAAACCACAGATGTTGTCACAATAAAAAAACATGATGGAAAGCTGAGGTCAATAAAAGTCCAATCGAAGTCAACCAGTTGGAGAACAATACGTATCTTATCCGAGGTCAGTAACGAAGCAGCAGTCAGTTTGTGATCTCTCCTGTTTAGCTCCTGTGACACAAAATCTGCCGGTACAGGGCGTCCCTCCACCGTTTCACCTTCTCCAACCTCTTCCTCACTCTCTCACTCATCCAGCACTCACTCCATTCCTCATGTTGTCCACTCAAGTAGCGACTGCTGTGATTGTTGGTTTGCAGCTTCTTCACCATCTACAGCAATGTAAGAGTGTGTGTGAGAGGACTGATTTGAGTTGGGGGGCGTCAGGTTTCAGCCCAGTGCACCAACCCCCCCCCCCCCACGCACACACACACACCATATCAGGCAGTGGATGGTATGTGGACACATTAAGACCATGCTACGCTGTGCTCTTTCTAGTGTTACACACACTAACTGTCCTCTTAAAGGTGCTAAATGTAGTCATTTAATATATATAATAATAATTACCACAATAATCTTGAGACATTTTTATTGCTGCAGCTAACGAGACCACTGCAGAAAAGTCAGTCTACCTGTATAACAGTCTATGTTAAGTGTTTTGCTTTTTGGGTGACACTTAACTTGGACACCCCTATTCAGCATTTAAACACACAATATAATCATTTAATAAATTGCTTATAACATACTTTAATGCAGATATGAGTTTATTTTTATTATGTTGTATTTTAATGATATACCGTTAGTAAATAGAATGATTGTTTTTGATGGTAAGAATACAACACTACTCATTCAGGACACATTTTAAAACTGACTGGGGGTGACAATGACACACTTTATTTCCTCTGATTTATCTGCTGAATATAGTTATAGTGGTAGTTTGAACCTTAAATCGTTCCGAGGTAACAAGAAAACATTAATGGTGTCATGCATATAGAAAATAATTAGCCGAGAATGTGGTCTGCAGTTTTGGTTTGTTTCTAACATTCAACAATACATTTCACGAAAATAAAGCAAGTGCCATTTTAAATCAAAGACACTGTGAGAAAAGAGTCTGAAGCAACATAAACATTTATTTAACAACAGTGTGTCATATACTTCATTTAGCCACACATCTGCCTGACAGACACAAACATCTTCAGTTCATGCTACAGAACATCTCTAAGTCTCTATGTACTCTGCCACTGCGTGTATATACAGCAGGTCTGTCATTTTGCCACTTCATTGTCAAAATAGTTCACATCTAAAATTCTATACATCCCCTCAACACGCAAGCTACTTGTTAGATTATTAAAGACATAAGAAAAATGAAATAAAATAAATAAAATAATGCTTCGATATCATTATGATCTGGTCGCTGTATTCACTTAGATTAGTTATTGTTATTTATTTTGACATTGTTATAGATCTAACAATGGAAGTTTCTAGACTCCAGGTTTATGTATTTCAGGCTTCACCTGGCATTCACTCAGACACTGTTGCATGTTTGGTCAATAGAGGAAAATTACAAAAAAAGGAAAGGAGGGATTTTAATAACAATGTAGCATTTCAGTGGACACGACATGAAGCACAAAACTAATCAAGATAAATCAAATTCAAAAGGAGCATCTTCGAGTTTCATAAAAACTCTTTAAAAGGTCCCTAAAAATATATTTTTAATCCTAAATTGGAGTCCAAACTCTGAATTACAAACTTAAATACTATTAAAAGGAATAACAATCAGACTTAAGCAGCCTGTTTTGAACAGTTTTAATGTGTTAACTCTTATTCTCTTTGCTTAAAAAATAGCTAATTAAGAACCTTTTTTACAATTATGACCCTGCAGATTCCCTGAAACCTTTGAAATTTGCAATCGGACCATTGGAAGAGAATTTAAGGGGAATTATTTAGCTCATATTGCACCGTCTCATGATATGTATAAATACATAATGAACTAAGTGTTTGGTTGAGGAATCAAAGAAAATATATTGAATAAATTAGCCTGGTTGGTTCAATCACAAACAAAAATCAAACTGTTGACACAAACAACCACAGTGTTCCTGCATTTCCTACTTTAGCAGAGATGGAGTGCTACTTAATATAGATAAACTACAAAAAAAGAAAATGAGTGTTATTCTGAAAAATTATACTCTACGTAATCAGTCTGTTTGTTGTAAACTGCTCTTCAGTTGCTATTAGGATTATATAATCTACAAAACTGCTGCCACATAAACAAATAAGACTTTGGATAGCAATATCATCCCTTCATTAACAACATAAATATGAAAAGAAAAACAATGGAAAGCAATTCTACAGAAAAAGAAGAAAAAAAAACTCGAAAGAAATACAGTGACGTTAAATCTAAACATACACTTTAAACGACATGTACAGCATTTTTACTTTCTCACAAAACAAGTTAAAAACTAAAAACACACAAAAAGTGGGCTCAATCAGTGTATATATGTGTGTTCTTCTGGATGACACCAAGAGGTCACTAATGTATGATATTGTACTTGTCTCTACTAATAACACTGGCTCCCACAGCACACACAGCTTTCTAAACCCAATTCCTGGTGTGGAAGAAAACGTGGATTAAGGTTAAAGTATAAAAGAAGGAAGAAGTGAGAAGGAAGAGGACCATGGCAAATCTACAATGCAGTAGCGTTAATAACAAGTAATGTGGCCAATAATTACTGCTACTACTGAGAAACTGAAGCAACTTTTTCAAGATTTAATAGGAGTTAATTATTACTAGAAGACCTTTTGAGACTTCTCAATGAACAGGACGTTCTTTGAGGGAGTAGAAACACACCCGTCACAGTCAACATTTAGCAGTACTTTGTGTTCTGGCTGGTGTAGATTTCAGTTCAGTCAGGTGTTTCCTCAAGAAAGCTGTTTCAGACTGGCTGCAAACTTGATTAATCGTGCAGTATTAATGTGCTGGATGATGGGAATTTACTTGCTAATGGAGTCTGCATGCCACACTTATTATTTCAGAATGGAGAGGCACAAAACCTGTTGAACCAGATATAAGTGAGCAAACTGTTTCAATTGTGAGGGTACCCGATGCCAGTGGGACACTGGTTGTGTGAGTGAGAGCTGCCATCTTCACACTGAGAGGAGCTCCTGTGGTGATGTTCACAAGGGTGAGGACAAATAAATGACCTTGATCAAGGACATAAGCAGAAACACTTTGGTCTTACAATAAAGTTGTTCTATATACTACAAGTGTTTTAAACAGCCACATGGCCTTTTAAACTCCTAACCGCACTCATAGACAGGATCAGTAATCTACTTCCTGCCAGCCTTGGACTGAGCGAGAAGCCTTAAGAGAGTTTCTTAACAACCTAACAAGCTAAAAGGAAACCGCTTGTTTCTCATCCACGTAGTATATAAAGACCAAAATCTAGACATCAAGGGTAAAACCCTTCTATGACGTGTCAAAAAACTCTTTCCTGGAACGCATTGCATAAATTTCCACTTGGCAAATATGCGAGATGGCAATTCCTTGTAGTCTCAACAGCACACAGAAGTCGGATATAGTCCAAAACAGACACAGATGTAATTCTGTTTGTACTACGGACTCTTCTCATTTTTCAGTTTGTACATCCTCGATTCCTTTGCTCATCTCCTCGCCCTGTCCCTCTCATCTGAGATGCGAGCAAAGTTAGACACACAAGGAGAGAGGAGACAAGGATACAGGCCTCTGTGCTTTGGAGCCGTCCTTTTAAAGCAACTTCCGCTGATTGTGAAGTGGGGCATAGCTTTGTGTCACGCCTCTTTTATACGTCACACGTGGCAAAAACACTTCTGAATTCACAGAGATTGATTTCAGGGTTACAGGCAAGAGGACGGAGGGGAGAGGAGACGAGGAGGCACGAAATAGAAAACTGAGAAGAGTCTTGTGTGTCTGTGTACAAAGTTTGTCACGGGGACAGTGTGTGTCATAACCTTTGGGCTGCATGTGGACAGTCTGTGGTTACCCTAGCTGATATGGGCAGACAACGAAATGTACGTCATGCAGATTGCATGTGTAGGTCGACCACGCTTTGGCATCGCTCAGAGCCCAACACACAATCGCTGTAGTACGGAAGAAAATAGACTTAAAAGGGTTAAAATACACATTGGGTTGTTTTACTCTAGGAGAAGAGATTTAAATCTCTGGCCGGATTCATCTTAAACTGGTGAATTACCTAGAATTAAGTTGCAGGTAATTCACTAGACTAGGGTTTGCAAACACACACAATTTTTAGGTTTAATGCTTTTTTTCCTCATGAATTTTGTAATACAGTCATAATTCCTCCAGGTAAAACTAGCTTGTAATGTATGAAGTAAATGTGTCTCTGTGTTTTGAAAAGCTTACCCCTCTGTGCTTCTAACTGCATCTGACATGACTAGGGTTGCAAAGGGGCGGAAAGTTTCCAGTAAATTTCCGGAAAGTTTCCATGGGAATTTTTTTTGCAAAAGCATATAACAGGGAACTTAAACGTAGTTGAGAACAAGACTATGCACGCCTAACTCAGCTGGACCCTGAATGCAGCTGGTTGGGAACATTGTCTGCCAGAAACATAAACGTAAACATAAAACGTGCTGTTGTTTTTGACCGTCTTTGTCATCAGTGTTGTCTGAACGTTTCAGCCCTATGCCTGGCAAGTGTGAGAGCGCCGAGTTGCATAGAGGCCAAGAGCGGTATTGCAGACAGATAGAGATTTAAATTATAGGTTGCAACATATTGAAAAAAATAACTCAACTAGTTAATTTTTTGGAGCTGTGAACTTAGTTCAAAATGTTGAATTATGAACTAAACTAGTTCATTTTAAAATTTGTGAACTATGAACTGAACTAGTTCATGTCGAAAGTAAACTTTCCCAACACTGTTTGTCATTACCTAGCATATTGATTACTTGGTAAACTGAAGCCATGTTCATTTTAATACCAAGTTTATTTGTATACAGTAGACTAACTTTACAGCAGTGAGGAGGACGTTGATGAGGTCCAGGAAGAAAGCATTTTGACCTGAAAGGATTCAGGGAAAAACACACACAAAAAAAAAAATGTGGGTTGGGGGGTGGTGATCATAGGGAATACACCTTTTTTATTCAACGTTCATGTTTTTGTTGTTCGATGAAAGAATAAAGTTCTACTCACAAAATGTCAGAAATGTCATTTTTAAAAGTTGTATTATAAATGTTTGCATGCATGTCTGCTTATGACAAGGTACATACAGTTAAATTACCCCAACATTTCCAGTTTATTCCCATTGAAAGTTTCCAACTTTGAATATTCCCGGAATTTTGCAACCCTGGACATGACGGATATTTTTGATACTAGCCTCCTAATGTGAGCTGAACTATGAGCTCATCTGTTACTCTAAAGAGGAATGTTACTCTGGATAATCATGATGAAATACAGGATCACTCGTGTTGTCTGCATTCTGCAAATTGTTTTATGTGTGTGTGTATTTTTCCTCCTTCTCCCCTCACTTTACATTATTATACACACATTAACGTGAATTAAAGGTAAACGATTAGACTGAGCGGTGTGATGGCTGACTGTGAGATATGGTATCTAGTATTTGCTGGTGTGTGTATGAGTGTTATTGGTTGATACTATAGCTGTGGTTCATTGTCAGGTGTGAGTGTGTGTGTGTCTAGTATGCGTCGGTCCTGTAGCTTTGGTGGGCATCAGTGGTGAGCTGGGTGGTTTCTGTGGCTGAGGATGGCTGCATCACGATGGGCTCACCGCCATCTGCGGAGGACACACACACACGTTAAAGTCTACATACGTTTGTGCCATAGACTGTGTGTAAGAAGTGGACATAGTCACTGTGACGTCACCGAGTGCAGAAGCCTAGAGCAGGGGTTGCACTCACCTCTCTCGTCAGCGGTCATCTGGGCCTCCAGGTCCTCGGGGGAGACGTAGAACTCGGGCTCCTGGTCCATGGGCGGCCGAGGTTTACATTTACCGCAGCAACAGTTACAGCAGCAACACAGACAACAGCAGCAATAACAGCCTGTGGACAGGCAGCAGAAGACAAACAAGGCCTGTGGGAGCAAGAGGAGAGAGACAGAGTTAAACAACTGACCTGATAAAGGCAGACAAGGACTCAGCAGAGCAGAGACAGAGAGCGAGCAAACAACTAACACTGAATCCTGATTATACACTGGAGTAGAAGACATTGAGAATAATGTCTTTTCCAAATGTATTTATCTGGATACAGGTTATGTGCTGTAAAAAGCATCTGAAGTTAAACTAACTAATACATAGTACGAAAACAAAGTATTCACTGGCCCTCGAGCATTTTCATCGTTTTACAACACTGAAAAATAGTGGATGTAATTTAGGATTTCTTTGGTAAAAGAAAAAGGGTGCACTGATCAGGAAGTTTGGGGGCGATCACTGGAGACAAAAATCGCTTAGCTTAGCTACAGCTATCAGGAGGTTATAAGCAAATATTTAGTAGTGACAAGAGATGTTAAGTTAAATATACCAGTAGGTGGAAGGGTTCACTTAAAGTTGATCACAAAGAAAGAAAGAATGCATGCGTTGGCCTCCATCCTACCTTCGCCCACCAGCTGGACAGAACAAAGTAGGTGTTGACGTTCTCCTCTCCAAACTGCTCTGCGACGTAGAGCCCCAGCGAACCGTATTTGTCATAGATGTTCTTCTTAGTGGCATCGCTGAGGATTGAGTGGGCATTGTTGATTTCCTTAAACTTATCAGATGCGTCTGGGTTGTCCGGGTTCTTGTCTGGGTGAAACTTCAATGCTAGTTTCCTGTTAAAAAACAGAAGAAAAGAAAAACAAAAAAGGTAAGGTTGGCTAGGTTTTCTCTGTTAGGCTGGTCTTTTATCAAACGTTCATGAAAAAACACAACAAATTATTCCAAAAGGTATTTATCACAGACTGCAGTCGAATCACTCATCACTTGACTTTAACCTCGGTGGAAAACGCCATGAAGTCCAAAACGTGTGAAAAAGTTCATAAGAAATAGACTGCACTTAAACTAGGCTGCGTTATTATGGGATGTCCGATATTATTGACATCGTGGATCTGCCAAGGTGATCCTACAACACCCATTCACAGGACTGCCGCTCACCCTCTTAGATCGCTTTTTTCTGTTTTCTTAATTATTATTATGGAAGCCGAAAGCAAAGACTACATTTATTTTTAATGTCATCCTTGTAAAGCCCACATACCAAAGTTCCTATACTTTCAGAAAGTACTGCCCCCCCATCAGGGCCTTTCTGGGTCAAATGTCCCCAGAACTAAATGTAGATCCTGGACCCTGCAGTTGAAACACAATGAGTTTCTCAAAAGGTTGATAGTCCCTAGGGAACGTTCCTGTTGTTAAAAAAGGGCTAAAGAGGAAAATTAAAATCAACATTTTACATTAAAACCTATTGAAAACACACCATTTCAATATGGTAATTCAAAATGCTTCATTCAAAAGCTGAATGAACCAATATGGAGCAAAGAAAAGGTTACGTCACCAAGCAACTACTTAAATTAATTTATAATTAAGTCAGAGGCCTGTGACCAAAGAGTTGACCACAGGCCTCTGACTCCCTCTAGCGGACATTAAAAACATTAACATAAAAGATGGACTATGGGGCTGTATTACATTCCTGTAGGTAGTAACACATATATTAGCACATTTAAGCGTCTTTGAGTGTCTAGAAAAGCGCTATATAAATTAGTATTAAATAAGTATTATTTTTATTATTATTATTATTATAATACCTGTAACATTTCTTGATGTCCTCTGTCGTTGCGGCCTTATCAAGTCCCAGCACGGCGTACAGCGATTCTCCTGATGTGGAGAGAGATCTCTGTCTCTGCTGGTCCATGGCCTCTCTATCTATCTCTCTCTCTCTCTCTTGTTCCTTCTCTCAGTCACTCAGCCTCTTACCTGTCAGATAGGAAGAAAAACAAGAGAAGAGGACAAAGAAGTTGATAAACTAAAAGGGTTCAACAGGTGGCTTCGGTACATTAGGCCTCCGTGCTCCTGTCACAGTTACTGTCTTTCTTGACTGGGCGTAGGTAACACAGTTTTTATAGAGGATGTCATGTTTCAAGAGCCCTTATGTGAATGTAGAAACTTTGATGTTAGAAAAAAAAAAAACACCAGAACACACAATTTAGCACAAAGTAATGATCAAAACCAAATATATATATATATATATATATATATATATATATATATATATATATATATTTCACATTTCAAACTGATTTGTTAAGCTGCATGTTCATGGTCAGCTCATTTGTTAACATGGTGCTGAGGGATTTAAAGGTGCGTTGTGTCGAGGAAGAGAAAGTAATAAATGAGATAAACCAGGGTAACCTAAGTTCATTTCACGCAGCCAGGCAGGTGTGTAAAGCAGAGATATTTGTAATCTGTGTGCTGAATGAACCTCTTGCATCCAGTAAGTCAACTGTCCAGGAGATGCAGTAAACAAGAGACAGTGGCTCTAACAGAAAGACTACCAAAGAAGCAGGAACTAGGTGATAGCAGTTCAAGGTATGTTAACTGACAAGTGGGAGCTACGTGACACAATACCACGTGTCACAATATCACATGTCTCAATACCACGTGACACAATACCTTTCTTAAGTCCCTTTCACACAAACAAGCCTGCATGGGGTCATGTGTGAATGTGAGCACAGATCAATATTCTGGGAAATCTGAAACGCCAATTTCCCATCTTAAGACCTCCTAACATTTTAGGGAAAATTGTGAATGAAAGCCATACCATTGCTGAGACAAGCCCGTCTGACAAAAGATGCATTTATATGGAGTACATCAGATTCCACTGATGATGTATTTGAAATCAGCAAAAATTGGCGTCGAGGAGCAGATCCACGGAGGACAGTGAGCCGGGTTGAAAGCGCGGTCGGAGTGCGGCGGACCAGCTGACGGTTAACCCGTGAGGGGTTCCTTGAGGACGACGTAGTCGGCGAGAAGAGGGGAGGCAGGACGGAGGTTCCGGGGATCATCGCGCTTCCAGAGGGGACCAGCTGGTTTTAGTAGGACTGCATCACTCGCTCTCTCTGGGGACCGTGAGTACTGACCCCGCAGACGGGGAGGATTAACCTGAGCTCCAACAAGCGCACCAGCCTAGGGTACCCTAGCACAGACTGTTAACGCCCGGGATGAGTGTGTATTTCTGTTATGCGTATTGTTTTGGGAAGAATAAATGTTAATGTGGGTTAATCCCGTGTCTTGACAGAATTCCAGGGTTAGCAACCTGCTATATTTATAAAGGACACGAGGAATTTAACCCGGGATATATATGTATATAAATGCATGGGAGTTGAGCCCACACCAACAGTAGGCCATAGTAAGAATTTGAGTAGACCCTCTTTCAGTGCACCTCCCATGCAAACAGGGGGAAAGTAGGAGGACCCTGATTAAAACAGCAACAGAGAGGGGGGGCTACACGTGGGGGCTCGTCCGGGATTTCTTTATGCCAAGCATGGTCAACAGTTCATGGATTAGCCGACTTTCGAAATCTCTGCCCTGGTCTGAGTGTACTCTCCGTGGCAGACCATAGTGAACAAAGTACTGTTCCCACAGAACTTTGGCGACTGTTACTGCCTTCTGATCTTTCGTCGTAAAAGCTTGAGCATATCGGGTGTAATGATCCGTAATCACAAGCACATTGCAATTGTTTCGGGAGTCAGGCTCAATTGCCAAAAAATCTATACAGACAAGATCCATCGGCCCATCACTTTCGAGGTGTGACAACTCAGCAGCTCTCCTGGGCAGGGTCTTCCTCTGGATACACCTGGGACAATTTTTACAATACTCTTCAATTTGCACGTTCATGCGAGGCCAATAAAACCTCTCTCTCATAAGGCCGTGGGTCTTGTCAAACCCAAGATGACCCGACTGGTCATGCAAGGACTGGAGTACAGTCTCTCTGAATTCTTTCGGAAGCAACAATTGTTGCCGACATGGTTTGTTTGGTGGATTACTCATTCGGTACAATACAGAGTCTTTGAACTTTAGTTTGTCCCACTGTTTAAGCAACAAGGACACATCCGGATGCTTGTCTTTGCTGGCACGGCCGATACGGTTCTGTCTAACCGCATGCCACACTTCTCCAATGCAAGGATCTTTCTGCTGAGAATGCGCGATATCTGCGGAAGTCATTTGAGGCAGGCGTTTCTCACTCACGAAAGCCAAATTGCAATAGGCTTGAGGAACAGCGTGTTTAGAGGAGCCAAGAAGATCAACAGCTCTGCAGTGGCCATAGCGGCGGGATCGGAAGTCCACCATATGGCAGACAGCCTGGACAGTAACGGCGGGCATGACTTTTTCCTCCTCATGAGACACATTTTGATTTTCAGGGGGCCGCCGAGACAATGCATCCGCATCAACATTTTGCTTCCCAGGGCGATACTTTAGGCTAAAGTTATATGTTGAAAGTTCCGCCAACCATCGATGACCTGCGGCGTCCAACTTAGCAGTAGTTAGGACATAGGTTAAGGGATTGTTGTCCGTGTGTACCTCAAACTTGACTCCATAGAGATAATCATGCAGCTTGTTGGTGACTGCCCACTTTAAAGCCAAAAACTCCAGTTTATGTGTGGGATAATTTTTATCTGCTGGGGACAGGCTTCAGCAGACAAAAGCAGGTGGAGTAGACACATAAGCCATCTTGTTCACGCGTACAATTGCACATTGAATGAGTCAACAGGCCATACTCCATACTTCCTAATGTTTGGGCGAGAAGCCCGACTGCCTGTAGATGTGGCCTTTGGAGTCTCCAGTGATGGCACCTCCATAAAATCCTACTTGAGGTATGTTAAACAGATGAAACATGATCTGCAAGCTGCCTATCAGTTGGCTGAGAGTAGGGCAGGGAGGAAGAATGCCTGGAACAAGCAACGTTATGATCAGAGAGTGCGTTACTGTCCCTTGGTCTCTGGGGACAGGGTTTTGATCCGAAATCTGGGATTACAAGGAAAAAACAAGCTTGCTGATCGTTGGAAGGTGGTGCCGTATATTGTAGACAGTCAACTGCCTGGGTTGCCCGTGTTCAAATTAAAACCAGAAAGTGGGCAGGGCCCCGAAAAGGTATTGCATCGGAATCATATTTTGCCTGTTGGAAAGGAGGTGCAGTTTCAACCTAAGAAGAAGGAAGAGGCACCAAAACCCAAACAGAGATTCAGTAAAAGGCTTAAGGCCAAGACCACTGAGAATCAGGATTTCTCGTCTTTACTGGCGCCTAAATCTGACGACCGAATGACGTCTGCGTCTGACTCCGAAGATGATGAAATGGGTGTATGGGTTGACTATAATCTATCACTAGAGTCAAAGAACCCCAACCCTCCGAGCGATGAACACACTGATTTTTCCTCTCAGGATTCAGAGTTAAGTGCCTTATCACGTCTCTCACTGATGGAGACCCCAGCTCCCGAACCCGTAGGCAAACCTGTAGAGGCTGAGGAGGAACCCGGGGTTCAAGACGGGCCTGCTAAAATCATTGTTAAAGCTGAAACAGACACTGAGACACCGAAGATCAATGAAACGACTGAGAGACAAGACAGTGTGAAAGAAAGTTCAGACGAGGCAACCCGACCTAAAAGATTAAGGGCACCAGACAGACTAACCTACGGCCGGCTAGGGAGCCCAACATCAGTAGCTGTCAGTACCTATAGCGCCACCCTAGTTAAGGCTGCTGAAAAGAAAGATTGCTCATCCTCACCTCCCATTAACAGATATAAAAGCACTTACCACAAGTGGATAGGTCCAAGGGAATGTTTATAGACTGCTCATTATCGCTGTTAACTTTTAAATGTATGTATTGGTAAATAGCATGAGGGCATGCTCATTTTTTTTTGTGGGGGGAGAATGTAGCGCCCTGCTGATTTGATTACATGTGTGTGGTGGTGCGTTTTGTTATGAGGTCTGTTGTTTCCCGACTTTTCTGGGCTGGTTCCGGTGTCCAGAGGGTGGGGAGCCAATCAGAAGGAGGGAGGTGAGTGACGATAAAAGGGAGGTGATGCTAGAGTTCGGGATGATTTCGAGGGTGGGGGAACAGGTGTGTTAGCGGAAGAGTGAACGGAGGGTTTGGGATTGGCGTCGAGGAGCAGATCCACGGAGGACATTGAGCCGGGTTGAAAGCGCGGTCGGAGTGCGGCGGACCAGCTGACGGTTAACCCGTGAGGGGTTCCTTGAGGACGACGTAGCCGGCGAGAAGAGGGGAGGCAGGACGGAGGTTCCGGGGATCATCGCGCTTCCAGAGGGGACCAGCTGGTTTTAGTAGGACTGCATCACTCGCTCTCTCTGGGGACCGTGAGTACTGACCCCGCAGACGGGGAGGATTAACCTGAGCTCCAACAAGCGCGCCAGCCTAGGGTACCCTAGCACAGACTGTTAACGCCCGGGATGAGTGTGTGTTTCTGTTATGCGTATTGTTTTGGGAAGAATAAATGTTAATGTGGGTTAATCCCGTGTCTTGACAGAATTCCAGGGTTAGCAACCTGCTATATTTATAAAGGACACAAGGAATTTAACCCGGGATATATATGTATATAAATGCATGGGAGTTGAGCCCACACCAACAGTAGGCCATAGTAAGAATTTGAGTAGACCCTCTTTCAGTGCACCTCCCATGCAAACAGGGGGAAAGTAGGAGAACCCTGATTAAAACAGCAACAGAGAGGGGGGGCTACATATATACATATATATATATATATATATATATATATATATATATATATATATATATATATATATATATATATATACATACATACATACATACATACATACATACATACATACACACACACACACACACATTACAAGAATATTGGCACCGGACAAAAACAGCTCTTTACCCTAACCCTAACATGCAAGTGAACCCACAACTGTATCTCAAGGCAGTAAAGGGTGGGCCCATTGGGTTGGTCCGCAACAAAATTATCAATAGAAAAAGTTTGCTGTGCTAAAGAAGTTGAGAAATTCTGATATAAGTGATCTAGAGCATTACAATTGAAGTGGTGACTATTACCATGTGGGTTACACATCATAACCTACATCTTCATTGACACTGCACAGTGTATTAATTGCAACAACAACAAAAATAAGTATGCCCTGCAACACTTTTGCATCACAAATGTGTTGTTTCAGTTTTGACTGTCAACAAGATAATGAGGTTCAACGTTAATGCTTTTTTCCCCGTGCCCCAGCAAAAATAGTTTGATTTATTATTGGTTATCAAATAAAGACTTAAATAAAGATTAAACATGACAATTAACTTAAGTAACCAATTAAGGGTTTTGCACAACCTCTAATGCCACCCAATTAACCTTGTGTTGCCAGGACATGCTCTATTATAGCTCGCTTCAGCTTTGTTTTTACTAAAGGTGTCGAAATTCTTAGATGCAGTGTCGAGGCTGATACAGTGACAGAACATAATTGGGAGTTATTTTTTATATTTCAGAAAAAAAACATTCATGCAGGCTGAAACTCCTACTTGAAGTTGTTATGTCGGGAGATGCAATAAATTAAACCAAGTCAGAGATGAAGAGCTATGAGTGAGAAAAGGTAACTTACTAACTAACTGCAAGCTGCCAGGCTACTTGCCATACTCCATTGGCATTCAGTGCCCTGCCTAAGAGCTGCTAATCTACTTTATATTTGTAGATTACAGCACACTTGTAATGCACTGCAGAAATATAGCTTTTCATTTTGTAATGTTTATGTACTGTGGTGGTTCACACAGATATTGGTGTTGAAAAAACAATTGTATTCCACTGTTGTAGCCTGATTTTTGAAAGCACTTTCTAGATAAACAAGGGAGTAAAGATTGATCTGACTGCTTGTATTCATTCTTGAAAAAGTAGCCAGGTGCAGTAATTATGGAAAACCGAGGATGCAATGCATTGAGATGCATCGAGAACTGTTGACAGGTGAATTGTATTCAAACCAGTACAGTGCATGTGCACTTTCAACAGAGATGAGAAGGAAGCAAGATGGCTCACTCCTTAGCTTCCATAATCAAGTCCTGAACAGTGTGTAATGTGTTTACCACACACATTTCTGCACAATTGAAGATAAAGAATAGGTGTTAATTCAGTGGTAAGACTGTTTCTGACTTGCGTGATCCAAACATTTCCAATAACTCCAGAAAGTTGGAATACAAAAGACAATAGTTATTGTGATTGTGAATGTAATTATTTTCAAATTTGAAATGTTTTTAACTAACAATACATTCAGCTTTCTTGGCGTTTACCTTTTAAAAAAACAAAGTGCAGTTTTCAGTGCAGTCAAAACAATATTTGCTCAGTCTAGCGACAATCTAATATAACAATACATTACATTTATATCACCGCAATAACAAAAACACAAAAAAATGTAGGGTGCTTCATTCGACAACTTCTATAGAAACTTCAAATGTATGAAAACATTTACTGTACATTCAGTACAGCCCTATAATACAGTATACCTACTGTGGAAAATAGCCACTATCAACTTTCTTGTCCATGCTACTGTAGCTGTTGTGTCTTTTGAAATATTGGTGATTTAGGAGTTGAAGCTTACGTTATGCAATATCAGCATTTGTGTTAAATCATGAGGTAAAAGCCTGATGCAATGCATGTAAATAGTTGAAGCAGAGTTGAAGGAGATCAGCCAAGTCAGGCATGGTGCTGCAGGCCAGAGACACAATGAAACACAACAGTTAATCCACCCACTGTGGGTCTACCGTGCTCATGTAAGCAGGCTTCATGATAAGATAATTCAACCAGACCCAACAAACGCAATACATCCATCAACAACATAAAGTTAATAAGTTGATTTGTAAAGGCAAATAAACCAACTTAAAGCAGGAAGAGAGATGATTATGAACCATGTGTTTATTTGCACAAATATAAACTACAAATATGTATTTGTAAATGTGTTATTTATGTACAAAAGGTGTCGCTACAACAAGGGATTTGAAGTTTTTAAGTCCTGAAGGAAATCCATTACCTTACCTTTGAACATGGCAGTAACAGAGCACTAACCCTCTGGTTTGTATAACCCTGTCAGATGGCAGGTGTATGGGGGGTGAGCAGGCTTAGAGACCACAGTAAGCCTATTCAGTTAGACAGATTCACTTGGACTGGTATGCTTGACGTGAATTAACAACTGGAAAATACTGGAGTTTTTCCTGATTCGATGTGAGGTCCTGGGACAGGGATGTCGTATGTGTACAGATTGTAAAGCCCTCTGAGGCAAATTTGTAATTTGTGATATTGGGCTATACAAAATAAACTGAATTGAATTGAAAATAAGCTGCATGCCTGTCGTTACCGCAAGACCTGCACCTTCCTGATGAGAAATTATCACACTATGATTCATGGGATCAATATTATAATGAGAACACGGTTCACATCACTGATTTAAACATTCTATGGTGGCACCATAGAAACATGCACTGGGATGATTTTTTAAAATTGAAGTATTAAGTATATTTTTGGGTGCGTTTGCCTGGTCACTCAGTCAATTGCACAACTTTAGTTACACCACGGCTTTACCTACTGCCCACATATGGATACTGAGACCAGTTCACTGAAAAGGTGAACAAGGGCAAAGAAGGATGGTATCTTTAGGATGTTATTGATATTACTACGCGTAATGATACTCCCTATTGGTTGGTTCTATAGGAATATTTGTTTTTACATACAAAGCTAGTGAGGTTTTCAAAAGTAAGCTTACATGTCGTCATATTTTATGACATCACCTGAAAAAATATATATTTGTTGTTATTGTGGCAATATGAATGTAATGTATGGTGTGTTAGATTGACCATGCCTTCCTTGTTATGAAGTGAGTCTTGTTTTTGCTAAACCTCTAAAAAATATGGAATGAAGCAGAACGTTTTGTGAGTTAAAAATAATGTATGTATGACTTAAACCTCTTATTATTGGAAATTGTTGGATCACAAGAGTCTGAAACAATCCCAAGCAGCCACTACTGGACGGCAATGTCAATATACAAACTCATATCTCACTAATTTAAAACATCAATAAAATAATCATATTCCTGAGAGAAGTTCAGAAATAATAAAGGAAACAGACATCAGTCAGTATCAGTCATTCATGCTGTCCTCCTCCTTCTATAGATGTGAATCACTGCATGTAGTTACAGTAACACTGGCAGAGGAGGAGGAGGAGGAGGAGGAGGAGGAGGAGGAGGAGGAGGAGGAGGAGGGGCTGCTTTGTCTCAACCAGCAGCTGAGTTTACAAGAATTTACAACATTTTAAGATGTGCCAAACTAAGCTTAACAGTTAGACTACATACGGAGAGCTTTTGTTTTAGCTCTCTTGTAACAACTGTGTAACACTGTGCTTGTGTAAGCTCTTTAATAATAAAGCACCGGTGCCTATTTAATAATCCTGTTTTGGTACACATCCCTCATGACCAGCATGCTGAGCGGGACATTTTGAGACACTTTTAGTTCTCTTTGATGGGTAAACTAATATATTTGCCAATATTTATATATCTTTGATAAGCTTAAATTGGCCAATAATGTCATAATGCTGATGTTTTGGTTGGGCTCTATTACTCACAGGACAGATGTTTGTTGTGAGTGTCTGACTGTATTAGCCTGTAACAGGCTACAGTGTAAGAAAAAAGGCAGTATAACGTTTAAATGAAACACATGCCATAAACACGCTGACATTAAAAGCTGCGTCAACACTTCCTTTTTGGTAGAATGTAAAGAAAAGATTTGTTTTAAAGAATTTGTGAATCATTTGCGTGTCAGCCATTAGTCTTTCTAAAGGCTTATAAAGGCACCAGATGGCAGCTGTGGCAACCCCACAATGGCTCGACAACACCTCCCCTGACAAGACAGCGATTTAACGCCTACGTAAATCCCACCCACTGCTGTGCCTCTGATTAACCAGTCTCAACACAGATTCACCAACGACCTAACTGGAATTAACCAATAAGTGTGTTTCATCTGAACTCCATGGATTATAAACACACTGAAAGACGGCGCTGTGCTGTGTGTATGTGTGTGTGGTGAATAATCACATCCAACTATCATATTGAGCTTGAACCAAAGACTCTGCCTACTTTAGCCGGCATGCCAATGACATTGCTTCATGCAAGTCAAATTCACAGAGACAAACAGACTGGAAAGATTGTACACACGGTGTAATGAGGATGACAGCATATGGTCTGTGTCTTAGAGTGTGAATGTGTGCGAGTAAGAGACGGAAATTGTGTGTCATTCTCTTTTCTTTCTTTTTTTTACTGGATTTCATTCACCGACGGATTTTCAGGGAGCATTAAACGCTTATGACTGCATATACATTCTGCATACACTTAAGTCTCATCTGATAATCAGGTTGTCATCATTTAATTTCAACAGCCAAATATGGTAGAGACTATGGTAGCTATATTACCGTTTTCGTGAAACTAGAATTGCAATCTATGGTTGTATTTATGCACTTATTTTTAGGTAGTTTTTCTCTTTTACTCTTTTGTTGTGTGCATGTGTGTAAGAAAAAGTATGAAGAAATAGAGCCAGGCTTCTGTTATCTTGCACCAACAGCTAGACAGAAAAAGTCACATAAGTGAGTCCTCTGTGTGAAGCTAACATGAAAACCGTGTCGACAAAATGTAATGTCATTTTCGTTTAAGTACAGCGAGAGATGTGTTTGACTGACTGAAATGAAATAAAACAGGATGTAGTCACCATGATTTCCTTGTGGCTCGTTATGAACAAAGAAGAAAAATAATATCCCCCAAAAGAACAAAAACAGGAATGTAAGGTATATTACCAATACTGCCAGCCTCCTTCATGCATTCAGTGAATGCAAAAGAAAATGTACTTATGCACGAAACATATTTTCTTCAAACTTCATCCGTCTCTTTTGCAGTTTCAAACAGACTGCACAATATTGTGAGATTTATAAATAATACAAATAATTGTTATTTTCAGCCTTATTTCAATCAATCAATTAATTATATATATATATATTATTTTTCATCCTTACCACATTTATGCTGCAACAGTAGAATTAACACAACAAAGCAAACACCAGGAATGCAATCACAAAATAATGACATACGTCAAATCACTATTTCCTTGCGGGCACAAGAAATGTGAAATGTCTCCAAACAGGCTAGGCTAGTATTTTTTGACCGACCAAAGCCAAAGATATTTATTTACAAAATGTGAAACTTATCTATTCATTTTACACTTTTACTCCATCACTCTTGCCATCATCACACTATCTTCCACCTCTCCCTGCTGTTTTGTCATCACTTCCTCATTAACATGCCACCCAATCTCCTCCCCTCGTTCCTCATTTTCAGATGATGTTTATTTCTCTGTCCTATTTTTATTCATTGCTTAAAATTTCCATCATTTCTTATCTTTTCCATTTCTCAGTTTTGCACCAATTCCATTTCCAAACACCAACTTTCCTCCAAGTGTCGTTTACACTTCACTCTCCTGTTTATCCTCCATCCCTTCTTATTTCACTGTGTTGATCCCTATTTTGATGCCATTATGCTAATGACAAAATATAGAATTTCTGCATTCCTTGAATGTCCACACTCATTTTACAAAAATGAATCAAAAACATTCTTCTAAAAGCCTACAGCAATCAGAAGATATACGCCTCTCATCTAAATAAAAAAGACTGAGGTTAAATTTGCTATTTTTTACAGTATTATCAATAGATCGTTAAAAGTACGTGGGACATTTTACAGCTACTTCCTCTCTTTCAAGTACAAGGTTTATGTACACATTTCTGGTTATTGTCTTTGCACCACAGGGTTGCGCAACAGAATGCAGTTTGTAGTCCCATTTCGCTACATAAGAAAATACACAAAAATAACCCCATCGATATTATATGGTGGAGGGTGGACGATGCATTTCGAAGCCTCACAGTCTGAGGAAAGAGTATACTCTGAAGACTGGTGGTAAGGCAGATGATAACGTCTCACACGTCCCAAGGGAGGTGGGGCCATGTTTTCTGTATCATAGTAAATGAAATACCTTTGAATTTTTAACTGATGATCGGACAAAACAAGACATTTAAAGATTATCTTGGGCTACAGTGAATGAAAACAGGCAATTTTGACTATTTCCTGACATCACATGGACACAACAACTAAATCATTATTCAAGAAAATATTCTGACAATTAATTGATAATGAAAACAATGGTTAATTGCAGCTATTATAATAGTAAAATGAAAACGATGCCTAGTTCACACACAAAAAACAAAACACAGAGACCAACAGACAGGCAGGCAGTGATTGTAAGTGTGCAGCTTATTCATTGAGATCAGGTTACAAACACACAGACACGCCATTTCAGCCTGAAAATCAATAGATGGTAATGAAACCTCAATGCTACGACTGACACAGTAAACACAGCTGCCACACATGTGCACGCATTACAGGAAATTACCCACTGATGCATTGTACGTGAAAATAACAAGGATTTAAAAAACTATTTTTTTGGTTTCCTGTGAGAACAATAACATTTTTTAATCACTGTCCACTTCGCAGCTCGAAAATGAACTGAGCCACTCTGAGCTTTATATGAGAGTAAGCACAAGAATGTCTTCTTCCTGTGCCACAGCCAAGAAGTGGCAACGAAGAATTGTCACAAAAATAGTAACAAGTAAAATGAGATTCAAATCAGCTGCACGGGTTGTCATATGTCAGAAGATTATATTGACAAGATGGATATGTATGCGTGGAATCTCCACCTAAAGACCTACCACATGATGACAGGGACTAAGCCCAAAATACAAAGATTGAAATTGGTCCTTTTCATTATTAGTTTGACATTTTATAGACTAAATTAAATATCAATTGATCAGAAAACATTCAACAGATTAAAACAATATGAATATATTACTTAAACTAGTATGTGATGATCACTGAGCACAGTTTATAAACATATTTGACTTAATAATTCAATCTACTAATTGATTGGTTTCATCAATCTACTCTTCACGTCAGTTAATTTATCAATGTTGAAATTAAATAATTCTTTGAAATCATGAATAAAAAACATATTTGGAAGTTGTAATTTCAACAACATGATCAGGTTAAATACCTAAAACAGCTGTGAAGACCTGTGAAGAGAAAAATTAATGGGAAAACATTATCTCATATCACAGCAATTGCCGAGTTGCCCTTGGGCAGTGCACAACAGGTCTGACTGCTAAGTGCTGAATAAAAGCTCTGCTTGAAACTAGTACTTCTAAAAATAATATTCCATAGTCCCAAGAAAAATTGTGTTTTAACATAATTAATAAGTTTGCTGTGAAATTCTCACATTGCAGCTTAGTTTGTCACACTATTCAGGAAGTTAGTACTTTATACAGAAACACTAATGATCCACCAGAGCAAATATCATGTTCAATCACAGTCAACGTTCAGAGAGAAATGACAGAGAAAACCAGGTGGGGAAGTTGTGGTGATGAAGATGGAACGACAGAGGTAGACAGAGGTGGAGGGTGGAGACGGCTGTGACAGGGACACAGAGATGGAGTGACAGACAGAGAGAGGGGATTGGTTCAGGGTGAGAAAGAGAAGGATGCAAAGTGTGAAGTTGCACCAAAAAGGGAATGTGAATATTTGACAGCCTCATGTGACTTGCGATCACAGGACTGTTACACAATCCTGTCCAGGACAAGGTCATCATTACAAGACTCATGACCTGAGAACATCAGCAGCCACCGTCTCCCATTTAAAAAAGGAACGTGTTTTTTCATTCAGGGGATCTGTGGTTTTCTTAAACTACAGGGGGAGATTTACTAGTTGGATTATTTACTGTTTCTGATTACTTTACAGTCAATGTTGTGTGTCTCTTGGTGCAGTATGAGGTTAATTGAAAGCAAGTTTTTTATTTTTATGATTATTTAAGCATAAAAATGTGTTCATACCAGAGGTAAAGCGCAGACTAGTGTCCAAGTGTTGAGGTTTAATAGCAGTATGAATTAACCCACTTGTTAGCAACCGTCTTTTTTAAAACACTTAATAGCTTCAAAATTCTCATGAAAGATATTTACTGACAGAATTTATGTCGTAGAACAAAACATTAATATCTCCTGAGATTGTTTTAACTTAATCTTATTAAACATAGAACAGAGTTCAACAAGTTTCTATTTTGTAAAATTAACCTATCCATCAGCATGAAAAATAGAGACTGTTGTTCTAAGCAAAAGGCTTCTTAAAAAAGGATGAAAGCATGAAGATGTCACTATGGGCCCTGGCAAAGTGTGATGTGGCTCAAGAGTTAGATAGGGTCATCCACTAATCGAATTATTGGCAGTTCGATCCCCGGCTCCTCCAGTCTCCATGTTGGAATGTCCCTGGGGAAGACACCGACAGCCATCTCATCGGTGCCTGACATTGGGCAGAATGTCAACTTGTTAAACACCGATACCATTTTCAGCCTGATATTGCCTCGATTTTTGCTAACCAATCACTTGAGACCAACATATCTACAGGGGATCAAATGCCATGATAACATTCTTTGAGTGTTACGTTTTAAGAGCAAAGCGAAGTTAAAAAGAGAATATAACCTATAATAACCTATAATGGTTTTTCCATTGTCGTTATTACTCCTCGGTTCCGGGGTACAGCTGACAACGCTTGTCAATGGTGTGAGTCCCGCTGCTTGGCACTAACTGGCTAATAATTTGTCCCCTGACTGCGCTGTTTTGCTTCACAATGCCATATAAATCCATTGATTTGAACTCAGTGGAGTGGGCTGATTCAAAGGTTGAGACCCAGGCAAGGGCTATTGGTTGGTATGCATGAATGAACACTAGTTTAGATCCTGATAAGCATGTGACACCTTGCATGGCCACACCTACTATAAGTGTATGAATGTGTGTGTGTGTGAATGGGTGAATGTTAACATGTAGTGGACATCACTTTGAGTGATGGTCGGAAGACTGGAGAGTTGCCCCTTTTCACTATTTTCTCACATATTATAAACTAATTCACCAATTAATTTGAAAACAAATAAACAGCAGATCAATCAATAACTAAGATAACTGTTAGTTGCAAATTACAAGTGAACTTATCCACATTTTAGTTAATAGTGTAGCAGAAGATATCATCTCCCTCTCTGACCTATTGCTGGTTTGTTATCTAGATTTCACCTTATCTGATAATACTGGCTTTTTGTATGAGTCACTGATGATCAATTGAGGCGGAGCTCATACTGATGACAGCTTTCACCATCACCAAAAATAAATAAAAGACCAATCCACAAACAGTCATATGCCGGAAGTAAGTAACACTGCACATATATAGTACATTTACAGCAACACCACTACAACAGATTGTTCCACAAAAACATTTCTTACAAAAAATAATAAAATACTTTAAGTGTGAGTCCTCAGAATCAAAGTTGGGAGAGAAAATGTAAATAAATTGATGTAATGCCTGCTAAAAAAACACATCATGACTTATACTGCAGGACTTGGTTGCTGTGAAAATAACACGATTATAATTGCAGCTAATTGGCTGAACAGAGCCAAAACTGCGACTTTATAATAAAGTCTTCGTGACTACATATCTTCTGCAATAAACACACACGCTGCGTGCACTCTCACGCACCCCTCTCACGTCTGACAGTGTTTGATACCACCTGCCACTCCACACACACGTCACGAGGACAACAAGACTGAAAGAGACAGAAGCCTTACTACAGCTATTTCAGAAGTATTGACCGGTTAAGAACAATACAATGGAAGTCATTTATACTACCTAACTATCGATTCGTAAATAGCGTGGCTATTTTTGTTGACGCACTATTAACTTCCAAGGGAAGTTGCACCTGTCTCTCCAACATTAGCAAAGACAGGCGAGATCACATATACGTCAGCCCCTCACTTGGTAACAGACTACAAATCCGGATTTAACCTGTGGTGTCTTTCTCTCAGTCACACCAAAGACTGATTAACCCACGTTAAAAAAATCGCGTTAGGACCCACAATAATCGATATAACAATCCAACCCTCGTCTGCCTGCCCTCAGATACTGTAACCCAGCGCTCTCGGCTCGTGACTGGCAACCGAACTAGAAAATAACGGTCGGCTCGGGAATCAAAACCGTGGTTAAAGCGGATAATCTCCAGGCGCCGCATCAAAGGCACACTCAAAGCATCCATGTTGGTTAGCCGAGGCTGCACTGGGCGACATGCCCGGTTTGAATAACCCAGCTAGCACTTAACGCTAGCTCGCTCACTAATCCAAGGGCAGCGAAGCTGACTTGTCTTAGCCCAACTGTGTGCGTCTCTTACCTTGTTTCAGTGTGGCTTCTCTGTAAATTAAGTCAACCGTAACGTTAACACTATTTGTATTGAAATAACACTCGCATCACAGATCTGCTTTTCTTTCCGCCGCTAAACCATTCAAACAGCCGGTGATACAGCCGCAGAGCTAACGGCTACACTAGGAAGGAAGGAAGGAAGGAGCTGTCAATCCTAGCTGAACGGAGCAGTCGCGCTGAAACCCGCCCACTGACTCACCCGCCCTCTTTTTCCCGAAGCTCGTTCGTGGTGACGGCAGGCGCGCTCACGACACAACAGGAAGTCAGGCTCGTTATTTGTAACAGAGAGGACGTCAGAGCATCTTTGCTAGTAGCTAGCGACGTGAAGAAGAAACAGTTTGTGAACTCAGCCTACACGAATTCAGGTATTTGAACGCGATCCATTTGTAAAAAACAGTTTAACATATAGCTGCTCCTTGTACAAAGTTAACTGTTATTTCAACATTTTGAATTACTTTTTCTCGTTAGTTACATTGTGAGACATTTAGCCTTTGTTGTTCCTGTGTTTAGCCAAGTCACGCGCTAACGTTAGCTAACATGACATCCGGCGTGACTAACGTTTCCTGGCTAACCGCTACTTTTGTTAGCCTGCTCAAAACTCCTGAAACTTTTGGACTATACCACAGCACTACTACGGTCAAATATCAAGTTTAAAGTTTGATACTATAAGAAATATGTGTGTGTTAGTCTATAACCTAACGTTTCAATCAATTTCAGTTTTCCTCGGTGGAAACTGAGTAACGTTAAAGTCAAAAGTCCTGCATTCAGAATTTCTTTAGTTTAGCTAACGTAGCTAGCTAGGGTTATAGTAAAAGTATTTGAACTACAAGTATGTTCCTGAGAGTTATTCTTTGGCCAACTTGCACTGTTAAGGTTTTTCTAGGACTTGCAGGTAAAAAAAGTCATTTATACAAGTGGTGCATTTCGGTCCGTGTTCACAAATTCAAGAAATTATTGTATTATGTAGAATACATATGGTTACACATAGACACAACATAATTGATGTCGCCACCTCTTTGTAGAGGTGTTGCTCATACCAGTAATAATCATGCCACAGTATGTAAACGATGGTCTTGCAAACCTGAGCCTTTTTTCTTCTCCTGTATTCAGGCTTGTTTACAAAGAGATCTAAAGATGTCGTCAGGTGCTCTCTTTCCAAGCTTGGTGAGCGGCTCTAGGGGAACCTCCAGCAAGTACTTGGTGGAGTTTCGTGCTGGGAAAATGACCCTGAAAGGGAACGTAGTGACACCGGACAAACGCAAGGGCACTGTATACATTCAGCAGTCTGACGACTCCCTAATTCACTTCTGCTGGAAGGATAGGACGACTGGAAATGTTGATGATGTGAGTAACTTTAAAATTCTTACTGTTACTCTGATGTAATATTTCCTAGTTGTCAACAAAACTAGTCATATTTGAGGCCAATGTATCCTTCTAGCACTAGTCAGCAGTAATGATTTGCAATTTGTTAAATTCTTTTATTCAAGATCCAACTGCAAATACTTTAAATAATCAGTAATTCTAGTGAGAGAGACATTTCTAAATCTAACCATGCTTGTACTTTGTTGTTTATATATTGCTGTTTAGGTCTGTGGTTTAGTTGACACATCAACTTCTTTTAACCAATAAAATCCCTAACTAAGCCCGCAGATCGGTCAACCGGAACTTGACTAGGACTTATTGGTGCAGTAAACTGCCGCCTTTCCCGAGGGTTCACATGGAAATCATCAGCAAAGACTATGACAACTTGTGTGATCAGACGTTATTAAAAAAAAACATGGCGTGATAGAGGTTGTTACTATGATCAGAGATTTTGTACGTTCCGCAAATGAAATGAGGGCTGTGGTAGAACTCCTGAAATAAAATTAAAAAAGAACACGTCTTACTTTGTAAATTTGCCCATTTCTGTATTTTTACAAACAAGCATTTTTCATACACCTAATGCTTACACCTTGAATCCTTATTTAGATGGGCTTCCACAGAGCAAGCAAGGTCACTGTGTCTTTATTTCAGAGCTGCAGTGATGATGTTATTAATAGCCTTTGTTTTCCATTTCAGTAATCGATTGATGATGATTTGTTGTGGCAGAGCAACCTCAGTGTTTTTTTCCACCTTTTTCTTGAATGTGTTATGTTTTGGCTTTTCTGTTCCAGGACCTGATCATCTTCCCAGATGACTGTGAATTCAAGAAGGTGAGCCAGTGCACCACTGGACGTGTCTTCGTGTTGAAGTTCAAGGCCGGATCCAAAAGACTGTTTTTCTGGATGCAGGTGAGAAGAAGATGCCCCTCATCTTCTTTCTAAAAGGAGGAAAAGTTGTCTTTTGTGAATGTATGATGTCTGTGTCCATTCATGTGCAGACAGATGGATGTGCAAATAGAGGGAAACTGAGTGGAAAACTGAAGTAGGTGACAATAAGAGTAATGATTAGAGGAGAGAGATTATTACACTCATGATGACAGGGTATGCATGGCTGTAATCAGTATATTTGTCAGGCACCCACATGTTTTGGACTTGTTTGTGTCCCTTTTATATTCTTTTGTTTAAACAGAAGTTCTGATTTATTGAGACAGATTTTGTCCATTAGTTTTCAGCAATGTGTTTGTAAAATTACGTCCCATATGAAACGGATCGACTAAAACACACTTAGTATAAATTCAGTGTTTTTTCAAATCTTTTTGGTGTTGTTAATCCTGCCTTGTGTCATCACAGGAATGACTCGGAAAGAACGGAGCCTGTTAATTTGGTCTGTGGGGAATTCAGATTTTTATTTTAAAGAATTCCGGCATGTCTCATTTCCATCAGGAACCAAAGACTGACAAGGATGATGAGTACTGTCGTAAAGTGAATGAGTACCTGAACAACCCTCCCATTCCCGGAGCGGCAGGAAGCGGAGGCGGCAGCGGTCACGAACTCTCTGCACTCGGAGGAGAGGGAGGTCTGCAAAACCTGCTGGGAAATATGAGCCACAACCAGCTGATGCAGCTGATCGGACCAACTGGATTGGGAGGACTCGGTGAGTAGCACTGGATATTTCTTAGATATTTATATATCTTGACACTCACCACAGCAGACTCATGAATTTGTTGAGCGAGGGACATCTTCTTCAGGAAACAACCATAAACATGGTGCCATAAGAATTTGGTCATATACAGGCTGCTGTATAAAAAGACGAGATAATGTAAAGACTCGCAAGTACAGTAAACCTCCTTTGTAACTCTTAAAGACAAATTAAAATATTTAATTAAAACATGATTATAAGCCAAAATATCCTTTTAGTAATTGAACAATTACAAAATGTTGTTTTGAAAAAGAATATAACTTGTAGTATTGAAAGCTAACTTTAACATTTGTCTTTCCTTGTACTCGCTTTTTTACATCCTTTAAATCAACACAAAGTTATGTGAAGCTTATAACTGCTGTATTTGTTTTAAATAAAAAGCCGACCTAAATTTGGACCCTTTTTGATTTGTTAATGTTTGTCTAAGGAGGTTTGGGAGCTCTAGCAGGACCAGGACTTGCCAACTTGCTGGGCAGTGGAGGACCTGCCACAAGCATCTCCTCATCCAGGTAAGGCAGAACACAGATGTAGAACACAATACATGTAAAGAATAAGATAAATTACTTCTCAATATTTGTATTATAAATTATTCCTTCTTAGCTCTCGTAGCCAGTCAGCAGCTGCCACTCCATCATCAGGCGCAGCCCCCAGACAGAGTTCCTCTCAGGCCCCCACCACCCCTGTGACTCCTGCTGCAACCGCTGTCTCCCCTACAAGTGTTGCTCCTTCCACTCCAGGTACATGAAGTGCAGTGCTGTCATTATGTTTCAGTTTCACTGCCAATTAAGAATTACGCTTTTTATTAAGAGGAAAAAACAATTATCTTTTGTTACATTTTAATATATTGTTCAGTGTTTCCCCTCCCATTATAGTCATTTAAGGTTCCCTTTCCTATAGAACAGGTCAACACCTTGTTCTTTTATTAAACAAACTAAATGGCCGTATGTTATTTAGCTAATTTCTGTCTCTACATGGTCTCACGTTTACAATTCTCCTGTGCTCTCTGTATCGCGCACGTCGAAGGTCCGCCCCGATGCGCACACAGACAGGTGAGCCCCTTCCACTAGTGGACAGAGAGCGTCGGAAAATATGTAATGTGAAAAGCAGTTTAAAAAAAAAAAATGTTCCCAGGGTAGTGAAGATGGCAACACTCGCTCTACAGCTCTCCTGCTCTGGGTTAGTACAGAAGTACAGAAACAAGCCAAACAAGTGCTTACACCCTTTAAGCCCCCCTAAAATGTTCTTCAGCCCCCCCACTCTGCCAAGTAATGTCTCTCGTCAACTGACAGCCAGGATTATAGGCAAGGAGTTTAGCTCAAAGTAAATGATGTACGGAGTGAAATTGTAAGTACAGGTAGTTACAGAATGTGGCTATTTGTAGTAGCTTAAGTTTAGGTTTACTTTAGGCAAATTAAAGGGAATATTGTAGTGGGTCATTGGGTGCCTTCCATTTCAACCCATCATACAATATTTATCATTCAATAATTAAGATGTACTTGAAATTTATTTTTCATAGTTTTTTCTCCATTGAATGGTATATTTGACACAGAACTAGTTCATCTTTATCTCAGTGATAGTGTTCAAATGAACATAATATATCAGTGGTATATAAAAACTACACGGACAACAAAATACATGTAAATGTTGATCAAAATTAGTAAACAGTAAACAACTAAAAAGTTGACCCTGTCGGATCCATTGTCCATCCATTGTGTGCGGTCCCTTTTTAAGAATTAGGATTTGGGAGTTTATTTGTCTTTCCTTTTACAAGCAAGAAAATCTTATTTGAGAAAAGTTCATATTTGTGTTGTCAAATTTCACTATGAGCCTGAAATTCTGTCTTGTGTTATCATATACTGAACGCTAGTAAAACTACAGAGCAAAATCACACTCTTTCTGATTGAACCAATCTATGAACTGTCTGAAACGATGGATATCCGCGGCCCCAAATGGGTTCCCAAAATAATTGTTGCGAAGGAGACCATCTTGCAGCCTGCCTCCGGATCTCGACAAATGGTCCAGACGTTTCTCAGTTTGCATATCGAGAGGCTCCCCGAAAAATACACTGCAGTGACAAAATCTGCACACTTTAAGTGTCGCTGTTTCCACCCCCCCCCCCCCAAAAAAAAAACCTAGGGGAAACACTGTTGTTTACTCTGTCTCATTTGCAGCCTCAGCTCAGACCCCACTGGCCCCAGCCTCTGTGGGAAGCCCTGCCTCCCACCAGCCCATCCAGCTCAGTGACCTTCAGAGCATCCTTGCCACCATGAATGTCCCGGCAGCGTCGGCTGCTCAGGGAGCAGCAGGTGAGTGACTAGAGCAGCAAAGGATCACAAAACTCACGGTTCAGATCATTTCATGGTTTTGAGTCCCTGATCTGATCAGGAGAATAAAAGGAAGCAAATATAATGACGAGAAGGCATTAATGCCCATTTTACATTATTACTGAATATTGGCCGATAAAATTTAGCAGTAAAATTGTATTGCACACCATGATGGTACAGATCATGGATTAAGGATCAACTACAGTCTGTTAAACCACTATGAGCAACTTATGATTAAATGTCAGTCTGAATAACCGCATCAGCTAAGTGAAGGAGACGGAGAAAAGAAGCCAACAACAGAGAATAAAATGAATGAATAAATGACTGACAGAGGTCCTTTCCTGTTCTCTAGTGGATTTAGCAAGCGTTTGCACTCCGGAGATGATGGCTCCCATCCTGACCAACGCTGAGGTCCAGCAGAGGCTTCTTCCCTTCCTCCCTAGTGGAGAAAGTTTACTGCAGAGCGCTGATGAGATCCAGAACACAATTAACTCACCTCAGTTCCAACAGGTAAGTAACTCCAAATAAACATAACAATTCTGGTTTAAACATTTATGTTGGGGTTAGCTAGGGGAATAAAACAATTCCAACATATTGATCCTCTTAGGGGAATACAAAAATTCCAACATATTGATCCTCTGTGGAAACGAGAACAATATGAACAGATTTATGCAAATGTAATCTTTTTTTTAATTGAGAATCAGACAATAATGATATCAAAGATGTGAGATAGAGGTGGTTTTTTTGGATGCACTATTGAAGATCTCTCACCCACATGTGATTTGTAAAATGGTGTCTTTAGAAGTACCAGATTTTTAGCTAATTGGGTACTATGGGTAGAGTGCTTTAGGTATGTGTACACAGTATTTAATCAACCCCAGTGACTGTTGCCTCCTTCCTCCAGTCCATGAGTATGTTCAGCAGTGCCCTGGCCTCCGGGCAGCTCGGCCCTCTCATGAGTCAGTTTGGACTGCCGACAGAAGCTGTGGACGCCGCCAACATAGGAGGTGAGACTCATGACGTGGAACATATGTTTTTACATTTTATTTTATTTATTTTTCTCAACTTATACACATATTTCTTATTTATTCATATGTATGTTGTCTTCCTGTCAGATGTGGAGGCGTTTGCCAAAGCCATGCAAGACAGTAAAGGAGACGCCAAGAAGAAGAAAGAGGACGACGAGGACATGAGTCTGGATTAAACCTCACTCTGCCGCAGTAGAATCTGTGATTTAATTTACCGTGACAACCTTTTCTTAACCTATCTCCCATTTCATGTTGTCTTCCACCTTACTATACCAAAGACAACACTCTGCTCCTCACTCAGTGGGAACGGCAACATTTAGCAGAGCTGTTTGACACTGCTACCTTTCTTTATCAACAGCTCCGTTTTGTTCTATTGACAATTACTTTTACTCTGAAAGGTCAGTTTATAAAATTCAGGGAGGGTTGAGCCCAGGGTTTGATTTTGTTTTCCTTCTTTGCACATTTCAAAGCCTGGCTAAGTGCTGATGCTCTCATGCTTTCTTTTGTGATTCACTCTTAATAATAAAAAATCATATTTGCACCCAAAACAACTTACCTCAAGGCGCATCTTTTGCAGATGGGAAACAAACACTGAAAAGTGTAATTTGTATTTAAAAAAAGACTTTATTTAAAAATACATTTACAAACATGGGGGCTGGGAGTGATGGGGAGGGACAGCTTATTCTTTCTGTGAGAAATTCTTTAAAAAGTGGTTATATTACATAGAAGTTTTACACACACTCATGTTTGGTACATGTTTACATTTGTGAAGGAATAGCGATGGGAAATGTTGCCTGAACCTGGACACAAGCTGACAGATGGGATGGTTATGTTAGTTCTCTTCATATAGCAATCAATCCCACTTGTATGCCCTGTGAGGCTTTCAAATACTGTGACAATATAGCACTATATTTATTTAATTTCGGTTTTATTACCTTAGACAACAAAACATTGACAGTCAGATACATTAGAGCATTCAGAAATAATTTGGAAGTTGACATGAACACCATTCACAAGTCGGAAACTGGTTATTACAGTAACTCCAACGTGACTTGAATGCAGCATTATCAACAAGGTTGATATAACGAGAAAAGAGATTGTGTGAGGAGGAGAAGGAAGTGAACTTCTACTTCTAGTTTTTGCTTTGCACCCTTACTGTAGAAGAGAAAAGAACGTTAAGTCCCTTAAACACAAGCAACAACAGCCAATGACTGATCTGCTCTAATCTCCCTTTTCTATGTAAATACCAGTGGTGGAAGTATTCAGATTTGATTGGCCACACACAAAATCACACTTCTTCCAGCCACAGCTGCCACAGTAGTGCTGTTTAGTTGTTTTATCTACAGAAAAAATGGGCCATCAGATTATTTGGTCATTTTGTTATTTTTTTTGAATGTCACAGAGAAGAGAAATGAGATGCAGTACCGTTTTCAGCCACAACAAAGGGGCTGGTGGCGCTGTTTCAAAATGGAATTTCGGATGCAGCCTAAACTCAAAGCCCAATCCATTTGTTTCAACTGAAGTAGAAAAATGCCCACACTGCAGAGGGATCTCTTCTGCCTCAATTTCATCGGCGATCAAGAATGCAAACGCTATTTCTTCAGCCATAGTTATCACAATTAGGTCTGTAAACTAGTACTAAACTAGTTCCAACTGTTTTTGTGACTTCCTGAACACTAACTTCCTGTGTGTTCTTTGAAGGCAGCTGAAAAGTGTCTGACTTGATCGCAGTTTTGTGGCAGCGGCCGCCTGCTCTCGTCTGGTTTCCAGGCGAGGCGCAGATCTAACGAACGAGCCTAATGTGTGGGTCTCTAGTTCCCAAAAGAAACCTTGTGATTGAATAACGCAATATATGACACTTTTGTTTTGTGCTACTGCCTGCTCCATATCTACCTGCGCTTGTTTTGCTTCTCTGTCAGGATATTCAGTGGCAGTCACAGTATACTTCACTCTTCTCTCACACAACAACATCTTCAACAACAACTTTACTATGTACACAGTTTCCATTGTTCGCAGCCCCCCCCCCCCCCCCCAGTTTCCATTGTTTGCCTCCACATATGAAGAGACGCGTCTCTTCTCCCTAGGGCAGAGACAGTGGATGGTGCCTCTGCCTGGTCCTTCTCCCCTGAGAGAGGGTGTAGGGCAGAGACCGTGCTCTGCCTGGTCCCTCTCCAACGAGCCTAGTGAAACTCACTTCTATTTATAGCTCTGGCTCTGTGCTCCGTGATGTCACTGAGAGAGATCAAAGGCTCTAATAACTGCTACTACGGTAACAGTGACGTCATTTGTTCTGATGTGTGGGGGAGGGGCTTATTTTCTTTTTTTGTCGCAGAATGAACTGATCAAGAAATCAAAGACTCAAATAACTGTTACTATGGAAACGGTGACGTCATCTGTGAGGTGTGGGGGAGGAGCTACATATAACTTTTTTTTCTTTTTCGCAGAATCAAATGATCAAGTAATCAAAGACTCAAATAACTGTTTCTATGGAAACATTGACACATATAACACCTATATCAGATGGCTATGTTTTTACCCCAAATATACGCCCCAAAGATCTAAAATAAAGCCCAACTATACCGCTCCAGCTCTGGCTCTTTCCCCGCTAGCGAGGTGACGTCCACGTCCCTAGAGCTCGACTCACCAGGTTTCTCTGGTCCGGGCGAGATAGCTTCATTCCGTTGGCGGCTATTCATCAGGGTTTTTTGACATATACATACACATCACATAGAATAGTAAAAAAAGGTATCGCGTGAATTACTCTATTGCTATCTGTATCATATTAAGGGTACTGGCATTATAATTTTCAAATGATACATAGCCCTAGCAGTACAATAAACATTCAGCCAGAGGCCCAACACAGTAAGCGAAAGGAGGCTAAAAGCTAAGCAGAGCTACAGAGGTGTGCCCTCATACATCTGCTATGCAGAATGTGCCATCATATTCAATTTTGCAGCTGTTGGATCATCTTAATTTACCCAAATATGGAATTCCTGGTGTCATGTATGAGCGCCTATTTGTCCTAAATATGTGACAAATTAGTGAGACTCTCCTGAGCATGAGCTCCACTCACTAAAATTCAGTTGTGTTGTTCCATCCTTCTCTTGGTGACCTTTAGTATGACCTTCAGTATACATTAAACAACTGTCTCGGGAGTGTGGCTGACAGCTGCTCCGCTGTGGGAGGCAAGAACACATTTCTGATTATTTCTTTTGATTTAAATGGTCAGAAATTTGGCAGACCGTTTACCAGACGCACATCATTGGGTTCGGGTTAGGGCCAGATTCATCATCCAGGTTCCCTCGCAGGGCTGTTTATGTGGTGAGACGATCTCCCCACATGTACTGGCTAGGAAGCTATTGTGAAGGTTTCCATTGATTGTCCTGTCTACAGGACGGAGCTCTCGACCTGCTGAGGGAACTAAAGAACATCTAGATGTCTCTGGAGACCCTGCAGGTAATTAACTCCGCCCCTCTGCAGTGTCCCTGCCACCACCAGGTGCACCTAAAGCCACAAAACACCTGACACAAGATTAATTATTACGGCACAAGTCTGTTTAAGTAAGTACGGTATGGACATCCACCACGCCCGGCCCATCAGAATCGCTCTGTGAAGTAGAAGTTAATATGTATTATTCAATTTAAGTTAGCAAGTTAAGTTTATGAGTTAACTTCGAGTCTTGCTGAAGTGATGTCGATGTTTACTCAAGGGCGTATCCCGACCCTTTGACGTCCCTGTTGGGTGAGGTCACAGGAAGCATCCTTCTGACCACAAGCAGTGAAACATCCTCTTGTTAGTCTGGTATTAAGTTGCTCTTTAAATAGACTTGTATTTTAACATCTAAAATGTAAGTGTTTAAATGTGCACAATACAACGGCACGAAAACTCTGACTAAATATGTCAGTCAACAACCTTTTGTTTCCATGACTGAGGGGATGCAAAGACGAGATGACACTGACGTCATTGAACACTGTGCAACATGCAATATTGTTGATGTGACAAGAGGAGGCTGTGTTGTGGTTGAAAAAATTAAATCTTTACCAAATTCTCTTTTAATTTTGAATGACACAATATTATTGACTTTTCTTGTTTAGTTTTTTTGTGCTGTGCATGTCATAACAGAACGACACGTTGGCAGCACACCTTGAACCCAGTCAGGAGGAGGACTCGCACTAACTAATTAAACAATGTGGACAGCAGGGCTCGGGAGAAAGAAAGGGACTAGATCGACTGACTGAAATGTTCACTATAACATGACGTTTTATTCACTAAAACTACATTAAGGGCGGTTTCACAAGCCAACATGTTGTCCATTTTAATCCGACTCGACGCAGTTCAGTCCCTGATGTGGTTGGTTTTGGGCAGTTGTGAGCGCATTAATCGCGGACCAAAGCAATCGGTCCAGACTAAGTCCTGGAGTAGAGTCGAAGTGCTCAGATCATAGATGGGACCGACACGAGAAAGCCACGTTTTTTCACGCTGTAGTTTTGTGTATGTCGACAAAGAGAGGCCAATAAAATGACCACCGACTGGAGAAAACTAATGCGGGGAACAAGTTTTGTTCAGCAAGGTAATGCACACAATTGTTTTTAGGATTTTTGAAATATAAATATAATCGTCAGAAGTAAAACATTTATTGTAAGGCTATAAACTAATTACACCACAGTCACATGACTTCATGTCACAACCACTAGGCTTACGGTGGTCTATTGTGTCATTTAGCCACTTAGCCAACTGACTTTTTAAAGGCATTCAAAATCTTAAAAATTCCAGAGAGGGGTATTTACTGACACATTTTATGTTACATAACAAAACATTAAAATCTCCAAAGCTTGTGTTAACCACTGACCTTATTTCAGGCATCTAACCAAAAACCCATTCACAAATGGTTCCCATCAACATCGAGACGAGGGAACCAGAAGTGCGAAAATGCGAACTCATTCCTGCGTTTTAGTCCAGAGCAGCAGAAAAACTTAATAAAACTTATATTTCTTCTATTATCAATTACAATTTTAGAATATAAATGTCTGTTTCTCTCCCTCTCTGCAGTCCACCAGAGTTAGGATGTCGGTGAACGCGGTGAGGAAACACAGTTCAGATGAAGAAGTTCAGACTTTGGCCAAAGTTCTCATCAAGTCCTGATGAAATAAAGTTTGCTTAATATAAAAGGAGAAGAGCGATGCATCAAGCGTGTGGGCTCCGACAGTGAGATGTTTTGACAGGCATCAGAATGTGTAATGCAGGTGTGTCCTCAAAGCTTCTTCTCGCCAGTTTGTTTTGTGGCTCGTCCTGCAGACGGTGTAGAGGGGAAGTCGGATGAAAAGGAGAAGAAGAAAGAAGGCTCCTCCGTGAGGTCATCGTCCACCTCCAAGGACTCCGGCAATAGCGAGAAAAGGTCGGTCGCACAGTGACGCTGTCATGTTTGGTTACACCTGCTGTTGGATGAGGATGAGGTCACTGTTAAACACAGAAGTGACAGTACATTTGTCACATTCTGTCTTTAATGACAGAAGAGGATTTAAAGTGGAATGTTCCTTTAACCAGTCATGTCCTGTTTCTCTCAATCCAAACCCTACTACAATTTTTCTTCATAATTTCTTCTCCTGTTAATCAGCAGTAAGAAGTCAGGGGAGTCCCCCACCACACCCTCCATGCCCACAACACCCACCTCACCCTCCATGCCAACTACACCCACCTCCCCCACTACCCCAACCCTACCCCCTCAGGTCGCCTAAACAAAATTAATACATATTTAATCAAATATATGAAAATAAACTGCCTGCAAATAAATGTTCAATGGTGTGAATAATTAGTCAAAATGAATCAAAAGAAGTGCATTTCCAAGATCAAGCCAACTTTAGAATGACAGTACACCTGTTAGAGTGATCATATTAGTAGAATGGTATGATCTGGCCTGGGCCTGGCCTCCTTCCCAATGGCCCTGCCTCCTTCTTTGCCTGGCTTCATTGGTCCGGTCTCTTTCGCCTTGCCTCATTCCTGGTCGGCCTCCTTTCTCCGTGGCCCTGCTGATGTCCCCCCCCCCCCCCCCCCCCCCCCCCCCCTCTTCCTCCTTCTGTTTCATGGATTGTGGAAATCTGGATCGTACATTTCTGTCATATTCATTGATTGTGTTCTAACTCTGTAATGCTGTTCATTCATTACACATGACATCTATTGCTTCTGCCCATCCAGGGAGAGGGATCCTCCTCTGTTGCTCTCCCTTTTTTTTCCCCGTGAAAGTTTTTGTTTTTTTCCTCTGAGGCAAATTTGTAATTTTGGGCTATACAAAATGAACTGAATTGAATCATATGCATTAATAAAGCGTTAAATCCAACTTTCATTTTCGAGAGTCTGAAAGTATTGAGATAGTTCGTATACTGCGGCATTGCATACAAATATTAGGATATTATATGAGCCATGTGGACCAGATCTAAATGTTTTCTTATACCTGGTCCAGGAAAAAACAGCATATGGTATATTTTTTTCAACGTGTGACACAACACTTTTAAACTAATAACTTTTTTTCGAGGAAGCTGCCTATCAATTTTTTTCACAGGAAATTATGATGAAATCACAGATGCAAAGAAAGCTTTACTTATTTATAAAATACATGTGATTTGCGTTTTCTCTTGTAGACCTTAGATCACTTACATTGATTTGATCTGGTATTAAAAAAAAACAACACTTTGATCTGATTTTGCTTTTTTGTATAAGTTGCTTACTTGTGTGAACCGCTTGTTAAACTTGGGATTGAAAAGTGCTCAATAAATGAAGTGTTAATATTTTACAGTTTTACAGTAAAGGAAAGCCAACCAAATCAAATAGAGGAAAAACATCCCTGCACTGTACACAGAGGTCCAAGTCAAGCCTTCAGTCATTAGACGTAGGATCCCATGATGACTTATTTATTACATATTTGGGGTACTTGTCGTACTCCAAAACTCACCAAATGTTGGACAGGCTTGGTGAACATAGCCATCTGATATATGTGTTATATGTGTCAATGTTTCCATAGAAACAGTTATTTGAGTCTTTGATTACTTGATCAGTTGATTCTGCGAAAAAGAAAAAAAAGTTATATGTAGCTCCTCCCCCACACCTCACAGATGACGTCACAGTTCCCATAGTACCAATTATTTGAGTCTTTGAATTCTTGATCAGTTCATTCTGCGACAAAAAAAGAATATTAGCTCCTCCCCCACACGGCAGAACAGATGACGTCACAGTTACCGTAGTAGCAGTTACCGTAGTAGCAGTTACCGTAGTAGCAGTTATTAGAGCTTTTGATCTCTCTCAGTGACATCACGGAGCACAGAGCCAGAGCTATAAATAGAAGTGAGTTCCACTAGGCTCGTTGGAGAGGGACCAGTCTCTGCTCCCTACAACCTCTCTGCTGCAGAGGGCCCGCGGGAGTTCGCTCCGCTGGGCCCAGTAGAGAGGGTCTGGGTGGGCGGAGGTGCACGTGCCTCTCCCCCAGAGCCCACGGGAGTCTGGTAAACAAACCAAAAACTATCTGGTAAACAAACCAAAAACTGCCAGAGCCCCCCAGAGCTATATATATAGAGCTCTGGGGGGCTCTGTATGTATGTATGTATATACATATGTATATGATGTGTATATATGTATTAGGGCTAGGCACGTTGAGGAGCTATTAATGCGTTAACGCAGCAATCCATTAACGCAGACAATAATTCTTTTAAATTGACATTTTAATTTTAAATCTCTACCAGATGGCGTAGTTGATAAAAGCAAAACTATTTGTAACCACTGCAAACTGGAGTTTGCTGGACTACAAGCATGATGCGATTAATTGCTGTTAATCATAGAAAGATCATGCGATTAATCGATTAAATATATATATATATAGTTATAACTAAACCATTTATGTATTGCAATTCCAATTGTTTTTTGTTGGTTTGGTTTGTCTTATTTTGGTTGCTAAGTTTTGTATTACACAATGATGTTCTTATCTATGTTTTCCTGGCTATTCTTCATGAATGAAAAATTTGGAAAAGAAATTCTCCAATCTGCCCAACTCCCTTCAAAAAAGTCAGGGAGCGCATCCTCTCTGACAGTTTCTCAGAAGAGGATGGTGATGACGACGATGATGGTGGGGTTGTTCCAGAGAAACTTTTGAAGGAGGCAAAAGAAAAACAACATCTCTACAAAAAGAAATCAAAGGAAACGTCCCTGCAGGAAACAAGAACACAGTGAGAGTTTATTTTTTTCCATTTTTTATTTAACTTAAATTTGATTTAAAACAGACTCATTGACATATGCATCCACTTATCTATGAGTGCTCATTACTTAATTTGCTATATTCTAGATGGCATAAGTACCACGTACAACCCAGATTTGGTCTTTAATGATTTACAAATATTGATGAACTCTGTGCAGGTGCACTGCTAGCTGTGGTGTCTATAAATAGCCAGATAGCTTCACTTAATATATTTGATTCAATATTTCTAATATTTCTAATAATGTAGTTAGTCATTACATATTTCCTTCTGTTAAGAGGATCAGAAGAACAGAAGAGCAGCAGTTGAGGCTGAAAACAAAACACTCCGTGCTCTCAATATTGAGTTTACAGCAACAGCTGCTGAAGAAGTTGAGCAGCACATCAAGCCCACACTTGATAATTAGGTTCAGTCATAAAAAATAACTAAGTATGCCCATATTTACTAAACTGGTTTTAGTGAAATTGTAGAAGTATAGTTCCTAATGAAAGTGGGTAAAAGTAGGCAAGGAACTGCAACTGTGTTTACCTTATGCTCTATGTAGTTTCAGAAACTGGATGTGAGACTGGAGAGGAGCGATCTGTACCCAAGGAAACATATAGTATATAGAAGTAAACAAGACCTCTGTATTCCGTGGTTAATATAATAACTATCTTTCAAGGATTTCTTACAATCTAATGTTTTGATTGTTTATGTTTTGGATTTTTTTCAGATTACCTGGAAGGAGACATTAGCATCAGGAAAGAGGCCTTGGTCCGAATTATCAGGAACAACCACGACTCCTTATTTGTCAAGGAATTGGCAGTGGCAATCTGGAGCACTAAAGCGCTGGGGGGGGAAAGCCTTACAGGGAAGGAGTGCCCCACCACCAAATCCACCCGCCAGCCTTTAACCCCAAAGAAGCTGCAAACACTGAAAGGTAAGGCATTCTTGATGTATCAGTAGCTATATAGTCTTTCTCGCATACCACGGACCGCCTTATTTTATATCAAGTGTTTCTTTGTTCTGACGTGACAGACACATTAATGTTCATTTTTACATTTCTTTTCAGTCTGCTTCAAGGAGTGGCTCCAGGAAAAAAAACTGGAGGATACGGAGTTGCAGGCCAGATGGGCAAATGCTGGACGTTATATAACTGAAGAAATCATGGTCATAAACTAACAAAAACAAAAAATCAGTTAATTAATGAGTGATTGAAATGTTTAATGTTTTGATGTTGATGTTTTAATAGTTAATTCTAAATAGTTATGTAAATAGTTAATTTGGTTGTTTCTCTTTTGTAAAGTGTTCCATGTTCTTTATTATGTGTCTGTCATATTTAATAAATGGAAATACTGTTTTGAAAACCTGACCAATCAACCTGACATTGTCAAATATACCAGCAAACCAGCATAAACCAGCATACAAGCAGCAAAACACAACATATGCTGGTGTTGCTGGTCACCAGTATTGCTGGTCTATGCTGGTTTTTCTAGCAGGGCTCTGCAGTATGACTACTCCTCTGCTAATGCAACTTGAAATAACGTTTACTCTGAAAGGTCAGTTTATAAAATTCAGGGAGGGTTGAGCCCAGGGTTTGATTTTGTTTTCCTTCTTTGCACAGTTCAAAGCCTGGCTAAGTGCTGATGCTCTCATGCTTTCTTTTGTGATTCACTCTTAATAATAAAAAATCATATTTGCACCCAAAACAACTTACCTCAAGGCGCATCTTTTGCAGATGGGAAACAAACACTGAAAAGTGTAATTTGTATTTAAAAAAAGACTAAATTCAAAAATACATTTACAAACATGGGGGCTGGGAGTGATGGGGAGGGACAGCTTATTCTTTCTGTGAGAAATTCTTTAAAAAGTGGTTATATTACATAGAAGTTTTACACACACTCATGTTTGGTACATGTTTACATTTGTGAAGGAATAGCGATGGGAAATGTTGCCTGAACCTGGACACAAGCTGACAGATGGGATGGTTATGTTAGTTCTCTTCATATAGCAATCAATCCCACTTGTATGCCCTGTGAGGCTTTCAAATACTGTGACAATATAGCACTATATTTATTTAATTTCGGTTTTATTACCTTAGACAACAAAACATTGACAGTCAGATACATTAGAGCATTCAGAAATAATTTGGAAGTTGACATGAACACCATTCACAAGTCGGAAACTGGTTATTACAGTAACTCCAACGTGACTTGAATGCAGCATTATCAACAAGGTTGATATAACGAGAAAAGAGATTGTGTGAGGAGGAGAAGGAAGTGAACTTCTACTTCTAGTTTTTGCTTTGCACCCTTACTGTAGAAGAGAAAAGAACGTTAAGTCCCTTAAACACAAGCAACAACAGCCAATGACTGATCTGCTCTAATCTCCCTTTTCTATGTAAATACCAGTGGTGGAAGTATTCAGATTTGATTGGCCACACACAAAATCACACTTCTTCCAGCCACAGCTGCCACAGTAGTGCTGTTTAGTTGTTTTATCTACAGAAAAAATGGGCCATCAGATTATTTGGTCATTTTGTTATTTTTTTTGAATGTCACAGAGAAGAGAAATGAGATGCAGTACCGTTTTCAGCCACAACAAAGGGGCTGGTGGCGCTGTTTCAAAATGGAATTTCGGATGCAGCCTAAACTCAAAGCCCAATCCATTTGTTTCAACTGAAGTAGAAAAATGCCCACACTGCAGAGGGATCTCTTCTGCCTCAATTTCATCGGCGATCAAGAATGCAAACGCTATTTCTTCAGCCATAGTTATCACAATTAGGTCTGTAAACTAGTACTAAACTAGTTCCAACTGTTTTTGTGACTTCCTGAACACTAACTTCCTGTGTGTTCTTTGAAGGCAGCTGAAAAGTGTCTGACTTGATCGCAGTTTTGTGGCAGCGGCCGCCTGCTCTCGTCTGGTTTCCAGGCGAGGCGCAGATCTAACGAACGAGCCTAATGTGTGGGTCTCTAGTTCCCAAAAGAAACCTTGTGATTGAATAACGCAATATATGACACTTTTGTTTTGTGCTACTGCCTGCTCCATATCTACCTGCGCTTGTTTTGCTTCTCTGTCAGGATATTCAGTGGCAGTCACAGTATACTTCACTCTTCTCTCACACAACAACATCTTCAACAACAACTTTACTATGTACACAGTTTCCATTGTTCGCCGCCCCCCCCCCCAGTTTCCATTGTTTGCCTCCACATATGAAGAGACGCGTCTCTTCTCCCTAGGGCAGAGACAGTGGATGGTGCCTCTGCCTGGTCCTTCTCCCCTGAGAGAGGGTGTAGGGCAGAGACCGTGCTCTGCCTGGTCCCTCTCCAACGAGCCTAGTGAAACTCACTTCTATTTATAGCTCTGGCTCTGTGCTCCGTGATGTCACTGAGAGAGATCAAAGGCTCTAATAACTGCTACTACGGTAACAGTGACGTCATTTGTTCTGATGTGTGGGGGAGGGGCTTATTTTCTTTTTTTGTCGCAGAATGAACTGATCAAGAAATCAAAGACTCAAATAACTGTTACTATGGAAACGGTGACGTCATCTGTGAGGTGTGGGGGAGGAGCTACATATAACTTTTTTTTCTTTTTCGCAGAATCAAATGATCAAGTAATCAAAGACTCAAATAACTGTTTCTATGGAAACATTGACACATATAACACCTATATCAGATGGCTATGTTTTTACCCCAAATATACGCCCCAAAGATCTAAAATAAAGCCCAACTATACCGCTCCAGCTCTGGCTCTTTCCCCGCTAGCGAGGTGACGTCCACGTCCCTAGAGCTCGACTCACCAGGTTTCTCTGGTCCGGGCGAGATAGCTTCATTCCGTTGGCGGCTATTCATCAGGGTTTTTTGACATATACATACACATCACATAGAATAGTAAAAAAAGGTATCGCGTGAATTACTCTATTGCTATCTGTATCATATTAAGGGTACTGGCATTATAATTTTCAAATGATACATAGCCCTAGCAGTACAATAAACATTCAGCCAGAGGCCCAACACAGTAAGCGAAAGGAGGCTAAAAGCTAAGCAGAGCTACAGAGGTGTGCCCTCATACATCTGCTATGCAGAATGTGCCATCATATTCAATTTTGCAGCTGTTGGATCATCTTAATTTACCCAAATATGGAATTCCTGGTGTCATGTATGAGCGCCTATTTGTCCTAAATATGTGACAAATTAGTGAGACTCTCCTGAGCATGAGCTCCACTCACTAAAATTCAGTTGTGTTGTTCCATCCTTCTCTTGGTGACCTTTAGTATGACCTTCAGTATACATTAAACAACTGTCTCGGGAGTGTGGCTGACAGCTGCTCCGCTGTGGGAGGCAAGAACACATTTCTGATTATTTCTTTTGATTTAAATGGTCAGAAATTTGGCAGACCGTTTACCAGACGCACATCATTGGGTTCGGGTTAGGGCCAGATTCATCATCCAGGTTCCCTCGCAGGGCTGTTTATGTGGTGAGACGATCTCACCACATGTACTGGCTAGGAAGCTATTGTGAAGGTTTCCATTGATTGTCCTGTCTACAGGACGGAGCTCTCGACCTGCTGAGGGAACTAAAGAACATCTAGATGTCTCTGGAGACCCTGCAGGTAATTAACTCCGCCCCTCTGCAGTGTCCCTGCCACCACCAGGTGCACCTAAAGCCACGAAACACCTGACACAAGATTAATTATTACGGCACAAGTCTGTTTAAGTAAGTACGGTATGGACATCCACCACGCCCGGCCCATCAGAATCGCTCTGTGAAGTAGAAGTTAATATGTATTATTCAATTTAAGTTAGCAAGTTAAGTTTATGAGTTAACTTCGAGTCTTGCTGAAGTGATGTCGATGCTTACTCAAGGGCTGTCCCGACCCTTTGACGTCCCTGTTGGGTGAGGTCACAGGAAGCATCCTTCTGACCACAAGCAGTGAAACATCCTCTTGTTAGTCTGGTATTAAGTTGCTCTTTAAATAGACTTGTATTTTAACATCTAAAATGTAAGTGTTTAAATGTGCACAATACAACGGCACGAAAACTCTGACTAAATATGTCAGTCAACAACCTTTTGTTTCCATGACTGAGGGGATGCAAAGACGAGATGGCACTGACGTCATTGAACACTGTGCAACATGCAATATTGTTGATGTGACAAGAGGAGGCTGTGTTGTGGTTGAAAAAATTAAATCTTTACCAAATTCTCTTTTAATTTTGAATGACACAATATTATTGACTTTTCTTGTTTAGTTTTTTTGTGCTGTGCATGTCATAACAGAACGACACGTTGGCAGCACACCTTGAACCCAGTCAGGAGGAGGACTCGCACTAACTAATTAAACAATGTGGACAGCAGGGCTCGGGAGAAAGAAAGGGACTAGATCGACTGACTGAAATGTTCACTATAACATGACGTTTTATTCACTAAAACTACATTAAGGGCGGTTTCACAAGCCAACATATTGTCCATTTTAATCCGACTCGACGCAGTTCAGTCCCTGATGTGGTTGGTTTTGGGCAGTTGTCGAGCGCATTAATCGCGGACCAAAGCAATCGGTCCAGACTAAGTCCTGGAGTAGAGTCGAAGTGCTCAGGATCATAGATGGGACCGACACGAGAAAGCCACGTTTTTTCACGCTGTAGTTTTGTGTATGTCGACAAAGAGAGGCCAATAAAATGACCACCGACTGGAGAAAACTAATGCGGGGAACAAGTTTTGTTCAGCAAGGTAATGCACACAATTGTTTTTAGGATTTTTGAAATATAAATATAATCGGCAGAAGTAAAACATTTATTGTAAGGCTATAAACTAATTACACCACAGTCACATGACTTCATGTCACAACCACTAGGCTTACGGTGGTCTATTGTGTCATTTAGCCACTTAGCCAACTGACTTTTTAAAGGCATTCAAAATCTTAAAAATTCCAGAGAGGGGTATTTACTGACACATTTTATGTTACATAACAAAACAGTTAAAATCTCCAAAGCTTGTGTTAACCACTGACCTTATTTCAGGCATCTAACCAAAAACCCATTTACAAATGGTTCCCATCGACATCGAGACGAAGGAACCAGAAGTGCGAAAATGCGAACTCATTCCTGCGTTTTAGTCCAGAGCAGCAGAAAAACTTAATAAAACTTATATTTCTTCTATTATCAATTACAATTTTAGAATATAAATGTCTGTTTCTCTCCCTCTCTGCAGTCCACCAGAGTTAGGATGTCGGTGAACGCGGTGAGGAAACACAGTTCAGATGAAGAAGTTCAGACTTTGGCCAAAGTTCTCATCAAGTCCTGATGAAATAAAGTTTGCTTAATATAAAAGGAGAAGAGCGATGCATCAAGCGTGTGGGCTCCGACAGTGAGATGTTTTGACAGGCATCAGAATGTGTAATGCAGGTGTGTCCTCAAAGCTTCTTCTCGCCGGTTTGTTTTGTGGCTCGTCCTGCAGACGGTGTAGAGGGGAAGTCGGATGAAAAGGAGAAGAAGAAAGAAGGCTCCTCCGTGAGGTCATCGTCCACCTCCAAGGACTCCGGCAACAGCGAGAAAAGGTCGGTCGCACAGTGACGCTGTCATGTTTGGTTACACCTGCTGTTGGATGAGGATGAGGTCACTGTTAAACACAGAAGTGACAGTACATTTGTCACATTCTGTCATTAAAGACAGAAGAGGATTTAAAGTGGAATGTTCCTTTAACCAGTCATGTCCTGTTTCTCTCAATCCAAACCCTACTACAATTTTTCTTTATAATTTCTCCTCCTGTTAATCAGCAGTAAGAAGTCAGGGGAGTCCCCCACCACACCCTCCATGCCCACAACACCCACCTCACCCTCCATGCCAACTACACCTACCTCCCCCACTACCCCAACCCTACCCCCTCAGGTCGCCTAAACAAAATTAATACATATTTAATCAAATATATGAAAATAAACTGCCTGCAAATAAATGTTCAATGGTGTGAATAATTAGTCAAAATGAATCAAAAGAAGTGCATTTCCAAGATCAAGCCAACTTTAGAATGACAGTACACCTGTTAGAGTGATCATATTAGTAGAATGGTATGATCTGGCCTGGGCCTGGCCTCCTTCCCAATGGCCCTGCCTCCTTCTTTGCCTGGCTTCATTGGTCCGGTCTCTTTCGCCTTGCCTCATTCCTGGTCGGCCTCCTTTCTCCGTGGCCCTGCTGATGTCCCCCCCCGCCCCCCCCCCCCTCTTCCTCCTTCTGTTTCATGGATTGTGGAAATCTGGATCGTACATTTCTGTCATATTCATTGATTGTGTTCTAACTCTGTAATGCTGTTCATTCATTACACATGACATCTATTGCTTCTGCCCATCCAGGGAGAGGGATCCTCCTCTGTTGCTCTCCCTTTTTTTTCCCCGTGAAAGTTTTTGTTTTTTTCCTCTGAGGCAAATTTGTAATTTTGGGCTATACAAAATGAACTGAATTGAATCATATGCATTAATAAAGCGTTAAATCAAACTTTCATTTTCGAGAGTCTGAAAGTATTGAGATAGTTCGTATACTGCGGCATTGCATACAAATATTAGGATATTATATGAGCCATGTGGACCAGATCTAAATGTTTTCTTATACCTGGTCCAGGAAAAAACAGCATATGGTATATTTTTTTCAACGTGTGACACAACACTTTTAAACTAATAACTTTTTTTCGAGGAAGCTGCCTATCAATTTTTTTCACAGGAAATTATGATGAAATCACAGATGCAAAGAAAGCTTTACTTATTTATGAAATACATGTGATTTGCGTTTTCTCTTGTAGACCTTAGATTCACTTACATTGATTTGATCTGGTATTAAAAAAAAACAACACTTTGATCTGATTTTGCTTTTTTGTATAAGTTGCTTACTTGTGTGAACCGCTTGTTAAACTTGGGATTGAAAAGTGCTCAATAAATGAAGTGTTAATATTTTACAGTTTTACAGTAAAGGAAAGCCAACCAAATCAAATAGAGGAAAAACATCCCTGCACTGTACACAGAGGTCCAAGTCAAGCCTTCAGTCATTAGACGTAGGATCCCATGATGACTTATTTATTACATATTTGGGGTACTTGTCGTACTCCAAAACTCACCAAATGTTGGACAGGCTTGGTGAACATAGCCATCTGATATATGTGTTATATGTGTCAATGTTTCCATAGAAACAGTTATTTGAGTCTTTGATTACTTGATCAGTTGATTCTGCGAAAAAGAAAAAAAAGTTATATGTAGCTCCTCCCCCACACCTCACAGATGACGTCACAGTTCCCATAGTACCAATTATTTGAGTCTTTGATTTCTTGATCAGTTCATTCTGCGACAAAAAAAGAATATTAGCTCCTCCCCCACACGGCAGAACAGATGACGTCACAGTTACCAGTAGTAGCAGTTACCGTAGTAGCAGTTACCGTAGTAGCAGTTATTAGAGCTTTTGATCTCTCTCAGTGACATCACGGAGCACAGAGCCAGAGCTATAAATAGAAGTGAGTTCCACTAGGCTCGTTGGAGAGGGACCAGTCTCTGCTCCCTACAACCTCTCTGCTGCAGAGGGCCCGCGGGAGTTCGCTCCGCTGGGCCCAGTAGAGAGGGTCTGGGTGGGCGGAGGTGCACGTGCCTCTCCCCCAGAGCCCACGGGAGTCTGGTAAACAAACCAAAAACTGCATGGTAAAGCAAACCAGAGCTCTATATGTATATATATATATATATATATATACATATAGAGCTCTGGGGGGCTCTGTATGTATGTATGTATGTATGTATATACATATGTATATGATGTGTATATATGTATTAGGGCTAGGCACGTTGAGGAGCTATTAATGCGTTAACGCAGCAATCCATTAACGCAGACAATAATTCTTTTAAATTGACATTTTAATTTTAAATCTCTACCAGATGGCGTAGTTGATAAAAGCAAAACTATTTGTAACCACTGCAAACTGGAGTTTGCTGGACTACAAGCATGATGCGATTAATTGCTGTTAATCATAGAAAAATCATGCAATTAATCGATTAATTTTGTTCCTCTTTTCCCAGCACTAATAACTATATATAGTTACATCTATATATATATATATATATATATATATATATATATATATATATATATATAGTTATAACTAAACCATTTATGTATTGCAATTCCAATTGTTTTTTGTTGGTTTGGTTTGTCTTATTTTGGTTGCTAAGTTTTGTATTACACAATGATGTTCTTATCTATGTTTTCCTGGCTATTCTTCATGAATGAAAAATTTGGAAAAGAAATTCTCCAATCTGCCCAACTCCCTTCAAAAAAGTCAGGGAGCGCATCCTCTCTGACAGTTTCTCAGAAGAGGATGGTGATGACGACGATGATGGTGGGGTTGTTCCAGAGAAACTTTTGAAGGAGGCAAAAGAAAAACAACATCTCTACAAAAAGAAATCAAAGGAAACGTCCCTGCAGGAAACAAGAACACAGTGAGAGTTTATTTTTTTCCATTTTTTATTTAACTTAAATTTGATTTAAAACAGACTCATTGACATATGCATCCACTTATCTATGAGTGCTCATTACTTAATTTGCTATATTCTAGATGGCATAAGTACCACGTACAACCCAGATTTGGTCTTTAATGATTTACAAATATTGATGAACTCTGTGCAGGTGCACTGCTAGCTGTGGTGTCTATAAATAGCCAGATAGCTTCACTTAATATATTTGATTCAATATTTCTAATATTTCTAATAATGTAGTTAGTCATTACATATTTCCTTCTGTTAAGAGGATCAGAAGAACAGAAGAGCAGCAGTTGAGGCTGAAAACAAAACACTCCGTGCTCTCAATATTGAGTTTACAGCAACAGCTGCTGAAGAAGTTGAGCAGCACATCAAGCCCACACTTGATAATTAGGTTCAGTCATAAAAAATAACTAAGTATGCCCATATTTACTAAACTGGTTTTAGTGAAATTGTAGAAGTATAGTTCCTAATGAAAGTGGGTAAAAGTAGGCAAGGAACTGCAACTGTGTTTACCTTATGCTCTATGTAGTTTCAGAAACTGGATGTGAGACTGGAGAGGAGCGATCTGTACCCAAGGAAACATATAGTATATAGAAGTAAACAAGACCTCTGTATTCCGTGGTTAATATAATAACTATCTTTCAAGGATTTCTTACAATCTAATGTTTTGATTGTTTATGTTTTGGATTTTTTTCAGATTACCTGGAAGGAGACATTAGCATCAGGAAAGAGGCCTTGGTCCGAATTATCAGGAACAACCACGACTCCTTATTTGTCAAGGAATTGGCAGTGGCAATCTGGAGCACTAAAGCGCTGGGGGGGGAAAGCCTTACAGGGAAGGAGTGCCCCACCACCAAATCCACCCGCCAGCCTTTAACCCCAAAGAAGCTGCAAACACTGAAAGGTAAGGCATTCTTGATGTATCAGTAGCTATATAGTCTTTCTCGCATACCACGGACCGCCTTATTTTATATCAAGTGTTTCTTTGTTCTGACGTGACAGACACATTAATGTTCATTTTTACATTTCTTTTCAGTCTGCTTCAAGGAGTGGCTCCAGGAAAAAAAACTGGAGGATACGGAGTTGCAGGCCAGATGGGCAAATGCTGGACGTTATATAACTGAAGAAATCATGGTCATAAACTAACAAAAACAAAAAATCAGTTAATTAATGAGTGATTGAAATGTTTAATGTTTTGATGTTGATGTTTTAATAGTTAATTCTAAATAGTTATGTAAATAGTTAATTTGGTTGTTTCTCTTTTGTAAAGTGTTCCATGTTCTTTATTATGTGTCTGTCATATTTAATAAATGGAAATACTGTTTTGAAAACCTGACCAATCAACCTGACATTGTCAAATATACCAGCAAACCAGCATAAACCAGCATACAAGCAGCAAAACACAACATATGCTGGTGTTGCTGGTCACCAGTATTGCTGGTCTATGCTGGTTTTTCTAGCAGGGCTCTGCAGTATGACTACTCCTCTGCTAATGCAACTTGAAATAACGTTTACTCTGAAAGGTCAGTTTATAAAATTCAGGGAGGGTTGAGCCCAGGGTTTGATTTTGTTTTCCTTCTTTGCACAGTTCAAAGCCTGGCTAAGTGCTGATGCTCTCATGCTTTCTTTTGTGATTCACTCTTAATAATAAAAAATCATATTTGCACCCAAAACAACTTACCTCAAGGCGCATCTTTTGCAGATGGGAAACAAACACTGAAAAGTGTAATTTGTATTTAAAAAAAGACTAAATTCAAAAATACATTTACAAACATGGGGGCTGGGAGTGATGGGGAGGGACAGCTTATTCTTTCTGTGAGAAATTCTTTAAAAAGTGGTTATATTACATAGAAGTTTTACACACACTCATGTTTGGTACATGTTTACATTTGTGAAGGAATAGCGATGGGAAATGTTGCCTGAACCTGGACACAAGCTGACAGATGGGATGGTTATGTTAGTTCTCTTCATATAGCAATCAATCCCACTTGTATGCCCTGTGAGGCTTTCAAATACTGTGACAATATAGCACTATATTTATTTAATTTCGGTTTTATTACCTTAGACAACAAAACATTGACAGTCAGATACATTAGAGCATTCAGAAATAATTTGGAAGTTGACATGAACACCATTCACAAGTCGGAAACTGGTTATTACAGTAACTCCAACGTGACTTGAATGCAGCATTATCAACAAGGTTGATATAACGAGAAAAGAGATTGTGTGAGGAGGAGAAGGAAGTGAACTTCTACTTCTAGTTTTTGCTTTGCACCCTTACTGTAGAAGAGAAAAGAACGTTAAGTCCCTTAAACACAAGCAACAACAGCCAATGACTGATCTCCTCTCTAATCTCTAATCTCTCTTTTGTGTGTAAATACCAGTGGTGGAAGTATTCAGATCCTTTAGTGAAGTATAAGTACTAATACCACCAGTGAAAATGTTCCATTGCAAGTCAAAGTAATGTATATATATATATATATATATATAATATATATATATAATATTATATATATATATATATATATATATTATATTACTGCTTAGATATTTAAACTCTTATATACTGTTTTTGTAGCATGCCTATTCTATAAGGTCATATTTGTAGAGTTCACGGCTGTCTTGTGAGAACCACATATCTCTAAAAAGTCTACTTTTCATGAGCGAACTCAGAAAAAAGCCCTGGTTAACTTCACTGTGATGCATTTTCTAGCCGATTCAAAGAGCTTTTAAAAAATATTTAAATAGTAAGATTATTTTCTCAACGATATAAAGGAACACTTCGTCCTTCAGCTTACAAAAAACATTCCAAATCATACATCTGAGATTCTTGGTTTCACTGGACAAAGAATGGGACAAAAACACCTGTAACTAATCCTGTCTGACAAATGCAGTGGAGGGTAAAAACTACAATATTTGTTTGTGTGTGTGTGGGGGGGGGGGGGGGGACAGTAAAATTCCCATAAACTACTGTATGTTTGAACTATCTGTAAATCACATTTAGGCTATGTGATCATCCTTTGATAACTGATGTATTAACTAGGCATGGTAAATGTACCTTCAAAATCATGTAACAATCATGTAGACCAGCTTAAAGATCTATATTCAAACCTCTCGTTTAACATCAGTTTAGTTTTTAATCTAAACCTTGATAATATTCAATTTCGTTGCACCAAAACCTTTGAGAGGGATTGAGCAAAAATAATCAAGTTCCTCGAAGAAAGTTAAGGAGACAGATTTTATAATGCTGCTGCTGATTTTCTTTCAAGATATTATTGGTTCATCAAGGAAACTGTTGTGGAGCTGAACAGGAATATTGGGCCAACAGGCAGTCTAAGTTTTTCTCGGAGGAGAAATTAGACCTCTGCAGAGCCATCATGAGTAATGTAATGTATGTATTTCCTAATATCTAGTTTGGTTAAACTCTGATTAATACTAATTGTAGATTCATTAATCCTTGTTGGTGCAACGCAACCCTAATGTTATATTATTTTTAACCTTTTTGGTGTCATATGTAAATGTATTCATCTTTGCATCACTGAGAGTCTGATATTCCCAAATGTCCAGTCCCAGGTGACATTGCCCATCTGCACTGCTTGAGGACGTTGCTCATACATCAGTTTTCACAGTGTACCGACTCAGTAGGTATTCTTAACATTCTCTGCTAGAGATACACGATACACAACTGTATACATCATTTACTTTAATATATAATGCAGATCCAGAAAATGTGTTTGGACGATTGACATTTACTTTTCACCATTTGCTTTCAAAAGCAAGAAAATTCAAGCAGTGTTGCCTTCATTGACAATAAACTTCACATTTCAGAATTATCTTTAGATTTTAGAGTTGATATTTTATATCTTGTAGCAGTCACTTGTATCAGTGCATCTATATGGAGTTGTTATAGCACCCTGTAGTACAATAACAAACCAGTAATATTGCAACAACAAACTGTAAAATATAAAATAAATTTTTCTGAAAATAGAAAATAAATATTAATATATATTTTAAATTAGCTACAGTAACATGACACCCATCACCAGTAATTTGCAGTTGGGGAATGTGAAGATAAGACTGTATTGGGTTTACATGTGTGGGCAGCCCTGCGTCCCCACGGCTCCATACACAGCGAGGGGTTTGGACAGCATGGCAGGTCTGCGGTTGATCGTCGCTTGGCGGATGCAGCCGTGGAAGTCTGGCAGGCCTGCAGGCAGACCATGAACTGTGACGCCATCTAGTGGACAGAGGGGCAAACAACATGAATCTCGAGTTACCGCCTCACGGTTGTATTCCTCCACCAGCCAATCATGTTGCTGTTTACATCCACGTCTGTCCAAAATGTCATCACTTCATAATTTTAACCTATTACACATTACACACAAGTGACAGAATTACCATATGAATTCTGGAGATAGGAGTTACCGTTAAACCCAAATTTGAAGGAATTTGCTCAAGACGTTTATGAGATATTTAAATGATTTATTAAGCAAAAATGTAAACTATTTTCTGTTTCCAGATGGCCAGATGTGTACATTTCAAACTATATCATTGTTAATTAAACATTTTGGGGTTTTAAACCGGGAGTTTAAAGCTATTTTAGAACAATGCCTTGAGCTCTGGAAAACAAAATGTATAGATAATGTAATTTATCAAAAATATATTCTTGCAGCCTATTAACAGTTATCTAACTGAAATATATCAAAGAATCGCGTATATTTGACGTTTCAGTTATTAGTGTATACCTGTTGAGTTAGTTTAAAGTGACTAACAAAAGAAAACAAAAGAAAACCACCATAGAGAGAAAGGAAGTAATATCACAAGAATGTATGCTGTTACTATTGTAACATTATATGTATTGTTTTCTTAGATGTGTAGTGCTGTGGAGATAATTCCCCTTGGGTATAAAAAAGTCTATAACAAGAAAGAATTACAATGTTATGGAAAAATGCAATATTTGGAAAAAACAAATTAATATATTGAGAAAATATTTTAAGGAAAATGTTGGGATTACGGGTATATGAGTTAACTGATAACATCAGAACCTCATTAGGACATTGAGTTGGATCCAAATGAATAAACCTTCTCAGATGGTGGTGCTTTGTGGAAAACTACTTTTATTTTCACCATAAGACATAATGAAACAGGATCAGGCTGAAGTCCATGATTTTGGCATTGTGCAAAAAAGAAGAAAAAAGGTTGAAACAGGGGGACTGTGTACTCACCAGGTACCCCTCCAAGGTAAACGGTCTCTTTGGACCCTGCAGAGCGGCTCTGTTTGGGGCCGACGCTGTGCTCACTGGCTGCATCAACATGCAGCTGCAGGACATTGTTCTTCTTCACCACTGGAGATGCAGAGACGACGCATCATCATTATCTCAGCGTTACAGCAGGGCAACGACACAGAGACAAATAACTTGTTGGTGTAAACTCACTTGTGATTGTGTGCCAGCGTCCATTACATAGAGGTTCCTCAGGAGTAAAGGAGGTAGAGAATTCACCTTTGCCGCTGTTTAATGAAACAGTCACCTACACACACACACACACACACACACACACACACAGTTCAGTTCACAATGCAGTTGAATTATTATTATTACCTTCTTTTGTTTTCTTGCCTTTCTTTTACAATTCAACACAAATAGACTCCAGCTATTGTTAAAACCCTCCCTGGTGACATCTCACCTGTCCCTGTCTGAGAACCAAACTCAGGCGTTGGTCAGGTGACGTCCCAGCATGCAACAGCAGCCCAGAGTCCAAGACGGCCGAAACTCCAACTGGATTTCCAGATCCCGACCTAGAACCAAGGACTCATCTGCGGGGAGAAAGCGCCTTAAATCAGGACACATCATGACCCAAACAAGAAGCTGCATCATGACTGGAATTTTAAAAAACACAGAAGAAGAGTGACGATAAGTACCTATTGCCATGTGTCCTCCCTGGCCAGAGAAATACGCTCCGGGCTGGAGAGGACTCTGGAAGCAGGGCACCGTCCCCTGACTATGAGCGGGACTTTTTGCAAGGGCTTCGTTTAGCGTCAGGTCCCTGACACAACCGACGAAGCCACCAGAGCCTGGAGCCTGAAGTTGAGAAGAAAACAAGTCATGATGTGTGACGAAAGAGCTTTTCTGTCTTGGAGTTGGGTGTGAGATATCACTATCTCACATTCAGATATTACTCATCACCACTGTCACCTTTGGCTTGAAATTTCAACTTTAAATGTTCTTCTATTCTATTTTAGTTATATTTACCTACCCATGAAAACTGGTGCAGTCTAAATATTAATGACAGCTAATTTATTAAATATTCATTACATATTTAAGCTGGTGAGTAAGAATTACAGTTGGTTTAAAGTAGAAAAAAGCACTAATACATCACATCCAGTAATTGTGGCCGACTCTTTTTTACCGCCAGTGAGGCCGGAACTCCTCCAACATATAAAGGCCCAGCAAGACGAGTCCGGTCTCCTCCAGGGATTCTCTTAGACTGAGCACTGATACCGTCCACTATAAGGCTGATCTTCTCGCCTTCGCGTTTTATAAACACCTGAGGTGACAAAGACAGAGCAGGTGTGATATTCAGGTGAATCAGATAGTCGGGGTGATATGATGCAACTCAGACAGACAGAGGAAATACATTTTATTCTATGATTATGGAATATAAAAGACAAATTACGAGATCAAAATATTGTCAAATAGATTTAATCAATTTCACTTCCTGGGTAGAACCAGTCACATGACCCTGCCTGTAACCTCACCGTGTGCCACTGGTTGTCGTTGTACTTCTTGCAGCTCCGCATGCTGACCTTCCTCTTTCCGCCATCCAACAAAAGCAACAGGTGGCCGTCTGACACGCTGAGTGACATCACAGCCACACTGCGCTGCCCACCAGCTGCGTACAGCACCAAACCATCAGAGGAGTTGATCCTAACGCCATGGAGATCTGAGGCCTGCAGAGAGAGAGAGAGAGAGAGAGAGAGGATTAAATATTAACATTGTTGTAAGTGTTGTATTTAGTGTCCAGCCCTGTATTTACTTGATGAATGCATGTCCAATAGTTACTCTTTTTAGCTCTGGTTTGGGCTCCACCATATTCAGAGAAAAATATGTGGTTCTTTATCTGCAAAATGTCCCACTATATTCACCAGCTAGTTGCTAATTTTGTCTTTTGTTTGGCAGTTCAGGTGGTTTATCAGAGCTTAAAAAAACAGCCTGATGCTGGAAATGATGCTGATATTGAACCAGACAGTGGAAGCTAAAACAAAGTGTTAAAAGAGACTATAAGACTGTCGTATCTTTTAAACGGCTGTGATGTTGAAGAATGAGGATGAAGGAATCTCCGCGGACACTGTTCTTTTCCGTTATAATAGAGTTTATTACAGAGAGGAATCACAGGTCAGGACGAGCGTCTAGATCACTCGGAGAAGCTTCTCGGCCAGATGGAAGTTCTGACTTGAGGTCCCGGCAGCTCAGTTTATATAGGCACTTCGTCGTGCACAGATACCTAACGTGACTCCGGAACCCCCAATCTAAACACTTACTTTTCAGACACAGGAATGTGTACCATATATCAAGATTAAGAAGTAACAGACGAGGTCACACAAAGGCCTCTTAACAGGTGCCCTTCGGGCACAGGGACAGACCCCTCTCCAACAGGTCAAAAGGCAACTATGTGGAACGGTATATATCAGCCAATCTTCTCAGAAAGCGAAGAATATTTGGAGACAAACCTCTAACCCATACCTGTCTGGACTCTGCCTCCTAGAGGTCAAAGGGCATTCTTTTTAGTGAGATGGTATCTTGGGAGCGAGCTCCTAAGGCAGCTGCGAATACACCACAAGACCCTCTAGATGTGATCATTCTCTGTACTTGCTGTACGAAAAGTAAGAGGATCACCAACGTGATTACAACTCGCCTTGAGGCAGACAGGAATCTGTGTCTGCCTCAAGGCGTGCCAATAACATGACATCCGGCGTGACTAACGTTTCCTGGCTAACCGCTACTTTTGTTAGCCTGCTCAAAACTCCTGAAACTTTTGGACTATACCACAGCACTACTACGGTCAAATATCAAGTTTAAAGTTTGATACTATAAGAAATATGTGTGTGTTAGTCTATAACCTAACGTTTCAATCAATTTCAGTTTTCCTCGGTGGAAACTGAGTAACGTTAAAGTCAAAAGTCCTGCATTCAGAATTTCTTTAGTTTAGCTAACGTAGCTAGCTAGGGTTGTAGTAAAAGTATTTGAACTACAAGTATGTTCCTGAGAGTTATTCTTTGGCCAACTTGCACTGTTAGGTTTTTCTAGGACTTGCAGGTAAAAAAGTCATTTATCCGTGTTCACAAATTCAAGAAATTATTGTATTATGTAGAATACATATGGTTACACATAGACACAAAATAATTGATGTCGCCACCTCTTTGTAGATGTGTTGCTCATACCAGTAATAATCATGCCACAGTATGTGAACGATGGTCTTGCAAACCTGAGCCTTTTTTCTTCTCCTGTATTCAGGCTTGTTTACAAAGAGATCTAAAGATGTCGTCAGGTGCTCTCTTTCCAAGCTTGGTGAGCGGCTCTAGGGGAACCTCCAGCAAGTACTTGGTGGAGTTTCGTGCTGGGAAAATGACCCTGAAAGGGAACGTAGTGACACCGGACAAACGCAAGGGCACTGTATACATCCAGCAGTCTGACGACTCCCTAATTCACTTCTGCTGGAAGGATAGGACGACTGGAAATGTTGATGATGTGAGTAACTTTAAAATTCTTACTGTTACTCTGATGTAATATTTCCTAGTTGTCAACAAAACTAGTCATATTTGAGGCCAATGTATCCTTCTAGCACTAGTCAGCAGTAATGATTTGCAATTTGTTAAATTCTTTTATTCAAGATCCAACTGCAAATACTTTAAATAATCAGTAATTCTAGTGAGAGAGACATTTCTAAATCTAACCATGCTTGTACTTTGTTGTTTATATATTGCTGTTTAGGTCTGTGATTTAGTTGACACATCAACTTCTTTTAACCAATAAAATCCCTAACTAAGCCCGCAGATCGGTCAACCGGAACTTGACTAGGACTTATTGGTGCAGTAAACTGCCGCCTTTCCCGAGGGTTCACATGGAAATCATCAGCAAAGACTATGACAACTTGTGTGATCAGACGTTATTAAAAAAAACATGGCGTGATAGAGGTTGTTACTATGATCAGAGATTTTGTACGTTCCGCAAATGAAATGAGGGCTGTGGTAGAATTCCTGAAATAAAATTAAAAAAGAACACGTCTTACTTTGTAAATTTGCCCATTTCTGTATTTTTACAAACAAGCATTTTTCATACACCTAATGCTTACACCTTGAATCCTTATTTAGATGGGCTTCCACAGAGCAAGCAAGGTCACTGTGTCTTTATTTCAGAGCTGCAGTGATGATGCTATTAATAGCCTTTGTTTTCCATTTCAGTAATCGATTGATGATGATTTGTTGTGGCAGAGCAACCTCAGTGTTTTTTTCCACCTTTCTCTTGAATGTGTTATGTTTTGGCTTTTCTGTTCCAGGACCTGATCATCTTCCCAGATGACTGTGAATTCAAGAAGGTGAGCCAGTGCACCACTGGACGTGTCTTCGTGTTGAAGTTCAAGGCCGGATCCAAAAGACTGTTTTTCTGGATGCAGGTGAGAAGAAGATGCCCCTCATCTTCTTTCTAAAAGGAGGAAACGTTGTCTTTTGTGAATGTATGATGTCTGTGTCCATTCATGTGCAGACAGATGGATGTGCAAATAGAGGGAAACTGAGTGGAAAACTGAAGTAGGTGACAATAAGAGTAATGATTAGAGGAGAGAGATTATTACACTCATGATGACAGGGTATGCATGGCTGTAATCAGTATATTTGTCAGGCACCCACATGTTTTGGACTTGTTTGTGTCCCTTTTATATTCTTTTGTTTAAACAGAAGTTCTGATTTATTGAGACAGATTTTGTCCATTAGTTTTCAGCAATGTGTTTGTAAAATTACGTCCCATATGAAACGGATCGACTAAAACACACTTAGTATAAATTCAGTGTTTTTTCAAATCTTTTTGGTGTTGTTAATCCTGCCTTGTGTCATCACAGGAATGACTCGGAAAGAACGGAGCCTGTTAATTTGGTCTGTGGGGAATTCAGATTTTTATTTTAAAGAATTCCGGCAAGTCTCATTTCCATCAGGAACCAAAGATTGACAAGGATGATGAGTACTGTCGTAAAGTGAATGAGTACCTGAACAACCCTCCCATTCCCGGAGCGGCAGGAAGCGGAGGCGGCAGCGGTCACGAACTCTCTGCACTCGGAGGAGAGGGAGGTCTGCAAAACCTGCTGAGAAATATGAGCCACAACCAGCTGATGCAGCTGATCGGACCAACTGGATTGGGAGGACTCGGTGAGTAGCACTGGATATTTCTTAGATATTTATATATCTTGACACTCACCACAGCAGACTCATGAATTTGTTGAGCGAGGGACATCTTCTTCAGGAAACAACCATAAACATGGTGCCATAAGAATTTGGTCATATACAGGCTGCTGTATAAAAAGACGAGATAATGTAAAGACTCGCAAGTACAGTAAACCTCCTTTGTAACTCTTAAAGACAAATTAAAATATTTAATTAAAACATGATTATAAGCCAAAATATCCTTTTAGTAATTGAACAATTACAAAATGTTGTTTTGAAAAAGAATATAACTTGTAGTATTGAAAGCTAACTTTAACATTTGTCTTTCCTTGTACTTGTACTACATCCTTGTACTTTTTTTACATCCTTTAAATCAACACAAAGTTATGTGAAGCTTATAACTGCTGTATTTGTTTTAAATAAAAAGTTTGGACCTAAATTTGGACCCTTTTTGATTTGTTAATGTTTGTCTAAGGAGGTTTGGGAGCTCTAGCAGGACCAGGACTTGCCAACTTGCTGGGCAGTGGAGGACCTGCCACAAGCATCTCCTCATCCAGGTAAGGCAGAACACAGATGTAGAACACAATACATGTAAAGAATAAGATAAATTACTTCTCAATATTTGTATTATAAATTATTCCTTCTTAGCTCTCGTAGCCAGTCAGCAGCTGCCACTCCATCATCAGGCGCAGCCCCCAGACAGAGTTCCTCTCAGGCCCCCACCACCCCTGTGACTCCTGCTGCAACCGCTGTCTCCCCTACAAGTGTTGCTCCTTCCACTCCAGGTACATGAAGTGCAGTGCTGTCATTATGTTTCAGTTTCACTGCCAATTAAGAATTACGCTTTTTATTAAGAGGAAAAAACAATTATCTTTTGTTACATTTTAATATATTGTTCAGTGTTTCCCCTCCCATTATAGTCATTTAAGGTTCCCTTTCCTATAGAACAGGTCAACACCTTGTTCTTTTATTAAACAAACTAAATGGCCGTATGTTATTTAGCTAATTTCTGTCTCTACATGGTCTCACGTTTACAATTCTCCTGTGCTCTCTGTATCGCGCACGTCGAAGGTCCGCCCCGATGCGCACACAGACAGGTGAGCCCCTTCCACTAGTGGACAGAGAGCGTCGGAAAATATGTCATGTGAAAAGCAGTTTAAAAAAAAAAAATGCTCCCAGGGTAGTGAAGATGGCAACACTTGCTCTACAGCTCTCCTGCTCTGGGTTAGTACAGAAGTACAGAAACAAGCCAAACAAGTGCTTACACCCTTTAAGCCCCCCTAAAATGTTCTTCAGCCCCCCCACTCTGCCAAGTAATGTCTCTCGTCAACTGACAGCCAGGATTATAGGCAAGGAGTTTAGCTCAAAGTAAATGATGTACGGAGTGAAATTGTAAGTACAGGTAGTTACAGAATGTGGCTATTTGTAGTAGCTTAAGTTTAGGTTTACTTTAGGCAAATTAAAGGGAATATTGTAGTGGGTCATTGGGTGCCTTCCATTTCAACCCATCATACAATATTTATCATTCAATAATTAAGATGTACTTGAAATGTATTTTTCATAGTTTTTTCTCCATTGAATGGTATATTTGACACAGAACTAGTTCATCTTTATCTCAGTGATAGTGTTCAAATGAACATAATATATCAGTGGTATATAAAAACTACACGGACAACAAAATACATGTAAATGTTGATCAAAATTAGTAAACAGTAAACAACTAAAAAGTTGACCCTGTCGGATCCATTGTCCATCCATTGTGTGCGGTCCCTTTTTAAGAATTAGGATTTGGGAGTTTATTTGTCTTTCCTTTTACAAGCAAGAAAATCTTATTTGAGAAAAGTTCATATTTGTGTTGTCAAATTTCACTATGAGCCTGAAATTCTGTCTTGTGTTATCATATACTGAACGCTAGTAAAACTAAAGAGCAAAATCACACTCTTTCTGATTGAACCAATCTATGAACTGTCTGAAACGATGGATATCCGCGGCCCCAAATGGGTTCCCAAAATAATTGTTGCGAAGGAGACCATCTTGCAGCCTGCCTCCGGATCTCGACAAATGGTCCAGACGTTTCTCAGTTTGCATATCGAGAGGCTCCCCGAAAAATACACTGCAGTGACAAAATCTGCACACTTTAAGTGTCGCTGTTTCCACACCATGATGGTACAGATCATGGATTAAGGATCAACTACAGTCTGTTAAACCACTATGAGCAACTTATGATTAAATGTCAGTCTGAATAACCGCATCAGCTAAGTGAAGGAGACGGAGAAAAGAAGCCAACAACAGAGAATAAAATGAATGAATGAATGACTGACAGAGGTCCTCTCCTGTTCTCTAGTGGATTTAGCAAGCGTTTGCACTCCGGAGATGATGGCTCCCATCCTGACCAACGCTGAGGTCCAGCAGAGGCTTCTTCCCTTCCTCCCTAGTGGAGAAAGTTTACTGCAGAGCGCTGATGAGATCCAGAACACAATTAACTCACCTCAGTTCCAACAGTAAGTAACTCCAAATAAACATAACAATTCTGGTTTAAACATTTATGTTGGGGTTAGCTAGGGGAATAAAACAATTCCAACATATTGATCCTCTTAGGGGAATACAAAAATTCCAACATATTGATCCTCTGTGGAAACGAGAACAATATGAACAGATTTATGCAAATGTAATCTTTTTTTTAATTGAGAATCAGACAATAATGATATCAAAGATGTGAGATAGAGGTGGTTTTTTTGGATGCACTATTGAAGATCTCTCACCCACATGTGATTTGTAAAATGGTGTCTTTAGAAGTACCAGATTTTTAGCTAATTGGGTACTATGGGTAGAGTGCTTTAGGTATGTGTACACAGTATTTAATCAACCCCAGTGACTGTTGCCTCCTTCCTCCAGTCCATGAGTATGTTCAGCAGTGCCCTGGCCTCCGGGCAGCTCGGCCCTCTCATGAGTCAGTTTGGACTGCCGACAGAAGCTGTGGACGCCGCCAACATAGGAGGTGAGACTCATGACGTGGAACATATGTTTTTACATTTTATTTTATTTATTTTTCTCAACTTATACACATATTTCTTATTTATTCATATGTATGTTGTCTTCCTGTCAGATGTGGAGGCGTTTGCCAAAGCCATGCAAGACAGTAAAGGAGACGCCAAGAAGAAGAAAGAGGACGACGAGGACATGAGTCTGGATTAAACCTCACTCTGCCGCAGTAGAATCTGTGATTTAATTTACCGTGACAACCTTTTCTTAACCTATCTCCCATTTCATGTTGTCTTCCACCTTACTATACCAAAGACAACACTCTGCTCCTCACTCAGTGGGAACGGCAACATTTAGCAGAGCTGTTTGACACTGCTACCTTTCTTTATCAACAGCTCCGTTTTGTTCTATTGACAATTACTTTTACTCTGAAAGGTCAGTTTATAAAATTCAGGGAGGGTTGAGCCCAGGGTTTGATTTTGTTTTCCTTCTTTGCACATTTCAAAGCCTGGCTAAGTGCTGATGCTCTCAGGCTTTCTTTTGTGATTCACTCTTAATAATAAAAAATCATATTTGCACCCAAAACAACTTACCTCAAGGCGCATCTTTTGCAGATGGGAAACAAACACTGAAAAGTGTAATTTGTATTTTAAAAAAGACTTTATTTAAAAATAAATTTACAAACATGGGGGCTGGGAGTGATGGGGAGGGACAGCTTATTCTTTCTGTGAGAAATTCTTTAAAAAGTGGTTATATTACATAGAAGTTTTACACACACTCATGTTTGGTACATGTTTACATTTGTGAAGGAATAGCGATGGGAAATGTTGCCTGAACCTGGACACAAGCTGACAGATGGGATGGTTATGTTAGTTCTCTTCATATAGCAATCAATCCCACTTGTATGCCCTGTGAGGCTTTCAAATACTGTGACAATATAGCACTATATTTATTTAATTTCGGTTTTATTACCTTAGACAACAAAACATTGACAGTCAGATACATTAGAGCATTCAGAAATAATTTGGAAGTTGACATGAACACCATTCACAAGTCGGAAACTGGTTATTACAGTAACTCCAACGTGACTTGAATGCAGCATTATCAACAAGGTTGATATAACGAGAAAAGAGATTGTGTGAGGAGGAGAAGGAAGTGAACTTCTACTTCTAGTTTTTGCTTTGCACCCTTACTGTAGAAGAGAAAAGAACGTTAAGTCCCTTAAACACAAGCAACAACAGCCAATGACTGATCTGCTCTAATCTCCCTTTTCTATGTAAATACCAGTGGTGGAAGTATTCAGATTTGATTGGCCACACACAAAATCACACTTCTTCCAGCCACAGCTGCCACAGTAGTGCTGTTTAGTTGTTTTATCTACAGAAAAAATGGGCCATCAGATTATTTGGTCATTTTGTTATTTTTTTTGAATGTCACAGAGAAGAGAAATGAGATGCAGTACCGTTTTCAGCCACAACAAAGGGGCTGGTGGCGCTGTTTCAAAATGGAATTTCGGATGCAGCCTAAACTCAAAGCCCAATCCATTTGTTTCAACTGAAGTAGAAAAATGCCCACACTGTAGAGGGATCTCTTCTGCCTCAATTTCATCGGCGATCAAGAATGCAAACGCTATTTCTTCAGCCATAGTTATCACAATTAGGTCTGTAAACTAGTACTAAACTAGTTCCAACTGTTTTTGTGACTTCCTGAACACTAACTTCCTGTGTGTTCTTTGAAGGCAGCTGAAAAGTGTCTGACTTGATCGCAGTTTTGTGGCAGCGGCCGCCTGCTCTCGTCTGGTTTCCAGGCGAGGCGCAGATCTAACGAACGAGCCTAATGTGTGGGTCTCTAGTTCCCAAAAGAAACCTTGTGATTGAATAACGCAATATATGACACTTTTGTTTTGTGCTACTGCCTGCTCCATATCTACCTGCGCTTGTTTTGCTTCTCTGTCAGGATATTCAGTGGCAGTCACAGTATACTTCACTCTTCTCTCACACAACAACATCTTCAACAACAACTTTACTATGTACACAGTTTCCATTGTTCGCCGCCCCCCCCCCCCAGTTTCCATTGTTTGCCTCCACATATGAAGAGACGCGTCTCTTCTCCCTAGGGCAGAGACAGTGGATGGTGCCTCTGCCTGGTCCTTCTCCCCTGAGAGAGGGTGTAGGGCAGAGACCGTGCTCTGCCTGGTCCCTCTCCAACGAGCCTAGTGAAACTCACTTCTATTTATAGCTCTGGCTCTGTGCTCCGTGATGTCACTGAGAGAGATCAAAGGCTCTAATAACTGCTACTACGGTAACAGTGACGTCATTTGTTCTGATGTGTGGGGGAGGGGCTTATTTTTTTTTTTGTCGCAGAATGAACTGATCAAGAAATCAAAGACTCAAATAACTGTTACTATGGAAACGGTGACGTCATCTGTGAGGTGTGGGGGAGGAGCTACATATAACTTTTTTTCTTTTTCACAGAATCAAATGATCAAGTAATCAAAGACTCAAATAACTGTTTCTATGGAAACATTGACACATATAACACCTATATCAGATGGCTATGTTTTTACCCCAAATATACGCCCCAAAGATCTAAAATAAAGCCCAACTATACCGCTCCACCTCCCGCACCAGCTCTGGCTCTTTCCCCGCTAGCGAGGTGACGTCCACGTCCCTAGAGCTCGACTCACCAGGTTTCTCTGGTCCGGGCGAGATAGCTTCATTCCGTTGGCGGCTATTCATCAGGGTTTTTTGACATATACATACACATCACATAGAATAGTAAAAAAAGGTATCGCGTGAATTACTCTATTGCTATCTGTATCATATTAAGGGTACTGGCATTATAATTTTCAAATGATACATAGCCCTAGCAGTACAATAAACATTCAGCCAGAGGCCCAACACAGTAAGCGAAAGGAGGCTAAAAGCTAAGCAGAGCTACAGAGGTGTGCCCTCATACATCTGCTATGCAGAATGTGCCATCATATTCAATTTTGCAGCTGTTGGATCATCTTAATTTACCCAAATATGGAATTCCTGGTGTCATGTATGAGCGCCTATTTGTCCTAAATATGTGACAAATTAGTGAGACTCTCCTGAGCATGAGCTCCACTCACTAAAATTCAGTTGTGTTGTTCCATCCTTCTCTTGGTGACCTTTAGTATGACCTTCAGTATACATTAAACAACTGTCTCGGGAGTGTGGCTGACAGCTGCTCTGCTGTGGGAGGCAAGAACACATTTCTGATTATTTCTTTTGATTTAAATGGTCAGAAATTTGGCAGACCGTTTACCAGACGCACATCATTGGGTTCGGGTTAGGGCCAGATTCATCATCCAGGTTCCCTCGCAGGGCTGTTTATGTGGTGAGACGATCTCAACACATGTACTGGCTAGGAAGCTATTGTGAAGGTTTCCATTGATTGTCCTGTCTACAGGACGGAGCTCTCGACCTGCTGAGGGAACTAAAGAACATCTAGATGTCTCTGGAGACCCTGCAGGTAATTAACTCCGCCCCTCTGCAGTGTCCCTGCCACCACCAGGTGCACCTAAAGCCACGAAACACCTGACACAAGATTAATTATTACGGCACAAGTCTGTTTAAGTAAGTACGGTATGGACATCCACCACGCACAGCCCATCAGAATCGCTCTGTGAAGTAGAAGTTAATATGTATTATTCAATATAAGTTAGCAAGTTAAGTTTATGAGTTAACTTCGAGTCTTGCTGAAGTGATGTCGATGTTTACTCAAGGGCTGTCCCGACCCTTTGACGTCCCTGTTGGGTGAGGTCACAGGAAGCATCCTTCTGACCACAAGCAGTGAAACATCCTCTTGTTAGTCTGGTATTAAGTTGCTCTTTAAATAGACTTGTATTTTAACATCTAAAATGTAAGTGTTTAAATGTGCACAATACAACGGCACGAAAACTCTGACTAAATATGTCAGTCAACAACCTTTTGTTTCCATGACTGAGGGATGCAAAGACGAGATGGCACTGAACGTCATTGAACACTGTGCAACATGCAATATTGTTGATGTGACAAGAGGAGGCTGTGTTGTGGTTGAAAAAATTAAATCTTTACCAAATTCTCTTTTAATTTTGAATGACACAATATTATTGACTTTTCTTGTTTAGTTTTTTTGTGCTGTGCATGTCATAACAGAACGACACGTTGGCAGCACACCTTGAACCCAGTCAGGAGGAGGACTCGCACTAACTAATTAAACAATGTGGACAGCAGGGCTCGGGAGAAAGAAAGGGACTAGATCGACTGACTGAAATGTTCACTATAACATGACGTTTTATTCACTAAAACTACATTAAGGGCGGTTTCACAAGCCAACATATTGTCCATTTTAATCCGACTCGACGCAGTTCAGTCCCTGATGTGGTTGGTTTTGGGCAGTTGTCAGCGCATTAATCGCGGACCAAAGCAATCGGTCCAGACTAAGTCCTGGAGTAGAGTCGAAGTGCTCGGATCATAGATGGGACCGACACGAGAAAGCCACGTTTTTTCACGCTGTAGTTTTGTGTATGTCGACAAAGAGAGGCCAATAAAATGACCACCGACTGGAGAAAACTAATGCGGGGAACAAGTTTTGTTCAGCAAGGTAATGCACACAATTGTTTTAGGATTTTTGAAATATAAATATAATCGGCAGAAGTAAAACATTTATTGTAAGGCTATAAACTAATTACACCACAGTCACATGACTTCATGTCACAACCACTAGGCTTACGGTGGTCTATTGTGTCATTTAGCCACTTAGCCAACTGACTTTTTAAAGGCATTCAAAATCTTAAAAATTCCAGAGAGGGGTATTTACTGACACATTTTATGTTACATAACAAAACGTTAAAATCTCCAAAGCTTGTGTTAACCACTGACCTTATTTCAGGCATCTAACCAAAAACCCATTTACAAATGGTTCCCATCGACATCGAGACGAAGGAACCAGAAGTGCGAAAATGCGAACTCATTCCTGCGTTTTAGTCCAGAGCAGCAGAAAAACTTAATAAACTTATATTTCTTCTATTATCAATTACAATTTTAGAATATAAATGTCTGTTTCTCTCCCTCTCTGCAGTCCACCAGAGTTAGGATGTCGTGAACGCGGTGAGGAAACACAGTTCAGATGAAGAAGTTCAGACTTTGGCCAAAGTTCTCATCAAGTCCTGATGAAATAAAGTTTGCTTAATATAAAAGGAGAAGAGCGATGCATCAAGCGTGTGGGCTCCGACAGTGAGATGTTTTGACAGGCATCAGAATGTGTAATGCAGGTGTGTCCTCAAAGCTTCTTCTCGCCGGTTTGTTTTGTGGCTCGTCCTGCAGACGGTGTAGAGGGGAAGTCGGATGAAAAGGAGAAGAAGAAAGAAGGCTCCTCCGTGAGGTCATCGTCCACCTCCAAGGACTCCGGCAACAGCGAGAAAAGGTCGGTCGCACAGTGACGCTGTCATGTTTGGTTACACCTGCTGTTGGATGAGGATGAGGTCACTGTTAAACACAGAAGTGACAGTACATTTGTCACATTCTGTCTTTAATGACAGAAGAGGATTTAAAGTGGAATGTTCCTTTAACCAGTCATGTCCTGTTTCTCTCAATCCAAACCCTACTACAATTTTTCTTTATAATTTCTCCTCCTGTTAATCAGCAGTAAGAAGTCAGGGGAGTCCCCCACCACACCCTCCATGCCCACAACACCCACCTCACCCTCCATGCCAACTACACCTACCTCCCCACTACCCCAACCCTACCCCCTCAGGTCGCCTAAAACAAAATTAATACATATTTAATCAAATATATGAAAATAAACTGCCTGCAAATAAATGTTCAATGGTGTGAATAATTAGTCAAAATGAATCAAAAGAAGTGCATTTCCAAGATCAAGCCAACTTTAGAATGACAGTACACCTGTTAGAGTGATCATATTAGTAGAATGGTATGATCTGGCCTGGGCCTGGCCTCCTTCCAATGGCCCTGCCTCCTTCTTTGCCTGGCTTCATTGGTCCGGTCTCTTTCGCCTTGCCTCATTCCTGGTCGGCCTTCTTTCTCCGTGGCCCTGCTGATGTCACCCCCCCGCCCCCCCCCCCCCCCCCCCTCTTCCTCCTTCTGTTTCATGGATTGTGGAAATCTGGATCGTACATTTCTGTCATATTCATTGATTGTGTTCTAACTCTGTAATGCTGTTCATTCATTACACATGACATCTATTGCTTCTGCCCATCCAGGGAGAGGGATCCTCCTCTGTTGCTCTCCCTTTTTTTTCCCCGTGAAAGTTTTTGTTTTTTTCCTCTGAGGCAAATTTGTAATTTTGGGCTATACAAAATGAACTGAATTGAATCATATGCATTAATAAAGCGTTAAATCAAACTTTCATTTTCGAGAGTCTGAAAGTATTGAGATAGTTCGTATACTGCGGCATTGCATACAAATATTAGGATATTATATGAGCCATGTGGACCAGATCTAAATGTTTTCTTATACCTGGTCCAGGAAAAAACAGCATATGGTATATTTTTTTCAACGTGTGACACAACACTTTTAAACTAATAACTTTTTTTCGAGGAAGCTGCCTATCAATTTTTTTCACAGGAAATTATGATGAAATCACAGATGCAAAGAAAGCTTTACTTATTTATGAAATACATGTGATTTGCGTTTTCTCTTGTAGACCTTAGTTTACTTACATTGATTTGATCTGGTATTAAAAAAAAACAACACTTTGATCTGATTTTGCTTTTTTGTATAAGTTGCTTACTTGTGTGAACCGCTTGTTAAACTTGGGATTGAAAAGTGCTCAATAAATGAAGTGTTAATATTTTACAGTTTTACAGTAAAGGAAAGCCAACCAAATCAAATAGAGGAAAAACATCCCTGCACTGTACACAGAGGTCCAAGTCAAGCCTTCAGTCATTAGACGTAGGATCCCATGATGACTTATTTATTACATATTTGGGGTACTTGTCGTACTCCAAAACTCACCAAATGTTGGACAGGCTTGGTGAACATAGCCATCTGATATATGTGTTATATGTGTCAATGTTTTCCATAGAAACAGTTATTTGAGTCTTTGATTACTTGATCAGTTGATTTCTGCGAAAAAAGAAAAAAAAGTTATATGTAGCTCCTCCCCCACACCTCACAGATGACGTCACAGTTCCCATAGTACCAATTATTTGAGTCTTTGATTTCTTGATCAGTTCATTCTGCGACAAAAAAAGAATATTAGCTCCTCCCCCACACGGCAGAACAGATGACGTCACAGTTACCATAGTAGCAGTTACCGTAGTAGCAGTTACCGTAGTAGCAGTTATTAGAGCTTTTGATCTCTCTCAGTGACATCACGGAGCACAGAGCCAGAGCTATAAATAGAAGTGAGTTCCACTAGGCTCGTTGGAGAGGGACCAGTCTCTGCTCCCTACAACCTCTCTGCTGCAGAGGGCCCGCGGGAGTTCGCTCCGCTGGGCCCAGTAGAGAGGGTCTGGGTGGGCGGAGGTGCACGTGCCTCTCCCCCAGAGCCCACGGGAGTCTGGTAAACAAACCAAAAACTGCCAGAGCAACCCAGAGCTCTATATGTATATATATATATATATATACATATAGAGCTCTGGGGGGCTCTGTATGTATGTATGTATGTATGTATATACATATGTATATGATGTGTATATATGTATTAGGGCTAGGCACGTTGAGGAGCTATTAATGCGTTAACGCAGCAATCCATTAACGCAGACAATAATTCTTTTAAATTGACATTTTAATTTTAAATCTCTACCAGATGGCGTAGTTGATAAAAGCAAAACTATTTGTAACCACTGCAAACTGGAGTTTGCTGGACTACAAGCATGATGCGATTAATTGCTGTTAATCATAGAAAAATCATGCAATTAATCGATTAATTTTGTTCCTCTTTTCCCAGCACTAATAACTATATATAGTTACATCTATATATATATATATATATATATATATATATATATATATATATATATATATATATATATATATAGTTATAACTAAACCATTTATGTATTGCAATTCCAATTGTTTTTTGTTGGTTTTGTTTGTCTTATTTTGGTTGCTAAGTTTTGTATTACACAATGATGTTCTTATCTATGTTTTCCTGGCTATTCTTCACGAAAGAAAAATTTGGAAAAGAAATTCTCCAATCTGCCCAACTCCCTTCAAAAAAGTCAGGGAGCGCATCCTCTCTGACAGTTTCTCAGAAGAGGATGGTGATGACGACGATGATGGTGGGGTTGTTCCAGAGAAACTTTTGAAGGAGGCAAAAGAAAAACAACATCTCTACAAAAAGAAATCAAAGGAAACGTCCCTGCAGGAAACAAGAACACAGTGAGAGTTTATTTTTTTCCATTTTTTATTTAACTTAAATTTGATTTAAAACAGACTCATTGACATATGCATCCACTTATCTATGAGTGCTCATTACTTAATTTGCTATATTCTAGATGGCATAAGTACCACGTACAACCCAGATTTGGTCTTTAATGATTTACAAATATTGATGAACTCTGTGCAGGTGCACTGCTAGCTGTGGTGTCTATAAATAGCCAGATAGCTTCACTTAATATATTTGATTCAATATTTCTAATATTTCTAATAATGTAGTTAGTCATTACATATTTCCTTCTGTTAAGAGGATCAGAAGAACAGAAGAGCAGCAGTTGAGGCTGAAAACAAAACACTCCGTGCTCTCAATATTGAGTTTACAGCAACAGCTGCTGAAGAAGTTGAGCAGCACATCAAGCCCACACTTGATAATTAGGTTCAGTCATAAAAAATAACTAAGTATGCCCATATTTACTAAACTGGTTTTAGTGAAATTGTAGAAGTATAGTTCCTAATGAAAGTGGGTAAAATTAGGCAAGGAACTGCAACTGTGTTTACCTTATGCTCTATGTAGTTTCAGAAACTGGATGTGAGACTGGAGAGGAGCGATCTGTACCCAAGGAAACATATAGTATATAGAAGTAAACAAGACCTCTGTATTCCGTGGTTAATATAATAACTATCTTTCAAGGATTCTTACAATCTAATGTTTTGATTGTTTATGTTTTGGATTTTTTTCAGATTACCTGGAAGGAGACATTAGCATCAGGAAAGAGGCCTTGGTCCGAATTATCAGGAACAACCACGACTCCTTATTTGTCAAGGAATTGGCAGTGGCAATCTGGAGCACTAAAGCGCTGGGGGGGGAAAGCCTTACAGGGAAGGAGTGCCCCACCACCAAATCCACCCGCCAGCCTTTAACCCCAAAGAAGCTGCAAACACTGAAAGGTAAGGCATTCTTGATGTATCAGTAGCTATATAGTCTTTCTCGCATACCACGGACCGCCTTATTTTATATCAAGTGTTTCTTTGTTCTGACGTGACAGACACATTAATGTTCATTTTTACATTTCTTTTCAGTCTGCTTCAAGGAGTGGCTCCAGGAAAAAAAACTGGAGGATACGGAGTTGCAGGCCAGATGGGCAAATGCTGGACGTTATATAACTGAAGAAATCATGGTCATAAACTAACAAAAACAAAAAATCAGTTAATTAATGAGTGATTGAAATGTTTAATGTTTTGATGTTGATGTTTTAATAGTTAATTCTAAATAGTTATGTAAATAGTTAATTTGGTTGTTTCTCTTTTGTAAAGTGTTCCATGTTCTTTATTATGTGTCTGTCATATTTAATAAATGGAAATACTGTTTTGAAAACCTGACCAATCAACCTGACATTGTCAAATATACCAGCAAACCAGCATAAACCAGCATACAAGCAGCAAAACACAACATATGCTGGTGTTGCTGGTCACCAGTATTGCTGGTCTATGCTGGTTTTTCTAGCAGGGCTCTGCAGTATGACTACTCCTCTGCTAATGCAACTTGAAATAACGTTTACTCTGAAAGGTCAGTTTATAAAATTCAGGGAGGGTTGAGCCCAGGGTTTGATTTTGTTTTCCTTCTTTGCACAGTTCAAAGCCTGGCTAAGTGCTGATGCTCTCATGCTTTCTTTTGTGATTCACTCTTAATAATAAAAAATCATATTTGCACCCAAAACAACTTACCTCAAGGCGCATCTTTTGCAGATGGGAAACAAACACTGAAAAGTGTAATTTGTATTTAAAAAAAAGACTAAATTCAAAAATACATTTACAAACATGGGGGCTGGGAGTGATGGGGAGGGACAGCTTATTCTTTCTGTGAGAAATTCTTTAAAAAGTGGTTATATTACATAGAAGTTTTACACACACTCATGTTTGGTACATGTTTACATTTGTGAAGGAATAGCGATGGGAAATGTTGCCTGAACCTGGACACAAGCTGACAGATGGGATGGTTATGTTAGTTCTCTTCATATAGCAATCAATCCCACTTGTATGCCCTGTGAGGCTTTCAAATACTGTGACAATATAGCACTATATTTATTTAATTTCGGTTTTTATTACCTTAGACAACAAAACATTGACAGTCAGATACATTAGAGCATTCAGAAATAATTTGGAAGTTGACATGAACACCATTCACAAGTCGGAAACTGGTTATTACAGTAACTCCAACGTGACTTGAATGCAGCATTATCAACAAGGTTGATATAACGAGAAAAGAGATTGTGTGAGGAGGAGAAGGAAGTGAACTTCTACTTCTAGTTTTTGCTTTGCACCCTTACTGTAGAAGAGAAAAGAACGTTAAGTCCCTTAAACACAAGCAACAACAGCCAATGACTGATCTGCTCTAATCTCCCTTTTCTATGTAAATACCAGTGGTGGAAGTATTCAGATTTGATTGGCCACACACAAAATCACACTTCTTCCAGCCACAGCTGCCACAGTAGTGCTGTTTAGTTGTTTTATCTACAGAAAAAATGGGCCATCAGATTATTTGGTCATTTTGTTATTTTTTTTGAATGTCACAGAGAAGAGAAATGAGATGCAGTACCGTTTTCAGCCACAACAAAGGGGCTGGTGGCGCTGTTTCAAAATGGAATTTCGGATGCAGCCTAAACTCAAAGCCCAATCCATTTGTTTCAACTGAAGTAGAAAAATGCCCACACTGCAGAGGGATCTCTTCTGCCTCAATTTCATCGGCGATCAAGAATGCAAACGCTATTTCTTCAGCCATAGTTATCACAATTAGGTCTGTAAACTAGTACTAAACTAGTTCCAACTGTTTTTGTGACTTCCTGAACACTAACTTCCTGTGTGTTCTTTGAAGGCAGCTGAACAGTGTCTGACTTGATCGCAGTTTTGTGGCAGCGGCCGCCTGCTCTCGTCTGGTTTCCAGGCGAGGCGCAGATCTAACGAACGAGCCTAATGTGTGGGTCTCTAGTTCCCAAAAGAAACCTTGTGATTGAATAACGCAATATATGACACTTTTGTTTTGTGCTACTGCCTGCTCCATATCTACCTGCGCTTGTTTTGCTTCTCTGTCAGGATATTCAGTGGCAGTCACAGTATACTTCACTCTTCTCTCACACAACAACATCTTCAACAACAACTTTACTATGTACACAGTTTCCATTGTTCGCCGCCCCCCCCCAGTTTCCATTGTTTGCCTCCACATATGAAGAGACGCGTCTCTTCTCCCTAGGGCAGAGACAGTGGATGGTGCCTCTGCCTGGTCCTTCTCCCCTGAGAGAGGGTGTAGGGCAGAGACCGTGCTCTGCCTGGTCCCTCTCCAACGAGCCTAGTGAAACTCACTTCTATTTATAGCTCTGGCTCTGTGCTCCGTGATGTCACTGAGAGAGATCAAAGGCTCTAATAACTGCTACTACGGTAACAGTGACGTCATTTGTTCTGATGTGTGGGGGAGGGGCTTATTTTCTTTTTTTGTCGCAGAATGAACTGATCAAGAAATCAAAGACTCAAATAACTGTTACTATGGAAACGGTGACGTCATCTGTGAGGTGTGGGGGAGGAGCTACATATAACTTTTTTTTCTTTTTCGCAGAATCAAATGATCAAGTAATCAAAGACTCAAATAACTGTTTCTATGGAAACATTGACACATATAACACCTATATCAGATGGCTATGTTTTTACCCCAAATATACGCCCCAAAGATCTAAAATAAAGCCCAACTATACCGCTCCAGCTCTGGCTCTTTCCCCGCTAGCGAGGTGACGTCCACGTCCCTAGAGCTCGACTCACCAGGTTTCTCTGGTCCGGGCGAGATAGCTTCATTCCGTTGGCGGCTATTCATCAGGGTTTTTTGACATATACATACACATCACATAGAATAGTAAAAAAAGGTATCGCGTGAATTACTCTATTGCTATCTGTATCATATTAAGGGTACTGGCATTATAATTTTCAAATGATACATAGCCCTAGCAGTACAATAAACATTCAGCCAGAGGCCCAACACAGTAAGCGAAAGGAGGCTAAAAGCTAAGCAGAGCTACAGAGGTGTGCCCTCATACATCTGCTATGCAGAATGTGCCATCATATTCAATTTTGCAGCTGTTGGATCATCTTAATTTACCCAAATATGGAATTCCTGGTGTCATGTATGAGCGCCTATTTGTCCTAAATATGTGACAAATTAGTGAGACTCTCCTGAGCATGAGCTCCACTCACTAAAATTCAGTTGTGTTGTTCCATCCTTCTCTTGGTGACCTTTAGTATGACCTTCAGTATACATTAAACAACTGTCTCGGGAGTGTGGCTGACAGCTGCTCCGCTGTGGGAGGCAAGAACACATTTCTGATTATTTCTTTTGATTTAAATGGTCAGAAATTTGGCAGACCGTTTACCAGACGCACATCATTGGGTTCGGGTTAGGGCCAGATTCATCATCCAGGTTCCCTCGCAGGGCTGTTTATGTGGTGAGACGATCTCACCACATGTACTGGCTAGGAAGCTATTGTGAAGGTTTCCATTGATTGTCCTGTCTACAGGACGGAGCTCTCGACCTGCTGAGGGAACTAAAGAACATCTAGATGTCTCTGGAGACCCTGCAGGTAATTAACTCCGCCCCTCTGCAGTGTCCCTGCCACCACCAGGTGCACCTAAAGCCACGAAACACCTGACACAAGATTAATTATTACGGCACAAGTCTGTTTAAGTAAGTACGGTATGGACATCCACCACGCCCGGCCCATCAGAATCGCTCTGTGAAGTAGAAGTTAATATGTATTATTCAATTTAAGTTAGCAAGTTAAGTTTATGAGTTAACTTCGAGTCTTGCTGAAGTGATGTCGATGTTTACTCAAGGGCTGTCCCGACCCTTTGACGTCCCTGTTGGGTGAGGTCACAGGAAGCATCCTTCTGACCACAAGCAGTGAAACATCCTCTTGTTAGTCTGGTATTAAGTTGCTCTTTAAATAGACTTGTATTTTAACATCTAAAATGTAAGTGTTTAAATGTGCACAATACAACGGCACGAAAACTCTGACTAAATATGTCAGTCAACAACCTTTTGTTTCCATGACTGAGGGGATGCAAAGACGAGATGGCACTGACGTCATTGAACACTGTGCAACATGCAATATTGTTGATGTGACAAGAGGAGGCTGTGTTGTGGTTGAAAAAATTAAATCTTTACCAAATTCTCTTTTAATTTTGAATGACACAATATTATTGACTTTTCTTGTTTAGTTTTTTTGTGCTGTGCATGTCATAACAGAACGACACGTTGGCAGCACACCTTGAACCCAGTCAGGAGGAGGACTCGCACTAACTAATTAAACAATGTGGACAGCAGGGCTCGGGAGAAAGAAAGGGACTAGATCGACTGACTGAAATGTTCACTATAACATGACGTTTTATTCACTAAAACTACATTAAGGGCGGTTTCACAAGCCAACATGTTGTCCATTTTAATCCGACTCGACGCAGTTCAGTCCCTGATGTGGTTGGTTTTGGGCAGTTGTGAGCGCATTAATCGCGGACCAAAGCAATCGGTCCAGACTAAGTCCTGGAGTAGAGTCGAAGTGCTCAGATCATAGATGGGACCGACACGAGAAAGCCACGTTTTTTCACGCTGTAGTTTTGTGTATGTCGACAAAGAGAGGCCAATAAAATGACCACCGACTGGAGAAAACTAATGCGGGGAACAAGTTTTGTTCAGCAAGGTAATGCACACAATTGTTTTTAGGATTTTTGAAATATAAATATAATCGGCAGAAGTAAAACATTTATTGTAAGGCTATAAACTAATTACACCACAGTCACATGACTTCATGTCACAACCACTAGGCTTACGGTGGTCTATTGTGTCATTTAGCCACTTAGCCAACTGACTTTTTAAAGGCATTCAAAATCTTAAAAATTCCAGAGAGGGGTATTTACTGACACATTTTATGTTACATAACAAAACATTAAAATCTCCAAAGCTTGTGTTAACCACTGACCTTATTTCAGGCATCTAACCAAAAACCCATTCACAAATGGTTCCCATCGAACATCGAGACGAGGGAACCAGAAGTGCGAAAATGCGAAACTCATTCCTGCAGTTTTAGTCCAGAGCAGCAGAAAAACTTAATAAAACTTATATTTCTTCTATTATCAATTACAATTTTAGAAAATAAATGTCTGTTTCTCTCCCTCTCTGCAGTCCACCAGAGTTGGGATGTCGGTGAACGCGGTGAGGAAACACAGTTCAGATGAAGAAGTTTAGACTTTGGCCAAAGTTCTCATCAAGTCCTGATGAAATAAAGTTTGCTTAATATAAAAGGAGAAGAGCGATGCATCAAGCGTGTGGGCTCCGACAGTGAGATGTTTTGACAGGCATCAGAATGTGTAATGCAGGTGTGTCCTCAAAGCTTCTTCTCGCCGGTTTGTTTTGTGGCTCGTCCTGCAGACGGTGTAGAGGGGAAGTCGGATGAAAAGGAGAAGAAGAAAGAAGGCTCCTCCGTGAGGTCATCGTCCACCTCCAAGGACTCCGGCAACAGCGAGAAAAGGTCGGTCGCACAGTGACGCTGTCATGTTTGGTTACACCTGCTGTTGGATGAGGATGAGGTCACTGTTAAACACAGAAGTGACAGTACATTTGTCACATTCTGTCTTTAATGACAGAAGAGGATTTAAAGTGGAATGTTCCTTTAACCAGTCATGTCCTGTTTCTCTCAATCCAAACCCTACTACAATTTTTCTTTATAATTTCTCCTCCTGTTAATCAGCAGTAAGAAGTCAGGGGAGTCCCCCACCACACCCTCCATGCCCACAACACCCACCTCACCCTCCATGCCAACTACACCCACCTCCCCCACTACCCCAACCCTACCCTCTCAGGTCGCCTAAACAAAATTAATACATATTTAATCAAATATATGAAAAAAAACTGCATGCAAATAAATGTTCAATGGTGTGAATAATTAGTCAAAATGAATCAAAAGAAGTGCATTTCCAAGATCAAGCCAACTTTAGAATGACAGTACACCTGTTAGAGTGATCATATTAGTAGAATGGTATGATCTGGCCTGGGCCTGGCCTCCTTCCCAATGGCCCTGCCTCCTTCTTTGCCTGACTTCATTGGTCCGGTCTCTTTCGCCTTGCCTCATTCCTGGTCGGCCTCCTTTCTCCGTGGCCCTGCTGATGTCCCCCCCCGCCCCCACCCCCCCCCCCCTCTTCCTCCTTCTGTTTCATGGATTGTGGAAATCTGGATCGTACATTTCTGTCATATTCATTGATTGTGTTCTAACTCTGTAATGCTGTTCATTCATTACACATGACATCTATTGCTTCTGCCCATCCAGGGAGAGGGATCCTCCTCTGTTGCTCTCCCTTTTTTTTCCCCGTGAAAGTTTTTGTTTTTTTCCTCTGAGGCAAATTTGTAATTTTGGGCTATACAAAATGAACTGAATTGAATCATATGCATTAATAAAGCGTTAAATCAAACTTTCATTTTCGAGAGTCTGAAAGTATTGAGATAGTTCGTATACTGCGGCATTGCATACAAATATTAGGATATTATATGAGCCATGTGGACCAGATCTAAATGTTTTCTTATACCTGGTCCAGGAAAAAACAGCATATGGTATTTTTTTTCAACGTGTGACACAACACTTTTAAACTAATAACTTTTTTTCGAGGAAGCTGCCTATCAATTTCACAGGAAATTATGATGAAATCACAGATGCAAAGAAAGCTTTACTTATTTATGAAATACATGTGATTTGCGTTTTCTCTTGTAGACCTTAGATCACTTACATTGATTTGATCTGGTATTAAAAAAAAACAACACTTTGATCTGATTTTGCTTTTTTGTATAAGTTGCTTACTTGTGTGAACCGCTTGTTAAACTTGGGATTGAAAAGTGCTCAATAAATGAAGTGTTAATATTTTACAGTTTTACAGTAAAGGAAAGCCAACCAAATCAAATAGAGGAAAAACATCCCTGCACTGTACACAGAGGTCCAAGTCAAGCCTTCAGTCATTAGACGTAGGATCCCATGATGACTTATTTATTACATATTTGGGGTACTTGTCGTACTCCAAAACTCACCAAATGTTGGACAGGCTTGGTGAACATAGCCATCTGATATATGTGTTATATGTGTCAATGTTTCCATAGAAACAGTTATTTGAGTCTTTGATTACTTGATCAGTTGATTCTGCGAAAAAGAAAAAAAAGTTATATGTAGCTCCTCCCCCACACCTCACAGATGACGTCACAGTTCCCATAGTACCAATTATTTGAGTCTTTGATTTCTTGATCAGTTCATTCTGCGACAAAAAAAGAATATTAGCTCCTCCCCCACACGGCAGAACAGATGACGTCACAGTTACCGTAGTAGCAGTTACCGTAGTAGCAGTTACCGTAGTAGCAGTTATTAGAGCTTTTGATCTCTCTCAGTGACATCACGGAGCACAGAGCCAGAGCTATAAATAGAAGTGAGTTCCACTAGGCTCGTTGGAGAGGGACCAGTCTCTGCTCCCTACAACCTCTCTGCTGCAGAGGGCCCGCGGGAGTTCGCTCCGCTGGGCCCAGTAGAGAGGGTCTGGGTGGGCGGAGGTGCACGTGCCTCTCCCCCAGAGCCCACGGGAGTCTGGTAAACAAACCAAAAACTGTCTGGTAAACAAACCAAAACTGCCAGAGCCCCCCAGAGCTATATATATATATATATATATATATATAGCTCTGGGGGGCTCTGTATGTATGTATGTATATACATATGTATATGATGTGTATATATGTATTAGGGCTAGGCACGTTGAGGAGCTATTAATGCGTTAACGCAGCAATCCATTAACGCAGACAATAATTCTTTTAAATTGACATTTTAATTTTAAATCTCTACCAGATGGCGTAGTTGATAAAAGCAAAACTATTTGTAACCACTGCAAACTGGAGTTTGCTGGACTACAAGCATGATGCGATTAATTGCTGTTAATCATAGAAAAATCATGCGATTAATCGATTAATTTTGTTCCTCTTTTCCCAGCACTAATAACTATATATAGTTACATCTATATATATATATATATATATATATATATATATATATATATATATATATATATATATAGTTATAACTAAACCATTTATGTATTGCAATTCCAATTGTTTTTTGTTGGTTTGGTTTGTCTTATTTTGGTTGCTAAGTTTTGTATTACACAATGATGTTCTTATCTATGTTTTCCTGGCTATTCTTCACTGAATGAAAAATTTGGAAAAGAAATTCTCCAATCTGCCCAACTCCCTTCAAAAAAGTCAGGGAGCGCATCCTCTCTGACAGTTTCTCAGAAGAGGATGGTGATGACGACGATGATGGTGGGGTTGTTCCAGAGAAACTTTTGAAGGAGGCAAAAGAAAAACAACATCTCTACAAAAAGAAATCAAAGGAAACGTCCCTGCAGGAAACAAGAACACAGTGAGAGTTTATTTTTTTCCATTTTTTATTTAACTTAAATTTGATTTAAAACAGACTCATTGACATATGCATCCACTTATCTATGAGTGCTCATTACTTAATTTGCTATATTCTAGATGGCATAAGTACCACGTACAACCCAGATTTGGTCTTTAATGATTTACAAATATTGATGAACTCTGTGCAGGTGCACTGCTAGCTGTGGTGTCTATAAATAGCCAGATAGCTTCACTTAATATATTTGATTCAATATTTCTAATATTTCTAATAATGTAGTTAGTCATTACATATTTCCTTCTGTTAAGAGGATCAGAAGAACAGAAGAGCAGCAGTTGAGGCTGAAAACAAAACACTCCGTGCTCTCAATATTGAGTTTACAGCAACAGCTGCTGAAGAAGTTGAGCAGCACATCAAGCCCACACTTGATAATTAGGTTCAGTCATAAAAAATAACTAAGTATGCCCATATTTACTAAACTGGTTTTAGTGAAATTGTAGAAGTATAGTTCCTAATGAAAGTGGGTAAAAGTAGGCAAGGAACTGCAACTGTGTTTACCTTATGCTCTATGTAGTTTCAGAAACTGGATGTGAGACTGGAGAGGAGCGATCTGTACCCAAGGAAACATATAGTATATAGAAGTAAACAAGACCTCTGTATTCCGTGGTTAATATAATAACTATCTTTCAAGGATTTCTTACAATCTAATGTTTTGATTGTTTATGTTTTGGATTTTTTTCAGATTACCTGGAAGGAGACATTAGCATCAGGAAAGAGGCCTTGGTCCGAATTATCAGGAACAACCACGACTCCTTATTTGTCAAGGAATTGGCAGTGGCAATCTGGAGCACTAAAGCGCTGGGGGGGGAAAGCCTTACAGGGAAGGAGTGCCCCACCACCAAATCCACCCGCCAGCCTTTAACCCCAAAGAAGCTGCAAACACTGAAAGGTAAGGCATTCTTGATGTATCAGTAGCTATATAGTCTTTCTCGCATACCACGGACCGCCTTATTTTATATCAAGTGTTTCTTTGTTCTGACGTGACAGACACATTAATGTTCATTTTTACATTTCTTTTCAGTCTGCTTCAAGGAGTGGCTCCAGGAAAAAAAAACTGGAGGATACGGAGTTGCAGGCCAGATGGGCAAATGCTGGACGTTATATAACTGAAGAAATCATGGTCATAAACTAACAAAAACAAAAAATCAGTTAATTAATGAGTGATTGAAATGTTTAATGTTTTGATGTTGATGTTTTAATAGTTAATTCTAAATAGTTATGTAAATAGTTAATTTGGTTGTTTCTCTTTTGTAAAGTGTTCCATGTTCTTTATTATGTGTCTGTCATATTTAATAAATGGAAATACTGTTTTGAAAACCTGACCAATCAACCTGACATTGTCAAATATACCAGCAAACCAGCATAAACCAGCATACAAGCAGCAAAACACAACATATGCTGGTGTTGCTGGTCACCAGTATTGCTGGTCTATGCTGGTTTTTCTAGCAGGGCTCTGCAGTATGACTACTCCTCTGCTAATGCAACTTGAAATAACGTTTACTCTGAAAGGTCAGTTTATAAAATTCAGGGAGGGTTGAGCCCAGGGTTTGATTTTGCACATTTCAGAGCCTGGCTAAGTGCTGATGCTCTCATGCTTTCTTTTGTGATTCACTCTTAATAATAAAAAATCATATTTGCACCCAAAACAACTTACCACAAGGCGCATCTTTTGCAGATGGGAAACAAACACTGAAAAGTGTAATTTGTATTTAAAAAAAGACTTTATTTAAAAATACATTTACAAACATGGGGGCTGGGAGTGATGGGGAGGGACAGCTTATTCTTTCTGTGAGAAATTCTTTAAAAAGTGGTTATATTACATAGAAGTTTTACACACACTCATGTTTGGTACATGTTTACATTTGTGAAGGAATAGCGATGGGAAATGTTGCCTGAACCTGGACACAAGCTGACAGATGGGATGGTTATGTTAGTTCTCTTCATATAGCAATCAATCCCACTTGTATGCCCTGTGAGGCTTTCAAATACTGTGACAATATAGCACTATATTTATTTAATTTAGGTTTTATTACCTTGGACAACAAAAAATGGACAAAGTCAGATACATTAGAGCATTCAGAAATAATTTGTTATAATTTGGATGTTGACATGAACACCATTCACAAGTCGGAAATGTGACTTGAATACAGCATTATCAACAAGGTTGATAGAACGAAAAAATAAATTGTGTGAGGAGGAGAAGGAAGTGAACTTCTACTTCTAGTTTTTGCTTTGCACCCTTACTGTAGAAGAGAAAAGAACGTTAAGTCCCTTAAATACAAGCAACAACAGCCAATGACTGATCTCCCTCTCTAATCTCTAATCTCTCTTTTGTGTGTAAATACCAGTGGTGGAAATATTCAGATCCTTTAGTGAAGTAGAAGTACTAATACCACAGTGAAAATGTTCCATTGCAAGTCAAAGTAATGTATATATATATATATATATATATATATATATATATATATATATATATATTATATTACTGCTTTAGATATTTAAACTCTTATATACTGTTTTTGTAGCAATGCCTATTCTATAAGGTCATATTTGTAGAGTTCACGCTGTCTTGTGAGAACCACATATCTCTAAAAAGTCTACTTTTCATGAGCGAACTCAGAAAAAAGCCCTGTTAACTTCACTGTGATGCATTTTCTAGCCAATTCAAGAGCTTTTAAAAATATTTAAATAGTAAGATTATTTTCTCAACATATAAAGGAACACTTCGTCCTTCAGCTTACAAAAAACATTCCAAATCAATACATCTGGAGATTCTTGGTTTTCACTGGACAAGAATGGGACAAAAACACCTGTAACTAATCCTGTCTGACAAATGCAGTGGAGGTAAAAACTACAATATTTGTTTGTGTGTGTGTGGGGGGGGGGGGGGGGGGGGGGGGGAGAGACAGTAAAATTCCCATTAACTACTGTATGTTTGAACTATCTGTAAATCACATTTAGGCTATGTGATCATCCTTTGATAACTGATGTATTAACTAGGCATGGTAAATGTACCTTCAAAATCATGTAACAATCATGTAGACCAGCTTAAAGATCTATATTCAAACCTCTCGTTTAACATCAGTTTAGTTTTTAATCTAAACCTTGATAATATTCAATTCCGTTGCACCAAAACCTTTGAGAGGGATTGAGCAAAAATAATCAAGTTCCTCGAAGAAAGTTAAGAGACAGATTTTATAATGCTGCTGCTGATTTTCTTTCAAGATATTATTGGTTCATCAAGGAAACTGTTGTGGAGCTGAACAGGAATATTGGGCCAACAGGCAGTCTAAGTTTTTCTCGGAGGAGAAATTAGACCTCTGCAGAGCCATCATGAGTAATGTAATGTATGTATTTCCTAATATCTAGTTTGGTTAAACTCTGATTAATACTAATTGTAGATTCATTAATCCTTGTTGGTGCAACGCAACCCTAATGTTATATTATTTTTAACCTTTTTGGTGTCATATGGTAAATGTATTCATCTTTGCATCACTGAGAGTCTGATATTCCCAAATGTCCAGTCCCAGGTGACATTGCCCATCTGCACTGCTTGAGGACGTTGCTCATACATCAGTTTTCACAGTGTACCGACTCAGTAGGTATTCTTAACATTCTCTGCTAGAGATACACGATACACAACTGTATACATCATTTACTTTAATATATAATGCAGATCCAGAAAATGTGTTTGGACGATTGACATTTACTTTTCACCATTTGCTTTCAAAAGCAAGAAAATTCAAGCAGTGTTGCCTTCATTGACAATAAACTTCACATTTCAGAATTATCTTTAGATTTTAGAGTTGATATTTGATATCTTGTAGCAGTCACTTGTATCAGTGCATCTATATGGAGTTGTTATAGCACCCTGTAGTACAATAACAAACCAGTAATATTGCAACAACAAACTGTAAAATATAAAATATATTTTTTTCTGAAAATAGAAAATAAATATTAATATATATTTTAAATTAGCTACAGTAACATGACACCCATCACCAGTAATTTGCAGTTGGGGAATGTGAAGATAAGACTGTATTGGGTTTACATGTGTGGGCAGCCCTGCGTCCCCACGGCTCCATACACAGCGAGGGGTTTGGACAGCATGGCAGGTCTGCGGTTGATCGTCGCTTGGCGGATGCAGCCGTGGAAGTCTGGCAGGCCTGCAGGCAGACCATGAACTGTGACGCCATCTAGTGGACAGAGGGGCAAACAACATGAATCTCGAGTTACCGCCTCACGGTTGTATTCCTCCACCAGCCAATCATGTTGCTGTTTACATCCACGTCTGTCCAAAATGTCATCACTTCATAATTTTAACCTATTACACATTACACACAAGTGACAGAATTACCATATGAATTCTGGAGATAGGAGTTACCGTTAAACCCAAATTTGAAGGAATTTGCTCAAGACGTTTATGAGATATTTAAATGATTTATTAAGCAAAAAATGTAAACTATTTTCTGTTTCCAGATGGCCAGATGTGTACATTTCAAACTATATCATTGTTAATTAAACATTTTGGGGTTTTAAACCGGGAGTTTAAAGCTATTTTAGAACAATGCCTTGAGCTCTGGAAAACAAAATGTATAGATAATGTAATTTATCAAGAATATATTCTTGCAGCCTATTAACAGTTATCTAACTGAAATATATCAAAGAATCGCGTATATTTGACGTTTCAGTTATTAGTGTATACCTGTTGAGTTAGTTTAAAGTGACTAACAAAAGAAAACAAAAGAAAACCACCATAGAGAGAAAGGAAGTAATATCACAAGAATGTATGCTGTTACTATTGTAACATTATATGTATTGTTTTCTTAGATGTGTAGTGCTGTGGAGATAATTCCCCTTGGGTATAAAAAAGTCTATAACAAGAAAGAATTACAATGTTATGGAAAAATGCAATATTTGGAAAAAACAAATTAATATATTGAGAAAATATTTTAAGGAAAATGTTGGGATTACGGGTATATGAGTTAACTGATAACATCAGAACCTCATTAGGACATTGAGTTGGATCCAAATGAATAAACCTTCTCAGATGGTGGTGCTTTGTGGAAAACTACTTTTATTTTCACCATAAGACATAATGAAACAGGATCAGGCTGAATTCCATGATTTTGGCATTGTGCAAAAAAGAAGAAAAAAGGTTGAAACAGGGGGACTGTGTACTCACCAGGTACCCCTCCAAGGTAAACGGTCTCTTTGGACCCTGCAGAGCGGCTCTGTTTGGGGCCGACGCTGTGCTCACTGGCTGCATCAACATGCAGCTGCAGGACATTGTTCTTCTTCACCACTGGAGATGCAGAGACGACGCATCATCATTATCTCAGCGTTACAGCAGGGCAACGACACAGAGACAAATAACTTGTTGGTGTAAACTCACTTGTGATTGTGTGCCAGCGTCCATTACATAGAGGTTCCTCAGGAGTAAAGGAGGTAGAGAATTCACCTTTGCCGCTGTTTAATGAAACAGTCACCTACACGCACACACACACACACACACACACACACACAGTTCAGTTCACAATGCAGTTGAATTATTATTATTACCTTCTTTTGTTTTCTTGCCTTTCTTTTACAATTCAACACAAATAGACTCCAGCTATTGTTAAAACCCTCCCTGGTGACATCTCACCTGTCCCTGTCTGAGAACCAAACTCAGGCGTTGGTCAGGTGACGTCCCAGCATGCAACAGCAGCCCAGAGTCCAAGACGAGCCGAAACTCCAACTGGATTTCCAGATCCCGACCTAGAACCAAGGACTCATCTGCGGGGAGAAAGCGCCTTAAATCAGGACACATCATGACCCAAACAAGAAGCTGCATCATGACTGGAATTTTAAAAAACACAGAAGAAGAGTGACGATAAGTACCTATTGCCATGTGTCCTCCCTGGCCAGAGAAATACGCTCCGGGCTGGAGAGGACTCTGGAAGCAGGGCACCGTCCCCTGACTATGAGCGGGACTTTTTGCAAGGGCTTCGTTTAGCGTCAGGTCCCTGACACAACCGACGAAGCCACCAGAGCCTGGAGCCTGAAGTTGAGAAGAAAACAAGTCATGATGTGTGACGAAAGAGCTTTTCTGTCTTGGAGTTGGTGTGTGAGATATCACTATCTCACATTCAGATATTACTCATCACCACTGTCACCTTTGGCTTGAAATTTCAACTTTAAATGTTCTTCTATTCTATTTTAGTTATATTTACCTACCCATGAAAACTGGTGCAGTCTAAATATTAATGACAGCTAATTTATTAAATATTCATTACATATTTAAGCTGGTGAGTAAGAATTACAGTTGGTTTAAAGTAGAAAAAAGCACTAATACATCACATCCAGTAATTGTGGCCGACTCTTTTTTACCGCCAGTGAGGCCGGAACTCCTCCAACATATAAAGGCCCAGCAAGACGAGTCCGGTCTCCTCCAGGGATTCTCTTAGACTGAGCACTGATACCGTCCACTATAAGGCTGATCTTCTCGCCTTCGCGTTTTATAAACACCTGAGGTGACAAAGACAGAGCAGGTGTGATATTCAGGTGAATCAGATAGTCGGGGTGATATGATGCAACTCAGACAGACAGAGGAAATACATTTTATTCTATGATTATGGAATATAAAAGACAAATTACGAGATCAAAATATTGTCAAATAGATTTAATCAATTTCACTTCCTGGGTAGAACCAGTCACATGACCCTGCCTGTAACCTCACCGTGTGCCACTGGTTGTCGTTGTACTTCTTGCAGCTCCGCATGCTGACCTTCCTCTTTCCGCCATCCAACAAAAGCAACAGGTGGCCGTCTGACACGCTGAGTGACATCACAGCCACACTGCGCTGCCCACCAGCTGCGTACAGCACCAAACCATCAGAGGAGTTGATCCTCAACGCCATGGAGATCTGAGGCCTGCAGAGAGAGAGAGAGAGAGAGAGAGGATTAAATATTAACATTGTTGTAAGTGTTGTATTTAGTGTCCAGCCCTGTATTTACTTGATGAATGCATGTCCAATAGTTACTCTTTTTAGCTCTGGTTTGGGCTCCACCATATTCAGAGAAAAATATGTGGTTCTTTATCTGCAAAATGTCCCACTATATTCACCAGCTAGTTGCTAATTTTTTCTTTTGTTTGGCAGTTCAGGTGGTTTATCAGAGCTTAAAAAAACAGCCTGATGCTGGAAATGATGCTGATATTGAACCAGACAGTGGAAGCTAAAACAAAGTGTTAAAAGAGACTATAAGACCCTCTAGATGTGATCATTCTCTGTACTTGCTGTACGAAAAGTAAGAGGATCACCAACGTGATTACAACTCGCCTTGAGGCAGACAGGAATCTGTGTCTGCCTCAAGGCGTGCCAATAACATGACATCCGGCGTGACTAACGTTTCCTGGCTAACCGCTACTTTTGTTAGCCTGCTCAAAACTCCTGAAACTTTTGGACTATACCACAGCACTACTACGGTCAAATATCAAGTTTAAAGTTTGATACTATAAGAAATATGTGTGTGTTAGTCTATAACCTAACGTTTCAATCAATTTCAGTTTTCCTCGGTGGAAACTGAGTAACGTTAAAGTCAAAAGTCCTGCATTCAGAATTTCTTTAGTTTAGCTAACGTAGCTAGCTAGGGTTGTAGTAAAAGTATTTGAACTACAAGTATGTTCCTGAGAGTTATTCTTTGGCCAACTTGCACTGTTAGGTTTTTCTAGGACTTGCAGGTAAAAAAAGTCATTTATCCGTGTTCACAAATTCAAGAAATTATTGTATTATGTAGAATACATATGGTTACACATAGACACAAAATAATTGATGTCGCCACCTCTTTGTAGATGTGTTGCTCATACCAGTAATAATCATGCCACAGTATGTGAACGATGGTCTTGCAAACCTGAGCCTTTTTTCTTCTCCTGTATTCAGGCTTGTTTACAAAGAGATCTAAAGATGTCGTCAGGTGCTCTCTTTCCAAGCTTGGTGAGCGGCTCTAGGGGAACCTCCAGCAAGTACTTGGTGGAGTTTCGTGCTGGGAAAATGACCCTGAAAGGGAACGTAGTGACACCGGACAAACGCAAGGGCACTGTATACATCCAGCAGTCTGACGACTCCCTAATTCACTTCTGCTGGAAGGATAGGACGACTGGAAATGTTGATGATGTGAGTAACTTTAAAATTCTTACTGTTACTCTGATGTAATATTTCCTAGTTGTCAACAAAACTAGTCATATTTGAGGCCAATGTATCCTTCTAGCACTAGTCAGCAGTAATGATTTGCAATTTGTTAAATTCTTTTATTCAAGATCCAACTGCAAATACTTTAAATAATCAGTAATTCTAGTGAGAGAGACATTTCTAAATCTAACCATGCTTGTACTTTGTTGTTTATATATTGCTGTTTAGGTCTGTGATTTAGTTGACACATCAACTTCTTTTAACCAATAAAATCCCTAACTAAGCCCGCAGATCGGTCAACCGGAACTTGACTAGGACTTATTGGTGCAGTAAACTGCCGCCTTTCCCGAGGGTTCACATGGAAATCATCAGCAAAGACTATGACAACTTGTGTGATCAGACGTTATTAAAAAAAACATGGCGTGATAGAGGTTGTTACTATGATCAGAGATTTTGTACGTTCCGCAAATGAAATGAGGGCTGTGGTAGAATTCCTGAAATAAAATTAAAAAAGAACACGTCTTACTTTGTAAATTTGCCCATTTCTGTATTTTTACAAACAAGCATTTTTCATACACCTAATGCTTACACCTTGAATCCTTATTTAGATGGGCTTCCACAGAGCAAGCAAGGTCACTGTGTCTTTATTTCAGAGCTGCAGTGATGATGCTATTAATAGCCTTTGTTTTCCATTTCAGTAATCGATTGATGATGATTTGTTGTGGCAGAGCAACCTCAGTGTTTTTTTCCACCTTTCTCTTGAATGTGTTATGTTTTGGCTTTTCTGTTCCAGGACCTGATCATCTTCCCAGATGACTGTGAATTCAAGAAGGTGAGCCAGTGCACCACTGGACGTGTCTTCGTGTTGAAGTTCAAGGCCGGATCCAAAAGACTGTTTTTCTGGATGCAGGTGAGAAGAAGATGCCCCTCATCTTCTTTCTAAAAGGAGGAAACGTTGTCTTTTGTGAATGTATGATGTCTGTGTCCATTCATGTGCAGACAGATGGATGTGCAAATAGAGGGAAACTGAGTGGAAAACTGAAGTAGGTGACAATAAGAGTAATGATTAGAGGAGAGAGATTATTACACTCATGATGACAGGGTATGCATGGCTGTAATCAGTATATTTGTCAGGCACCCACATGTTTTGGACTTGTTTGTGTCCCTTTTATATTCTTTTGTTTAAACAGAAGTTCTGATTTATTGAGACAGATTTTGTCCATTAGTTTTCAGCAATGTGTTTGTAAAATTACGTCCCATATGAAACGGATCGACTAAAACACACTTAGTATAAATTCAGTGTTTTTTCAAATCTTTTTGGTGTTGTTAATCCTGCCTTGTGTCATCACAGGAATGACTCGGAAAGAACGGAGCCTGTTAATTTGGTCTGTGGGGAATTCAGATTTTTATTTTAAAGAATTCCGGCAAGTCTCATTTCCATCAGGAACCAAAGATTGACAAGGATGATGAGTACTGTCGTAAAGTGAATGAGTACCTGAACAACCCTCCCATTCCCGGAGCGGCAGGAAGCGGAGGCGGCAGCGGTCACGAACTCTCTGCACTCGGAGGAGAGGGAGGTCTGCAAAACCTGCTGAGAAATATGAGCCACAACCAGCTGATGCAGCTGATCGGACCAACTGGATTGGGAGGACTCGGTGAGTAGCACTGGATATTTCTTAGATATTTATATATCTTGACACTCACCACAGCAGACTCATGAATTTGTTGAGCGAGGGACATCTTCTTCAGGAAACAACCATAAACATGGTGCCATAAGAATTTGGTCATATACAGGCTGCTGTATAAAAAGACGAGATAATGTAAAGACTCGCAAGTACAGTAAACCTCCTTTGTAACTCTTAAAGACAAATTAAAATATTTAATTAAAACATGATTATAAGCCAAAATATCCTTTTAGTAATTGAACAATTACAAAATGTTGTTTTGAAAAAGAATATAACTTGTAGTATTGAAAGCTAACTTTAACATTTGTCTTTCCTTGTACTTGTACTACATCCTTGTACTTTTTTTACATCCTTTAAATCAACACAAAGTTATGTGAAGCTTATAACTGCTGTATTTGTTTTAAATAAAAAGTTTGGACCTAAATTTGGACCCTTTTTGATTTGTTAATGTTTGTCTAAGGAGGTTTGGGAGCTCTAGCAGGACCAGGACTTGCCAACTTGCTGGGCAGTGGAGGACCTGCCACAAGCATCTCCTCATCCAGGTAAGGCAGAACACAGATGTAGAACACAATACATGTAAAGAATAAGATAAATTACTTCTCAATATTTGTATTATAAATTATTCCTTCTTAGCTCTCGTAGCCAGTCAGCAGCTGCCACTCCATCATCAGGCGCAGCCCCCAGACAGAGTTCCTCTCAGGCCCCCACCACCCCTGTGACTCCTGCTGCAACCGCTGTCTCCCCTACAAGTGTTGCTCCTTCCACTCCAGGTACATGAAGTGCAGTGCTGTCATTATGTTTCAGTTTCACTGCCAATTAAGAATTACGCTTTTTATTAAGAGGAAAAAACAATTATCTTTTGTTACATTTTAATATATTGTTCAGTGTTTCCCCTCCCATTATAGTCATTTAAGGTTCCCTTTCCTATAGAACAGGTCAACACCTTGTTCTTTTATTAAACAAACTAAATGGCCGTATGTTATTTAGCTAATTTCTGTCTCTACATGGTCTCACGTTTACAATTCTCCTGTGCTCTCTGTATCGCGCACGTCGAAGGTCCGCCCCGATGCGCACACAGACAGGTGAGCCCCTTCCACTAGTGGACAGAGAGCGTCGGAAAATATGTCATGTGAAAAGCAGTTTAAAAAAAAAAAAATGCTCCCAGGGTAGTGAAGATGGCAACACTTGCTCTACAGCTCTCCTGCTCTGGGTTAGTACAGAAGTACAGAAACAAGCCAAACAAGTGCTTACACCCTTTAAGCCCCCCTAAAATGTTCTTCAGCCCCCCCACTCTGCCAAGTAATGTCTCTCGTCAACTGACAGCCAGGATTATAGGCAAGGAGTTTAGCTCAAAGTAAATGATGTACGGAGTGAAATTGTAAGTACAGGTAGTTACAGAATGTGGCTATTTGTAGTAGCTTAAGTTTAGGTTTACTTTAGGCAAATTAAAGGGAATATTGTAGTGGGTCATTGGGTGCCTTCCATTTCAACCCATCATACAATATTTATCATTCAATAATTAAGATGTACTTGAAATGTATTTTTCATAGTTTTTTCTCCATTGAATGGTATATTTGACACAGAACTAGTTCATCTTTATCTCAGTGATAGTGTTCAAATGAACATAATATATCAGTGGTATATAAAAACTACACGGACAACAAAATACATGTAAATGTTGATCAAAATTAGTAAACAGTAAACAACTAAAAAGTTGACCCTGTCGGATCCATTGTCCATCCATTGTGTGCGGTCCCTTTTTAAGAATTAGGATTTGGGAGTTTATTTGTCTTTCCTTTTACAAGCAAGAAAATCTTATTTGAGAAAAGTTCATATTTGTGTTGTCAAATTTCACTATGAGCCTGAAATTCTGTCTTGTGTTATCATATACTGAACGCTAGTAAAACTAAAGAGCAAAATCACACTCTTTCTGATTGAACCAATCTATGAACTGTCTGAAACGATGGATATCCGCGGCCCCAAATGGGTTCCCAAAATAATTGTTGCGAAGGAGACCATCTTGCAGCCTGCCTCCGGATCTCGACAAATGGTCCAGACGTTTCTCAGTTTGCATATCGAGAGGCTCCCCGAAAAATACACTGCAGTGACAAAATCTGCACACTTTAAGTGTCGCTGTTTCCACACCATGATGGTACAGATCATGGATTAAGGATCAACTACAGTCTGTTAAACCACTATGAGCAACTTATGATTAAATGTCAGTCTGAATAACCGCATCAGCTAAGTGAAGGAGACGGAGAAAAGAAGCCAACAACAGAGAATAAAATGAATGAATGAATGACTGACAGAGGTCCTCTCCTGTTCTCTAGTGGATTTAGCAAGCGTTTGCACTCCGGAGATGATGGCTCCCATCCTGACCAACGCTGAGGTCCAGCAGAGGCTTCTTCCCTTCCTCCCTAGTGGAGAAAGTTTACTGCAGAGCGCTGATGAGATCCAGAACACAATTAACTCACCTCAGTTCCAACAGGTAAGTAACTCCAAATAAACATAACAATTCTGGTTTAAACATTTATGTTGGGGTTAGCTAGGGGAATAAAACAATTCCAACATATTGATCCTCTTAGGGGAATACAAAAATTCCAACATATTGATCCTCTGTGGAAACGAGAACAATATGAACAGATTTATGCAAATGTAATCTTTTTTTTAATTGAGAATCAGACAATAATGATATCAAAGATGTGAGATAGAGGTGGTTTTTTTGGATGCACTATTGAAGATCTCTCACCCACATGTGATTTGTAAAATGGTGTCTTTAGAAGTACCAGATTTTTAGCTAATTGGGTACTATGGGTAGAGTGCTTTAGGTATGTGTACACAGTATTTAATCAACCCCAGTGACTGTTGCCTCCTTCCTCCAGTCCATGAGTATGTTCAGCAGTGCCCTGGCCTCCGGGCAGCTCGGCCCTCTCATGAGTCAGTTTGGACTGCCGACAGAAGCTGTGGACGCCGCCAACATAGGAGGTGAGACTCATGACGTGGAACATATGTTTTTACATTTTATTTTATTTATTTTTCTCAACTTATACACATATTTCTTATTTATTCATATGTATGTTGTCTTCCTGTCAGATGTGGAGGCGTTTGCCAAAGCCATGCAAGACAGTAAAGGAGACGCCAAGAAGAAGAAAGAGGACGACGAGGACATGAGTCTGGATTAAACCTCACTCTGCCGCAGTAGAATCTGTGATTTAATTTACCGTGACAACCTTTTCTTAACCTATCTCCCATTTCATGTTGTCTTCCACCTTACTATACCAAAGACAACACTCTGCTCCTCACTCAGTGGGAACGGCAACATTTAGCAGAGCTGTTTGACACTGCTACCTTTCTTTATCAACAGCTCCGTTTTGTTCTATTGACAATTACTTTTACTCTGAAAGGTCAGTTTATAAAATTCAGGGAGGGTTGAGCCCAGGGTTTGATTTTGTTTTCCTTCTTTGCACATTTCAAAGCCTGGCTAAGTGCTGATGCTCTCAGGCTTTCTTTTGTGATTCACTCTTAATAATAAAAAATCATATTTGCACCCAAAACAACTTACCTCAAGGCGCATCTTTTGCAGATGGGAAACAAACACTGAAAAGTGTAATTTGTATTTTAAAAAAGACTTTATTTAAAAATAAATTTACAAACATGGGGGCTGGGAGTGATGGGGAGGGACAGCTTATTCTTTCTGTGAGAAATTCTTTAAAAAGTGGTTATATTACATAGAAGTTTTACACACACTCATGTTTGGTACATGTTTACATTTGTGAAGGAATAGCGATGGGAAATGTTGCCTGAACCTGGACACAAGCTGACAGATGGGATGGTTATGTTAGTTCTCTTCATATAGCAATCAATCCCACTTGTATGCCCTGTGAGGCTTTCAAATACTGTGACAATATAGCACTATATTTATTTAATTTCGGTTTTATTACCTTAGACAACAAAACATTGACAGTCAGATACATTAGAGCATTCAGAAATAATTTGGAAGTTGACATGAACACCATTCACAAGTCGGAAACTGGTTATTACAGTAACTCCAACGTGACTTGAATGCAGCATTATCAACAAGGTTGATATAACGAGAAAAGAGATTGTGTGAGGAGGAGAAGGAAGTGAACTTCTACTTCTAGTTTTTGCTTTGCACCCTTACTGTAGAAGAGAAAAGAACGTTAAGTCCCTTAAACACAAGCAACAACAGCCAATGACTGATCTGCTCTAATCTCCCTTTTCTATGTAAATACCAGTGGTGGAAGTATTCAGATTTGATTGGCCACACACAAAATCACACTTCTTCCAGCCACAGCTGCCACAGTAGTGCTGTTTAGTTGTTTTATCTACAGAAAAAATGGGCCATCAGATTATTTGGTCATTGTGTTATTTTTTTTGAATGTCACAGAGAAGAGAAATGAGATGCAGTACCGTTTTCAGCCACAACAAAGGGGCTGGTGGCGCTGTTTCAAAATGGAATTTCGGATGCAGCCTAAACTCAAAGCCCAATCCATTTGTTTCAACTGAAGTAGAAAAATGCCCACACTGTAGAGGGATCTCTTCTGCCTCAATTTCATCGGCGATCAAGAATGCAAACGCTATTTCTTCAGCCATAGTTATCACAATTAGGTCTGTAAACTAGTACTAAACTAGTTCCAACTGTTTTTGTGACTTCCTGAACACTAACTTCCTGTGTGTTCTTTGAAGGCAGCTGAAAAGTGTCTGACTTGATCGCAGTTTTGTGGCAGCGGCCGCCTGCTCTCGTCTGGTTTCCAGGCGAGGCGCAGATCTAACGAACGAGCCTAATGTGTGGGTCTCTAGTTCCCAAAAGAAACCTTGTGATTGAATAACGCAATATATGACACTTTTGTTTTGTGCTACTGCCTGCTCCATATCTACCTGCGCTTGTTTTGCTTCTCTGTCAGGATATTCAGTGGCAGTCACAGTATACTTCACTCTTCTCTCACACAACAACATCTTCAACAACAACTTTACTATGTACACAGTTTCCATTGTTCGCCCCCCCCCCAGTTTCCATTGTTTGCCTCCACATATGAAGAGACGCGTCTCTTCTCCCTAGGGCAGAGACAGTGGATGGTGCCTCTGCCTGGTCCTTCTCCCCTGAGAGAGGGTGTAGGGCAGAGACCGTGCTCTGCCTGGTCCCTCTCCAACGAGCCTAGTGAAACTCACTTCTATTTATAGCTCTGGCTCTGTGCTCCGTGATGTCACTGAGAGAGATCAAAGGCTCTAATAACTGCTACTACGGTAACAGTGACGTCATTTGTTCTGATGTGTGGGGGAGGGGCTTATTTTCTTTTTTTTGTCGCAGAATGAACTGATCAAGAAATCAAAGACTCAAATAACTGTTACTATGGAAACGGTGACGTCATCTGTGAGGTGTGGGGGAGGAGCTACATATAACTTTTTTTCTTTTTCACAGAATCAAATGATCAAGTAATCAAAGACTCAAATAACTGTTTCTATGGAAACATTGACACATATAACACCTATATCAGATGGCTATGTTTTTACCCCAAATATACGCCCCAAAGATCTAAAATAAAGCCCAACTATACCGCTCCACCTCCCGCACCAGCTCTGGCTCTTTCCCCGCTAGCGAGGTGACGTCCACGTCCCTAGAGCTCGACTCACCAGGTTTCTCTGGTCCGGGCGAGATAGCTTCATTCCGTTGGCGGCTATTCATCAGGGTTTTTTGACATATACATACACATCACATAGAATAGTAAAAAAAGGTATCGCGTGAATTACTCTATTGCTATCTGTATCATATTAAGGGTACTGGCATTATAATTTTCAAATGATACATAGCCCTAGCAGTACAATAAACATTCAGCCAGAGGCCCAACACAGTAAGCGAAAGGAGGCTAAAAGCTAAGCAGAGCTACAGAGGTGTGCCCTCATACATCTGCTATGCAGAATGTGCCATCATATTCAATTTTGCAGCTGTTGGATCATCTTAATTTACCCAAATATGGAATTCCTGGTGTCATGTATGAGCGCCTATTTGTCCTAAATATGTGACAAATTAGTGAGACTCTCCTGAGCATGAGCTCCACTCACTAAAATTCAGTTGTGTTGTTCCATCCTTCTCTTGGTGACCTTTAGTATGACCTTCAGTATACATTAAACAACTGTCTCGGGAGTGTGGCTGACAGCTGCTCTGCTGTGGGAGGCAAGAACACATTTCTGATTATTTCTTTTGATTTAAATGGTCAGAAATTTGGCAGACCGTTTACCAGACGCACATCATTGGGTTCGGGTTAGGGCCAGATTCATCATCCAGGTTCCCTCGCAGGGCTGTTTATGTGGTGAGACGATCTCAACACATGTACTGGCTAGGAAGCTATTGTGAAGGTTTCCATTGATTGTCCTGTCTACAGGACGGAGCTCTCGACCTGCTGAGGGAACTAAAGAACATCTAGATGTCTCTGGAGACCCTGCAGGTAATTAACTCCGCCCCTCTGCAGTGTCCCTGCCACCACCAGGTGCACCTAAAGCCACGAAACACCTGACACAAGATTAATTATTACGGCACAAGTCTGTTTAAGTAAGTACGGTATGGACATCCACCACGCACAGCCCATCAGAATCGCTCTGTGAAGTAGAAGTTAATATGTATTATTCAATATAAGTTAGCAAGTTAAGTTTATGAGTTAACTTCGAGTCTTGCTGAAGTGATGTCGATGTTTACTCAAGGGCTGTCCCGACCCTTTGACGTCCCTGTTGGGTGAGGTCACAGGAAGCATCCTTCTGACCACAAGCAGTGAAACATCCTCTTGTTAGTCTGGTATTAAGTTGCTCTTTAAATAGACTTGTATTTTAACATCTAAAATGTAAGTGTTTAAATGTGCACAATACAACGGCACGAAAACTCTGACTAAATTTGTCAGTCAACAACCTTTTGTTTCCATGACTGAGGGGATGCAAAGACGAGATGGCACTGACGTCATTGAACACTGTGCAACATGCAATATTGTTGATGTGACAAGAGGAGGCTGTGTTGTGGTTGAACAAATAAAATCTTTACCAAATTCTCTTTTAATTTTGAATGACACAATATTATTGACTTTTCTTGTTTAGTTTTTTTGTGCTGTGCATGTCATAACAGAACGACACGTTGGCAGCACACCTTGAACCCAGTCAGGAGGAGGACTCGCACTAACTAATTAAACAATGTGGACAGCAGGGCTCGGGAGAAAGAAAGGGACTAGATCGACTGACTGAAATGTTCACTATAACATGACGTTTTATTCACTAAAACTACATTAAGGGCGGTTTCACAAGCCAACATGTTGTCCATTTTAATCCGACTCGACGCAGTTCAGTCCCTGATGTGGTTGGTTTTGGGCAGTTGTGAGCGCATTAATCGCGGACCAAAGCAATCGGTCCAGACTAAGTCCTGGAGTAGAGTCGAAGTGCTCGGATCATAGATGGGACCGACACGAGAAAGCCACGTTTTTTCACGCTGTAGTTTTGTGTATGTCGACAAAGAGAGGCCAATAAAATGACCACCGACTGGAGAAAACTAATGCGGGTAACAAGTTTTGTTCAGCAAGGTAATGCACACAATTGTTTTTAGGATTTTTGAAATATAAATATAATCGTCAGAAGTAAAACATTTATTGTAAGGCTATAAACTAATTACACCACAGTCACATGACTTCATGTCACAACCACTAGGCTTACGGTGGTCTATTGTGTCATTTAGCCACTTAGCCAACTGACTTTTTAAAGGCATTCAAAATCTTAAAAATTCCAGAGAGGGGTATTTACTGACACATTTTATGTTACATAACAAAACGTTAAAATCTCCAAAGCTTGTGTTAACCACTGACCTTATTTCAGGCATCTAACCAAAAACCCATTCACAAATGGTTCCCATCGACATCGAGACGAGGGAACCAGAAGTGCGAAAATGCGAACTCATTCCTGCGTTTTAGTCCAGAGCAGCAGAAAAACTTAATAAAACTTATATTTCTTCTATTATCAATTACAATTTTAGAATATAAATGTCTGTTTCTCTCCCTCTCTGCAGTCCACCAGAGTTAGGATGTCGGTGAACGCGGTGAGGAAACACAGTTCAGATGAAGAAGTTCAGACTTTGGCCAAAGTTCTCATCAAGTCCTGATGAAATAAAGTTTGCTTAATATAAAAGGAGAAGAGCGATGCATCAAGCGTGTGGGCTCCGACAGTGAGATGTTTTGACAGGCATCAGAATGTGTAATGCAGGTGTGTCCTCAAAGCTTCTTCTCGCCGGTTTGTTTTGTGGCTCGTCCTGCAGACGGTGTAGAGGGGAAGTCGGATGAAAAGGAGAAGAAGAAAGAAGGCTCCTCCGTGAGGTCATCGTCCACCTCCAAGGACTCCGGCAACAGCGAGAAAAGGTCGGTCGCACAGTGACGCTGTCATGTTTGGTTACACCTGCTGTTGGATGAGGATGAGGTCACTGTTAAACACAGAAGTGACAGTACATTTGTCACATTCTGTCTTTAATGACAGAAGAGGATTTAAAGTGGAATGTTCCTTTAACCAGTCATGTCCTGTTTCTCTCAATCCAAACCCTACTACAATTTTTCTTCATAATTTCTCCTCCTGTTAATCAGCAGTAAGAAGTCAGGGGAGTCCCCCACCACACCCTCCATGCCCACAACACCCACCTCACCCTCCATGCCAACTACACCCACCTCCCCCACTACCCCAACCCTACCCCCTCAGGTCGCCTAAACAAAATTAATACATATTTAATCAAATATATGAAAATAAACTGCCTGCAAATAAATGTTCAATGGTGTGAATAATTAGTCAAAATGAATTAAAAGAAGTGCATTTCCAAGATCAAGCCAACTTTAGAATGACAGTACACCTGTTAGAGTGATCATATTAGTAGAATGGTATGATCTGGCCTGGGCCTGGCCTCCTTCCCAATGGCCCTGCCTCCTTCTTTGCCTGGCTTCATTGGTCCGGTCTCTTTCGCCTTGCCTCATTCCTGGTCGGCCTCCTTTCTCTCCGTGGCCCTGCTGATGTCCCCCCCGCCCCCCCCCACCCCCCCCCCCCCCCCCCTCTTCCTCCTTCTGTTTCATGGATTGTGGAAATCTGGATCGTACATTTCTGTCATATTCATTGATTGTGTTCTAACTCTGTAATGCTGTTCATTCATTACACATGACATCTATTGCTTCTGCCCATCCAGGGAGAGGGATCCTCCTCTGTTGCTCTCCCTTTTTTTCCCCGTGAAAGTTTTTGTTTTTTTCCTCTGAGGCAAATTTGTAATTTTGGGCTATACAAAATGAACTGAATTGAATCATATGCATTAATAAAGCGTTAAATCAAACTTTCATTTTCGAGAGTCTGAAAGTATTGAGATAGTTCGTATACTGCGGCATTGCATACAAATATTAGGATATTATATGAGCCATGTGGACCAGATCTAAATGTTTTCTTATACCTGGTCCAGGAAAAAACAGCATATGGTATATTTTTTTCAACGTGTGACACAACACTTTTAAACTAATAACTTTTTTTCGAGGAAGCTGCCTATCAATTTTGTTCACAGGAAATTATGATGAAATCACAGATGCAAAGAAAGCTTTACTTATTTATAAAATACATGTGATTTGCGTTTTCTCTTGTAGACCTTAGATCACTTACATTGATTTGATCTGGTATTAAAAAAAAACAACACTTTGATCTGATTTTGCTTTTTTGTATAAGTTGCTTACTTGTGTGAACCGCTTGTTAAACTTGGGATTGAAAAGTGCTCAATAAATGAAGATACGTGTTAATATTTTACAGTTTTACAACAAAGGAAAGCCAACCAAATCAAATAGAGGAAAAACATCCCTGCACTGTACACAGAGGTCCAAGTCAAGCCTTCAGTCATTAGACGTAGGATCCCATGATGACTTATTTATTACATATTTGGGGTACTTGTCGTACTCCAAAACTCACCAAATGTTGGACAGGCTTGGTGAACATAGCCATCTGATATATGTGTTATATGTGTCAATGTTTCCATAGAAACAGTTATTTGAGTCTTTGATTACTTGATCAGTTGATTCTGCGAAAAAGAAAAAAAAGTTATATGTAGCTCCTCCCCCACACCTCACAGATGACGTCACAGTTCCCATAGTACCAATTATTTGAGTCTTTGATTTCTTGATCAGTTCATTCTGCGACAAAAAAAGAATATTAGCTCCTCCCCCACACGGCAGAACAGATGACGTCACAGTTACCGTAGTAGCAGTTACCGTAGTAGCAGTTATTAGAGCTTTTGATCTCTCTCAGTGACATCACGGAGCACAGAGCCAGAGCTATAAATAGAAGTGAGTTCCACTAGGCTCGTTGGAGAGGGACCAGTCTCTGCTCCCTACAACCTCTCTGCTGCAGAGGGCCCGCGGGAGTTCGCTCCGCTGGGCCCAGTAGAGAGGGTCTGGGTGGGCGGAGGTGCACGTGCCTCTCCCCCAGAGCCCACGGGAGTCTGGTAAACAAACCAAAAACTGTCTGGTAAACAAACCAAAAACTGCCAGAGCCCCCCAGAGCTATATATATATATATATATATATATATATATATATATATATATATATATATATATATATATATATATATATATACATATAGAGCTCTGGGGGGCTCTGTATGTATGTATATACATATGTATATGATGTGTATATATGTATTAGGGCTAGGCACGTTGAGGAGCTATTAATGCGTTAACGCAGCAATCCATTAACGCAGACAATAATTCTTTTAAATTGACATTTTAATTTTAAATCGTTTATGAGATCAGAAACTGGATGTGAGACTGGAGAGGAGCGATCTGTACCCAAGGAAACATATAGTATATAGAAGTAAACAAGACCTCTGTATTCCGTGGTTAATATAATAACTATCTTTCAAGGATTTCTTACAATCTAATGTTTTGATTGTTTATGTTTTGGATTTTTTTCAGATTACCTGGAAGGAGACATTAGCATCAGGAAAGAGGCCTTGGTCCGAATTATCAGGAACAACCACGACTCCTTATTTGTCAAGGAATTGGCAGTGGCAATCTGGAGCACTAAAGCGCTGGGGGGGGAAAGCCTTACAGGGAAGGAGTGCCCCACCACCAAATCCACCCGCCAGCCTTTAACCCCAAAGAAGCTGCAAACACTGAAAGGTAAGGCATTCTTGATGTATCAGTAGCTATATAGTCTTTCTCGCATACCACGGACCGCCTTATTTTATATCAAGTGTTTCTTTGTTCTGACGTGACAGACACATTAATGTTCATTTTTACATTTCTTTTCAGTCTGCTTCAAGGAGTGGCTCCAGGAAAAAAAACTGGAGGATACGGAGTTGCAGGCCAGATGGGCAAAGGCTGGACGTTATATAACTGAAGAAATCATGGTCATAAACTAACAAAAACAAAAAATCAGTTAATTAATGAGTGATTGAAATGTTTAATGTTTTGATGTTGATGTTTTAATAGTTAATTCTAAATAGTTATGTAAATAGTTAATTTGGTTGTTTCTCTTTTGTAAAGTGTTCCATGTTCTTTATTATGTGTCTGTCATATTTAATAAATGGAAATACTGTTTTGAAAACCTGACCAATCAACCTGACATTGTCAAATATACCAGCAAACCAGCATAAACCAGCATACAAGCAGCAAAACACAACATATGCTGGTGTTGCTGGTCACCAGTATTGCTGGTCTATGCTGGTTTTTCTAGCAGGGCTCTGCAGTATGACTACTCCTCTGCTAATGCAACTTGAAATAAAGTTTACTCTGAAAGGTCAGTTTATAAAATTCAGGGAGGGTTGAGCCCAGGGTTTGATTTTGTTTTCCTTCTTTGCACAGTTCAAAGCCTGGCTAAGTGCTGATGCTCTCATGCTTTCTTTTGTGATTCACTCTTAATAATAAAAAATCATATTTGCACCCAAAACAACTTACCTCAAGGCGCATCTTTTGCAGATGGGAAACAAACACTGAAAAGTGTAATTTGTATTTAAAAAAAGACTTTATTTAAAAATACATTTACAAACATGGGGGCTGGGAGTGATGGGGAGGGACAGCTTATTCTTTCTGTGAGAAATTCTTTAAAAAGTGGTTATATTACATAGAAGTTTTACAAACACACTCATGTTTGGTACATGTTTACATTTGTGAAGGAATAGCGATGGGAAATGTTGCCTGAACCTGGACACAAGCTGACAGATGGGATGGTTATGTTAGTTCTCTTCATATAGCAATCAATCCCACTTGTATGCCCTGTGAGGCTTTCAAATACTGTGACAATATAGCACTATATTTATTTAATTTAGGTTTTATTACCTTGGACAACAAAAAATGGACAAAGTCAGATACATTAGAGCATTCAGAAATAATTTGTTATAATTTGGATGTTGACATGAACACCATTCACAAGTCGGAAATGTGACTTGAATGCAGCATTATCAACAAGGTTGATAGAACGAAAAAATAAATTGTGTGAGGAGGAGAAGGAAGTGAACTTCTACTTCTAGTTTTTGCTTTGCACCCTTACTGTAGAAGAGAAAAGAACGTTAAGTCCCTTAAATACAAGCAACAACAGCCAATGACTGATCTCCCTCTCTAATCTCTAATCTCTCTTTTGTGTGTAAATACCAGTGGTGGAAATATTCAGATCCTTTAGTGAAGTAGAAGTACTAATACCACAGTGAAAATATTCCATTGCAAGTCAAAGTAATGTATTATATATATATATATATATATATATATATATATATATATTACTGCTTTAGATATTTAAACTCTTATATACTGTTTTTGTAGCAATGCCTATTCTATAAGGTCATATTTGTAGAGTTCACGCTGTCTTGTGAGAACCACATATCTCTAAAAAGTCTACTTTTCATGAGCGAACTCAGAAAAAAGCCCTGTTAACTTCACTGTGATGCATTTTCTAGCCAATTCAAGAGCTTTTAAAAATATTTAAATAGTAAGATTATTTTCTCAACATATAAAGGAACACTTCGTCCTTCAGCTTACAAAAAACATTCCAAATCAATACATCTGGAGATTCTTGGTTTTCACTGGACAAGAATGGGACAAAAACACCTGTAACTAATCCTGTCTGACAAATGCAGTGGAGGTAAAAACTACAATATTTGTTTGTGGGGGGGGGGGGGGGGGGGGGGGGGGGGGCGGGACAGTAAAATTCCCATAAACTACTGTATGTTTGAACTATCTGTAAATCACATTTAGGCTATGTGATCATCCTTTGATAACTGATGTATTAACTAGGCATGGTAAATGTACCTTCAAAATCATGTAACAATCATGTAGACCAGCTTAAAGATCTATATTCAAACCTCTCGTTTAACATCAGTTTAGTTTTTAATCTAAACCTTGATAATATTCAATTTTGTTGCACCAAAACCTTTGAGAGGGATTGAGCAAAAATAATCAAGTTCCTCGAAGAAAGTTACGGGACAGATTTTATAATGCTGCTGCTGATTTTCTTTCAAGATATTATTGGTTCATCAAGGAAACTGTTGTGGAGCTGAACAGGAATATTGGGCCAACAGGCAGTCTAAGTTTTTCTCGGAGGAGAAATTAGACCTCTGCAGAGCCATCATGAGTAATGTAATGTATGTATTTCCTAATATCTAGTTTGGTTAAACTCTGATTAATACTAATTGTAGATTCATTAATCCTTGTTGGTGCAACGCAACCCTAATGTTATATTATTTTTAACCTTTTTGGTGTCATATGTTAAATGTATTCATCTTTGCATCACTGAGAGTCTGATATTCCCAAATGTCCAGTCCCAGGTGACATTGCCCATCTGCACTGCTTGAGGACGTTGCTCATACATCAGTTTTCACAGTGTACCGACTCAGTAGGTATTCTTAACATTCTCTGCTAGAGATACACGATACACAACTGTATACATCATTTACTTTAATATATAATGCAGATCCAGAAAATGTGTTTGGACGATTGACATTTACTTTTCACCATTTGCTTTCAAAAGCAAGAAAATTCAAGCAGTGTTGCCTTCATTGACAATAAACTTCACATTTCAGAATTATCTTTAGATTTTAGAGTTGATATTTTATATCTTGTAGCAGTCACTTGTATCAGTGCATCTATATGGAGTTGTTATAGCACCCTGTAGTACAATAACAAACCAGTAATATTGCAACAACAAACTGTAAAATATAAAATATAAATTTTTCTGAAAATAGAAAATAAATATTAATATATATTTTAAATTAGCTACAGTAACATGACACCCATCACCAGTAATTTGCAGTTGGGGAATGTGAAGATAAGACTGTATTGGGTTTACATGTGTGGGCAGCCCTGCGTCCCCACGGCTCCATACACAGCGAGGGGTTTGGACAGCATGGCAGGTCTGCGGTTGATCGTCGCTTGGCGGATGCAGCCGTGGAAGTCTGGCAGGCCTGCAGGCAGACCAGGAACTGTGACGCCATCTAGTGGACAGAGGGGCAAACAACATGAATCTCGAGTTACCGCCTCACGGTTGTATTCCTCCACCAGCCAATCATGTTGCTGTTTACATCCACGTCTGTCCAAAATGTCATCACTTCATAATTTTAACCTATTACACATTACACACAAGTGACAGATTTACCATATGAATTCTGGAGATAGGAGTTACCGTTAAACCCAAATTTGAAGGAATTTGCTCAAGACGTTTATGAGATATTTAAATGATTTATTAAGCAAAAAATGTAAACTATTTTCTGTTTCCAGATGGCCAGATGTGTACATTTCAAACTATATCATTGTTAATTAAACATTTTGGGGTTTTAAACCGGGAGTTTAAAGCTATTTTAGAACAATGCCTTGAGCTCTGGAAAACAAAATGTATAGATAATGTAATTTATCAAAAATATATTCTTGCAGCCTATTAACAGTTATCTAACTGAAATATATCAAAGAATCGCGTATATTTGACGTTTCAGTTATTAGTGTATACCTGTTGAGTTAGTTTAAAGTGACTAACAAAAGAAAACAAAAGAAAACCACCATAGAGAGAAAGGAAGTAATATCACAAGAATGTATGCTGTTACTATTGTAACATTATATGTATTGTTTTCTTAGATGTGTAGTGCTGTGGAGATAATTCCCCTTGGGTATAAAAAAGTCTATAACAAGAAAGAATTACAATGTTATGGAAAAATGCAATATTTGGAAAAAACAAATTAATATATTGAGAAAATATTTTAAGGAAAATGTTGGGATTACGGGTATATGAGTTAACTGATAACATCAGAACCTCATTAGGACATTGAGTTGGATCCAAATGAATAAACCTTCTCAGATGGTGGTGCTTTGTGGAAAACTACTTTTATTTTCACCATAAGACACAATGAAACAGGATCAGGCTGAAGTCCATGATTTTGGCATTGTGCAAAAAAGAAGAAAAAAGGTTGAAACAGGGGGACTGTGTACTCACCAGGTACCCCTCCAAGGTAAACGGTCTCTTTGGACCCTGCAGAGCGGCTCTGTTTGGGGCCGACGCTGTGCTCACTGGCTGCATCAACATGCAGCTGCAGGACATTGTTCTTCTTCACCACTGGAGATGCAGAGACGACGCATCATCATTATCTCAGCGTTACAGCAGGGCAACGACACAGAGACAAATAACTTGTTGGTGTAAACTCACTTGTGATTGTGTGCCAGCGTCCATTACATAGAGGTTCCTCAGGAGTAAAGGAGGTAGAGAATTCACCTTTGCCGCTGTTTAATGAAACAGTCACCTACACACACACACACACACACACAGTTCAGTTCACAATGCAGTTGAATTATTATTATTACCTTCTTTTGTTTTCTTGCCTTTCTTTTACAATTCAACACAAATAGACTCCAGCTATTGTTAAAACCCTCCCTGGTGACATCTCACCTGTCCCTGTCTGAGAACCAAACTCAGGCGTTGGTCAGGTGACGTCCCAGCATGCAACAGCAGCCCAGAGTCCAAGACGGGCCGAACCTCCAACTGGATTTCCAGATCCCGACCTAGAACCAAGGACTCATCTGCGGGGAGAAAGCGCCTTAAATCAGGACACATCATGACCCAAACAAGAAGCTGCATCATGACTGGAATTTAAAAAAACACAGAAGAAGAGTGACGATAAGTACCTATTGCCATGTGTCCTCCCTGGCCAGAGAAATACGCTCCGGGCTGGAGAGGACTCTGGAAGCAGGGCACCGTCCCCTGACTATGAGCGGGACTTTTTGCAAGGGCTTCGTTTAGCGTCAGGTCCCTGACACAACCGACGAAGCCACCAGAGCCTGGAGCCTGAAGTTGAGAAGAAAACAAGTCATGATGTGTGACGAAAGAGCTTTTCTGTCTTGGAGTTGGTGTGTGAGATATCTGGCTTGAAATTTCAACTTTAAATGTTCTTCTATTCTATTTTAGTTATATTTACCTACCCATGAAAACTGGTGCAGTCTAAATATTAATGACAGCTAATTTATTAAATATTCATTACATATTTAAGCTGGTGAGTAAGAATTACAGTTGGTTTAAAGTAGAAAAAAGCACTAATACATCACATCCAGTAATTGTGGCCGACTCTTTTTTACCGCCAGTGAGGCCGGAACTCCTCCAACATATAAAGGCCCAGCAAGACGAGTCCGGTCTCCTCCAGGGATTCTCTTAGACTGAGCACTGATACCGTCCACTATAAGGCTGATCTTCTCGCCTTCGCGTTTTATAAACACCTGAGGTGACAAAGACAGAGCAGGTGTGATATTCAGGTGAATCAGATAGTCGGGGTGATATGATGCAACTCAGACAGACAGAGGAAATACATTTTATTCTATGATTATGGAATATAAAAGACAAATTACGAGATCAAAATATTGTCAAATAGATTTAATCAATTTCACTTCCTGGGTAGAACCAGTCACATGACCCTGCCTGTAACCTCACCGTGTGCCACTGGTTGTCGTTGTACTTCTTGCGGCTCCGCATGCTGACCTTCCTCTTTCCGCCATCCAACAAAAGCAACAGGTGGCCGTCTGACACGCTGAGTGACATCACAGCCATACTGCGCTGCCCACCAGCTGCGTACAGCACCAAACCATCAGAGGAGTTGATCCTCAACGCCATGGAGATCTGAGGCCTGCAGAGAGAGAGAGAGAGAGAGAGAGGATTAAATATTAACATTGTTGTAAGTGTTGTATTTAGTGTCCAGCCCTGTATTTACTTGATGAATGCATGTCCAATAGTTACTCTTTTTAGCTCTGGTTTGGGCTCCACCATATTCAGAGAAAAATATGTGGTTCTTTATCTGCAAAATGTCCCACTATATTCACCAGCTAGTTGCTAATTTTGTCTTTTGTTTGGCAGTTCAGGTGGTTTATCAGAGCTTAAAAAAACAGCCTGATGCTGGAAATGATGCTGATATTGAACCAGACAGTGGAAGCTAAAACAAAGTGTTAAAAGAGACTATAAGACCCTCTAGATGTGATAATTCTCTGTACTTGCTGTACGAAAAGTAAGAGGATCACCAACGTGATTACAACTCGCCTTGAGGCAGACAGGAATCTGTGTACCAAATTTCATGAACTCGAGGGATGAGTTTTCTCAATTGGGTGAGCACTTAATGCACAGTATGTTCACACTCACATTGAGCTGAGTGAGCTGGGCAGAGAGTCGTATCTCCGGTAGCTGTGTGTGGAGCCGCTGAAGTGCGTCGCTCCGGCCTCCTGGTCTGACAGCTCCCCCTGACAGGACTCCCTGGTGTTACGGCTGCGAGACCCAGATGGCTTCCTGTGCTTTCCCTGTTTGAGAGAGAGTTTACATTAATGTTGTGTCTATTACTGGGCACAGAGGGTCAGTTAGTGTCAAAATGTTTATTTGTGGTAAAAGCAAGAATTGGCTGTGTGTGTGCGTGTGTGTACCCTGGGTTTGTTGCTGTGTTTGGGCTGGGCAGCAACGATCTGCTGAGGTTTTTTAGCAGCAGGACAGTCAAGAGGAACGTTGACGTTTTCTTTCACTTTCAGCAGGTTCAACACCGTCTGAGAATCCTTTACACTGCAGACAGGAGACACAAACACACATTATAGACAAAGCTGAATTACAATATATGTATGTACCGTAATTATTTATCATGCAAGACACACACAAAATGTTCGCAAGTACAATTAAAGGAAAGTGACCTGCTAGATTTGAAGAAAAGTGGTTAAAAGATATCTTGGTAAACTAAAATTACAAACATGTATTCAAATCAAGTACAATTATGGCAGTGAATCTTATGTTACAGCAGATTTATCAAGGAGTCAGAGGTTGTTAGTTGAGGAGTTGAGAACAGGAAAAAACAACACTGTCTGTGAAACATGAATATAATCTGAATATGGAGATTTTCTATCAATGCAGGAATGCAGATAATAACGCTGCATTAAAAATATATAAAAAATAATTTTGAGGGATACAACTGGAACTAGAAGCAGATGATTTTACCCTGTTTGATGACCTGATATCAAAGTTTTGGACAAAACTGTGTTGCTCATCCTGACATAACTTCTCACCTCTTGATGAAAACATTGCTGATACATCCAGTGAGATTAGAGAAGGTTTGGTTGGGCATTCCTCCCAGGAAGGTGCTTCCCTCCTTGGTCGTCAAACTGCGCCCTCTGCTGTTCAGCCGGAGGCCCTCGTTTGCTTTCTCCAGCACGTCGTCCATGTACAGACGCATCCTGGAGTAGGGTGAGCCATCAGACACTCAACACAGTGTCAACAATGTACGCTTCAATCTAGATTTATACCAAAGTTTGATGGCTTCATGTTGACATTTGGAACGAAGAGACAACTGAGAGCTTTACGTGGACCTTTACAGGATTACACAGGCAGCCTACCCGTTGATGTTGTTGTAGAGAGCAATGTAGTGGCTGTTGTCATCGTTGTATGTCTTCTGCGTCTTAATCTCACTGTTGCCAGCTCTCACTACAACATGGCCTTCATGCAAAAACACCTGGAACACTCCGTCCTGTACGCACACAACAGCCTTAGGTCAGAACTCAACGAGTACGAAGATGACACTTAAAAGTCCAAGAGACCAACGCAGGAGAAAGACAAACATCATGGAAGATACTTTGAAAACCTTATAGACTTATTAAAGATAGCTGTCAATAAGAGGAAACCGTCAGACCTGATCATGGTGGTAGAACATGAGTCCCTCTTTCTGCTCGGTCCTGAAGCCGAAGCTGGAGTAGAAGTTATTTCTGAGGCTGGGAATGTTGATGAGAGTTGAGAAGTCCAGGTAGCTCTGACCAGAGAAATGAGCCTCCCGAGCCACCTACACAAACACACAAACACACACACACACACACACACACACACACACACACACACACACACACACACGCACACAAAACAGGTTCAATAAATGAGCATGTGCCTCAAGAGAATTACTAGTTGGTTAAAAGAGCAATGTTAAGACTAATATTTGAGCTTGATAGGAAATTGAGATTGTGGACACCTGCAGCTCTAAATATACAATTTAATGCCATATAAATGTACTCCTCCTCCTATGAATCGCCACCTTAACGTGGTGGAGGAGTTTGAGTGGCTCAGTGATCCTGGGAGCTATGTTGTCCGGGGCGTCAGCCCCTGGTAGGGTCTCCCAAGGCAAACAGGTCTCGGGGGAGAGCCCAGACTAAGAGCGGTTCAATAAACCCTGATGAATAGCAGCCCACGGATTGTAGCCACCTTGCCCGGACAAGGGAAACCGGGGCACCCTCCCGGAGCCAGACCCAGGAGGGGAGCTCGTCGGCGAGCGTCTGGTGGCCGGGCTTTCGCCCATGGGGCCCGGTCGGGCTCAGCCCGAAAGAACAACATGGAGCAGCTGTCACCCTGTGGACCCACCACCCGCAGGGTGAATTATCGGGGTCGGGTGCTATGCAGACCGGGCGGCGGGCCAGGCGGGAGACCTGGGCGGGCCGATCGCCGGCAGCATAGACTAGCTCTAGGGACGTGGAACGTCACCTCACTAGCGGGGAAAGAGCCGGAGCTGGTGCAGGAGGTGGAGCGGTACCAGCTAGATATAGTTGGGCTCACCTCCACGCACAGCATGGGCTCTGGAACCAAGCTCCTGGAGAAGGGTTGGACTTTGTCCTTTTCTGGAGTTGCCCAGGGTGAGAGGCGCCGGGCGGGAGTGGGGATACTCACGAGCCCCCGGCTGAGCGCCGCTGTGTTGGAGTTTTCCCCGGGGAACGAGAGGGTCGCCTCCCTGCGCCTACGGGTTGCGGGGAGTAAGGCTCTGACTGTTGTTTGTGCTTATGCACCGAACAGCATTTCGGAGTATCCGGCCTTCTTGGAGTCGGTGGGAGGGGTCCTGGAAAGGGCGCCGCCTGCCGACTCCATAGTTCTCCTGGGAGACTTCAACGCTCACGTGGGCAATGACAGAGAAACCTGGCGGGGCGTGATTGGGAGGAACGGCTTGCCCGATCTGAACCCGAATGGTGTTTTGTTGTTGGACTTCTGTGCTAGCCACAGTTTGTCCATAACGAACACCATGTTCGAACATAAGGTGGCTCATAAGTGTACCTGGTACCAGAACACCTTAGGCCGGAGATCAATGATCGACTTTGTAATCGTATCATCTGATCTGCGGCCGTATGTCTTGGACACTCGGGTGAAGAGAGGAGCAGAGCTGTCAACTGATCACCACCTGGTGGTGAGTTGGATCAGATGGCGGGGGACTCGGCTAGAGAGACCTGGCAAGCCCAAACGTGTAGTGAGGGTGAACTGGGAACGTCTGGCAGAGGATCCTGTCCGGGAGGTCTTCAACTCCCACCTCCGGAAGAACTTCTCACAAATCCCGAGGGAGGCTGGGGACATGGAATCCGAGTGGACCTTGTTCAAAGCCTCTATTGTGGACGCGGCTGCTCGGGGCTGTGGCCGGAAGGTCATCGGTGCCTGTCGTGGCGGCAACCCTAGAACCCGGTGGTGGACACCGGGGGTGAGGGTAGCCGTCAAACTGAAGAAGGAGGCCTTTCGGGCCTGGCTGGCCCAGGGGTCTCCTGAAGCAGCTGACGGGTACCGGCGGGCCAAAAGGGCTGCAGCGACGATGGTCGCGGAGGCTAAAACTCGGGCATGGGAGGAGTTCGGGGAGGCCATGGAGAAGGACTTTCGGTTGGCCTCAAGGAAGTTCTGGCAAACCATCCGACGGCTCAGGAAGGGAAAGCAGGGTCTACCCCAGGCTGTTTTTAGCAGGGGGGGGGAACTGCTGACCCGGACTGGGGACATCGTCGGGCGGTGGAAAGAGCACTTTGAGGAACTCCTAAACCCGGCCAACATGTCCCCCGGAGAGGGGGCAGCGCCGGAAGACTTTGGGGTGGATTCACCCATATCCCTGGCAGAGGTCGCTAAGGTAGTCAAAAAGCTCCTTGGTGGCAAGGCGCCAGGGGTGGATGAGATCCGCCCTGAGATGCTGAAAGCGCTGGACATTGTTGGGCTGTCTTGGTTGACACGCCTTTTCAGTGTCGCATGGGGGTCGGGAACAGTGCCCATGGACTGGCAGACCGGGGTGGTGGTTCCCATCTTCAAGAAGGGGGACCGGAGAGTGTGCTCGAACTATCGTGGTATCACACTGCTCAGCCTCCCGGGAAAAGCTTATGCCAGGGTGCTGGAGAGGAGGCTCCGACCGCTTGTCGAACCTCAGATTCAGGACGAACAGTGCGGATTCCGTCCCGGTCGTGGAACAGTGGACCAGCTCTTTACCCTCGCAAGATTACTGGAGGGGTCCTGGGAGTTTGCCCAACCAGTTTACATGTGCTTTGTAGACCTGGAGAAGGCTTTCGACCGGGTCCCTCGGGGGTTTTTGTGGGGGGTGCTGCGGGAGTATGGGGTGCCGGACCCGTTGGCACGGGCCATCCGGTCTCTGTATGCCTGCAGTAGGAGCTGTGTTCGTCTCCTCGGTAGTAAGTCAGACACGTTCCCGGTGGGTGTTGGCCTCCGCCAGGGCTGCCCTTTATCACCGGTCCTGTTCGTGACCTTCATGGACAGGATATCTAGGCGCAGCCAGGGGGCGGAGAGGATCCGGTTCGGGAGTCTCGGGATCGCCTCTCTGCTGTTTGCGGATGATGTGGTCCTGTTTGCCTCCTCGGACCGTGACCTCCAGCATTCACTGGGGCGTTTTGCAGCCGAGTGCGAAGCGGCAGGGATGAGAGTTAGCACCTCCAAATCTGAGGCCATGGTGCTCTGCCGGAAACCGGCGGATTGCTCCCTCCAGGTGGGGGCAAACTGCCTACCCCAAGCGAAGGAGTTCAAGTATCTCGGGGTCTTGTTCACGAGTGAGGGTAAGGTGGAGCGGGAGATCGATAGGCGGATCGGTGCGGCTGCAGCAGTAAAACAGGCGCTGTACCGGTCCGTCTTAGTGAAGAGGGAGCTGAGCCGGAAGGCAAAGCTCTCCATTTACTGGTCGGTCTACGTTCCAACCCTCACCTATGGTCACGAACTCTGGGTCGTGACCGAAAGAACGAGATCTCGGATACAAGCGGCCGAAATGAGCTTCCTCCGTAGGGTGGCCGGGCTCAGCCTTAGAGATAGGGTAAGGAGCTCGGACATCAGGGGGGAGCTTGGAGTCGAGTCGCTGCTCCTTCGTGTCGAAAGGAGTCAGCTGAGGTGGTTCGGGCATCTAGTTAGGATGCCTCCTGGACGCCTCCCATTAGAGGTTTTCCGGGCACGTCCAACTGGTAGGAGGCCCCGGGGAAGACCGAGGACACGCTGGAGGGATTATATCTCCCGGCTGGCCTTGGAACGCCTCGGGATCCCCCAGAATGAGCTGGAAAGTGCTGCGGGTGAGAGGGAAGCCTGGGTCGGCCTGCTGAACCTGCTGCCACCGCGACCCGACCCCGGATAAGCGGGTGATAATGGATGGATGGATGGATGGATAAATGTACTCCTCTTTCTACGAGCTGAATGGTGGGCTGCTTATTCTTACCAGCAGGTCACTGTCACAGCCGAAACTGACTCCGGAGAGCTTCATCCTCTTCAGGTCGATGTGGGAGTTCTGGGCCTTCACGTTTCTGAAACAGCCCTTCAGAGAGCCCTTCAGAGAGCCCTGCTTGCGAAACAGAGTCTTCAACCTGAAAAGAGACAGAATGTAAAAGCCTGACGGAGGCAGAGCTCTTAAACAAATTAATGTTTAAAGCTATATCTTTAGGTAATTTAGGGGCAGAAGTACTTCTCAACAAGCTTAAAAAACTCACACCTCTGTGAACTATGGGCTTATATAATTGTTACAGCTAACATGATAGCAAACCTCCACATATCCTCTCTGCTGTATGTGGAGTCATATTTGTGTCCACCTTATAAATGGAAGTCAAGGCAAGTACATTTTGTTTATAAAGCCCACTATAATAAATTATAAATCCATGGCAATCCATCCACTAATAATGTGTGTGTACTACTCACTTCCCGGGCATCATGTGCTCTGGTACTCCTCCCAGGTAGTAGCTGCCACTGAACTGGGGGATGCTCTCTGTGAAAAGGTGTGTGTAGAGGCCAACGCGGTTGTTCCTCACCACAATACGGTTCGGGGTTGAACGCAGGATGATGATCTCCAGCTATACAGATAAAAACAACCCGCCACACATCAACATAGACCAGAACACTTGAGTGTTCAATGGGAATGAACACTAAGACTAAAAAATTGCATTTTGATACATACCAAAAGTAGAAACAATGTATTATTTACATCGGAAAGACAAAGACAGACTTACAGCTTTGGGGTCGGCATCACTGATCATCAGGAATTCAGATGAAGGTTCTTTGGGATCGAGCTCCACCAGATCGCCATCGAAGTCGTAGAAAACCTTCAGTCTACCCTGAAGGATCGCAAGACACAGGAACTGGTTCTGATGGAGGAGAGAGACATGGAGAGAACATTGAGCCATATAGCCAGTAAAGTAAAGAACCCAACCAATACTAGGGGTTTTAATCTGATACTCCCTGATGTTGATATTTAAGACAAAAAAATCCCTTAAATAATTACAAGATGTGCACTGAGCAGGACACTACAAAGAAAAACAAACTTGCTCTGTTGTGGACAAACTATGTTTCTAAACATTGCAGACATTGTGTATTTCTGTACTGCGTATTTTTTTAAAACTTATTAGCTGATATTTACAGCAATAATGACACATGTCTAATCTGAATACATTTCAGGCACTGTCTTCTTTCTGTGATATATTAATATCAGCTGGACAATTTTGTTCCTGCTAAAAAAAAAAATGGCAATGAATGCAAAACAATAAAAACATCAATACTGACCGATTATTCCATCGCTAAATCAGATAAAAAATTATTTTCCTCTATCATGGAGCAATAGTATATTCACAAAAGAGAAAGTAAGATTGGTTCTAATTGGCTTCCTGAAGAGAATAATGAATGTCTCTACCTCCTTGTGCAGCAGCAGCAGTATTCCGTTGTGTGAGATCAGTTTGACTTCCTGTTCAAAGCGCTGAATGCGAGCAGATTCATCAGCAAAGGAGATCTCAGCAAAGCCGGTACCGTCAAAGTACGCCGCGTCATTCACCCAGGCCTGAGTCAGCACCGGCTTGGACCTGTTTTTATCCATGATGAAACACAGAAGAAGACCAATGGAAACTATGAAAGTGAGTTGAGTTAAAAGTAAAGAAAATATATATAGAAAAGACAACATGAAAGATATTGTCTTATGAACATTAAACTGGAGGTTATTTACCCACCATGTTTTAAATGATATTAATTGGATGACAACTTGTACACTGACCTGCCGTAAGGTTTCTCCGCTGTGGTGTTGAGTTGGAAGGTGTTTTCAAAGTTATACAGACTGAGAACTTCCTCGTTGAGTGTATCTAACTCGATACAGCCCTTAAAGTTAGGCAAAGCGAGCGGGGAGGGGGGCTAAAAACCAGAAAGAGAATAATTAAATAACTATGTACTACTATATATATAATTCAACATTAAAACAACAGCGTCATGAACTCACATCTATAACAGTTGACTTAAGTTTATGTTCTTTGAATTTTATTTTTTTCTGCCTTTATCACTTTTAAATGTCTCACTCCTTTATCTTACATTATTGGAATTGGTTTTATGCGTTTCATCATACAATCTGGTCAATTTTAATTTGCTGCCTTCTGTGAAGCACTTTGTAACTTGGGTTTAGAAAAATACTCTATCAATAAAGATTATTATTATTTAGAATAACAGCTTAGTTGCAGTACCTTTTATTATTAATATGACTTTTTGTTAGTAACTACATGAGAAAACATTCAGTAGTTATTCCTGTGCAAACATTGAAAAGTGGATGCTCTCATAGGCCACGACTGCAATGCAATGGTGGAGCAACTCTCATATGAAGGCTTTCCACCATGTACTCACTTTAAAAGTACTTGGATATCCTCCCACATAAAAGACGGTGTCGTCGATCAGGAGGTTGAGGAGCCCCTGATCCCCTTGAGCCACCGTGGAGGCTTTGGTGACGATTTGTTCCCCCTCAGAGGCTTCTGAAGACATGGACATCTGACCGTACTGTAGGATCCTGCATTCAACCAGACAGACAAATAAATAAGGACAAGGGACAAAAGAAAGCTGATATTTTTTACAGAGTCAATATTTGTACTTGCATACTGATTAAACTCCTGTCTTGACTGGTTAGTCGAGACAGGAGTTTAATCAGTATGCAAGTAAAGAAAATCTTCTCCAGTAAAAATCAACCATGTCATCATGTATGCACATATTTCATAGTGTGTCTTACCTCTCCAGCACTACGCTATTGAAGTTTCCATTAGCCTTGACATCTTCAACCATCAGCACCTCAGCAGTTTCTCCTCCAACATTGAAGTACCAGCGCAGTCTCTTTCCCACCAACACCATGCCCAGGTACTCCTTACTTGACTACAAATACGAAATAGACAGTAATGAACTACCTCAAACGCATCCTGTCATTGCAAAGGATCTCCTTACTGCATTACAACTCCTAGAAACACTCTCAACAATCAATAAACAAAGAATAAACTCAGGAACGTATTGCTTACAACAAAATCTGTGGATTATCTTGACTAATTGGGTAAGGATGAGTTTTTTTAAATGTTTTTTTTGGCGCTTTGAGCACCACAAGCCGAATGCCACCTAGTTAAAACATACTGGAGCGAAAGGCAGTGTCTCTGTTGCTTACATCCTTGTTGCCGAGGTAGAAGACAAACTGTTGGTTACTGTTGTCCTGCCGCCTGGATCGGGCCGCCTCTGGCAGAGTGATGAAGAACTTCAGGGAGGTGTAGGCAGCCAGATCGGCCAGGTTACGAGGAGTACGGACCTGGACCCCGGACGCCCCATTAAACTTCACCGACACGCTCACCTGGATGGAGGAAAGAGGAAGAGGAAATTAGAGGCTTTTCAATTTCAACTTCAGTGTGTGTGTGTGTGTGTGTGTGTGTGCGTGTACCTTGCTAGCAGCGTTGCGCGCCTGCTGTATGAGCTGTCGGATGCGGCTGATGTTCTCAGAGATGTTTGGCATCTGTACGGAGTGATTCTGCAGTTTGTCCAGCTTCTTCATTAGCAGAGGAATAGTCTCACCCAGTGCGTGCACTTTAGAGAGAAATTGGCATAAAGAAACTTAGTCCACTTTGCACCAACAAGGATTCATTTAAAAACCAAATTAAACTTGAAATCATGTAGCAACTAAGTTAAAAATCTATCTTAAAATTAACTTAAATGTCAGAGATTAAATTAAAACCTCTATTTAAACATCAGTTTAGTTTTAACTCTGGATTAAATTAAATTCTGTTGGATCTTTAAACTTTAAACACTTGAGGGTGTTTAACCTTTAAAAACAGCTCTCTTTTTGAGATAGATTAAGCCAAATAGTTAAGTTAAGGGACAGACTCAACCAAATTGAGTTTTATGACGCTGCTGCTGAATTTCTCTCAAGATACTGGTTCAGCAAGGAAACTGTTGCAGAGCTGAACAAGAAGATTGTTTCCTGACTGTGAGTTTTTTTCATTACTGTTCTGATGCCTGGTTTATAGTCCAACATTTCATTCTGAACTGTTTTTTAGAATGATATAAAACAAAGATGATAATTATTACATTGAATAAGCTGGACCCAAAAGGTTTCAAAACTATTTCAAACCAATAAATTGTTAACTCGTCGCCTCTATTTTATTAGAACAGATGATATCAAGTTACTTAAAAAAAAATATATATATATATATATATATTTATGTATATATATATATATGTATATATATATGAATATATATATACATATCAATTATGTATATATTTATTGTTAAACAGTTTGAATATTTGTTCTATCTGTGGCAGTTACATGTCTTTTGAATATGGCTATTGTGATGTAACTGGCATTTGACATCATAGTTAAAATATTTATTTGAGAAGAAATCACATAATAAAAAAAGAGTAGACATTGACAGAAAACAAAAACAAAGCCGTGGAAAGCAACCAGTTCCTGAAATCATTATTTCTTTAGGATGCTTCTCTGGCGATACGTTCACACACGTCAACAAGATCCTACCAGTCTTGTTGGCTTCCATCAGGGCGTTGTTGATCTCATCATTGGTGGCGTTGGCATCTCCGTATGTCTGCTGCCATTTGTCCAGCTGCTCTTTAATGGGACGCAGGGCATCGTTGACTTGTGTGGCCGTGCTGTTCGCCAGATTCGCTGCTTGCTTTGTCTCGCCGATCTCTTGACTCACGTCTGTTCATCACAGAGACAGAAGGATGGAGATGTATTTTTTAAAAATCATAGAGATGGATAAGGTGAGCCTAGTAGATCAGCATATTTGATGAAGCCAATGTGATCACATGATCCTTGCACTTCACATGGTTGAATGCAATAATTGAAAGTCAATTTGGATCAAAATAAATAAATGTCATGTAATGTGCGCACTTGTAGTGGAGTTGAGGTTGTTCTGAATCGCCGCCAGGTTCTTCATCACATCAACCTGCTTAGTCTTGGCATCTTCCAGTCGCCTCTTGGCGTCTTCCAGCTGCGGCTTCAGGCCTGTGCAGCAAGAAAAGACAAAAGAAATTCAACCACTAAAACATTTAAACTGAATTCTACTATTCTCTACTTTTACTTGATTTCATGACCTCCCTCATAATGATTATTTTATATGACGTGCTGATGTGAAAGATGTGTGTTTACTGTCGTTGAGTTCATCGTTTAGCTTCTCGACTTCGTCCTTCAGCTCCACACTGTGGTTTCTCAGAGAATCAGCGACCTGCCCGAGGTTCTGGTTCTCTATGTTCTAAACACACACACACACACACACACACACATATTACAAGCCAGACACGGACAAATCTAATCTGAAGCAAGTTGTTTTATTAGTTTTAATTTGAGCACATACATCTATAATAAGGCTGAAAACGTGTGTGTTTTGTACCTCCATTGTGTCGTTAGCAGCCTTCTCGGCCATCTTGGCTGCCTCCTCTGCCTCTTTGATACTGTTGATGATCTTGTTGTATGCTTTTGTCACATCCACTAATCCGTCCTTCTTGGTTTCTGTTACCACACTGCAGACAAACAAGATTATTAACATCTTCTCTTTACTTACTTATCATGTCAACTTGTCTTGTGCATGGCCCAGGCACGAATTATGCCATAATTCAATGACAGTTTGTCCAAACATCACCAAACTTCCTAGTTATTTATAATGAAGCTGTTGAAACCTGTCCCCATATGCCAAGACATATGACTGGCAGGAAATTGAGTTTGCAATTACTAAAAGGCAGCATAAAGTGTGTGAATGGTCCGACTTCTTTTTGAGAATTAAACCAGCTCAAATGACTCTGCTCAGCTTTGTGAAGCTCAAAACCCACTTGCAGATTTTGAAGATTGAGCTGCTTCCATTTGTTGAGGGAAAAAGGGCGTGAACCTGTAATTGTCGCTTGCGGCTTTAAAATATCTTTCCTGGTGAGTTTTTGTCAATACAGTGAACAGCGCGGCTTGTTGAACAATCTGAATACACGGTTGTAGAAGTAGCTAACTAGTCTCTTACCTGGACAGGTTCATGGCTAAAGTCTCCAGCAGCTCAGCGTGTTTCTCTGCTTCTTCCACCAGAGGAATTTTGGACTCGGCTAAAGCAAAGTTCTGCACTTTCTTTGCCAATGGCGTCCTGGCACCATCCAGCTGGGCCGCCAACCGCTCATATTCCTGAGAAAGATAGTTAAAGTGTTAAAGCGATGAATACCATAAAACTGCAACATCTGCATTTTTATTCGAAATAGGATCCCTACAGTTTGTGTCTGTATCTCTACTGGCACCATCAGTGAACGCAAAAAACTGTACTTAATTGTAAAAAAATGATTTTATTCGTAATATACCTGTGAAACACTGAGGTAATGACTGCATATTAAACCTTTTCTTGTACTAACCTTAACAAATAATACTTACCCATAAAGCAGGACGGAAACTTAAAAAATCTTAACTGAAATGCGAACTCTGCCCGGGTTTCTTCTTTTGTCTCTCCAAAAGGTTGTAAAGCTGCTCAGCATATATATATATATATATATATATATATATATATATATATATATATATATATTATCAGGGTTTGAACACCTGGTCTGGTGCAAGTAGAACCTAGAGATGTTGGCAGAATTTTATGTTCAAATCTGTATGTTTTTGTTATTTTTCTAACCTCTTTGGAGTCGTGCATCATGGACAACACATCGTTGACCTGCGCTATGTCATCTTCAGCCATGGACAACTGGTCGTTCACCTCCTTCTGCTTGGACAGCAGGTCTTCTATCCTCCTCTGAGAGAGGGAGAGAGAGAGAAAGTCAACATCTCCTTTCACCACTACCCTCACTCTAATGTGTTGGTGATTACCCAGCCCACCTGGTTGTCCTCCAGAGTTTTCTCATTGACGTTGTTGATCTCTGCGGCTCTGGCAGTGTTGTTCACAGCTTCGTTCAGGGCGTCTCGGAGATCCATCATTTCAGAGTGGAAGCGGGCCAGGCGCTCTCTGATAGCATTCGCCAAGTCGCTGTTCTCGCCCTGACGACCTGCCAACTCCTTGTTAACACGGTCCAACACTAGCAGAGGACACAGAGGCGGAGTTTGAAGAAGTGATCATGTCTATAATTTGCTTTTGATTGTTATGGGGTCTAAAACTGTGGAAACGTTGACTTTGAGTCCGTTTGCATTGGATTACTTTAGTTCTGCATTAGAAACATGATTTTAACATTTGAGCACCAACTGCCTCTTCTATTTGCTCGCCATTGTCATTCTCAAAAAGAAAGTATTGTCATAAAGATAATCATCACCTGACCATGTAAGCATTCATTTTGTGATTTCATCATGTGAAGAAATTAACAAATATGAGCATTATCAGTCCAATACCATAGCCCTTAAAAGAAAAAAAGTGTTGCCAAGATCATATTTGTATGACTCGTTTTTATTCTATTTCACACATGAAAACAAACAAACAAACAAATTAAATTAATGGCAACACGCTTTTTCACCTGTTCTTAAGTCAAGCACATGAGAGAAACCATTTAGATCAGATTAAAAACTGTCCCTAGAATTGTCTGACTTGCTTCTGTAGTCCAACCAGCAGATCTTTTTTTCTATTTTGCTGTCCTAGTCTAACTCTTAAAAGATTGCTTTGAAGTTCCCATATTAATCCTGTTATATAAAGTTTACAATGTAAAAAAGCAAACACGCAACAACATAAAGGATAACACAATGGACGCAAAATCAGCTGTTTAAGTGTAATATGACTTGCATGTCCAATATTACGTATTTAGGGTCAACAACATACTATTAAATGTGCAGTTACCACTCTAGTAGTCATTCCCTGTGTGAACATATTCTTCATCTTGCATTCTTTATCTATTTTAAAAGGACAGTTGTTGCTTACCAACTTAATTTTGCAACTGAGAATTTAGGCTGGAGAAATGTTTTGGTCTAAACACAGAATATAAACTAGAGAACTATATCTATTTTAAAGCAATATGTTAGATATCGTCGATGAAGTACCATTCATAAAACTGGTAAGTGTTTCAAATGAATATATGTGTGAGTGAAAATACTCACATTTCTGCGCCGCCATCTTTTCTTTGTCAGACAGTTTCCTTTGTCCCGCAACACTCCTGTACCTCATCTCCCTCAGCATGGCCTGAACCTCCCTCATCTTCCTCTCCCTATCCCCATCGTCCTGCTCAGCTTCGGAGACATTCAGCGACGTCTGGTTCGTCATCATCATGATGTCTATGGAAAGCACCAGAAAAACATCAATCAATTAAATGGTCTATATAGCAGTCCTCTTTCAGTAGATGGTAGCTATAAATGAGATTGTTAGATGACAGCTCCCGACTGTATACAATGACACTATCCTACAAAATGTGAGTCATTTTATTGTGTTAATCTTAGTGTGGAATGACAGTATCTGAAATGTTCAAGAAATATGAAAACCAAAAGTTTTCTCCACCGGCTATTCACTTTTATATTTTGCAAGCTTTTTTGGGTAAATGTTTATTTTTTTATTGTTAGTATGATTTTACCACATAATTACACACCAAAATATCCTTTTGAAATTTCTACATATATGGAAAAAGATCACTGAGTAGGGAAGCCCATTTCCACCAGTATAAAAATAAAATATGATGAAAACCTTCGGGATACCAGGTAATTTCTTGACTTCATCATTACTTAGTAAAGCAAAATATTGAGAAACCCATCTCATAATAATGAGTTAGTTTAAAATAATTACTTAGTATCTCAAAATAATGAGAAACCTTCGCATATATTGACTTGAGATTAATTCCAGATAGTTTCTCATTAGAATGACTTTCAGGGTGTTTTTTTAGTCCACATTGCCAGGAAAGAGCTTCCATACACTGGAATCTGCTTGAGCATCTCATAGTAATAATTAGCAACTGAAGCACTCATTGACTTAAATGAACAGCTTGTATCATGTTGCACAAATCGGTTTTGATACATTTCTTATGGACTGATTGTCCCCTGTCATACCATTTAAACCCATGGTCATGTTGATGATGAACGACAGCAGGTCCTGCGCCCTCTGGTGTGTGTTGGCGGTACTGTCCCGCAGGTCACCAACCCTGTCAGTCATCACTGTCGCCTAAAAACACCACCACAACATAACACTCAGTTCTACATACAGGCAAACTAAATTAATTCATTTAATATTATATTTGTGAAGACTTGAAACTGTTATTTGTTAAAACCAGGGGAAATTACTTTGTTGCTCTTTTACATCCAAGTCAATGAACTACAAAGTAAACAAATAAATAATTAAAGTTTCTTCACAGATATAATAATAAATTGAATTACTGAAATCCAAACTAATATTTTATGCAAATCTATTCAACGTTTTTTTAACTTTCTGTCAAGGCTCTAAAGTTTTTATGTAATTACAAAGTAGTGGTGAGCGGCATGCACAAAATAAATATCCCAATAACTATCTATTTATCACAATATTTACAGTAATATTCACAACATAGTAAAAGCCCTGAGCCCCTGAGAAAGGCATAGAGGTCTGGTGTTGTTTGACATAATCATACTGTGTGTATGTATGTGTGTGCGTGAGTGTGCGTCATAACACACCTTGCCCTGTAGTTCATCAATGTCGTCATTGATATTCATAATCTCAGCATCCAGCATGTCGGCCCGAGTCCTGCTGTCATCCAGCGTACTGTTGTAGTTCTCTATGGCACTCTAGAATCATGGAACAATTTGGGTTATATGCAATATGATACCATCAGCACGGCAGTCTAACAGCCTATCGATTGAACTACATTATGTGTGTGTGTGTGTGCGTGTGTTTGCACATGTGCACACTCACGGCGACATCCTCCACAGACTTGTTGAGATTGTGCAGCTGAGCCCAGGCCATGGAGCTGGCGTTGAGACTGCTCAGCTGACCGGCCACCGAGTTGAAGTTGTCATTCATTTTGTCAAGATCCTCCAACAGGACGATGACGCAGCTGTCACACGCTGCAGCAGGGAAACACGCGCACACACACGTTCACACTTCATTTCACTCAAGGGTTATAATAACACTTTCTGAGAAATGTTTTTTTTGTTCTGTTCCCATGTATTGTTTTCTCTAAAACACAAAACTGTATAAAGTGTATATTTTACTTACGTTCACAGTGCATGCTGTCATGGTGCTCTACAGGTACGCTGTATTTTTGCTTGCAGGTGTCGCACTGTTTTCCTGTCATCCCGTCAGGACAACGGCACTCTCCCGTGCGAGGGTCACAGCGACCTCCTCTACAGCTGCACTCTGCAGAGAGGGAGGTGTGAACATGACTGCTACTAATGCTACTGCTGCTTTTACAGCTCCAATAACTTTAATAATAAGTCCTTTCTGCCAAGCTGAAAGTGTTCACACTGCCCTTATTCCAGCTGCATTTGAATATAAATTGAGTACACTCAAAGATGCTGTCCAAAAAGTGTGGTCTGATTATTATACAAAAACAGAATTGTTTAATAAACTTAAATGAAAATATCACATGAATTACATTTAAAAAAAAAGATATATATATATCAGTATAGCCTGAGCATTCATTTTAAAACAGATTATTCTGACAGTGACACAAGTGTAGTATGCTGTTTAGTGTGTCATGCATGCACTCACTCCTGCATCCGTTGGCTCCGTAGTGCCAGAATCCAGGAGCGCACTGTCTGCAGTTTGGCCCGTTGACTCCGGGCTGACAGGTGCACTGACCGCTCTGAGGGTCACACGGCTGTACGAGAGCGGCAGAGGCGTCACAGTCGCACTGACGGCAGCCAGAGCACGATTCAAAGCCAAATGAGCCGTTCTGAGAAACAGATTAAGGCAAAGGCTTGAGGTGAAGTTGTAAAGTTACTCCCCGTTACATCTAATTTCTTGCCAAACAGAAAGATTTCTCATTGAGATATTAGATGCACTATTGCAAAATGTGATCATCAGACTGTTTTAACTAGAAGCTTCCAATTTCTTTTATGCGATTTGTAAATAAATTGTTGCAAATTATATTTCAGATCCACAATCCACATATGAAGACTGTACAATTTACAAAATGAAAACCAGCCCAGCCCTTACCTCACAGCGGTCACAGTGCGGTCCGGTGACTCCAGCTTTACAGCGACACTGTCCAGTTTGAGGGTCACATAACTCGGTGCCACATGGAGAGCAGTTACATTCTGCGTGAAGACAACAGAACGCACAAAACTTTTTTATTTGCTGATACAACTTTTAACAACTTCAATAGAGTAAGTATGGATAGAAAACAAGGACACTTCTTTGCCTCGCCTTAATCAGTGTCCTAATTTCTGATTTCATCCCTGTTCTTAATTCACCTCCACTTAACCCGTGTCATGATATGTCCATGATTAGCAACAACCTTGATCTTGATGCATTGCATCAAACACTGCAGAACTCCATAGTCCAGCAGAAATTTTCCAGAGTAGAAAACAGGAAATTAGCATGTATGTCGAAGCCAAACTCACTGGTGCAGTTCTTGGCAGTGACGGCGTCTCCATAGTAACCAGGGGCGCAGATCTCACAATGAGGCCCGCCCGTGTCGTGCATGCAGCTGAGGCACTCGCCCGTCAGCGGGTGACAGTCGGTGAACAGCATGTTGGGGTCTGTGTTGCCGTGGCAATGGCACAGCTGGCACCTGCTGCCCAGTACCATGGGGTTGCCGTAGTAACCAGGGGCGCACCTGTGTTAAGAGACCCATTTTTAATGACATGTATCTAACAATAGATTTGATTTGATTTTGGTTCAGGTATGTCGATGTGAACTTACTTATATATAATTAGGAAAGGTAAAATTAGTATAAAAAGTTCAAATCTCTAGTTGAAGATTTAGTGACACAATGAGCCAAAATGAGAATCATGAGTTATCAATTAAGAATCCAGTATAGAGCTGCAACAATTAGTTGGCTAATCAACTAAAATGACAGAAAATTCATCTGCAACTATTTTAATAATCAATTCATTGTTTAAGTAATTTTTCCAGCAGAAATGTCAAACATGGCAATTTCCTGCTTAGTTCTGGTTTACATCATATTTAAATGTTTTGCACATCCACAAGTGATGTTTCAAGCCACTTTGTTGAGGAGAAAGTTTACCTTTCACAGTGTGGTCCAGCATAACCCGACATACACAAACACTGCATCCTGTCGGTTTTCTGCACGCAACCTTCTGCAAAGCTACACAGAGAGAAAAAATGAGTGGTTATCATATATGATTAAATGGGAAAGTAACAAGAAGAGGACTTAAAAGAAGACAGTAAAATGTTCGTACTTGTTGGATGGGACCCTTAGTGGGCAGGGACAACTGGAGCATGACACCGCCTGTCCGTCAAGACTGTTGTTGCCGAGAAAACCACCCGGGCAGCTGTCACAGTGGTCACCAGCTGTGTTGTGCTGGCAGTTCTGATGGGCCGAGAGAAAAAATAATGATGAAGATGGATGACTTACCAATAAGCAACACTAGAGGGGAGTGATATCAAGAAGGACAGAGAGGTGTGTGTGTCAACTGATTTATCATTAAAAATCCTCACCAAACAGATTCCAGATCCGTCCAGACACCGGTCAGAGTGTCCGTTACAGTTACAGGGAATACATTTCCCGAGAAACAGGCCAATAGTGTCTCTGTAGTAACCCGGAGCACATTTCTATAGAGCAGAGAGGAACATGGATGTAATTAATGGCCACAAAGTTAATTTACAGAAATTGTGAATAGGAATGTGAAATAATAACTTGGGGGGGAAAAGGCCCAGAAAATAGTATAAAGAAAAAAAAAAAAAGCCCATAATGATTTATCACTTCAAAATGACTTGTTTAGTCCAAAAAGTGGTCCAGCATCCCCAAATTGTCAATTTACAATAATATTATTCATATGAAAGGCAGTAAAACTGGACCGAGAGAATGCTTGACATGTCTACATAAAAACATCCATCCCCAAATAAATGTTCTGTATTAACTGTAGAGTTTCTGTTGATTATTAAACTTAGTATAGTTGGGTTGACAATAAAAAGCACTATCTAATTTTTCTACAAACACAATGTTGATCATCGGAATAATTTGAAGGCTTTCTTAAAGTCACTATGAGAAGATCTTTCATAGACTACTGAGAAATAGGCGGAGATACATTGTAATGATGCAAAGATGCGACATGCTGTGACTTTTACACATAATTTCATAACACATTTTTTTTACTGTAATACATGAATTGTAGAATTTCCCACTTTTAGTATTATTCCAAATGAATGTTGATTGAATGTTTCATCTTAGTTTTCAAATGCTTTTGGGAAACACGGTGTTGGTTCCTCACCTGACAAGAGTCTCCAAGGTAATTGGCAGGACACATGCAGATCTCCACATTGTTGGCATGGCGACCGGCGGGCAGGCTCTCGGCGACCTCCAACACGGCGGCGCGTAGCGACACCGAGTGGGCAGACTGGGAGTGTAGCGCTCGGATCTGCAGAAGTTCCAGACCAACCAGAACCATCATCAGCTCCTCCCGAGACACAGAGTTACCGGTCTGCGCGTGACGGAAACTTCCCTGTGAGGAGCGGAGGGAGAGAGATGAACAAAGGTGAAGTCAGGTTTGTGCTTTTGACTTTTCTTTGTTCCACGATGACCTTCAAGGAGGTACAGGGACATAGTCACACAGGTAAGTGCACAGCGACACCTGTTGGCCAGCAAATGGCAAATACAATACAATAAGGAAGTCAATTATACACAAATGAACAAATAAGCAAACAAACAATACTCATCAACACTAAAAAGTACGAAAAGAATATTTTGGAAAAAGGCCAAACCCATGTTGCTGCCGGCCTGCACTTGTTGTGTTGTTAAGAAACAGCTTCTCACATAATTCTCCCGGCTTACGAATCTTTAAATGGCCCATGACGGCATGTGGAAGTGACTTTACCTCGACCATGTGAACGATTCCCGGGTGAGGCTCTTCCGGTGAGGAGTACTCTCTCTCCATGAACACCAGGGTCATCTGGTTACCCTGGAGGAGGAAACACAACATGTGAAAAGGGTGTGTGCAGCTGTAAATACTCTCTTTGTGTGTACACGCATGTTTGTATATGTTTGTGTGTCACGTTTCTGATATGTGAACCTAGGTTACAGTGATATTTGTGTGTTTTGCACCTTGAGAATGATGTCGGGCCTGGAGGCTTCTGCAGGCAGAGACAACACGTCGCCTCTCATGGTCTGAGTGTGGAGACGATACCTCAGATAACCTCCATAGGAAGAGACCTGGCGAAGCAGACAACCAGTAGGTAGTAGTTTCAGGAGATATTAACATGAAAAACAAACAAACATTAAAACCACAAAAGGAGACGAACAGTCATGAGGCAGGAAGCAATAAGTGAAATACAGACATGAAAAGCAGACAGACCATCTTAATCCATCCAACAATGGATTACATTCTGACTGCAGTCAAACAGAAAGAAGATCCAGGGTCTTTATTTACATGCAGGCTTCGTCAAAGCTGATATTTGAAGCAGGTTCATGCAGCGTAACACGACTCAGTTTGGAGCTTAAATCAAACCATCAGCCCGCACGCAGACTGATGCTGGTTGAATCCCACATGAAAGCTGTCGATTCAAACGTCTAGACGAAAACGCTTATCTGTATCCAAACACCTCGTCTCAGCCTCTGGATCATGATGTGGGATCATTTTGTGTGTGGACTGTAGGTGTGTGTGTCGTAACTAAGTCCCAGGTTGTTTGTCTCGTGTTTTTATCACAACATTATTAAATTAGTTACGGTCGTTGGGCTGTACCGAATAGTTTCATTCATAAAACTTCAAACACATTTATTTTATTCTGCTTCAATCCATATTTGTTGCCGTTTAGCATTTTCAATGCAGTCCAAAAAAAAAGCTGACTCTCCCTCTTGTCGCACAAGTTATTTTGCGGCTTCTTGTGTTTGGACAACATGTAAACCTTTGAGAAGTTTGGCTTGTTTTTACATTTTGGGAGTTAGGCTTATCTGCTTTCTTGCCAAGAGTTGGATAGAAAGATCAAAACCACTCTCATATCTGGTCCTAAAAGTATCCTGGAGCCTGGAGCTTAACTTAATTCACGCATAATCACAGGAAAAAGACAACACACCTTTATTCATAATCTCTCTGTTTCTCCATGCGAGACACATATTGGCACTACTCCAGTTGTTCTTTACGATTAAGAGACACTTGAGGCTTAAAGCTGTTTCAGAATGACATTCTAACAAACCCAGTTTGCCTGGTCGTGCCTAACTTATTATTACTATCACTGAAGCTGTTGATATGTATCTCACAAGTTTACAGTACTTGTGAACCAGTACATTCAGAAGCAAAACACAAACTGTAAGTCATTGATTGATCTCTGAAGAACAAAAGTCATCCAGTGATGCAGAAAAAAATAATTATTGCTTGCCTGTTTTGAATCAAAGCTGCTACAGGGAACTTTTATTTTGAGTTCATTTTGGTGGACAAAAAGGATCTTCAGAGCCCACAGTACTTTTAGGAATACTCTCATTTTACAACAGCAGGGAGAGTCCTGGTTCTGTTTCCCCTGTGCCTCCCATCCCTCCCAGCGAGGTGAAGCTCTGTTCCTGGCCTCAGTTGAAGCTGAATGATTTCATCTGATATTGAGCAGAATTCAACCCCTTGGCATCCATCATAAGCAATAAGGATACCTATATAGAAATAGCCAATCTTCTTCATGATGGTGTCGTTTGCTTTTGTAGGTCCGATAGAGCCATCAGTGTTACATTGAGACTGTTTCATAACCATAACCTGGAAGAATCTATTTTCTCTTTCCTACCACTTTCAGAGGTTAACTTTCCCCTCTTACCTTGTCTCCCAGGTAACTCTTTGGTGCATGCCAGTGAAGGTCCTGGTAGACATCGGGCACATCGCTGAGGTCAGCCTCAACCAGGTCCTGACCAGGATACACCGCGACCGGTACTTCCTGTCTGTCTGCTCCAAGCAACACCCAGCCCTCCATGTCCATCACCTACAGGACACGAGGAAAAGGTAATGATAAAACAGCGGTGAATAAACAACAGAGGGGAAGACAGAAGTTGTGTCCAGAGATGTTTGTTGCAACATTTTAATGTGACTAAAACAAGGGAATATTGTTTTTATGAATTTGTTGGGAACGTTGATGGTACTCAGCTATGATTCAAGATAAGTTCAACAGCAAAACAAGTGAGTACAATATCAGAATAATCATCAACTATTTTGATGAAATACTGTAGTACTGAACTCTGAATGTTGTGTACCGTTACACCCTTATCAGTTAGAATTTGAAATTAAGCCCTTTTCTCTGTTGGCTGCAGAATGCACACTTTTGGATTTTAAGACTGTGGAGATTGTCTGAAAAGTTTAATAAAGAAACGCACCTCGGTGCGTCTCTTGTCAGAGCTGCGACAGCGGTCGGTGACTCCAAAGCAGAAGCAGCTGGTGCAGCCCTTCGGGTTGGTTGGGTCCAAGTGGAACGTACCAACTCTGCACTGGTCGCATCGGGAACCCTGAACGTTTTCCTGCAGGTGGAAGACGCACAGCAGGTCAGAACACACTGTTGAGTGGAGGAAGACATGTGTGTGTGTGTGTGTGTGTGTGTGTGTGTGTGTGCGTGTGTGTCTCTGTGTGTGTGTGTGTGTGTGTTGCCCCACCTTGCACAGACACTGTCCTGTGAAGGAGTCACACACTTCCTCTTCAGTTCCTGCCTCGTTGCAGTCACATAGCCTGCAGTTGGGGTAACCATAGAAACCGGGGGCGCAACGGTCACACTTGCGGCCAACGACGTTGTCCTTACATCTGGAAAAATAACATGCAATTGGTTTGAGAATCAATAGGCCTAGGTTTATTGATCAAATGTAAATCTCTATTTTTCTGTCCGACCTTTATGTGTATGAATGCATTTCAATCTTGTAAGAGATAAAAGGTTTATTGCTCCCCATTATCCATCACGAATAACTAATTTAACATAAACATTTTGACATCCACACACAGCCATACACTTACAGCCGGCTGCAGGATACATGCTACTACTAGAAACTATTAATATCTTGAGAGGAGTGGCGGTTACTGAAGCAAATACGGTTTCTCTCTGTCATGTTTAAATGTCTTGATTTAGGTTTTAAAGGAATGCATCTGCTCCTCGTCGGTGAGGACCTGGAGCTTTTGGTCTTTGTTCTGCCTACTGTGTTCTTCTATCAGCACCTCTCGAGGTCACTAATCACATGTCATATCTTGATTGTTTGATCTACACAAGAAAAGAAATGTAAATACAAGATAAATTGTGTGAACCTGTGAAATTCAAACGTGCTGGTAGGCGGATTTCTTTTAAACGTTTAAAAAGTGCCAGGTTTGCATTTTTCTTTATACAATGCTAAGCTATTCGGCTCATGACTTTAGCTCCATGTTTATAGTGGAGACATGCATTCATGAGAGTGGTATTGGTCTCATCGAACTCCAAACAAGAAAAGCAAATACGTACAATATCAGGGACATTATGTGTAAAATAGAATAATCACGGAGCTTGAAGAGTGGAGGCAATATTCGGAGAAAAACTAAACAAAAATCCCAAATTCACACGAAATAACTAAAAGATTCACAAGAAAATAAAGAGTTATTTTTCAGATATGACCTGTTTCCACAAACGTAACATTTTTCTTTTACCTTTAATGGTACAATACGCCATCATAGAATATGTTCCCAAAGTTCTGAAAATTCTTTTAAATGTCAGTGGTCAAAGTGTCCCAGTTTCTCTAGTATATTCAAAGTTTCCAGTATATGTTTTTCTAGTAAACGCATTGGGGGAAAAGATAAAACCAGTGAGCTGTGTGTTCGTCCAATCAGGTATGAAGAGTTCATGTTGAGTGAAGAAGAGAACCGTTACAATTACCAACTATTCATCATAGTTAGGAGCACAAGTGTTATGTGATGAATGTGAGCTGCCTTTAAAAATACTGTTGTAGTTGTGAACATAAAAAATGCTGACAAATGGGGTCCATCATTATGTTATCAAGCTTCCTGCCTGCGTTACCCCTTGGAGGAGGATAACGCAGGCAGGAAGACAGATAAAGACGAGGACAGACAGCTGCTGTATTGTTGGCAGTCCTCAGAGAGCCACGTTTTAAAAACCTGCAGCTTCCAAAGACAAGAGAAAGTCTTGAACAGACAAGAGTTGGCAAGTACAGCTGGCCAAAGACACAGCAATCAACCCAGTGAGAGAGTTGCAGCCAAGATCCTGTCAGGAGACAAAAATGGCAAGAAATAACTGCCTTTTTAGGTATTTCCAAACGGAGGGCTGACATTTGAGAGTTGAACTTGCTGAACTCCAAATATATCACACAACACAGTGTGGAGAGCAGATAATGATTTGTGGCTTCTGAAGAAAATAAAAACTTTGAGGAAATGAGAAGAAACTGAATCTATTGTTTTAATTGTTTGTGAATTTTCAGAGAGGGACGGTTCGTCTGCATCTGATTACGGCCCCAAAAAATGGATGATAATATCAATCGTCTTGTTGTACCTGCACTGTCCGCTGAAGGTGTCGCAGTTCACATCGGGGGTGACGATGCCCGACCGAGAGCAGTTGCAGACCTCACACCCAACCAGTGGGTGGCAGCCAAACGTCTGGGGCTCACACTTGGTGCACTCTGGGAGCACAGTCCTGGGAGGGCAGATACAGTCACCGGTCACCGGTTCACATAACCTCGTACCACAGTTACAAGCTGGAGGGAAGAAGAGCGAGGAGTTAGTCCCAGGGAGGAAGGAATCCATCAGAAGAGAAATAGCTTTGATTGCTTAAACATTTCAGAGACAGACAGGAAAAGAAGCCACAGAAAAAAATGCATCCAAACAACGTGCTTTGTTATTGAGTTACTGCAGCAACAACATATTACAGAAGTCTGTAAACAATTTTTATTATTATTATTATGATTGTTTTTTAAAAAAAGGTTGAAAAGTTACACAACGACACTTTATGATTTGGACACTGGAGAAGCAGCAGTTCTGTTTTCTTGAACTTTGTGAGGAAAAAAGTATGAATAATTTAAACCTAATTCATTATCAGTGGGACACAGATAATTATTTGACAGTCAGGCAGTCAATCAGACACTCACGTCTGCAGTTGGGGAATCCCCAGTAGCCCGTGGCACACATGGAGCAGTCCCGGCCGATCACGTCGGGCCGACAGCGGCACTGGCCACCGAACTGTTCGCAGGTGTCGCTCTCGGCTCCGACCTCGTGGCAGGCGCAGGGCATCGCCCCGTTGTTGAAGAAGGCCGACAGAGACACCGCCGAGCTGAGGCAGAACTGAGAGGCGGTGGAAGGGCTGCAGGAAGGAAGAGAAGATAGGAAAAGTCTGTAGAAACTTTCACATCTTTGACAATAAGTACATGGAAACATTGTAGGACTATTAGTACTGTATCAACGTTAGTATTGTTGAAAGATCACAATAAGGACTCACTCAAACTATCTCTGGTGCTTATTTAGCTCAACAAGTAATCTGAATTCACAGATTACTTGTTGACTACAAATACTTTTTATATTCATACGTTGAAGAACATGTATTACAAAAACATCTGTCATTGTTCAGCTTTACTGCAAACTGCTGAAATACTGACTTGATGTAAAAGCTGTTTTGTCCACAGTTGCTGATGAAGTCGTATGATTTATCCAGAGGCTCCTCATTCAGGTAGCTGGAGCTGTAGCTCGTCTCAGGCACGACCAACACGTAGTCCTGTAATGACACAGCACATGGAGGGGCAAGGTATGGAGAGAGCGAGAGGGCTCTTCATCTGTTGCACTGTTGCACACAGTTGAAGGATATAACCCATATATAATCAAGATGTAAATAGAAGAGATGATCTCATAGAATTCAATAATATAACAACCAAACTGAATTAAAAACAGATAAAAGTGGAAAATGTGTTGAAGTGGATATAAAATTTAAACTAAAACAAGCACAAAATAAATGCGTAATGACAATAAAGTTAAAATAAAACACCATAAAATAGTAGGACATGTGAAGTGATGAGATAATGGAAAAAGAAAACATTGTTAAGTCAGCCATCTTGTAAAAGTGAGTTTTAAGGAGGCAGATCTCACACTGTTCCAAAGCCAAGGGACCAAAACAGAAACCGTAACGGACATGTTGAGAGGAAATTTAAATGTTCACAATCTTGTATTATGCACCTTTGATTTACCAAGAGTACGTAAAGATGCAGTGCATTTTTGTGGAATAATGACAAGATTTTAGGACTGTTCAAGTTTTTGTTTAGAATTTAGAAACACCAACGATAGCAAAACTTAGTGTTTGACACAAAAGAGAGAGAAAGTCCAAAAAAAAGTAAAACAAAGGGTGAGAAATAAAAGCAGGGCAGTAACACTCACCAGCCACAGCGTCTTGCCAGCAGGTATCTGCACAGTGAGGAAGACCTCGTGGTCCGTCACATCCAGAATGATCTGATTCTCAGACACCAGGACGTTACGGCAGCCGTAAGCGTGGGGACAGAAGGAGGCGTTGGCGTGGCCTGAAAAAGACACATGAAAACTGCCTTGATCTATTTTATTTTGTACAGTTTGTACAGTCGTCAGTACTGTACGTGCGCTTACCTTGCCAGATTCGTCCACCATTAATGTACACCTGCACAGGGTAGTTGGGGTGGAGAGGCTGGTGATAGTGGAGAATGAAGACGTAACGACCCAGGGCATGGACACGGGTCGAGTACACCGCTGCATTCTGGGTAGGGGGATGACAGAAAAAGAGAAGATATGGTGATTTTTAGATTAAAAAAAAAGCTTTCTTGCCCTCAAACTTTCGTATTTTCAATGATTCATTTCACTCAGGCACTCCAACAGTTACTTACTTGAGGTCTGAATCACAGTTGATAAACTAACTCTATTGCCTTTTTATGTGTCATCCCTTAAAATCCCTTATGCGTCTGTACCTGCAGTGAATCCAGCCTGATGTGGTCACCATTATCTGCTCCGTAAGGAGGTCTGTCTCCTCCCGTCCAGGCCGGCTCGTCACTCTGGTGGAAGGGCAGAGGAGGAACTGCTACAGGGGAGGCCAGGATGGGCTCCTGTATGGAGGAGCTCTGGCCCTCCTTCAGGACCAGCGAGTCTGAGGGGGTCTGGAAGCGTGACGGGATGCAGGAGGAACTACAGGAAGTAGTAGAAGTTGTTAGGTATGTTCATATTTATAAAGGAGTTACAGTACAGTTATTATTTGTTACTTTACCTGTCAGGTGAGAACTGTCCATGAGTGCTAATGCAGTGGACTTTAGGTTTGATGTACTCCATGGTGAACTCGTCTTTAGGCACCAGGTACACTTTGTGCTAAAGACAGTGAAGAAACACACTGATTTGTAATGAAAATATGCACAAGATGGTCAAAAAATAGGTTAATACATGTTTGATAATGCACTTTATCAAAAATATACTGCTTATTTATTTAGAAAATCTAAAACATGCAATTTTAAGAAGATATTAAAATTAGCCATTTCTCAATATTTGTGACGGATAAAGTTTTCGGTGATTAATCACTCCAATTAACCATTTGATTAATTTATATAAAAAAGAAACAGTTGTTATGTATTATTATCTACATTTTAGTATTTTATCATTGAGGTCAAAATGTTTCATAACATGGAAAATGAAGGTAGAGAGAACAACAAAAAAGAAAATAAGAGAGGATAGATAGAAAAACAAATCTGATGATGCATTTTGTCTGATCTAAATAGTTGTATCTTCTATGTTTATGACTTCAAAACAGGTAAACGGTTTTGCCAGTTCCTTAAAAAAAAATATCTGTGGCAGGTGTAATTATTTTTTGAGGATAATGTTTCCAATATTAAGACCAAAAACATTCAAATCATGGTTTTAATTTACATAACTGGCTTACACACAGTATGTGTACCTTCAAATACATGGGGTTGTGATGCACTTCAACCTCTTGTGGTCCAAAATTAGTATTACAACAAAACTAAATAAAAAGTTTTTAAAAAATAAAGAAAACATTGAATGATGATCCTGGCAAAACACTTTTTCACTTGTTTTAAGCATAAACACCAGTTAGAAAACAATTTAAATCAAACTCATTAATTGGATACACTAAATGTTTTTTTCTCACTTGCCACATAGGGCTTTTGTAGTCTTCTGTCCTTTATGTTATAATATAAATAAAACCAATATTTCTATATTTAATTCATATTATAAACATAGATTCACTTTCCAAACGTTAGCATCTTGAAAATCTCTATTATGCTCTAACCATCTAAGGTCAGAGAAACCTTCCATGTTTCTAACATATCTCCAGCATGATGGTTGATACTGTGACGTGGGTGTTGCTCTCACCAGGAAGAAGCTGGCACGGTCGGAGATGAGCTGGATCTCGGCTTCAGAGGGGAGAGAAAAGAAGGCCACTCTGTTTTGTCCATCGATGGCCACGACTCGACACAGGAAGCTACTCAAAACACACAGACACACACAGACACACACACACACACAGAGTGATTAAGAGCTGTTGACAGACTTCATAAAGAACAGACGGTAACAGTAAACTGTGAACCAGCTGAGTCCACACATTATGGGAAAAACACACAAACTTTTCACTGGAGCCAGAATAAAAAGGAGCTATGTGTTCTGCAGTCCGCCACGTTAAATAAGATTACAAACCTGAGGGAGCAAACATGCTCAGTTCAAAGGGAACTGTGAAATGTGTAGGGAAGAAATGAACAACGGCTCTTCCCTTTGCTGTCAGTTGACAAGCAAGATTACCCATCAGCCATCGCTCGCCCAGGACAGCACTCATCAGATTTCTGCACTTATTCAAGAGACCTGGATCAAAGATCAGTGTAATCTTTGAAAAAATTAAAGTAAATAGGTTAAAAGCACTGAATCTGAGGAAGGAGCTTCTTCGTACCTGTATTTGCAGTGCTGCAGGGTTATGTGGTGCTCGTGTGTTCGTGCTCCCGGCATGTTCACAGCGACAGACAGAGTTTGTGGCAGTTCTTCCTCACTGGAATATTCCACGACCAGAACGTAATCGCCTGGAGATGGCAGACGCCCTCGCAGCTGAACGCTGATCTGAAGCATAAATAATAATAATAATAATAATAATAATAAACAGTTATTAAAGCTCTGTGTGGCCTGAGTCTTTGTGTTTCTACAAACCAACACACATACTGCACAAACACTTTCCCCTCTCTTACATCATAGCCACTGCAGATGGCCATGTCAGGGTGGCGTGGGGTGACCTTCTCAGTTGGGCAGGGGCGCGGCAGGTGGTTGTCGTTGCGACAGCTGGCATCATTGCCGGAGATTGAGGGGAAGGAGTCCAGAGACAGATATCTGTACTGCAGACAGCTACATGGATAAAGAGACGCAACAGACAGTTATTTGATGTTTGCTTAATCTTTTAACACGGGTTATGTGCTGGATTATTTCTTGGAATTCAGGAAGTCTGTGTGCTCGGCCAAGAAATAGTCCCACACATAACTCCCCATAAAACCACAACTTGTTTTTCACTTCCACAGAGCCAGGCTAGCTGTTTCCCCCTGTGTTAGTCTTTGTGTTAAGCTAAGCTAACTGCCTGCTGACTGTATGCTCATATTCACTATATAACACTCACAGAGGAAACAAAGAAACATATTTCCCAGCATGTCAAACTATTCCCTCAAGGTTTAAAACCGTTTTTTACATGATGATAAAAATGTAACACATTCATTAAATATATATTACATCTTAAAACACTTACATGTGTAGCTGTCCTTGACTAAAGAAGCTATCATTTAGCTATATTTAGTGAAAAACGAATGTGCATATTTACTTCTGGCTGCCTTCGGGCACAGAGCTGTAGGAGCAGGGCTCAGTAACTCTGATCTGCAGGATGGGAGCTTCATAGTAGGCACTGGGCAGAAGGACCAGGTAATCCTGAAGTTGAAACAGAGCAATAATACAGAGTTACTTGGTGAACAATGAATACCATCACTTTTTCAACTTGTGCTGACATTTGGTGGAGATTTTGTGGATTATTTCGATTATTTCGAGAACACATGACAAAACATTTCTCTCTTAGCTTTCTGTGCTAATGGTTGCTTTGTATCACCAGTTAGAGGTTTAAGATGAGTAGTGTGTGTGTGTGTGTGTGTGTGTGCGTGCGTGCGTGCGTGTGTGTGTGTGTGTGTGTGTGTGTGTGTGTCTCACCAGCAGGATTCCTTCAGCCTCTATAACAACAGTCCAGGTTCCCGGGTTCAGGACAAATGGCTCTACAAAGGTGTTCTGGGGAACGTTGACAAAAGTCGGCTCCACACTGGGAGCAAAGACAATCTGTTTGGATTGCTCTGAACCTGGAAAACACACACACACATAGACACACAAGAAATGTACGGAGTTAGATAGTACAACTAAAACGCAATCAAAAGAGAGAATATAGGTGAATACTATAAATGTATTTGAGGAAGAGACATGTGAAAATTGGACAACATAACGTAAATTCACAACAATAAAACCGTATTTCAGAGAAGAAAAATACTTCTAAATGTAAAAAGAAAAATATTGCAATTATATTATGTATATATATATATATACACATTGCAACTGTAGTGAAACTAGGAGCCAAAAACTATGAATTAATAAAACAAGACACACACATACATCTCATCTACTGTGGTTTTTCACATTGAAAAACACTCATACTAGTTCTCTCTTGGGCGTGGTGTACACCTACCTCTGCGGTTGACCTGATAGGCTGTTATTTTACCGTTGGATGTAGCGCCCTCAGAGTTTACATATCTGAGGATGAAGCGAGTCAGATAGACGTCTGCCTCACTCACATAAACCTGAAGCTTCACTCCAGTCTACAGGGATGAAGTGTGAGAAGAGGAAGTGTGGAGGGTAGAAGATATGAATACTTAAATGAATAGTCTTAAATCCCTAAACTCTGCACTGATCTGTGGCCCTGAAGGTGAGAGAAGACGGAGGAGAGGCCACCACCAACAGCAGCTCAAAATCACCAAGCACCACACACATCGCTCCATAAACCTGACAGGGGCCAAGCAAGAAAGGCGATTGAGCTGGAATTAAGTTATGTTCCAATCAAAGTCCAAGTCAGAAAAACCTCTGGACACATTTCTTTCATAATGTAAAAGTATACAAATGCTACTGCTGTATCAAAGACATTTAGCAGACATTACTGGCTGATAACCATAACGTGCGTAGAACAAACTGTTCTATTGACATTTCAAAGTAGCAGGTTTAACATTGTCCGTATGATGATGAGTCCCAGAAGGAATTCTGACTTGGAATAAAAATGTATGACATATCTTTGAAACAGCTGAAATCCAGAGGAAAGCATGGAAATAAATAAATAAGTGGTGATGAGGTGCAGCTTTCAAACAAGCATTTACTGCACTGCATCTGGAGTGAGGGGTGGAGGAGAAGAGAGAAGACGCATGTCTGTCTTTTTTTTTCTCACTCACAGTTACCACAGTAGTAGTTCCAGCCGTCGTCTATGACCGACACCCGGCCCCGAACATCCGAACCCCTCCTGTTGGCGTAGCGTAGCACCACGTGGAAGAGGTCTGGAGAGCTGACCGACACCGACACCAACACTTTGGACTGCCGAAGGACCAGCGAGCAAGGCAGCAGGCAGAAGGAGAGCAGTGGGGGGAGACAATGAAAATACGGAAGAGGTATAGGGAAACATAGGAGGGAAGAGGACAGGGATAAAGATGGAAGAAGAGCAAGGGAAGGAGAGAGGGCGTGGAGGAAAAGGAGAAGGTGGGAAGTAGCAAGAGGATGGTGGGAAAAGGGAGCAGAAGAGGTGAAGCAAAAGGAAATGAATAGAGGGGGAAAAGCAAAGGAAAATTGGAGTTGAGGGCAGGAAAAGAATGGATAAAACAGGAGAGAGGTGAGGTATGTCGGATTAAAGAGGAAAAAGATAGATAGAAAATAGGGATGAAAAGAGAAGAGGAAAAGGGAATATGAAAAAATACATGAAGGAGGAAGAGGAAACACCAACAGAATAAGAGAAACCAAGTCAAAAGCAAGACTTTAATACCATCACCTTCCCCACCAAAACACTTTAATCACCCAAAACAGCCCGGACTATTTCTCTCAGAATGTCCACCTCTCAGCACAAATATCCAAAGAATCTCAGAAGTAGTTAGCCACTAACAATATCTTTCCAGATGATTTATTTTCACTATCATTCAAAAACAGGCAGAATTAGTTAAACATATTAAATGTTATATCCATTTTGAGACAAGGCACACAGGTTTTACATCTGTCAACTGCTTCATCCACAGAGGTGTAAGTAAAAGTACGTAGAAGTACATAAAAGTAAGTAAAATCCCAAGTGCTTTGGAGGAATAAGTGCTGAGAGGTAATTATGTCAGTGAGAAATATTGCTTTGAGCCATGAAGCAAGCTTTCTAGTTCATGTAAGAGGAGCATAAGAGACGGGCCACAGTCACAATAATATGTAATGCATAATAATAATCACATTATTTGGAAGAAAAGCACATAGAAAATACATTTTGTATATTTACTGTAGTATTGGATAACAAATCAGTGAGATGACAAGAAATGCAATGATCTGGAGTATTGGATATCTCAAGACTCCAGCAAATGTAGTATAAGTACTAACTTAAAGGGCCAGTACGGCTCAAACAAAAACACGACAATCCTTAACTTCAGGGGATTATACACTTGTGAAAATATCGTCATGAACAGTATATTCCAATACTCATATATTTCCCCGAAATCCTACAAATTCTCATATCTGGGTCCTCTTCAGTGAAAAAAATCTTTATCTGCAACATGTTGTAACACCCAACCAAATCCTGACTGTATGGTAATGGCCGATGGTGAAGGTCAAATGTAACGTTCCTACCTGGACGGGGGACATCTGAGCATAACCCCTCCAGCTGAAGTCCGGGAACTCCAGAGGGTTGTAGCCGAATCGAACCGGTCGGCCATCGAGCATGGTTCCCTCCTCAATCTCAAACTTCAGGTGATGGAGGTCTGGGAAGTAATAATCTGGACGAGGACTGCAGACACAGAGTGCATTTAGAGGGTAAAAGAGCTAATGTAGCAACAAGCAAGTCTGGGTTAACATTTTCATTAAGATAGGGTCTCTAGGAGATTTTCTCATTTCTCTTTTTTTTTTTCTCATCATTTATTTATTTATGTGGTGATATTAGTCTCTTATGAACCACATGTTTCCTCCAAATAAAGTTGGCAATATGAGGCAAGACATTTTCTTTTCAGAAGCAAGCAACTGCAGTTAATTTCTTGCACTTTTTATTTGTAACTTAATGTCTTTGAATTCCTATTGTATTGTATTTTATTGTAATTTCTTTCGCCATCATTTACAACCAATTACTAGAGATGGAAGGGCGATAAAGTAACAACTTCCTTTCTGCATGATTATTGTCTGGTCAACCCAAACATATTAAGGATTGAAGAATATCTTTTTTTTGTGATAGGACAATTGGAAATATAGGAAATGTTGTCTTCATTTTAAGATTCACTACCAATGCATCTGGCCTGAAAATACGAGTCTCATTATTAACTGCAATTAAACAAAATATCGTCACAATTAAATCAATACAAATAAATTGATGTTTGAAGTGACAAGTACGTCATGTTAAATCTCACTCAGGTCTGTGGTCTAACTCACAGATTACACTTTGGTCCCTCCACGTTGGGTCTGCAGCGACAACGGCCGTTCCTCTCTCCACAAGACTGACCCGCTGAGCCTCCAATGTCACACTGGCAACCTAGATACACGACACGCAAACATGTAAATACAAGACAGCTGCATCACAGCACTCAAAGCTTTGGTCTGAAGGGGGAAACAACATTTAAAATGTTATTATTATATAATGGTGACGAGCACTCACCCTGGCAGCCGAAGTAGTTGTGCTCCTGCAGGTTGTAGTAGCCATCTTTACAGGTGGAGCAGGTTCCACTGCAAGCGTTCGGCTTACAGTGGCACTGGCCAGTTTCCTTTCAAACAATAAGTAGATTACTTATAGATAACAGGAAGCATGGATACGAATCTTACAGGGCTTCTGTTAAGTAAAAGGGCAGTGTCGATCATTTTGTCGTCTGTTTAACCCTCATTACTCTGAATATATTTTTTCAGATTCATAATTATTTATTTTTCAACCATTTCGACTGTGGTAATGCATATGGCATATTTTTTGTTGAGGATATCATAGCAAAATTGTTAAAGGGATACACAAGGGACAACATTCTCAAAATTGAAACACCACATTTTCAATATAAACATGTGTAACACACCATTATATCAACTAATTCTTGGTTTGTTTTTCACTTAAAGAAAAATGATAACCAATAATAACCAATGTCACAACAAGCACAACGTATTTAGTAATCTTACAATTTCTGTCTTCACATGCAAATATTCATGTGCTAAATGCATCATATCTATGATTTAAATACAGGCCGAAGAACTGCAGTTAGATGTGCTCACCTGTGCGCACTCTGCCACCCCACTGATGGTACCTCCAATGTTACACTCACAGTCTGCAGGAGGGAGAAGACACTGAGACTTCAGTTCATTGAGGAGCTCCATTTACTCCATTCAAACCAGTGAAACATATCTGAGGTGAGTGTTTGCAGCATCTCTTACTGGTGCATCCATCAGGAGTGTCAGGGGAGAGGTTCCAATACAGAGCTTTACATTTGTCACAAGCCGGGCCTTCCACATGACGACGGCACTCACATTGGCCCTGAGAAGGTGATTGACAGGAAAATAAACTAATATAATATCAATATTTCCACCAGTAAAAGAAAATAACAATAATATCAAAACGTAGCCTTACAATAATAAAAGAGATCTTGTATGTACAAATGTGAAACTCTCAAAATAATGAGCAAGATAACACATCTTGAGAAATGTTCTCATTATTTTGCGATACTAACTATTACTTTACTATTGCGATACTATAACTATTTTGTGTCACACTAAATTTAAAAAATAATTAATGAAACCTTGAAAACTCACCACTAGTGGCTGCACCACATACTGAACAGAGCCGGCAGGGTGGCAGGTACCAGCTATAAAGGACAACGAAAAAGCAAGAACAAATATAATATTGATACAACTGGTCGTGTCAAAATGTGCCATTGGAAGTTTACAGCAAGAAAATAAAGTCATATTATCAGATATGCTAGTTGGTGGTACGGGCCTTTATTCATCAATACAATAGAGTTCCTGTTACTACTTTCATTGAAGTAGCTGTACATACATATAGACCCCAATTATGATCATTATGGAAATAGTTTGTTCTGTCAGGTAACAACACCTTGTACTGCTTTACATAACTTTAATATAATACACAAGAAGGCAGTTGGTGTGTACAAGATTTAAAAAACCCAAGACTGAAGCTCAGTGAAAAGAGGAAGTTAACAAGTCAAAGCCTGAAACTGAGAAATCCTCATCCTGCCAAAGTAATTTAGAGAACGCCAGATAGCCTGTGTTCCCTTGGTCAAAAGCTCAAGTCCTAATGAAGTCATGATTCGTTGTTAAAGTCCAAGCCGAGTTGAAAGTCTAAAGTCATCACATTTTTGTCTTGTGTGTGACTTCACTCGATTCCACACCTCTGGGTAATGGTGTCACCACAAAGCTAAAGAAAGCAGTGGAGGTAACCACCTGTATAATGTGTGAACACTCAAAAGTCAGAATGAGCAGGAGGTTTTCCTCATTCTGCTTGTGATCTCACTCATGTTCTCTCTTACATATGTGTCTGTGTGTCTGTGGTGTGTGTGTGTGTGTGTGTGTGTGTGTGTGTGTGTGTGTGTGTGTGTGTGTGTGTGAGTATGTGTGTGCGCACGTGCGTGCGTGTGTGTGTGTGATTAGCTGTAGGTCACATTAACTGCAGCCATCACGCCTCACCTCCATTATGTTAAGCAGTCAAGAGAGATTGCCTGTATTTAACCTGCATGTGTGTGTGTTGTTCTTACCCCGGCAGTTGGGGAAGCCGTAGGCGCCGTGTGCACAGCTGTCACACCTCAGCCCCACCACGTTGGGCAGGCACACACACTGCCCCGTCACCTGGTCACAGCTGGTGTAGTGGGAGCCCTCTGCAGAACACTGGCAGGCTGGAACAAACACACAATCAACTCCAGTTATTTTTCAGTCCCATCAATTGATTGATATCGATGTATGATGTACCCGCCTCAAAACAAGTCTAGTCGATTTCCAGACAAAGTTAATTACTTTGTTCACCTTACAGAAACCAGTCATGAATGTAAGACGTCCATATAAAGCTTGATGACTTACGTGTACAGCTTGGGTAAGCATAGTAACCAGGAGTGCACTGGTCACATGACTCTCCGCTGTAGTTGGGCTGGCAGTGGCAGTGACCCGACGCAGTGCAGCTGGAGTCCAATGAGGTGCGAGGATCACAGGTGCACTCTGGGAAATTAAGAGGTGAAACATAATAAACAGGAAGGCAATCCATGACAAAACATAAGACAAACGAGGAGGGAAATATTAAAAATCCTTTATTATAAAAAACTGAAAGAAAAACGAAGAAAAGGGTATAAAGAAAATGAGTCTATATCCTCATTGAGACCTGGATACTTGAGTCTGAGTATATCTGAGGGAAACTGAATGTGCTGGGGATATATTTTGAGTTTAACTTAAAATGTTCTGCCAAGTTGAGGCTTTGAATAATATAATGGAATTGTCTACAGTTAGTTTAGAGAAGAAGGCATTGCCCCCCCCCCCCCCCCCCCCCCCAGTCCAGGGATTCAAACTAGCAACTCTGTCCAATATTTGAGAGTATTATCCTTTCCTTATTACTGTATTGTTGTAGCTTTTTGCCGATTTATTATTTTACACTGAAAATGTGAAATGTAACCTAATTTCACAAGGCAATATAACACATCATAAGAAGGTCCGTTAAGTTAAGTGTTTCCATGTGAGTCCATATGTGTTCACTCCAGCAGGATATCATGTTCTCTCTTTTCTGTACGGTAGACAGCAGTAACAGGTGCATTTAATCACTTTCTTTTCACATTTCTGTGTGTGTCTGTGAGTGTGTGCGTGCGTGCCTACCGTGGCAGTTGGGGTAGGAATGGAATCCAGATCTGCACTGTTCACATCGAGGACCCTGAAACTCTGGTTTACACAAACAACGACCAGACACATCGCAACCTTCAGGCAAGGAGCCGACTGTGCTACAGCCACACACTGGGGAGAGAGACGGGGAAAAGGCTTTTTGATTTGGTTGGAGCCAGGATTTAGTTGTATAATAAACATAAACCTTGGACTATAAAGGCACAATGAGTAGGATTTTCCAAGAGACTCACAAATAATACCTCTCAATCATCACTTATGACCCTCTAGAAGTGTGGAGGTGTCCAGAGCTCGATTGGAAATGTTTTGTCCACCGGCCACTGTGACTGGTGGATTCCAAATTTGACTAGCGACTCCATCAATTACTATTGTTTTTTTGGCTGGTGAGTGAAGCAGCTCTGGCAGCAACCTGCATATTTTAGCAGCATTTTGCTGATGGTTGGAGCTAATTTCCAACCCTGCAAAGCTCATTCCAAAGTGAGAGTGAATCTGGTGATAATGGTGAGCACCATAACAACTCGTTGAGCCGGGAAAGAGGGGCCGACTTTGAATGTTGTGTTTACACACCACAACCAACAAATCCTACTCATTGTGTCTTGAATAAACAAACATTTGAATTCAACATAGATGCAGAATCTACATCTATTCCCTTTTTTAAATAAACATGATAATATCAAATATTGACCCCAAGTTGTCCTAGCCACAGATGACTCACATTGGCAGAGTGGGTAGTTGTAGTAGCCCGGTGTACACTGGTCACACTGGTAACCTTTGAAACCACTCCGGCACACGCTGTGACCGGTCACCAAGTCACATGACCCGTCCAGACAGCCGGGACCTGAACACTGACAGGCTGCAGACACACGCAACACAGTTCGATCAATTAAACAGCAGTAACACAGACTTCACTGACTGAAGGAAAGCTGTGAAAAGCTATTTACTCGGATTAACACAGTTTAGAAGCAAGCTGTTTATTCAGGAGTGTGTGTGTATGTGTGTGTGTGTGTGTGTTTGAGGCTGCTCCTGGGTGGTAAACTAACACAGGATAAATAAACAAGCCTATAAATTAAGCATTTTGAATTCCTACCTCTGTTTGTGTGTGCGAATGCCTGTGAGCAGAACAAAATGGGACCCAACCCATTAAACTCAACTATCAAAGTTTTGCAATCAAGAACCTCCGCCGCCTGGAGATTTGAACACACTAATTAAAAGCTTAGGCATTTTATTTGATGGCTTTAAGAGAGTATGGATCATCATCTGAAAGTTCGTCCTTTATTACATCACAATTATGTGTGTCGACACATGTATGTGGAGACAGCTGAGTTCAGATCTGGGGCGTCCGATCACACAAGACAAGTGTAACCACGGCCGAGGATAATTTGCAGTGTTTTAGGTTTAATTTATTAATCAAGAAAATATTGGACAGATGAATCAATAATAAAAAATAATAGATGGTGGCAGCACCAATATAGTTGTCTCTCCATGTAAGCATCTCTCACCTTGACAGTTATGTCCATAGAAACCTGGAGCACAGGTGTCGCAGTGGTCACCAGTGAAACCTGGTTTACAGACACAGGTCTGGGTTCGGGGATCCGGTCTGCAGGAATTATCCACAGTACCAGCTGCACTGCACTCACAGTCTGCAAAGAGAGGACATAAACAGGTTTTTGTGGCAGTAATGTTTAGGGCTGCAACTAACAATTCTTTTAATAATCGATTAATCTGTCGATTATTTGTTCGATTAATCGATGAAAGCATTAATTTCCAACCCTTTATTCAACAGAACTGTGCCAGAAAATGCACAGGTAACAGGTACCGTAAATTTAGGACTATAGAGCGCACCTATCTATAGGCCGCACCTGCTAATTTTTAAAAGAAAAAAGAAATTGTACATAAATAAGACGCACTTCTCGGTAAAAACAGTTATTTCCGCCGTTCACCACGGAATAAATAACCACTAGTTCTGCTTTATACTTGTTGTGGACATCCCATAAACGTCGGAACATCTAACGCCCTCGTGTTTGGGTTCATAACATCATCCGTAGGCGCACACAGCTCGGGGAATTTCACCGACTCCGTCTCGATAACTTCCGCTTCCAGCACTGCCGGAGCAGCGGCATGCAGGCGGGCAGGAAGGGGGGGCGTGGCTTGTCCCCGTAAAAACAGCCGTTCACCACGATGGAAATAACCATTAGTTCTCGCACAACGTTACGGGTCTCTTCGATGGTCTTTGCTCTACCGGCTTTTTTTTTTTGCTCCGCTCCTCTCCGCTCCCAACTCAACTTTAAAAAAAAAAAATTATACTCAAACATCTCCGCGTCTTATTGGGTGGCGTAATAATCGCGCGACACAACAAATCGATAATGCAATTCGTTGCTAACTATTTTAATAATCGATTTTAATCGATTTTATCGATTCGTTGTTGCAGCCCTAGTAATGTCCTTGTCAAAGTTATTTAACGAGGGAGAACAGGGGATCTGGAGAGATTTCGTCAAAGATATTATGATATGACGAGAATGTATCCCTGTTCAGCTTTCCAAGTTATGGTCATCACAAACAAAACTCCCAAAATACAAACAGGCTTGCTGATATGGGCAGAGCCACAGCAGGTGGTAGACTAACATTTATCTATGAGGTTGGAGTGAACCGTGTTTTGGTTTTTCCAGCTTATCACATTCCACTAACATTCCATTCACGCCACAATGATTTTCCCAAAACTCCCCCAAACATCTGACTTCCACCAAAATTGTCAACAGCTGAACAGATGAAGAAGAACATGGGTAAAATAGAAACAGTTTGTGAGTATGGAAGGTCAGTCATGAGTATGTTTCTTAAATTTGTTCAGAATTTATTATTAACTTATATTATAACCTTGTTTGCACATTTATGTGATAAAGTGCTCCTTAAACACTTTTTTTACTGATAACAATTGTTCTTAAATACTTTGTAATGGTTTCGATAAGAGAGCCAAAAATGTATTCTCAAATAGGACTGAGAGGCAACAACAGGACAAACACACACATATGTTACATTTAAACTTACTGATGATCTCTCCTGCAGGTTTAGCCTCTCCGTTGTTATTGCTGGATGGATAGATGGGGATGGCTGAGAGAGGGAGATTAGAAACCAGAGGCTTTTAGGCATGGTGGATATGGATGTGTTGTACAGTCCCTTTGATAATCAAACCCCAAAGTTCAGAGAGTTCCTGTCTGGGACTCACGGTAGCAGTCTGGGAAGTTAATGAAACCATTGGCGCAGGAGTCACAGTTCTCTCCGGTGTAGTTTGGTTTGCAGAAACAGCGACCGGTCAGATCCTCACAGGTACCATCTGTAAACTCTGACTGGCAGTCACAGCCTGCAGAGAGCAAGAGGGAGGAAGAGGGGCAAACAGATGGCAATAAGACAGATATGATATAAATGATGGATATATCATTTTTGCATTTGAATGTATTATGTCCATTAGATCATGACAGACAGCTGTCACTCACGTGAGCAGGCCAATGGAGACTCGATGGCGTGGTCAGGTGACCTGTAGTAGGTGGGGATGCAGTGCTCACAGTTGGCTCCAGTGGTGTGATGCTGAAAAGGACGAGTTTCCATTACAGTTACTGTTATAAGTAACTCAATAATGCACACAGAATTACTTTAAGTGTTCATCAGTGTATAAAGATAGAGATGAGACAGATGACAGTTACAATGTTTATACTGTATATTAAGTACATTTTCTAGTATTTCTTGACTTTGCATTATCAACACACATCATCACTCTACGGCACATTAGGGCCATTGTAGGTACAGATTACAGCACTGTGTGAGGAGAGTAATATTCCAAGAAAAAGGTTTAAAGAAAAAAACTAAAAATTAACGAGATCAAAACTCAAATCTGTATGTTTTTTTCTGCAGATTAGGCCAGATTCACTCAAACCTCTCTTCAAAGTCCGGAGGATTCTTATGATATTACAGTAATTATGGGCTGAAATTAAAAGTGGCATAATAGATGGCAAGTGGCAGCGTGGAGTGGGAGCGATGTGATTTCTTAACAAAAAAACAACATCACTTTTCTTTCTCAGAAATGTTGGACTTTATAAACTCAGAGATTATCAGACATTTTTCTCTGAATATCACCCATGTAATTCTTATTTTTCTTTAACCTACAGGCAATATAACATGATTAAATAATAAACTCAAGAATGAAAAAAAAGAATGAGAAAAAAGAAATGTAATTAATTCAATTTGACCAAGCTATAAAGATGGAACAGACAAGACAGCGATAACAGCCACTTACTGGGACCAGTAGAATAACCTTACCTGACAGTTGAGGCAGACTCCTCCTCCTCTGTTGTGTCCGTTGATGTCGATGCTGCCTCTCTTCTGATCGACCTCAGGGTCGTAGTAACAGTCAAACGAGTGGCGGTGACAGTTACACGCTGAAACATAAAACACATCAAATGCAGCTGTAAAGCAGGTAATGGACAGTGACAGTTTAATAGTAAAATTACCCAATAATGCCGTATCAGTAATCTTTATACCTGCAGTGTTATTTTAACAACATAAAAAAATGAATATAATTATAAGACAATCATATCATTAAGTATCTATGTCATCATTAACTTGGAGCTCATAGTTAGTTAACACATAGTTACTAATAAGTATAGTGGTGGACAGACAGCCCTGATATCATTTCTCAGATGTTCAGAAGATCAAGTAAATGATTCATCACTTCTCCAGTGACAAGTTTATCTGAAACAACCTAAGCCATTAATCTCAGGCTGCTCTGTGAAGTCACTTCAAGTGTAGTTGTTGTTTTGAAACCTGTTTTGTCTGGCAGGTGTTCATTGAGCTGGATGGGAGATTATTACATAAGCTGAGGATCATATTTAAGTTGTGTCCAAACAAATCAAAAAAGGAGAGAAATGAGAGAAGCTATGTAATTAACGCCACACAAGCTTAATTATTTCTTGACATTTGATGAAAGTCAGTTATCAGGCTCTTTGCAGTTTGAAGTAGAAATAAGAATCATAAAAAGGTTATTTCATGTCTGATTACAGTCAGTGAACAAAGACCTGTGAAATCTCTTTTAGGGAGTCAAGAAAATACAAGACTACCCAAAGCTGAAATGGTTGAGTTTAACATTGTGTTTGTTAAAAATTGTTTGCATTTTAACATCTATGTGTATTACTACATGCTCTCAAGGAAACTATGGACACAAGAGCCTCCACTGGGGAAACTATCCATGAATTTGAAAATGATGAAGTGTTAGAAGAAGAAGATGAAGAGGAAGTGGGTGAAGAAAAAGAAAAAGAAGAAGAAGAAGAAGAAGAAGAAGAATAAGAAGGAAGAATGTTCATTAGCGAAAGTGTCGCTAATGCCTTTATTGATGTGAATAAAGAACAATGGAAGACCAAAGAGAAGATTGCTAACAATCACGGCATGTAAATAAATTAGTTTAGCATAGCACATAGACTGGATCCAAAGGGTAACAGTTAGCCTGGCTATGACAAAAATAAATAAATATCTGATTCCAGATTTATTCTAAAAATGTAATTATTATGTTATTTTCTGCAGGATTATTTGCAGGACTATGTATTGGGCTTGTGAGTGACTTCATAAAGCATTGAGATCCCCATGAGCAGGACTGTTTGTGTTGGTGGAACAGAGTCCTTTCATCATATAAAAAAAAGAGGGAGCGGAAGTCTAACGAAAAAAACTTGACCTCATACTCGCACATGTAAACACAGTCAGAAGATTACATACATTCTTCAACTTAATCTAAGATAAAGAAAGAAAGAGACCCGCATGCTTCAGAGACACACGCATACAATCCTGACCAACGTTTGCTCTTCATACAGAGTCGGTGAACCCCTGATATAGAGCTTTTTGTTCTTATCTGACCCTCAGCGCCTGAGAGGTGCCGGCTGAATAAACCAGCGCTTCTTATCCTCCAGCTCTGATAGTGATGAGTGTTTTTCTCTGACCTGAGGCACATTTGACATATTTTCCTTCCTTGAAACCAACCAAAAAGAAAAGAAAAAATCTTTTTAAGGACTGCAGTGAGTCAGTCAAGTGACTCACTGCATTGAACTAGCAGACCAGAATAACTCATGAACAGAGATAAAGTTTGACACTCTCAGCCAGATTATATATTCTATAAAAAATTGATACTTTCATCAGTCTTTTAAAAAGACTGAAATATTATTCACAGGTTTTTTGGAATGTTATTATATTCATGTAGCCAAAATCAAATGTACACATCGTAAGAATTCATGCAGCTTTGTGATCTTCACGCTAGTTGAAAACAGAGATATGTATTATATGTTTAATATCTGATACACATACTTCCATCTGCCGTATGAACATAATCTGATCCACTATAGTCTCACTCTATCTGCAGTATACGCCTGCATCTCCCTCTCCCTGTAGTTTCCTATCATGTTGCCCTTTGGCGACCCTTTTGCCTTTCTGATACTCATGCTGTTCCTGTTGAATATAACTGCAGCTTTGATAACAGACGTCTCTCACATGTAAATACAAATCCTGAGCTTTGATAAATCAAGAATGCAGCAGGACGCAGTCACAGAAAGGTTTTATGACACAATTTAACCTTTTGTATGTTTGGGACTTAGAAGGTGTTCAAATATACTGAGCTTGTGAGTCTACAAGCCAACAGAGTGTTATTTCAACATCTGGAAATAAAGAAATATAAAAGGAAAAGTTCAGTAAAATTAAAGTTCAGTAAATTAAAAAACGTAATGTTTGATCTTACAGGCCAAAAAGAAGTGTATTTGTGATGTCATTGTCTTCTGTCAATTACTATGATTCATCTCATAGATGGTTGGCCTTCTTTCAGGCTAAACATTTTTTTCTATAAGGATTTCTGAGATGTTAATGGAGTAAATTAAAAATAAACTATGAAATAATGACTGAATTCACTGGCATCTCTAAAGAGACGGATCTCCCAGCACACATATGGCAGGAAAGACGTATTGAAAATATGTTGATTATATTCAAGTTCATTAAATTCGTGTTCATATTCAACCAGAAGTCCTGAAGGAATTTTCTAGAGACACAGTTTAAATGTGTGAGTCTGTGTCTGTTTAGCTTCATTAAATGAAGGCCAACTCGTTCTGTTGAACCAACACATGAAAGGAAATACATTCCTCTGCAGGGATCACTGGTTGAACTGTGTGTGTGTGTGTGTGTGTGTCTGTGTGTGTATGTGTGTGTGTGTGTGTGTGTGTGTGTGTGAGTGTGTGTTTGACCAAGCATGTGTTCTTCCACAGATGCATGAGTCTGTGTGTGTGTGTGTGTGTGTGTGTGTGAACACAGTAACAGGACTCCTACTCACGTTCACACTCGTTGGCAGTGTAGGTCGTGGCGGGTTTCCACGGTAACTGGTTATATCCGGGGCAACACTGGTCACAAGACAGGCCACAGGTGTTGTGCTGACAGTCACAAAGTAACCTGTAAACAACAACAACAACAATAGCAACAGTATGAGTAAAGAAAACAACAGACATAGTTTAAAATCCCAGGTGAAAATATGCTAAGTATATTTAATCTTAGCACACACACACACACACACACACACACACACACACACACACACACACACACACACACACACACACTCACACACATACACACACACATAACCAACCAATGTACCAATCTCAGCTCATTGTGCTTTGGGTAAAACATCATGTGAACTTTTCTCAGAAGTTCACATTCCTCTACCTCTTAACTTGCTACTGTCACTTCAAAGAAAGAAAGAGAGAGAGAAAGATTGAAAGAGAGGAAGAGAAAGAGTGTGACAGAGAGTAAATAGAAAAGAGAAAAGTGGAAATAGACCCCCCCCACCAATGAAAGTTAATCTTCCTCCTTCATTGACCAGCGGCTGACTGCTTCACCTCAGCTTTTAATCGGATTAGTCTGTAAACCTGCGGCCTGCGTGGCCAAAACACAGCAGGGAGGGAGGACAAACCTTCCTCACGCCATTCTCTCGTCTCTCTTAGTGCTCTTACCTCAAGAGACTGGAGGAAGGAAATAAATCCAAGAAAATCCCCAAAAATGACAAATGTTTGATTTAAATCCTTAAACAACTATTTACTCAAACAAATATCTAAATATGGAACCCAGTTTCCAGAATAAACCTTTGGCATTGTACGTTCTTGCAAACCGTGAATACTCAACATTATCGGGTTGTGGTGCTTTTTGCCGTTTTGAAACTGCTTTCTCAATTACGTTTAGGTTTAGGCAACATAACTACTGGTTAGGTTTAGTCAAAGTTTCATCCCAACGCTATGTAGTTATTTATTGTCCCTTTGTGGTCTGTTTATGTCTCTCTGTGATAATTTTGTCTCTCATTTCTAATTCTAAAGAGTGAGAGATAAACCACGCTGATTTGGTTTACAATCACTAATTTAGGTAGTTCTTCTCTTGTTTTTGGAGAAGTGAGTTGGTGTTGGCTGATGTCCCCATGCATTTAAATATTGAGCGGTCAAAAATCTTAATAGCACACGGTAAAATAAAATTAGTTTCCGTTTGAAAGGTATTTTAAGTGTTTAAAATGCCTCTTTAGATGGCTACTCTGCTCTGAGAGGTTGGGTTATTCCACTCTGGTCCATGCTGATAACATGTGTTTCAACAGGCTGATTGTGTTTCCAGCTTTCACCTTTACTATCAGATTCATTCAGTCTCTCGCTCACACACAGTTTAATTCACACGCTCACTCATGCATCCCTCATCTCTCTGGCTCTCCATCCTTCTTTCCTTTGCTCCCTGGTGATCCACTCTGTTCAGGCGTTTTAGGAAATGACTTTCAATGGACGGTTTCCATCTAAATGCCCTACTTCCTGGTTTTTTAAACGTCAGCTGCGGACCAGCAGCTTCCTGACCGAAGCAAAGTAAAGTTGTTCGTTACGCAAAGGGCTTTAAAGCTGAATCCCCCTTTTCAATTTCCAGTGAAATAGTTATATTTAGAGTTTCATTCTTTTTTCTTTTACGTTTTGTAATTTAATGGCATATTGTCTATTTCTGACAATGTTAAATTACAGGAACTCTACATTGCTGAAACAACAAAGACACTGGATGAAAATAGAAGAATTTATTTTCTTGTGCTCTAAATTTAGTAACTTCCTCAATATATATTTAATACAGGTTAGTGGCTGTCTGTGCCTTTAACTTGTGCACTTAGAAAGCACTGTGGTGGATGTTACTTTCTGTTCAGCTGGACAGACCCTGTCAGATTTGATAAATCTTGTTGCTGTGCGTTCAGTGCTGACAATGTACGAGTTTAATCGACTGGTCAAGATGTGGGTGCTCTCAGTGAATGTAAACTTTCAACTTTTAATTGGTTTTGTGCGCTGACAAAGTTTCACGCCAAGAAAGGCAACACTATTTTGGGGAATTCTTCTGTACCATGAAGAAGAAGAAAAAAGGAATTTGGACTAGTGAGTGGCTGGGAGATGTGCTTGATGCGGCTGTTCAGCTAATTCAGTATTATATCTATCCGAGTATGTTTTATAGTGAATTAAAATATGTTTAATTTGCTTACATGAATCTTTTCTAATCAGTGCTTCTACTCAATTAAGAACAGTACTTAACCCTCGTCATCATAATGCAGTCTGTGTTTCGTAGTCTTTAAACTGTTGAGTTCTCAGTCCTAATCATATCAGCAGTGCAGCTATAGGTCAAACTTATTAAACACAGACCTCCAGTCAGCAGACCTTCTGTTGTCTCTAACACACCTGCTGGATATATAACGTTAAACAAAGTCCAGCATTGATGTACGTTTTCAGATTGGCATTCCTTCGCTCTGGCTCAAAGCAGTCGGAGCATCTCCAAAGGCTTGATGAGGAAGGATTTATTTGAATTCCTCTTGCCGTGTTCCCATCAATCAAAAACCGTCACGATACCAGTCTAAAAACAGTAACTGTAAGACTCAAGAGAGGAAGAATATTTAGAATGTGTTCACTAAGTGTAAACCACATTGCAACAGTATATAAATCCACTTCCCTGACTGTTTGAAATACCAGAACCCCCTGAATCACATATTTATATCCACTGCAATTTCACAAATTTCATACTTTAAATGTCAGAGTTAGATTTAATTTAGTTTAAACAGTTTGACAGGGTTCCTGTCTCAGTGATTGCTCTTTTCATTAGGGTTAATTATTCTTTTAAGTCTGAAATACCAGTCACAAATTAAACACTATTATTGATCTATTATTTAATAAAAGACTAACAGCTTTATCTAAACACTCTCAAACTGGTCAATCGTTAATAGAAAACTTCTCTGCTTGACACTCACTTCTCCCTTCTAATTTCTGCTTTCCTAACTTGTACGCTATGTATTTCAGATTTTTGCCTATTATTCTAGACTCTTAACACTCATTTTAATTCACTTATTATTATAAAATATATTTCTGTTCTCACAAAGGAATTACAGAAAAGCACAAGAACACAACTTGTCTTCCTCAGCAGTTCCTTCGTCTTTGTGCTTTGCTATTATCCCGACACCCAACGGAAAAGTCTGTTTTCTTTTTAACCACACACACAAGCGGTATACACCCACATAAGTTCAGACACAACTACACGTAATACACATACACACGGTACCAGCCGTGCTAATGATTAACCCAGATGTAGCCTCACCTCTCGAAGCGCTGATCCTGAACTGAAGGTGATGCAGCAAAGTGAAACCAAATGGTGCAGAACAGAACAGGCTATGTGGACATACAATATCTACCAAGCAGCCAGCTGGCAACGATATGATCCAACATGATGTCTGCTGCACATACATGTGAACATAATTAGTCATTCAATGTGTTATTATTTATTCTCCTCCTGCTTGTTAGGGTTTCCGTCAAATTTATTCCAACCTCATACTAACTATTATATTGAACCATGAACTGACATTATTATTACACACTTAACTTTTGTTGTTTATCTACCTGTATTTAGATTGTTGCATCCAAATGAGTAAAATTATCATAAACTTCATCAATTATGTTGTACACATATGTTGTACTTTGTTTTTATCCTGAGCTGCCACTGTGTAACCGCATCTCTCTGCAAAGTGCTCCATGAGACATGACACATGAGCTCTTACAGTATTTTCAGGCCCTGCTAAGCATCATTTAAAACCTCTGGTTACATTTTCAGTTAAACATCTGCATTATTAACATGACATCTACACTATAAACACAGATTCACTGTAAGGACAACACGCAGTAAGTCACACAATTCCTTTACCATTACTATCATATACAGTAAAATACAGTTTCAGTGGATTATAGCGGTGCCCATTTTATTCTCAGAAGAGAAGTTTCAATGTGCCTTGTTCCCATAACCTACAAAATCCGTCTAATGTGGTATAAAGGGAGTGAAACCAGGACTCGCTCCGGTTGACTGTACTGTACATCAGCCTGCAGGCACTCTCTGTTAAACCGCCACACATTATCATGGTGGTATAAACACATCCTGTCGTGTAAATATATACCTCGGCTGCTAGAAAGAGATTAGAGCTCACATACCGTATACAACTAGAAACTAGAGCCATTAACAAATGTGTAAATGAATTTCACATAATTGTGTTGTGGAAGATAACCTGTAAGTAGTTTGGTGGCATTAACATTAGACAACCAATAGTTTCACAAAGACTGGGATGTTTTGATTTGTCATTTTAGATTACTTAACTGGTGTTTAAATTAGTTTCAATGTGTAAAGAGCATATGAAGAAAGGAGAGCAAATACTAATATTCTGTACAAAAATCTAAATGTTTCATAAAGTCCTTCAGCAGAGAAATATGTAACACATCTGGGGGAGAAGATCTTCTAGAATCGTGTGAAGACGTGCGTGCAGGCCAGCAAATACATGAAAGTATACACACGTCTTCTTATAGTAACTATCGGGGCCCCACCAAGATATTACAAACACTCATCAAACACACACACAGTCCTCTTCCTACGTCTTTCTGCCTCAAACACAGGCAGACATGCACAGGACGTGAGGCTGCATTTCAACAGCTTTTGATCCAACACACACCTGCGATTGAGGCTGAACTCTGCTCTGCTCAGTGTCGAGAAGACACACACTCAAACACAGATGTGACATTTGGAGACTTATTGCAGTCTGCTTACAGTGTAACGCAGATCGCAAAGTCTCCCTGAGGGATTCACCCAGACTGCATCTCAACACCCAGCACACAACCCATTTTGGGCTAATGATGTCGATCAGTATGTTATTCTGCTGCTTATTGTGACTGATATGTCACTTGCAATTCAACCTTAATACAGGTTAGGGTTGCTAAGGGTCAGTGAAGACAGGACATTTTCCAAGAGCCAGTAATATGCAGACAGCACTAAATCATAGCGCAAGCTGGAAATGATTGTGATGTTCCAGACCTTTGCATGAGAAATTAACAACCACTGATTTACAGTGGGGAAAAAAAGAGCCACCTGTCTTTCTGTATCTACTGTCAAACAAATCACAGCTTAAATATCTTCTGTGGGGTCACAGTGTGAATGCCTCCCAGCAGCAGTATATTATTCTTCACTGTACATCAAAATATCGGACAGTTCCCAGCTCTCCCTCCTCCCGTCTCCCTCTCCTACGTCTAAAATTCCTCCCAAGTTCCCAAATTAGTCACGTGCAACAACAAGGAAAGAGCTACATCACCGGCTTTACAAGAGACTGAGATAGAGAGCTAATATTTATAGGCAGATATGTGGGTGTTCATTCTTTTGTATGTGTGTGTGGGTCTTAAAGCCCCCACAGCATGCTGGTAGACACACACAAACAACCTACACATTCCGAGACTAATGTCATCATGCAATACACACATCTATTATTAAATTAAATATATACGGCCCACTTCCACTTCTCATGAGACACCTACACTTATCTGGAAATGCACAGACTCAATAGCACACACACACACACACACACACACACACGCGCACACACACACACACACACACACACACACACACACACACACACACACACACATCCACATGAATTAAAACAGGCTCGGTCTTGTTATTCTGCTCCAACAAAAAAAACTAAATATAGGACAGGAGGTTTATACGAGAAATATATGTCTTCCTCTCCAACTCCAGCTGTTTTGCTACCATTTGTTCAGACTTGACTTGTCTGCTTGAGATGTGAGACTAATAAAAATCTGATTTGAAATGTGTTCCTGAAGATTTGAAACTGAGTTTTGGTGAAATCTCCGGTAGTAAAATACATTTATATATTTGAAAGACGTTACAGATCAGTGCTACTTTGTTTTAGGCATTTTACATTTTTTCGTAATTCCTTTCCTTCATTATTAATCAGCCGGCCCATGCCCTGTAATTTGTATCACAGGTGAGAAGGCATGTTGAAGGTGATGAAGACAGACATCGCTGGCACAGAACTACAGCCAAGGATAATTTAAACCAATTTACATCAGAGCAGTAGCTTGAGGATATGAATTTAGTAATATGCATTTTGCAGCGTTGAGTGTGTTTAAAAGTGTGGGAGTGGGAATGTGTGTACACTATGCATCTGTGTGTTGCCGTAATAACATAAATCATGTTTAGAACCTGCTGTGTTTACCAAGACTTACAATACACTCAATATAGTCTCTCTTAGAGGCTACACACACACACACACGGACACTACAAAATCCAGTCAAAACAATGTTGGTTTGCCACAAGTCTGTGATTCATGACATTGTTGTTTGATTCCCAGATTGTGTGTGTGTGTGTGTGTGTGTGTGTGTGTGTGTGTGTGTGTGTGCGCGCGTGTGCGTGTGTGTGTGGGTGTAATGTTCATTACATTACATTACATGTAATTTAGCTGACACTTTTATCCAAAGCCACTTACAATCATGTTACATTCATACACCGTAGACACAGCTACAGGGAACAATTCGATGACCCTTTGAAGGTTGGGTATCAATTTGTGTCTTACTTGTAGGGGTTGTTGGGCTCATTGGCGTTGCAGGATTCAGCATGTCCGTTACACACACAGCGTCCTCCGATACTGATGTCTTTGATACTGTAGTAGTACTGTCAAATGAAAATGAGACACAACATGAGCCGTACATCATGTTTTAGAATATTTTTTTGGGAAACATGATCCCGCATCCACACCACCCTCATGTCTGTACGGTAAATATGAGGCAAACGCCTCGAGATGCTTAGCTTAACATAAAGGTCAGAAACAGAACCTCTTAAGCTCACTGATTAAAATGTTATATCTTGTTTGCAAAATGCTGGGTAGCAGATTTCTTTTAAATCCTTTGAACAGATCCGGATTAGCCGTTTCCCATTTCAAATTTCTAAAGGACTGACTGGTAACACTTTCTATGACATCCATGGGTATAATGCTTCATAAAACATATGTATAATGCCTTATAATCTGCTTGTAGCACTATTAAATTATAGTTATAAGCTTTCATAAATATTCATAATGCTTGATAATAATAATCTTAACACACTAGTGTGTTATAATGACTTAACAACTCAAGTATCATAAGACTCCATAGTCACTCACTGACTTTCTTTTAGCAAGGAACATAGTGTGTTATAATTACCATAGTTGTAATACATTATTATCGTGTTATTATTATCACTGTAATAATGCATTGTAATGTGATTAGAAGTGGTCATTGTGCGCTTTAAGTAAAGTGAAAATGTATTCTGCAAAGTTTTGTATGTTGTTCTTTTTTCATTTTTAAATTAAATCATCTAATGTATCGATTAATCTCTTTAACTCTACTAAACTCACCAAAGAACGTCTAATATGCATACATTATGCTGAAAGTTTGGAACGACAAACTAATAAAAGTTGCATTTACAAAGAAGTTTAATTTTCTTTCAGTCATTCTTTGGAAGAATATGACATCAACAACTCCTTCCTAATTGGTGGCATTGCGTTACCCTGCGGGTGACAGTTGGGTCACGGAGCGCCTTCCCCATCAGGTGTCCCAGCAGCGTGTTGGTTCTCAGGAAGCGAAGCCTGATGTTGGTGGCCTTGGTAAAGTCCCTCAGTACTGGTGAGTAGGAGAAGTTCAAAGCGCCGGGCCGACCGTTCACCAAGGACACCACAATCTGGGAGAGGAGAACAAAGGATGGTTGTCAGCTGACTAACAGGTGCAGAAATATAAACATTACAGTCTGGGAAAGTCCTGTAATTATCAAAGGGATGATATCCACCAAATCATATTCATAATATGATATCATGGCATCAGCAAAATGTTTGTTTTTGATTCTGTATTGCATGCTTATACTGCAGGATTGTTTTCCTGACTGAAACTTAATATGATTATGATAATATGCTTCTTTTTTATTCTCTGTAGCCTTGTGTCCTATTTCAGTTCTTGTTTTGTTTATGTACAATTTTATAACTAAATGGAGAAAAAAAATGTACAGTAAGGGTCTTAATGTAATCGTATTGTCGCAAATCATATATTAAAATATTATTATACACAAATGAATAAATAACAAGCACTTACTGACAGAAAATCTGATCATTTTGTACTAAAGTTCACAATAAATGAGTCATTACTTTCTACTTTTTATTTGTCAAATATTTAATTCCGACAGGAGTATACAAAAATAGACTTGACCATTTGGTTATTTAATATATAAAATAATAATTGAGAAAACATGCTCTATGGTGATAAGATTTGTTATTGAGACATAAAATGACATACATCATAATAGTAGATTTTGGCCATATCATATTCACGTGTTCAATAAACAAAAAAATATAAATGTCATGAAAATATGTGTGAAAACAACTTTGAAGACTCGTTTGAATGGACACTTTGAAGATATTTAGGCCCCAATTCCACAAAATAATCTCGATAGCAGCTACGCAGTGCTGCAACTAATCATTATTTGTATTATAGATTAATCTACTGATATTTCTCCCAATCAATCTATTCATCCTTTATTCTATAAAATACAGAAAATAATGAAACATGTCCATCACAATGTCCCAGAGTCCAGTCCTAAACTTTAAGATAATCAGTTACATAAAATAAAGAAAAGCAACAAATCCTTACATTTGAGCAGTTGGAATTATGAACTAATGAATTAACTGATAAATGGTTTACGCTCTACATCTGTGGACGAAGACATTTAAGTACTTTCTACACAAACACACACTCACCTCTCCATTCTCCAGTGGGACGATGCGGGAGTATTCGGTGGTGCAGACTATGTCGTTATCATTGCTGATCCTCTCAATGGTGCTCTGTCCAAACCGCTCAATACAGTCTCTCTTGGAGGCTACACACACACACACACACACACGCACACACACACGCACACACGCACACACACACAGGAGAGAAAGGGGGGAGAAAAGAAAGCGTCCAATTAATCACAACCTCATTTGCAAGCGTGTGAACATCCCCTCGTGTTAAACGTCAGGAGTGTGTGAACCATCTTGAGGCATTTTAATGATGTGTCTCAGTGTGATAATTAGAGGAGGGTCTCGACTTGGTGGAGGTCTATATTTTAGTTCTCCTTAAGTTCTCCTTAAATATACCTCAGCAGCCTTTTCAGCTTCACAACAGCTGGAATGCCATCATTAATAATCATCTTCCACCAACAACACTAACTGACTCTCTTTAAGCCGAACCCACTGTAAACATAACTCTGATCCCAAGACTACCGATTTGACAACAAATTTGTATTAATCGATACATCATTTAAGATATAAATATATATAACCTATTTATCAAAATATATCCATAGCAGCGAGGTATTTTCGCTTTAGATTATTAGGTCGAAAGCTGTTAAAACTGCTCTGCTTTAACTCAATTAAAATAATGTGCAACAGCGATCCCACAGTAATAAGCTCTGATTCAATATTCATAACATCTATTATCCATTATATTAATAATGCTTATAACGAGTTATTTATTTATGACCTCTTTGTGTCACCAAGGAACATTAATATACACATTAAAGTTCTGCATAAATCTCTAACGTGAAAATGCAGGATGACAATCGCCAAAACAATCTAATCAACAAGTTACCTGCCAGTCTGGATAACCTCATATTTACATCTTGTTTGTTTGTAAAAAGTCTGTGTGCAACAATTTATCATATATTTTTGCCTCGGTATGGACCAAATGAACCCAAAAACAAGTGTGAAAGTACACAAAAAAGGTTGGTTTATTCTCAATGATGATCTCATCTATGTTGATCATATTTCATTAACTTAGCTGCTTGATTTGTCTTTAGAGGCCTTCTGCCTTTAAAGTAAAATCGAACTGTAAAAGTGCGTCTGACAGTTTGAGATCTCAGATTCAAGACACAGCTACATTCCTGGAATGGTTTTGCTTTATCTCAGAAGTGACCTTGACACCGAGGAAGACTGAACGAACACGAAAACAAGACAAAGAGGAGGAGGTAAGGGTGTTTTTATAATGTCAAGATGTCCCCCAACCGTACCTCGAACAGCACCAGCAGTTCAAACGCCCCCACCCCAAAAGCAACACGAATGAAAGTTTGTAGTAGATTTAAATGAAAATGTTCCCAGCAGAATGGGAGGTGATCTCACACTTGGAGAGCATTAAACAAACAGACAATTAGTCCCTGTGAGTAGAAGAGTATAAAGTATGCATGCAGTAATGTATTCACCAGCAGACTACAAGCTTTGGTGGACTGACAGTCTTTAAGTTTACCGACTTCTAGAATTCCAGGGTAAAGATGCTATCAAACTGAAAATATTTAAATTTTCTGGTATCTTGAGCACCTGGAGCAGACACAATGACAAATGAGTAGACACATACACCACACCACACCACACCACACACACACACACACACACACACACACACACACACACACACACACACACACACACACACACACACAAAGCCCCTCTGCCTCTTTCTCTTCTACTCAGGTGAACGTCAAGCTGTGGCCTGTTGGCAGCCATATCTGGAATTCCCCTGCAGCCCACCTGGACTGACAGCTGCCACAGCCAATCAGCTAGCAGCTCCATGATGTAATGTTCCCCCTCCTCCGACCTGACCAACAAACTAACCAACCAATCAGCTGCCTGCCCTTGGGGCTGCTGTTAAACTCTGAGATTAGAGGGAGAATTAAGTCTAACCCTGGGGGAGGTTAGGAAAGCATGAAGTGATGCTGATGGAATCTGACTCTGTTTGCTTCTAATGACCAAACATCTGGAATCACACACATATGGATATGTATTGTATAGGTGAATATATATATATATATATATATATATATATATATATATATATATATATATATATATTTATATATATGTGCAATACTCACAGGCAAAGTACTGCCAGGGTTGGTAGGTTTGACCAAAGTTGACGGATCTCTCCAGAACCCAAAGGTCCGGACGGGGAGAGTTTGCGAACTTAATCAACACGTAGGCAACGTGGAAGAGCTGCAGAGACACAGAGAAGAAGACATTCACATTATTCCCAAAGTCAAACTTAGATTAAAAGAGGAAATATGAGAGGATGACAATAAATTATTTTAAACGGAAACATTATGTCTGTTAAATGTTAAATTAAATCACACCCAGTAGATGTGTTTTAAAATAAGGTTCAGTGAAACATCTGCTACTGATTGGAGTCTGAGCTGAATGAAGTGAACCTGCATGATTTCATATGACTTTGCGCAAAATCCAACCCGGATGCATCGAAAGCATTTAGAATACCCAAAAAGAAATAGCCGATCTTCTTGCTGATGGTCTTGTTTACTTCTGTAGGTCATATAGGGTCATCAGTACTGTTTCATAACAAGTGTCTCACCGTAACTTTAGGAAAAGGGAAAAAGGTTAAATATAAAGGGGTAAAGAAAACAATGGAAAATAGAAGGAAAGGAATACAAGTTAAAAAGGATGGGTAAGGGAAGCAAGGAAAGGAAATTAAACAAAGGGGAGGATGGTTATGAAAGGAACGGATATGATAAGGAGATAAAAGGAAAGTAAGAAAACGGTAACACATAAAACAAATGAAAAAAGTAAAGGACGTCATCTGAAAAGAAATTAAAGCAAAGGAAAAACAAGAAAGAAAAGGTGAAAAGAAAAAAACAGGAAAAGAAAGGATAGGAAATTCATTGAACTTAAAGAGAATACAAAGGAAAACAATAATGTAAAGGGGTAATAGTGGAAAAAATAAGACAAGCTAATTCAATTGTTGGAAATAAAACCAGTCGGCGTTCAATAGTTGACCTGTGAAAGTTCTTCCCTCTTGAGAGACATCACGTCAAAACCAACTACAGTGAGTCTGATTTGTTATGTCGTGTTAACAACCTACATAATAGTCTTGTTAGGTTCTGAGTTATTATCAAAAAAGTCCCGTCAGTAATGAGCACCAGGTGCTCTAATCACACTCTCAGGTTCCAGCTCTCCGGCTGTCTGCAGCCTCTTCTCTTTCACTTGTCATCCCTCACTCATTTCCGGAAAAGGCCCTGAAGCTCCTTGGACGGCGATGACAAACTGCTCTCATGGGCAACGAGAAGCTCAGCTGGACTGTTTAGTCTTTCAGACTTTCTAGTCCAACCAGAACACACTGAAATAACAAGATGACGGACATAGTAATATTACAACTAATCACATTTAATATGTGTGTGTGTGTGTGTGCATGTGTGTGTGTGCATGTGTGGGAAAAAAAGAAAGGTTTTGTCTCATTCTGAATCGGAGCATGGCAGATATATTATGATCCTCTAAAGTTAGAAATGATACAATGTGATTCAAAATGTTATTGTGATACTCTTACTGTTAAAATATGTTTTGCCCTTGGAGATGATCCTGTGTATTTTCCTTTCAATTACTAATTGTTTTTGTGCCACCTTAAAAGTCCTTTTTATAAATACTGTGTACACATTAAGTCCTGATGCAACCTTTTTAAGATGTAACATTAGATTTCACACTCGTAATGCCCACACAGGGTGAGCTCAAGGGTCAACAAATTGGCAAATTTGACGGAAAATATAATTTGAGTTTAAATCCCTGGATGTAAAAACCAACTGACTTTCTGTTTCAACAAGTTCGACATTGAGTTGGTCTTTGTCTCACTATCGAAGCACAAACACACACTTTGACCATCCATCACTGGAGTTCGGCCAGTGATCTCCATACTTCTTCCTCCCTCTGACAGGCAAAGAAGACAACACACAAGACAACACACAAGACAACACACAAGCACACACACACACAAGACAACACACAAGCACACACACACAGAAGACAACACAAACACAGCATACAAAGACATTGACGCACTTAGAGAAAGACCTGCAAGAACTAGTACCCTCACTGTGGAATGCCAGAGGTGCGTGTTTCAGGCTGCTGAATGAGAAGAGGACGATGGAGGGATGGAGGACGAGGACATTCATGTTCATCCACCCATCTCCATCTGTCCAACCACTCATACTCTGTTACTGCACTTTGTCAGTATCATATTACAACACTGCAACTTGCAAAGCTGTAATTTCCTGTATGATTTACATAATTTCCACTCAGCTTACGTTTCTGTTTTTTAATTTGGTATCCAGAAATATGTCAACATGTATAGAAAGAAAGAAGTCATAAGAGACTTCTACATACACTTGTATTATTGAAGACTGTGCAATTAAAGAAAGGTGGTTTCTACTTAAAACATACATGTGTGTGTGTGTGTTCAAATTATGTTTACCCAAAGCACAGTGAGCTGAGATTAGAACATTGAGTTAAGTCTTGTGTGTGCGCTGTGTGTGTGTGTGTGTGTGTGCGTGTGTGTGTGTGTGTGTGTGTCTCAAGGAGATCTAAAAGGACAGGAAATAGAGAGCGAAGCCTCTGCACGTCCCTCGAGGCCGAAGACTTTGGTGGATAAATCCAGAAGCATTCCTCTGATTCCAGGGTTAAAGTTTGACCTAAAGTTCAGAGCAGATCCTTTGAACCAAATAATTAATTTCTAACTGAAAACACACGACCGAACATGCAGAGATCAGGTGATCTGCTCTGAACTTCAGACTATACTGTGTGTTTACATTGTATTGAAAATGGTATAAAGCTGAATGAAAAATCACCTCCAACATTATTTGTCTGATTCTGATTCTCAATTTATTTGCACTTGCAGGTCTTTTCCCTACATTGAAGATGTCTGGGTACACCTAATATAAGAAAAGACATTTTGAATTCCCATGCAAAAAAGCCCCACATGCATGAATCAATTAACTTCGGCCAAGTTGCCAATCGAAAACGGCTCCAACACATCTGGATGAACTGGAAAGTGCACAAACCATTCTGCTTTGCAATACGTTGGCCATTTGCCACTAAGAGGCCATAGTGTGTGACTTGTGTCGTGAAGTGTGCATGGTGGTGTATTGTTCTTTCTTTTAAAATGTAATGTAACATTGTAATCTGCTAGTAATCACCTTTTTTATTAAATGTATCAGTAATCTGGCTGGTTATGCCTTTTTTTCCAATCAATAATTAAATTAATAATTAGTTGAAGGTCTAATCGGAAATTGGGAAATAAATCTCTCTCTCTCTCTCTCTCTCTCTCTCTCTCTCTCTGTAGGAGTCAGTCTGTTGCCTGGTGTAAACACACACACACGCATTTACAACAAAAGGTTCTGCTGACCCCTGTTTTCCCAACACACACACACACCCCTCGACAGGATTTATGGATTAGTGGCGAGCTCCCAGGTCAGCCTCCCTGAATTGCCTGTCAATCCCATCAATTACACTTCTGTTACTGTGGCAACAGGCAGCTAGCAGCAAGTCAAACTACAGGGCGAGAGAAACTGATGGAGAGTATAAGAAGTATATTGGAAGAAATCTGTCGAAAAGAGAAAACAAAAGAAAAACATTTATGGAAAAAACAGTTTGCTCTGTTTTGTTTACTGAAGCTATAACTGTGACTGAGTGAAGGAACATTACTGAAGTTGGCTGGAGAACTGAAGATCAAACAAAAATGGTTAGAGTCTCTGTCGGTCTATCCTTTGATTTTAGACTTCAGGTTTGTGGGTGTATTGCTCTTTAGATCCACGGACATATTTATTAGTAGTACCTTATGTAAACACTGTGTTGTGTATTAACTGTTACACAACATCACGACATGTTGGGGACAGCTCACTCTCCGTCACTCACAACAACACATTCAAGAAGAGACCGGAGATCTACGACATATTCATTAGTAGTTGTCTTGACAGTCGTTCATCTGATCAACACACACATGAATGGCAAGTGGATCTGCTTCTTATTTGATCAATTAAATGACTTGTAAAGAGGCTCAAACACCTCTCTTTTTTTTTTTTAGCTCACTGTCTCATCGTACTAAAAGTCCAGTTATTCAAGGACACCTGATAGTCTACTACTACTACTACTACTACTACTACTACTACTATTACTATTACTGCTACTACTACTACTACTACTACTACTAAATTTGACCTGACCTGATGTCAAAATGTAGAAATATCAACTCCCACTAAAGATGCCATCTGAATGCATACCTATATGTCTATGGAATGTAGGTGTGTGTGTGTGTGTGTGTGTGTGTGTGTGTGTGTGTGTGTGTGTGTGTGTGTGTGTGTGTGTGTGCATGCGTGCGTGCGTGTGTGTGTGTGTTTGTGTGTGTCCGGCCCCTGGCCGGTTTAATAATTGTACAAATTCCTCTGTGGCACCACATTCCTGGTGCAACGTAACCATGGAGATAAGATGGACACACAATAAAAGGACAGAAGGAAGGATGACGGATGATGGGGGGATGAAAGTTGGAGGAAGGAAAGATGGAGGGATGAAGGAGACGCTACATCAAGTGTAAACGTCACCTGTCATGAACCTTATATGGAGAAACTGCTGTGGCGTGTGTTAAGAGATGATATCGATCTGTGAATCCCACATCTGTGTCACGCTCAAAATCGAATCAACTGGCATCTGTTAGGGGGCCACAGATATCTAAATGAAATCAGAAAGTAATCTTCATTTATGGAGGACAAAACACCTGAGGGACGTGATGGATGATGGACAGATGGAGGGAAGGAAGTGATAGGTCACGGTGTCATGTGTGTGTGTGTGTGTGTGTGTGTGTGTGTGGGTCGGGACACGTCTGAGATATTTATTTACAGTAAGCCAAGCGGATGGGAATATTATTCTGGTGTCTTGTGGGCGTCAAGATAGAGAATGAGTGTGTGTGTGTGAGAGAGAGTGAGAGGTTGATAAAAGACAGGACTAAGGAAATGTTGGCAGAGTTATAAAAGTAGGTGCTGCAGCTTCATCCGTCACTATCTTGTGAGTTTAAGTCCTTCTGCTTCTCTCCTGCATCCCCTAACTGGCTTTGTTTCACGCCGTCTGTACTGCAACACAACAAACACCAGCCCTCCTCTCTCCAAATATTCAACTCAGTGTCACTGCTTGTGAAATTCTGACCTAAAATTACCCTTGAAGAAAATAGTAATCTTTCTTATAAAGCATGACTATATATACATATCCATGGCCATGTTTTTGATGATCAATTTGGTGTCTGATGACATCTGGCAAAAGTCTGCTGAAAGGATGAACCGATTGATTGAATGACCCTGTCCTTGTGAAACATTAATCCTTCCATTCATTCTGTTCCCACCGACTCTTCTTGTTATCTGTCAATGTGTAATCTGTTTCACTCCGTCTCTGCAAACAGATCCAGTGGTGCCAGACTGAGGAGCAGCTGTCGTAATCACACGTACCACACACACACACACACACACACACACACAATCTCTATTCACGTCTTTTACAGTCTGTCAGTGTATCAGACAGCAACTTCTCTGTGTGTGTGTGTGTGTGTGTGTGGTGTGTGTGTGTGCGTGTGTGTGTGTGTGTGTGGCTGTGTGCATGCATGAGTGAGTTTCCCTGAGATCGAAGGTTATTCCTCACATTCAAGTAAATCTCGGTCTCTCTCTTGTACCTCTTTTTCCTTCCTTTTTCCTTCCTAATCCTCCCTGAACATGTATTCATTCATTTATCCCCCCCCCCCCCCCCCCCCCCCATCTCTCTCTCCAGGGGTTCGGGAATGCCCACATACTCTTCCTTCAGGATACCAGGGCAGAATTCCTGACAGATTCCTGAGGGAGGACTCTCACAAGCTCTTAGATTTCAGTGAGAACATTTTCTGACGGTTTCAGGTTCCGCAGTTTAAAACAAGACGCCGCTTGTGGAATTATAAGGACTAAAAATTATACTGTGACTATCAAAGCAGACAGAGGCTTTGACCTTTCCACTGTGGAGTGATTTATCCTCCAACACAAGAAGGGACTTGGCGGGAAGGAGCTCAATATGCTATAAACGGACTAGTTGGCGCAAAGTGTCCTCTGAAATGTTATCATCATCTGAAAGCTACTCGAAGATGAGGTGAAAAGCCTGCTATGGTACAAATGGGTACACAATGGGTACATCATAATATAACAGTGTATAAACAATCTCTTAAAGGTACACAATCGCTTGGTAAAATAAGTGTGATTGTCACACTGTTGGTTTTAGAAAGATGTCAAACATTGTGAGAAGCACTTAATTTCACAACATCACAACAGTTATTGGTTGTTGCAATAGTTTTTTGTTTTTTTAAATCACCAGTTTGAATTGGGTCTAGGGTTTTTGTCAATCATAGGATGGTACGAGTATATCATCCGTATGACGCCGATCAAAACCACCAGCTTTCTTCATCGTTCATCGACGATCCGTGAAAGCTGATTTAGAGTCCTGACAGACAAATAAAATAACCTTTAAAAGACAGCGGTTGGAACTGAGGTGGAGTTAGCCCCAGGCCGAGGGATATCTCACATTTAGAGCTGCAATATAAAAATTGAGCTCAGAGCGAACTGACCTGTAAGGCCTCCTGTAAGTATCTGCAGTCATCTTCAAGCACACTTTATCTACACGCCTGTAAATCAACGGTAGCGAAAACCCAACCAACACTTTTAGTAATAACAGCCTGCATGTTCCCAATAACCACCTATATATTCCAACTGCACAGTTCTCCAGCTAACATTGTGCTGCCCAGCGGCTAAAGATGTGCAAAGAGAACCTGCAGCTTCACACCTCTAACACCTGTACATTCATGCAGCCGGCCCAAACATGCTCATCCAGGGTCTCAGTGTTTCTAAAACACTTCAGAAATGTTGAGATTACACACACTGTCTTTATCTTTTTTTCATCTTCACGTTGGTTTGCATAGTGTTAAAAACGTTGGCACATTACACGTACCCAAGTCTCTGACATGTCAGAGCAAGAAAATAAAAGCTAGGTTAAGGCTCGGTGATGAGTTGCGTTCTTAGGATGTCACAAAGGCGGAAATACTGACTACCCACTGGAAAAGAAAATGGAATGGCGTGACCAATCAAGATATAATTTATTGTTGGAAAGCCGAGTAGCATTTTAGGCCTCATATTATGTTAAATACTACAGAAATATGTCAAAAAGACAAACTGGACAACTTTTCTTGTAACTTCCATATCTCATAACTGGAACTTTTGAGATACTATTCTTTACCCTGAATATGTCTTTTATCTCCGAACTCAACTCAATGTCACAAGGTATTAAAACCGTTATAACTTGAGAACAATCACCATTGGCGCAAAAGAAAAGACGTTTGCAAATGCTATATGCTAAATAGCCTGTTAAGGAACACCAGCATAACATCAGCTGTTGCATACAGGACAGAATTACAGATCCATCAGCAATATTTCATCCATTTCTCTCTGTTTTTTCCAAACTGGACAACGAGAGCATCCTGAGTATTTAGGATCTAGAGAGGACAAGAGGGTGACAGCTGAGAGGGGAAGACAATGAGAAGAGTAGTCAAGACAGTAAGAAAAGAAAAGCAGACTTGAAGATTATAGGAGGAGAAGAACGGGAAGAGAGATAAGAAATACGAGAGATGGACTCCTATCATGGAAATACTGAGTGAAACCTTTTCTTAGACAATATTTATCAGTGCAGACGAGGAAGAAGGAGGAAGGGAGGTTGAAGGGAAGGAAAGGAGGGGGAGGGAAAAGAAGGATAAAAGGGAGGAAGACCGATGACACCTCTACTGCTACTGTTTTAGTTTTACGCATTTTGTTGGAACTGTATTCTGCATTAATTAATTGGACAAATTTATGGCCCCTGAGGTTCAAAACAAAATGATTTTCAAGTTTGCCGTCTTCATATTCTGTCTATTGCTTAAATTCTTGCAATAACATGAACTAAAACTAAAAGTGAATGCACATGGACTCTTATATGTTCAGTGTTGCACACTACATCTTGTTGCATGGCAATACTGCACATGGCTGGGTAATAAAAGCATTTTAGTTATTCTATCATCTTGAAACAACCAAAGTAAAGATACCAATGCTCAGATAAACAGAGAGAGAAGCTAAAAGGATAAGAAAAAGAGGAAGATGATGGAAGAGCAGCGAAGAGAAATAGCAGAATGAAAGTGGCAAAGAGGGAGGTGAAACAGGCAGGAGAGGCCCTGGGGGAACAGTTTATCCTCAAGTTTCTTCTACAGATTGAAGCCTTGTTCCACCACTCTGTGTGACAGTTCCACATCCCCCCAGGAAGTGGAAACTCCTGCACAGTGTGTGTGTGTGTGTGTGTGTGTGTGTGTGTGTGTGTGTGTGTGTGTGTGTATGTGTGCGCGTGTGCATGTTGTACTTCTATTGTTGTGTGTTTTAGACCTTGAGAGTGAGGACATTTATGAAAAGTAAGGACATTTTGTCCGCTCCTTGCCTCACAGACAACATTCCTTGTAAGCTTAAACATATTTAGCCAACAGATGATTTGAGTCTTCAAATGGTTGTTTGAGGCGTAACACTTTTTTACGGTATTAATGATATAGGCCTGTATTATAAACCCAGTTCATTCTAAAAAATAACTAGTTAGTTTCTTGAATCTGGTCCAGGACTAAAGGACTGTGGGTCTAAAGCAGGTGAGTAACACAGGATTTAAACATTCCAGGAGAAATTACCCTCATCATGTCCTTAACTATTAGCATCATTCCCTCTCTCCCTCTCCAACACCACCGTCCACACTTCACTTTCCTAATCACAAAGTCTGCCTCATTATGACTTGCAGACTGGTATTCAGACTCTAAATCAGTTCTTCTAGTTGAGTTTAAATCAATAAAAATGTGATTACTAATGGGCCAGTAAGAGCAGAAAACAACAGCTGAAAACTTTAGAACTGTGCATCATTCACCAACATATCATAACAACCACTTCATAACTTAGAGCAAAATAGCAACGAATAAACAGAAACCTTGTATCTGACAAGGTTCAGATGTTTCCTAACTCCCTCACAGACAAAGTCAGCTAATATATTGCAGCCTGATAGATGAAATAAGCATGAAATTCACCTGGGAAAACGTTGCTGAAAATGTTCCAAACGTGTCAAAACTCAAAGATGAGAGCAGAGGAACTATTGAATATAAAAAATGGACTGATGATAAAAACAGACCCAGGAAGTGAGGTCAGACAGAGAAGTAAGGGAGGTTTCCTCTCCTATAACCTTGACTTTCACTACTCCTTTCATGTCTCCTCCATGCCTCATTGTAACAGATAGCTGGGGCGAATTCCATAATTAGTGGAGGAGGAGGAGGAGGACAAAGAGAGAAAAGGAAGGAAGGGGAGTTCAGGATGTCTTAATGGAAAGAGAGGAGGAGAAGAAAGAGGAGAAGTAAAAAGTGAGAGAGAAGGGGGAGGAGTACAGGTTGTCTTTTCACCTTGCCAGCTTATACATTCATTAACATTTCCAAATATCTAACATTTCCTTTCTTACAAAACATATTTCTTGTTGGAATTAGTTGTATAAAAAAACATAGTGTAGGAGGGTTTCAATTAATTAGTTAAGAAGTCAAGCTGAGAGACCCACCTACAGGGGCTCTGTTTGACTAAATATGCCATTTCCAGCAGACACGGAAGTAAACTCAGACAATACGTTTTCTCTGCCTCATATTACTGCATCAATCACAAAATTACCAGATGAATGAAAATCTGAAATACAAATCAACAGTACCTCTTATTTTTAGCCAAATTAAAATGAAAATGTTAGTGTTAAATATGTTGTCAACAGTATGGAACTAGCAAAATAAATGATAATGTAAACCTGTGCTTTGCCTGCTGTGATGTGTTTAAATGCTCTTTAAAAGTTCTACAACTACGTAGCTCAGCTTTATAGATATTAGCGAGACATCTTCTTTGTCGCATACGGTGTCCATCAAGCAGACAAGTCAACAGACAGAAATGTGCTCTAGCACGCCAACTATTCCCAGCATGTGTTACAGTGTAAGGCTGAATTTTAATGGTGACTGGGAGTGCTGAAGCTGCCCAGCTGTTGGCTTTAATGGAACCAGTCACAGTTGCTGCTGCAGCTATCGGCTTGTTTCCCCTAGTAGCTAATAAACACCTTGCTCTCTTCGCCTGAAGTCTTTCTGTATCTGTCTGCTTTAATGGTGTGGTGTTTACATGGTCTCAAACAGCTGACTGTGTCCCAGTAATGTTGTCCAAACCCCAGGTTGGTGCTCTTCACCGATAAATGTGACAAGGAACGAGTGCATAGAGGCACACTCATAATTTCTGATTCTCAATCCCAACAACACACTCCTATTTCTTTCAGGTCTTTCTCTGTGCAATGAGGTTTTAAATGTGGACTTTGCCCTGTGGAGCGCATCGCGGTCAGTCACAGTCTCTGAACTCTGACTGAGCTTCATTAAGACACCCAAACACACACATTTAGACAATTATAGCTGATCACTGTTGGCTTCTTTCAAGTATTTAAGGATTTTAGACTTGGGGGACTCAAAACTATATATTATCTATCCAGACTAATTAGTCGGACTGTCTTCAGCCAAAGAAATTCTTAGTCGACTAACAGTCATAGGATTTTGTCAACTAATAGATTCGCTAATAAAAATCGACAGCACTGTAAAACGGAGATCTCCACAAAGAATCATGCAAAAGCACCACTTTAAATCTTGGCTTTAAAAAGGCTTTTGAAAGAAAGTCAATTCAACAGAAGAAATCTTCTTCATCTAACACCAAAAACACCAACTAGTTGAGTTATTGGTTTGGTGACAATGTGTCAAAAAAACAGTGATGGTACAACTTGCTGTACGTGCTACAAATGTGTTGACAACAGTAACTACTCAGTTCATCATTTGAGGCTTTAAAGTCAACACAATTCAATTCAAAACCAGTCTGAACTATTATAAAGCTCAGTGTGCTACCAGTCCAATTATACACACACACACTGCCATACCCTCCTCTGAGTGTGTGTGTGTGTGGGTGGTGGTGGTGGTGGTGTGGTGTGTGTGTGTGTGTGTGTGTGGGGGGGGGTCAAACAGATTGACCTCTAAAACCACACCGCCGTTCCACTCCCATTCACCATTTTATGACTTAACTATGGGAAAACCCTCCCTTCTGTTTGCTGCCCTCCTGTTCTCTCTCTATGGACTCATCCCTCCATTGCTCACTCTCCACTCCTCTGTTTGTACAAGGAGGAAGACATTCTTGCAACTACACAACTCTCAGGCCCCATTCAGAACAGCAGCAACAGCACTGAATCAAAATCACAGGTTTCACCTTCATTTCAGTGAGATGACTACATTGGTACAGCAATAGTGCTAACACAACTTGTCACTTACCACATAACTTGTATATTTCATTGTTATATACTTCTTGTATAGTTTATACTCTTCACTAGTTGTATGTTGCTGATATTTCTTTTTTTTAATCCTCTATTTATCCATACCTATTTCTGTATTTGTGCTGCTTCAACACCTGGATTTCCCCTCTTGATCATTGTGGATCAATAAAGGTTGAGCTTATCTTATCTCAATGTATACTCTGAAGGACCTTTGTATTAAAAATACATTTGAAACCAAACAAGAAAACAGATAAAAGGATGTATGTCACCCTTTGGTAGCAGCTTGAAATAGAAAAACATACCACTACACCAGCACGTGCGTAGGTCCATTAAAAATAGCTAACAAAATATCACAGGTTATCAGATCTTGAGCAGAAACTGCTCTGGATTAAAAATATCCCTGAAAATATGTGAATTAGATATGAACACCTGGATAAAAGATGAATGGTTGTTTCAGGCTGGAATGAACAACGGTGGATTGTTTTGTTTTTTCTGTACCCTTACACTTGTGTTCATCAATGTAAAATTAACTTTAACTCAGTGACCTATATTTCCTCTGCACCCCCTTCCTCCCCCGCTCTGTTGTCTCATTCACCAGCAAAGAAACTCAAACAATCGGCTGGAGTTGACCAGGTAAAAAACAATATTTACTGTTGCATTAACAGGGACAAACCTCTCTCTTTGTCAATGCTGTTTCTTCATCTCCTCACACTGTTTCTACACATTGTATTATATGTGTGGCTGCCTTTCTTCTTCCGTTCATAAAAAAACCCAATGGCAAGTTAAATGAAGAGATAAACATTTTACATTTGTGTGAAATGGTCATTCTTATCAATTCTTGAGTTATGGCCAAAGGTGTGTTTTGTGAGGTCACAGTGACCTTTGACAACCACATTTTAATAAGGTTATCCTTGAGTCCAAGTGAATGTTTGTACCAAATTTTAAGAAATTCCCTCAAGGTATTCCTGAGATACGTGTTCATGAGTGTGGACAGACAGACACCTCGAAAACAAATGTCATGGCTATTGCCGGCACAGAGGCACAAAATAACACTTGTTCAGCTCAATTTACTCAGAAGATGTTGCTGAACGAAATATCTCAATTACAATAAAACTTCCCTGAAAATGTAGCTTTCTATTGCAGTTTTGTCATTTCAACTGGAAACAACATGAAAAAAGTGTGAACGTTAACTACTAATTAACTGTTAATAAATAGGGATACGTACTTTAAAACATCCAAACTATCCCTTTGAGTTTGAGTGCCGCAAAAACAGACAATAATATAATAATAATACCTTCTGGTTTATTCATTTTTTACATTGGATCCAAAATCCATCAGCCCACATAATAAAAATAAAAACAATCAGTTTCTGTTGGTAAGTTGTCAAATCCAGTTCTTCTTTCTCACTAAATGAGCTCATTGTGTGATAGCGGGCAGACATTAGCATTAGGCTATTCTGAGTCTGTCTTGGCAGCGCAGGAAGAAAACCGCTCAAAGTCCCCGGTGTCCTTCAGGGAGGACGAGCCTGGCACAGAAAGTGTTTTTCTGTCTGGGTTTTGTCTGGGGGGAAAGCTGCACACACTCCTCGCACACTGCCGCTGGACATATTTAACATGAGCAGGAATCTGATAACTCAATATATTAGGCTACATGATAGGCTACAAGATAGATGAGAATAACTGATATTATCGATTGTCTTTGTTGTGGGTTAAGTTTCGAGATGTGTTTAGCCTAGCTTAACACAAAGGCTGGAATCAGGGGAAACTACTAGTATACCTCCATCAACAGTTCAAACAGTTATTTACACATTGTATATTTACTTGCATTTAACACATTAACACACTTTTGGTTTCATCAAATTAACTTACATATTTCTGAACAACATCAGCATTTCAGAAGTCCTGTCCTCACAGTTAAGTTGTCTATGTAGTTCACTTTGCTAACATTAAACAAAACATGTTAATCCATAAGTGTACTGGTGATTAGCCTGTTAGCTAACAGCTACCCCTCCAACGTTAGTTTTAAACTTTTCGGGGCAATATACGGTAATTATATGCATAGTGTCCTTTCAAGATAAACCTCCGTCTTCACAGGAAGATGCCGCAGGAGGGTTTACGATGGGGTTAGTTGAAGCCCGTCTTTGCCACTGAAGGGGGCCTCCGTTCGTCGATTTCTGGTGCCAAGGGGTCCTGACGACCTGACCAATGTTGGTATTTGACGAGTCGGGAGTGGGAACGGGTTTACTGAGAATGTGTCAACAGCTCACACAGACCTTGAAAATGCAAAACATCCTTTGAAATACAAAACACTGAACGTCTGAGATGTCAATCTGTGTATTGCCTGAATGCATGCTGTTCATGGAAAGATCATGTGTCCTTAAAAAGAAAGGAAATTATTAACATTTTAAATGCAGAATGAGGATCTGAATTCACGGAGAATAAAAAAAGCCTTTTCAAATGAAGGAAGAGTATGCTGTTTGTTTGCCTGATTGGCTGATTAACTTAATCCCCTTTAATTAATTTCCCATTGAATCTGAATCTCCTCTGTGAGGAAATGAGGTTGAGAAGTATTCTGAATGCTAAGTCATTGTGAGGGCTCAGGACCACAGCGGCATCAAAAGCAGGTTGTGAGGGCGAGCAAACACTGCAAGACAATGAACTGAGCTGAAGCTGAAGCTGAATGGACGTTCTGGGTTGCTCAGACTGGAAGAGACAGCGTACAAACAAAATGTCAAAAACAAAATGTCAAAAACAGCAAAAGCAGCATGTGTATACATTCAGTATAGTAGCTAGCATGCAAATATGTTACTTAAGGATCTGCTTGCCTACTCTGATTTGCTCCATAGGTTTTTTTACGTAGATTTTTGCGTAATGTTTTAGAAACTTCCAACCTCTCATTGTAACAAGTATCACTATTACACAACTTTAACCATGACAGCTCAAAATCCACATAACCAGTCTGCAATTGAAGAAAATCTAAAAAGATTGCATGAGGGTCTATGGAGCAGATCTGGATAGCTGGCAGACTCTGATCAGACCTGGCCGACGCTATGCTGTGGTTGACCAATTTGGTCTCTTTTAGCAAGGGTCAAGTGTCTTTCTTTATTTTCCTAGTTTTCCTGGTGTTTGTCTTTCTACAAGCCACATCTTTTACGGCTTTTCAAACATTTACTTCATCTGACTTCCTTAGCGTATTTTCATTGAGTTAAAGCCAATGTTCTACCTCTTTCCATTACTGCCATTCACTTGTGCGTGCATCCATCTCAGTCAGTCAGTTCTCTTAGTTTATCTTACGCCCTTTACCCTCCAGAAGCCAGACAGGAGGAAACTCCAGATGTCCGTCTCAGTGATACCACAAAGGTTCAAGGACAGAAACAGAGAGTACAGGAGGAGATGGATGGGCGGCAGCAGCAGAAGAAAGAGACAAGTAAGGATAGGTGGATGGACAATCTGAGTAGGCAGGTACATGGCTGAGAGGTAGAGAGAAGGAAGCTACAGAGAGAAGATTTAGTGAGAAATACAGGGATAAAGGTTAACAGATCTTTTCAGTGTTGACAAGGTGAACAGGGCAACCCAAGGGCAAGAAAGACTGATAGGAAGCAGGTACATTTAACAGAGAAAGGAGTGTGAGTGAGTGTGTGTGTGTGTGTGTGTGTGTGTGTGTGTGTGTGTGTGTGTGTGTGTGTCTAAATTGGGGCCGGTCACAGAGTTCAAAGCAGCGGGGAGGTAAGAACTGATAATGACCTTTGACCTGTGACAGAAAGGTTTGTGACACAAACGCAGCATCAAAGTTACTACTTTGCAGAGTCATGGGTCAGGATATAATTAATCAATTAGAGCACAACTATTGGTGTTGAGAAAGCATTATGACATACACACAACCATGAACACCCACAAATACACACCCACATACCAAAACCAAACCACTGAAGGGCAGCAACAAGAGTGGGAGGCGATCTCTTATAATCACATCCTCTGCTTTGATAACGACAAACACGGAACATTTGACAATTTAATCAAAGATAGAGTATGAATGGCTTCTTTTTCTATCATCCCCAGCTGGAGTCCTTCTCTACTTCCTTCTCCCCTTCCTGTCATCCTCCTCCTCCTCCTCCTATTTTGCTCTCATTCACTCTCGCCTCATCTCCAATCACTTCCTCCTCCTTCCCCTTCTCTGATTTTTGTTTCAAGTTCTTCACTATACAACTTTTTTTCTCTAATCTGTCAAACTCTTGTATATTTCCATACTTGGTGTATTTATCACCATGTGGGGAGTCCCGGTTTGGTGCACACAGACGCACAATGATTACACAGTATGGAGATTGATGCACGTAATGTGGAACCAAAGTTCACAAGCCTGAGTTCCGCCTTGAGCCACATACATACGACTCACTTTACACTTCTAAAATGGAGACTACCTGTACTGTTTTTTGCAAAATGTTGTACTAGTAAAATTCAGTTTTTAGGCTGATGCACAGGGATTTTAAAACAGGTATTAATATGTGATTGTGATAGTTATATCTGCATACCAGGACATTCAACGTTAAGGCTAGGGCCACACAGTGTAACCTTTTTCCTACATAAATAATGTAATAATGTAATGTACATTATGACATTAAATAATGTCATAATGTAATGTAATCTATGTAATAAACTCTGGGAAACTAGTTACCAATAGTTCATACTTTAAGGCTTCTAAAAAGTAGTTCAAAGCTACTGAACTGGAGTTATTGGTTCCCTGGATTGGTGACCAATAAATAAAATGCATTTCTAGGTAACTATTCAGAGTTCTTGGGCTAAACATTTTGCATGCAACCTTCTCTCACATTTAGTAGAAAATAGAGCTGCAGATGATTGACCATAACAATCTAGTGTTATCACTTATCACACAATCATTACTTGTCAAAGTCAACGTTTTTGCAAGCAGAAGTGAAGATATGATGTAAAAAGGAATGACTGAAACACAACATGTATATTCTTAGGTTTAACTAAAACTTAGTAATAATGTATATAATAATAATACACTCTAAAACAAGAGACCGATATAGTCAAAGGAATGAGAACAACTATAAGAAACTATGATGCTGCAATCATCCACATTTTTCAAAGATAGCAAACTGAAGCTAAAACTGAGCGTGTGTTAACCTTCCAACATCAACGCACTCTGAAATCAGCTACAACAACATACAGAAACAGACAACTAAAAATGACCTCTGAAAAATCAGCCAACTAGTTCGGACTATTGCCCCTCCCCCGGCCTCCATCCATCCATCCATCATCCTTTATTCTGGTTCAAAAGTGACATCAACTTTATCCCTTTTGCCTCAATCTCTCTTCACTCAAAGCTGAATCATTCCTATTAAGGTCATATTTGTGTATGTCTCTCTCTCTCTCGCTCTCTCTCTCGCGCCACCTCTCTTTCTCCCCCTCTTTGCTCATTTTCCTCGCCAGTACACATAATGAATGACTGAAAAATGTGCACTGTGTGTGTCAGCTCTTGTCTGTGTGAGAGCACAGTTTCAGGGGCAACGTTTAACCCTGAACAAGAGGGACAGACGGGAAAACAGGAAGATGAAGGCCATTGATTAGATGGTGACATAAACAATAGTCACTGAGGAAGACAGAGGAGTGGAGGGAGTCATGAATGACTCCAACTGTTGATCCTCAACATCACAGCCAAGGAGCTGAAGAGGGCAAAAGGATTTATGTCAAGAAACAGAAAGAGAGTGACTATTAATGGATGTGGGTGAAATGTGTGGTTGACTGAGTAATAAGTGAGAGTAATTGTGGCCAGTACAGTAAGAAAAAGAAAGAAAGAAAGAAAGAAAAGAATGAAGAGGAAAATTGCCCACAGAAATAAATCACTTTTTTGAAGACATAATGATGATAACATAAAATGGGAAAAAAGTACTGCAATGGTGCAGATGCTAATGCTTGAAGTAAAATATTATTTTTGTATCAATGAATCTAGGAAAGTGCTAACACTGCCGATCCTGCTGTCAATCAACATCTACTTGTGTGGTTCTTTGCAGATTTCAGCATTTAGTTTTAGTTTGCTTGACTGACAAAACCAACACAATGCTGCTTTATATAAATATAAAATATTTCACAAGCTAACTGTAATATGCTACATTTCCAGTGGCAAATTGCAGAAAGCCAAACTTAGAGAGTGACAAGTGAAGAAATTCAAATCTTTTGAATAATCCTTGGAGAAAACAAGTCCGAAAAAGACTAAAAACTAGACAGAAAAAAACCTTTGATGTTGAAGTTCACGTTGCTCTGTTTCTGTCGAATATGTAATCAGATAACTATTTGCTAACACATCTCTATAATAACTTGATAAACATAATACCCATTTCATTAGCAGCCAACAGTGGAATATAACTGTCGACTCTAAACAAGAAGGGACGAAAAGAGTGACACAACGGAATATGAGGAGAATATTTGATATCTATCTTTGTCCCCTCTTATTCTTTATTTCCATCCGTCATCCACTCTACAGAGGAGTCTTTGTGGCTGGACAGAGTCAGAGAAAATTAATAGAGAGATTACGATGCAATGGGAAAAAAATAGAGTGAAACAAAAAGTAAAGGGAGACATTACGGCGAATACGAGATGATATCTTGAAAAGTCTCACATGCACTTTCGAAGAACGGCCTACTTGCCTTGATGTTGTACAGCCGGTAACACACATGCACACCCGCACACACACACACACACACGCACACACGCACACACACACACACACACACACACACACACACACACACGCACACACGCATACAAAGTGTCAAACCTGAAGAGTGTGTAAAATAATAAACGAAACAATAGACAGAGTGTGGTTCCCATGCTCGTCACTCATAAATAGCAGAATTGGCAGCGGACACACCGATTGTAATCAGTAAGCCACCAACACACACACACACACACGCACACACGGACGTGATCTCAGAAAAAAAACAAAGGAGCTATAGTTTCAACAAAGAAACTACTATATTTGTCTAGTTTCTTGGTATTTTCTTTGGAACCTTTATAAAAGCGTATATCAGGTAAACAAACCAGTATGGAGCTCAGAATACAGTTTTCATGACGCTGCCTTTCCGTCTTTACGATTAGCTCGAGCTCAAAATACAAATTGAGAGCGTGTTTGATGAAAAGTTGCACTTGGCTGTTTAAAGTTGCTTTGCACTGGCATTACAGTATCAATAGCACATTCTGCTGGTTGAGGAAGAAAATAAATGGTAGAGATAAAAAACAAAACAATCAGCTTTGTGTGTTACAGCCTTTAGAAACTGGAAACGTAACTGTTCCAGCCAACTCTTGAGGGCCTGTGCATGGAATATTAAGCTTGACATCAAACTAAAGACATTTTAAGTTAACCTGCTTTGAAAATGTTTGGTGTGAACTCAGCTTTACCCCAAAAAAGCATGTCATAACGGATTTTCCGAATATAAACCTCCACCCTGCTGCAGCTCAGAGCCGACTGGCAGGATAAAGTTAACTGTGACGTTCAAAACACATCAATAGCAGGAAGCCTTCAATTGGGAGCAGTTGGCACGGCGATCGCTCTTATGCACGGCAAACAATAGAGCTAACTCAACACTGCATGCGAGTGTGTGTACATCTGTGTATGTGTCTTTCTTTGTCCGGTAGGGAAACCTGCCAACACACCAGTGAGGGGGGCATGGGACGGTGAGAAACACTTCAATCTCTCTAGTAAGAAGTTTCCGCCGAGCTCCAGTAAAGACCTCTTTAATATACTTCTTAAATAATTTATGTCGCCATCTTTGACTCATTTCACATCTGTGGGCCACTTTGAAGGCTGATTAAAGAGTCAGTTAACCTAAATGTTAATACAACAAAAACATGTTTTTTCTTTTACCTCTTGTGGTTTTTTTACCCTGCAGATAGTTTTGGTTTTATTTCTTCTGGTTTAAGATGTTGTCAACAATGGGCTATTCGGAACATAACTACTCAAAATCAATGCCTAACCCTAACCAATCGTCTCTGCTATGGAGCAGGTAAGGTGTTGGAGTCACTTACTGATCCTCCACCGTATTATTCCCTGTATACTTCAAATCCCTGGAACTGTAGACATTTTCAAATGCAGCTTCCTGCAAAACAAAAGACTTTGACAAGTGTGATGATGGAAAAACTATTTTTTTGACTCAAGGTGAGAGGATTATGAAATAGAGAAGACCTCACCTGAAGAAAATGAACATGCACATACACCAATACACATTCCCAACTGAAGCCTATATTGTGCTCTAATAATAGGCTGCTGAAACAGACAAACATCCCCTGTTCTGTCATCTCCTCCTTCTCTTCTTTCCATGCCCTCACCCTCCTTCCTCTTCTTCACCTCAGTTTTCTTCTCCACTTAAAACGTCTTTCCTGTCTTCCTCTTTTCCGTGTTGTAGCATTCCTTTCTCTCCTCCCCTCCTCCTGGGAGTTTTGTTTCACCTGGCCTTCAAAATAGAGTTGGTCTCCTTGTTTTTTCCATCTCCAATCCCCTCCTCCTCTTAATCTCCTCCTTCTACTTCACCTGTTATTACATAATCTTTCCACTGTCACATACTTGAGGAATTAAACTGCACACAAACATAAATCTCTGCAGCTTAGATCACAGACCCTACATAAAAAACAACAGTGAATCGTGTTGAACTGAATGTGACCTCATCGGATGATGTATATTCTTCCTACAGTTCATCAGGTTGCTGTTATTCCTCTTCCACCTCTTTCCCTCCATCTTCCTGGCTGACTTCCCCAGTATATATAGGTAAATATATCAGGAAATTTACAATTAAACCAGAAGTCATTGGATCATTTAGTGTAGTAACATACTGTAGAATTATGTTGCCAAGCTTGAAAGAGGATAACAACTGCAGAAGAGAAAATAGCAAAGTTGGTTCTTACTTGTGAAGAAAAGGACTAGGAGGAGAATAGGGAGAAGAGGCTAACTGGAGAGGAGGCGACAGCAGAAGAAATAAGACAGGAAGGTGGAGGAGATAGAAATGGTCTATAATGGGCTTTGTGTTATCCTTAAAGATAGGCGGGTGGAGTAGATATAGAAAGACTGGAGGACAGGCAGAGTTGTGTGGCAATTTATCATGCACAGGAATTTGGGGAACTATCTAAGAACCCCAAATTATCAGCAAACACACTTTAACTTCATTCATAGAACTTAGGGTGAACAGTTATTTACATGTTATGTAATGTATGAAGAACTGAAATAAATGAAATTTAATGTATAATGCTATCACAATAATACTCTTTGACAATGTAATGTCCTAGTAAAAAAAAAAGATCACTAAATGTAAAAGTCTGACACACATTTGATCTAAACATATGGTAGAAGATGAGGAAAATTAAATAATAGAGAAAATAATAAAATGACGAGATTCCAGTGTAAACTGAGTGTTGGGTGGATACAGACTGTGCTTGGTACACACCTGCTGCAGTAATGCTCTGATATACTGATACTGATGGTAGGCCGTGTTTACTGCCAACTAAATTCCACACCATAAGAATTTAATCCGTTCTTTAAAAAATAAATGGTTCAGCTGCTTCCCCTTCCGAAATCACCTTCACCTCCCATTCACCTGACATCACCTCATAGTAATGTACAAACCGGTGTGCTTTCGGTGCCTTGCTCAAGGGCATCCCAACAGTCTTAAAATCAAAAAGCTGTTTTGTATTACGCTAGAATTCAGTAATTCCGTTAACAAGACTTACAGTTAAATTTGTTTGCATTGGGTTGCGTTGGTAATCTAGTGCGCTAAATTTAGAAAAATGATCCGACCGAAAAACCCAACGCAGTGACATGACCGATATACATTAAAGAGAGAGAGAGGACATTTAACAAGCCTTCCCCTAAGCAGGTTGAGGCAGGTTAACTGACATTCCAATCTCTCCCTCCTCTTTCATTCAGCCAGAGGTAGGAGGGGGTGTAGGGGGAAGGGGGGGGGGGGGTTCAACAGACTCTCTGAGGCCTGTCACTGTCACACACACACTCGTAAACCCTGGCCTTAGCCTACCTACATTCTATCAAGACAAAACTGCAACCTGGTAACCAGAGGCCCCCCCCCCCCCGTCCCCCCCGTCTCTCTCTCTCTCTCTCTCTCTCTCTCCTCCGACCCCCTTCTAAAGCTGTCTTCTTAGCGTTGATGCCCCCCAGAAAACATTTTGTTGCAATGTAGGTTGTAAACATTTTGAACAGATGACATCTACCTGCAGGTTTTATACAAAGGACCAACATATCTTGAATGGAAAGCGCCTCAAGCTAACTTCTGTTCGGATTTGACGCAGCTGAAGTGGATTGAATTGAGTTTTCTGGATTCAAAAGATGTCAGCAACAGTCCAAACCTAAAGACATCCAAATATAAAATGAAATTAAACAAAGCGAATATTCCTATTTGGGAAGGTGAAACCATAAAATATTGGTGATTTTGCTTAAAGGGTCACTCCTTCAAGTTAATATTGAATTTCCATAATGTTAGTCAAATATTATATAGCAGTATTAAATTGAGATTTCTTAATAACCGGTTAAAAGTTACTCCCAGTAACAAAGTTGTGAACATCTTTTTATTCATTTGTGTACTATTTTCACAAGTTAAACAGGCTTATAAAAGTTGAAACACACAGTGACAAATAACAGCTCCCTGCTTCTCTAATAAGACCTTCGACCCTGAGCGAGAGAAGCTGACGAGAGGAAGAGAGGAAGGGAATCAAGTACAGAGAGAGGAGAAAGGGGAGGATAGACAAAAGAGGGATGGGAAACTGAATGCCATGACAGAAAACACTCTTGTCAAGGACACAAGTGCACAGACACACTGGACACACAGCGCTGTGAAGGAGGGCACTCGAGCAGGAGAGCTTGGCACAAAAGAGTCACATTCAGAAACAGAAAAGGTTGTTCAAGAGCGACGTTCAAAAACACAAAAAGGTTACCGGTAACTTGGAGCACAGGAAGACCGAGTGAAGCTTTTCTGTATGCCGAGTGTGTCCATGTGTGTGTGCTATACATCGATACGTGTGTGTCATTCTGATAGTCACTGCAACACCAGCTGGAACAAACGGCTACTGCCAATAACAACGTCTCTCAAATCAACTGAAGAGTTAACTGCTTGATTTGTTTCTTCTTCTTTTGGGTCACTGAGTTTCAAGAGGCTGAGACTGAGCAACTAAATCAGTTAATGGGCTCAGATGAATTTCACATTATTTATCAAAGAGGGCCAGGAAGAGCTGTTTATTACTATGAGGTAGCGCAGAGTTTACCAGCAGCTAACACATGTTTGTGAGGGCGACTTCACTACAAGTGGCTTTGGATGAAAACCAATCAGCCTCAATTGTAGTTAAATAAAATATCTGAGATAATTGGATATGTATCAGTTGAAAAGGCAGCAACAAAAAAATGTCACATTTCCAGCACAAGTCAATGAGAACCAAGAACAGAATTTAAGGTGAATAAATGTACTCTAATTGTACTAAATGTCTAATAAAGACACTGATCCTGAATCATTCCGTCAAGCTTGAATACTAGACAACACTCACACAGCATGATTAACACCATTGCACAGTCCTCAAAGACTATTTACTGTTCAGAAATCCTAGAGCATACAACACATTCAACAATTCAAGAGACACCTGTAAAACATGCCACGTTTTGTGCATGTGACCCACCACAAATCATGATGGGGCAAAACATTTTGGAACCACAATCCACAACAGTTTAAATTGTAATTGGGTTATCTACGCTTTGCTGCTGTGTTAGGGCTGGGCGATATGGAGAAAACCAAACATGATGATATTTTTCACCGAATACCTCAACATCGATATTAAGGCGATATTGTAGAGTTGACTATTTATATTAATGACAAAATTAGAGGGACGGGGGACTGGGCGGCAAACACGCCACTCCCAATAAGAAGAATGAAAGTGTATACCGTTAAAAAAATATTGGCAGAGCTGGTGCCGCAGCCGCTTTGGGAAATAGCTTCTTCAACGCAACCATAGATTGACCAGCAAAACTAAACTAAATAGACAATATGCATAGGTGTGGTTCAGCATGTAGATTTAAATGAGTCCTACCTGTCCGAGGTCCAGGGTGACGTTCACCTCGTTGTACTCTGTGCTGCGGGACAGAGGCGGGCTCTGCCACCACCGCTCCGTTCCGTCGACAGCGTTGGTGATGGGGTGCGCGCGATCGCTGTCGCCCTGGCTGCAGGTGTCACAGTATTGTCCCTGAAAAGACAGAGATGTATAAAGTTTTACTCTTTAGTTGATAATAATAATAATGCATTGAATTTATATAGCGCTTTTCGTGATACTCAAAGACACTTCACATAATTATAACATCCTAAAAGCTAAAATAATAAATAAGAATAACTAAAATACAGGTAAAACAAATAAGGACTTTCTCAGTCGCTCAGACCCTAATAAATAAAAATAATAAAAACATGGAGCAAACAATCACACATTAAAAGCAGTTCTGAACAGGTGGGTTTTGATTTGCGATTTGAATATGGAAATATCAGTGCAGTAGTTGAGTAGATAAGGTTACTGTTATAAAGCTTTTGTGAAACTTCACTGTGTCCAGTATCAAATCTAAAAGGTCATACTTGAGACCTCGCTGTTTCAATCACATTTTCCCCACAGCGTGATGCACCGTCCTTACAGTTTACCTTGGGGATACAATTCAAAGCACCATGCCATGTGTCTCATGCGTGTCTAAGATTTTCACCAACATCCTTGCATTTTGTGTTCTTTGAGTTATGCTTAGATCATTAGATATTTCATCAAATGTCACAGAGGATACACGAGAGCTTCCATGTACCAAATGAGAGTCTGCAGGGTTTGACTCCATTCAGTTGATACACCAGGTGCGTCCACTGAGTTTTAATCAATGAGACACTTGCTGTCGTCTTTGGTTGGATTATCTCATTATATCTCATTAAAAAAAGTCTGGGACTGAACTTACTCATAGACACCATGGCATGATGTAAGTAGTGATTAACACACAGTGATTATTGTGGGATTTGACCCCTCAGACCTTAAGTTACAGCCCTATCTAACCACCCAAGCCAGTGTTTCAGAGTCACAGTAAACAATATGAAAAAGAACTGTTTGTCCCCGAAGCTACCAGGTTCAAGTTACTTATATTCCAGCGCCGAGCGACTCCACTCAGGTTACTGTAACAGTGAGGCTTCTATTGTGCTGTCTAAATGTCTGGAAGGAGCTTTTTAGCAATTTCACACAATCTTAGATACGTCTCCACACGTACTGTACATGGGTACTTCTGTAAACTGTGTTTACACAAGCACGATTTTAAAATACTCTGTCCAGATGGAAATGCAAAAACAAAATCAACATTGGACCGGCTCCTTAGGGTCTGGGACTGATGCTGGATGGGAAGTTTAGTTGTGGACCGTTCCCCTCCGATGGGTCTGTGGATGGTCTATCGTGAGAACATTTATTTTTTCCTTTTTATAATGAAAGCATGGTGGACTCTGTTGTGCAGCTACCTACTGCCATTCCCGAGCCAGCATGCACCTCCCCCTACCCCCTCCTCTCTGGCATGCTGGCCATAGGCCTCCCACAAAACAAACAAAGACACACAACACATTAATTAAAATCGGCCACATCCTCCGTTTTCTTTATTGTTATTAATTATCATTAATATCGTTTATTTTTCTTCTACCCCCTTTTTGTGGTCATTACGTAGCTCTCCTTGTTATAGACATACCTGACCTAATCTTACTAGTCATGTCACAAACATTGGCCAACTCAACCTTCCAGTTTAATATTAACTGTTGTTGTGTACTGTACTGTACTGTACTTGTCTGTCTTTTTGTCATGTTTTATTGCACCAATAAAAAAATAAAAAGTCCTGTCAACCGCCAGTGCTGTTGCCTCGATGTCGCCTCCTTATTGATACCTCGACAAGGTGAAAACTAAACACACTCTGACGTTACACGGTAATAACTCGGTCTACACCAAGCACACGGGAAGAGCGATTTGAAGCTAATTTGACACAGTGGACAAACCATGGAAGAACAACTTTCGGGTCCGCCATGTGATGCCATTGGACTCAAGTCCACTAGAAGTGTCCACGCCACCTCTTTGGTTTCTAAAGCCTCTCTTCATTCTTGGCTAATCCAGTTTGTTTGTCAGAGCGTTTAACCCGACCACTGCTGGCTATGTAAGCGTTAGCATAAACTAAACAAGTGTGGACCTGAACAAAAGCCTGAGTTAGGAGATGTTATCACTGTGGTCAGAGGTCACTGCTTACGATCTGACTCTATCCCCCTCCACCCCTCCACCCCTCCCCCAAACACCCTCTCCTGTCCCCTGACTTCCTTCTTTTTACATTTGTGTGAATCTCGTTGAGCCTAAAATTAGTCTGTGTACTGAAAATTAAAAATCCTTCTCTTCAATTTAGGTCCATGTTACTATTACCTTCATCACTCTCGCCACTGACCACTTGGTTGGAGTCCACTTATATTGTCCCCTTATAGTTATCTAAATATATCCTTCAATACTAATTGCTCATGTTGTCTGTAAAATCTGAGACCACAAAGCAGTTCACAACGACTTGAAGGCACTAAAGAAGGTAGAAAATCACCTCCAGTGAGCAGCTGAACGCAGGCAAATGAAGATGCTTCTCAGGATGTGAGCTTTCAACAGCTAACAATGACACAGCTGATTTCATACCCACGTTTGTGACATCTTAAAAGAACAACTCACGTTGTTTAGCACAGTGAGATGTCAGGGAGTCTGCTTCTTTATTTCTGCCTGGCTGTCAAACACCCTTTCACGCTATTTCGTTCTCTTTTTATCAGTTTTCTTTCACAGCACATGCTCAATCCTCTCTTGTCAACAAAAAGACCACCTGGAAATGAACATTTAGAGCTCTCTCTCTCTCTCTCTCTCTCTCTCAACCATTTTTCACCTCTATTCCCATTTCTTTCCTTCCATCCACTGTTAGGTCAATGAGCAAAGCTCTGCAGCAGCATTGCCCTGAGGACCTGGATTCCTCACTCAGAGGGAGACAAAGTGTTGCTCAGTCAACACCTGCCACTTTATGTAATCAATCTTTTTTTCCTCTCTTAACATAATGCACAGCTTTTCTCATGTTTCCTCAAAGTCTTTCTAGGTCACATTCATTTCTGTTTTCTGCTTCCATCTTACATGGCATCAGTATTTCATGATACTTCACCAACATTAACATGTACTTGTTTGTACAGCCTAAGTTCCCAGTGACACCTATCATGAGTAACTGGTACAATTCTTGGTGCAACGTATCCTCATTCAAAGGATGTAGTTATGAAAAGTACTTTTGTATTTTTTGTGTGTGTTTTCCTACAGATGTCCAGCAACATGAGAGTGATCAGTGCACCTGTGCCTCTCATGCAATGTTCAAGCAACAAAACTACTTGGCTTTGCTTTGGAAAAGATGCGGTGACAGAGACAAATTCTGGTTTCACACGGGCAGCGGTCTTCTGGGTAAATGTCCTGAGCTTTCTGCCACACCACACACACACTACAGTCCTCCTCCTGCAGTTTTTAATTAATACAAACACTCTGCGGCTTGCTGTCAAATCAAAACAGGATTAACCTCAGCACAGAAAAGTGAGTGGCCCAAGCCACAATAGCCCAGCAAAGTGGGTTAAACCTCTTTGCCCAAACACATAATGCGCCATTCCTCGAGCTAATGACCAGATTTCTTGGGTTCATTTTGAGATTTCCTGAGCTAACTATGCACCAACCTCACCACTTGAGGCAGAGAAAGGCTGAAAGAAAACTCTGATAAGATAATATTTGGTTATAATCACGCTGAAGTAAATAAAATGTGGTCAGGATCAAGTACTGCAGAGAACACCAGAGCGCCAAATTACCAGTTGAATTAAAGATAATTACTCAGTAAAATTAATTACTTAGTCAAAAAAAGTTTGCTTCATTCTTAGTCTTTACATTCAAATGACACTTCAGACTCCTGTTCATTCTCACCAATCTCACATTTATCTCAACAACCCATCTTTATCTTCATGTCTGATTTCTTTTCATTTCAGTTCACAAGGTACTTTTTAGCATGCATGTCACTTGTTTTCCAAACACCGAACATCAGCGAAGGATTTATAAGTGATCGAATCCCTCTGTTCCCTCCTGACTTATGAATCACCACCAGAGGAAGTGGCATTCACTCTGGGCGTAATAATCTTGCAGAAAAACTTTGTCTGATTTGAAGACATACGTCAGTCACTGTGAGGAAAGGCCACAACCGGTGAGAGAGGGAGGCAATACGCCTGCATGTTATTGCCCAGACAGTTGCTATTAATGGTTAACCCATGCAATAATCCGTTGGGCTAGCTGGTGATTCCTGGAGGCTCAAACTTCAGACACACAATGGTTTTTACAAGCTCGTCATCACATTAAAAACTCATCTATAAAATCGTAAAGCATGATGTGGTAGCTGAATTTCTGTATCCCCTCTAAGTGAAATGTTGCCTGTCCTTATAAAAGTGGCCTGTGTTAATTGTTGCCAAGTCCTACAAAGGAAGCAGTGCATGAAATAATGACTTGGCAGAGCAGTTGGAGATGCATGCACACTGCTGACCCCCTCTGTTCAACCCTCTACTCGGAATGCAGTGAAGTGTGCAGGTTAGCGTTCTCATAAAGTCGAACATAGAAAAACTGGATCAAAACATGCAGTTTCGTGACAGAAAACTGCTGCAAAACTTGTGTAGTACTTTGTTTTTTTAAGTACACTATGAAACGTGAAGATCATCATGTCATCATATAACCTACATCTGATTCCATTAAGTCCTGAAAGTAGACTGATGAAGCAACAAAGAAGGATAAGATCCTTATAGGTGCGGACACATATTAAAGGAATGAGTGTTCAATGCTGCCTTACAGACACACTACAGGGACACCAGTCACTGTAAGGCTACTGTCGACCACCACAGACACACTCGGAGCCTCAATTGAAATTCACAATTGAGCATGCAACACCGTAACAGACTATGAAGGACAACTGAAATAACATTGACTATAAGTAACATCATGGAAAACAAAATGCCATTGGATCCAATCAAGTATTGAGCAGTAGATATTATTCGGTAATAGTAGTGCTCCTAATAGGAATTAGATTAGTTTATAGAGTGCTCACCCGGATGGTCTGGCTCGGGTCTCCGGACACCGGGCCTCCCACCAGCTTGCAGTACAGGTCCTGCACGGTTCTGCCGGTGTCGTCCTCCCCACAGGTGGCCGTGGCAGTGATTTTGGTGCCCTCGGCCAGGTTAAAGTAGGGTGGGTGCAGGCTGTATCCGTTCACCCCGTTGGTCGACAGCTCCTGTGCCGACACCAAGTGACAGCAGGTCACTAGCAGCGGCCACAGCAGCAGCGCGACCCGCGGAGCCGCTCCACTCGCCATCATCTCCACCTGTTCGCTCGATCCGGTCCGAGGGGGGTGAAACAAGTCAGAGGAGCGAATCACTCAGAGTTTGAGGAGAGGTGAGCCGTTAGCGCGTGTAGGAGAGAGGCATTGGTGGGGGGAAAGTGAGAGAGATATGTTGCCAGAAAGAGAGGAATAGGAGTTTTTTTTAGTCCCGGAGAGCGGTGTGTTAAGGTTTCAGTCCTCTTTCTCTCCGTGTCGCTCCACCAGGCACCTATTCCAACTCACTCTGCGGGCCCCCTCCCTCCCCCTTTCTCTCGTTTGGCCCGTCCCCGGTGGTTGGAGGAGGGCACAACTTCTACCAATGTTTCGCGTTTGAATCGGTTTGTTTGAGCAATCATCACGGTTCATTAATTGGTTCAAATAAAGCCATCATACAAGGATGATAGATGTTTCGGGGAATTCATTACTCTCTTCTCCTTCTTTGCTCGCTCACTTCTTTCCTCCCTGCTTGCTTTAGACTTGTATTTATTTTCCCCACAGCTTCCTTCATTCTCTAGTCAGCTTTCTGTCTTACCTTCAATGCTATTCTTTTTCCCTTTTTCCTCCCCATCACTCCATCTTATAAGTGGAAAAAAATCAAGCCTCTTTGTTTCTTTACTGTGTCATTAATGTTGACATGCATCATTACACTAACCCAGTAGCAAAACAACAAATGGAAAATAAACTCACACAAACAGATAAACAGGCAGACAGACAGACAGACAGGCAGACAGACAGACAGACAGACAGACAGACAGACAGACAGACAGACAGACAGACAGACAGGCAGACAGACAGACAGACTGACAGACAAATAGTCAGACAGACAAATAGACAGACAGACAGAGGCGGCCACACACTCAGCTCATGTAGGCACACGGAGAAAGAGGAATTCCACAAAGGTTTGAATTGGGAATATGAAATGATTCGTGGTATTGATTCATGATTGTTATTGCATAACTTGCTTGAACATGTTGAATATCCAGAATGAATTTCACAGGATTTAATCATTTTAATCAAATATAATGTGGATAAGCGTGTTTGATATGTGACATTTTAAGTGAAACCTTGTATTGACTCGCCAATTGTTTTACTTTGTCAGAATCAGAATCCAGTTAATTTTAGAGAAGGTTTTCTCATTCACAAAATCTGCTTTAGTGTATTGATGCATAACAATAAACAGAGTAGGAGAAAACACAAAATAAAGGTACACACACTACACTACAAAAGTCAAGAAATATAGATATGGAATAGAAGAATGCACAATACAAATATGATAAAAAGCCTTACAAATATGTACAATTTATTTGTTTTAAAATGAAAGAGATAAACAGTTCTAGTAATAGTAATATTGTCATGGGGATGTGCAGAAGTTCACAGTATGAAGTATACATATTATGTGCAATGTCTGAGGAAATAATCTAAAAGGTGTGTGCTAACGCATGGACACAGATGTTAAAACGTTAATGTAACATAGAGGAGGGGATAAGAGTCTGTGTCGGCCAGGTTTTGACCGAACCATAAAAAGATGGTATGTTTCTGCAAACCAAAAGAGAGAAAGATACAATGCACTCTGCCCTAGTTCTTTGGCAGTGGCTTCAGTGTGTTTTGCTTTGTTTTAATTCAATTTAAGCCAAACCATGATGCTTTTTACTGAACCTTTATTTTTGTTGTTGTTTTTTGGAGGGTTGGGGTTCAATTTGAAACGTTAACCACATGTTTCAAACTGTTCAACCACCTGTTATTATGTCACTCTAGTTAAATAGTTAGCAGGTCACATGATGACAACTGGGTTGACCCCATGACAACTGAGCAAACTACATTTGCTGATGAAGACTGTGAAATGTGGTTGAAAGCTCTCAAAAAGCTCGAAAATGGATGTTGAGTTAAGTTTATTTTGTCGTATAAAGATTACGTTGCGAAAGGTGATTTGGCCTGAGACTTCTATTGGTAGGGGAAAACCTGCAGGTAGTATTAAACTTGCAATATCTTGTTAAAGTTCTCACTGGTTTTACTCACAGTTTGAAATTGTTAGCGTCACAGATACACAGTAAAATCCTTTTTAGGAGATTTTGTATACAAATGTGTGTTTGTCTGCTTAAACTCCAGGACTCAGTAGGCGGCCTGTCATTCTTCTGTGCTTATCATCCATCCTCCTCTCTCTCTTTCTCTGTCACGTCAGACCATCCCATGCAGACCTGCTGTCGGTCGGTGTGTGAGAGAGACAGTGTGTCCACTCAGTATTCCATCTCAACACACACACTTTCTTCAACTCTAAATGGCTCATGTCAAGAAGAAAAGACACCAGAATGATCTTCTGTTACTCAACCGTCTTCTGTTTGAAACCACCGGAAGCTGCTGTCGGCCCTCGGAATAAGTTGTCCTTTCTAAATTTCTTTCTCTGATTGAATAGCTGAAATGGGAGGGCAGTTGTTTTCTGAGTTACTTGGGTAACAATATAGCTGGTATTTTAAAAAACTGTTGTTTGTGATGCACTTTTAAGTTTATTTTTGTGTTTGGTGTGTGTTTCTTTCTCCAGTCGAGAACTGGCCGAGCGTCAAGGATGGATTAAAAGGTGAAGAGGCTCCTGGGTCCTTCAGAGGCCCAGTGTCTGTGTGTTACTTGTGAGCAGCCAAATGAAAAAACTAAATCACAGACGTAGCTATAAAAAACTAAACATCTACTTAATTACATTTCGGCAACCAAACTGCTTGGTTAGGTCTGGAAAAACCTCATGGTTTGGCTTAAAATAAGTTTGTTGAATTTTTTTACAGAGTGTGAATAAAAGTGTATAATTTCAACAAGTTGAGGAATTGTACGGATAGAGCAGAAGCTACTTTGTGACAAAAGGTATAGTTTAGAGCACCAGAGATCGCTACATGATTGCTTTTTGGGAAATAAAATCTGCTAAAAACATCCCGCTCCATACACAGACTCTATTGAAGTTTACACACCTCTAGGGAACACCTGAGCAGCTGTGTGTTTCTGTGTGTGTGTTTTCCCATGGACTCTGGAGCACCGCCATCTAATCAAGCTTTACAGGAACCACTTTAGAAGATGAAAGGGTTTCTTTTCCACACACACACACACACACACACACACACACACACACACACACACACACACACACACACATTTAGATAACAGATGCTCAGGTGAGTCAAAGTAGTATTCACAGGCCTTTTGGCTTGAAAGGATGTTTATATGTAAAAAAAAAAAATCCTTTTGTGGTGATAAAAGAAAGAATAAAAAGAAGAAGATACGTAAGGCAGGTGAAATTACTGCCATGTTTGTGCCCAGTCTAGTCCAGAGTCCAGAAACCTCACACATCTACTTCCTCCATCGTCTGTCAAACACATGCTGAACTCTGACCTGTGGACTGCTGTCTGCCTCTTTCTCACACACACACACACACACACACACGCACGCACACACACACACACACACACACACACACACACACACACACACACACACACACACACACACAGGCAGGGTCAGTGACCTCCTGTAGTTTAAAGGACTCTAGAGGCAGTGTGTTAATGCAGCAGAGCTTCATTCACTGACACACTAGAACATTCCACCGGCTGTTTGGAGGCTCGCGGGTCACACCGGACACACTTGTTGTTCATTCTGTACACATGTCATATATTGCTTCTGTCCATCCGGGGAGAGGGATCCTCCTCTGTTGCTCTCCTGAAGGTTTCTTCCCTTTTTCCCCTGTGAAAGGTTATTTTTGGGGAGTTTTTCCTGATCCGATGTGAGGTCAAAGGTCAGGGATGTCGTATGTGTACAGATTGTAAAGCCCTCTGAGGCAAATTTGTAATTTGTGATATTGGGCTATACAAAATAAACTGAATTGAAATGAACTTGTGTGGTTTGTGTGCTCCAGTTTACAGCTGCAAGTTACACCAATGTTCATTCATATTTTTTTTTATTTATATAAATGACAGTTTCCAACCAGGGTTGATGTCTTCAAATGCTTGTTTATATTTATTTTTTACATCCAAACGTAGACCTTAAACACAGCAGCAGAAAATAAATATATGGAGCAGATTGATGTTGAAATAGCACAGTGCACATCAAAGCAGTTGCATTAAACTACCATCACAGACTGTTTTTTACTCACACTGAAATGCAAAAATAAATCTCTGTGAAGTGTCATTAAAAAACACCTGTTATTACCACTCATCACCAAAGGAACCGCCAAAAAGAACAAAACAGAGGTCTTTGATATTGTAATTTTCAGACTAAACAAGATGGCTGGTTTATGTTTTTAACTTTGGACAGAGCCAGGCCAGCTGTTTCTCCCTGTTTCCAGTCTTTATGCTAAGCTAAGGCTCTAGCTCTGTTACACCGCAATGCACATAATTTCAAACTAACTCTCACAAAGAAAGCAAATAAACGTTCCATCAAAGTCTTGAAGTATTTATTGAATGCATATAAACAAAGAGGAATTGAGATCTTTTGGACAACAGAGTCAAGAGAAATCCTGGGGAAGAGAAAAGAGCATGAGAATAAAGAGACAAGTAAAGAGGAAGAAAGAGGGCTTGTCGTTTCACCCCACTAATCCACATGTTGTCGCGGCAACTGCTAACTGCTCCATCAATTGAACGACTTACCCCCTGCTGGTCCATACACACGCACACACACACACACACGCACGCATGCACGCACGCACGCACGCACGCACGCACGCACGCACGCACGCACGCATACATGCACTCGAGACACTGGGCTTTCCCAGGAACTTTCCCAGAGAGGATGTATGGAGACAGACATCAAGACGTACAGACACGCACGCACGCACAAACTTTCCACACTGAAATAATAATGAAAAAACAATATTTGATATTAAAACAGTTGGCATACAGCGTTCTCATATTTGATTGGCAACCTGTGTTGTTAATTTTGCAAGAGTTTGAATATAATTCAATCTGACAGGTAAACAAATTGCTAGTCAGAGGAGCAGCTCTGCAAACTTCCTGTTCTCATCGTTTAGTGAAGACTAGATGCTTTTATCTAAATCCATCTGTTAGTATCTGTCTTCAGTCAAAACTTAATGCTCTTATCATCACATGCTACACACAAGCACACACACATGCACATAGTTCATTTTTTCTTTTCTTTTGCAGCCATAACTTCAGTATATTCAGATGATAACAGTGTTGAGTAAATACTGTGAGTCTATTCCAAGCATTCCTCAAGTGTGCCGCCTCCCATTCTGGAGATAGGACTTCCAGACACACACACACACAAACCCATGCACACACATAAATGTCACACACAGTGCTGAGGGCGGATATGTTTGATGTGCTGTGGGCCGGGGAGGGGATGTTTGGGGTTGACAGTGGACTCAAATGTGTGTGTGAGGCAGGTACCTACATGCCCTTCTCTTTGTGTCCTCCAACGAGACACTTCAAACCACACTCCTGGTGGGCCCTCTCTCTCTCTCTTTCTCTCTCCCCATATGAGTTCTGCTTTTACTGCCCGTAAGATCAGAGCTTGATGTCAACGATGCCTGTGGGTCAGTCGGTCCAACCATCCAGACAACACTTCAGACCAGAGAAAGATATGTGGTGACCCCCTGACCTTTCCTCGAGTACCATTATCAGGCTACAATGTTCACTAATACAACAAAGATATCACACTTGAATGGGAAGATTAAATTGGGTTTTAATAAGCATGTTAACAATTGCATTGCTATTAGTATTGCCAATATCATTACGTCTTTGATTATCATTATTAGTCTATTACATCCACTGTTGCTGTTATTTTCTCCAGAACGTTTCTTCTCTTTTTCTCCCGGTTAAATGTTTTTCCTGAACCGATGTGAGGTCCTGGGACAGAGGATGCTGTATGTGTACAGATTGTAAAGCCCTCTGATGCAAATGTGTGATTTTGGGCTATACAAAATAGATTTAATTAAATTGAATCGAATTCAATGTCCGCAGGACTCCCCTGCCTCTTGCGAAGGGCTGCACACACTCGCGTGAATATGTATCGGCTATCGATGGTTGTTGGACTGACGGTGGCCGGTTGGAAAATGTTAACATACAGCCAGCAACTGATTAGCTTTGTTTAGCACAACCCCTGGAAACAGGGAGAAACTGCTAATCTGTTTGTCATAATACAGTTAGTAACATAGATCACGCCAGCTGGTGAAGTAATTTAGAAAGCTAGCCAACTAACATATCCACTCAGATAGTATGTTGCTTTACAGCTAACTGTAACTTAGCCACGCTGCATGGTCTGGTGTCGGTTGCTTCGTAACGTTAGCTGACAAAGTCATTTGCAAACTGCAAGCTAATTTACCAGCCAGATCGGCACAGGAAGTCTGGATACATTAGCTGAGATTATCAAGACAGCATTTTGTTTCATGAGCTACACACTGTTGGCGGTTTGACAAAGCTTTAAGAGAGCAAAACGTCACAGGCCTCAGTTTTTAGATCGCTATAGATAATAAAATGCAAACTTTATTGCCCGCATGGGAAAAAAAACTTGTCTTCTGAAAAGAGCAAAAAGAAACGTTATGAGTGATATTATCTTCGTTACAGTTACCCAATATTACTTTAATAAAATGTTGCAAGTTGAAGAATATTGATGATGATTCTGTTTTTGTGTAGTTGCAAAGTCGCCACAGGTATTAAATGAGGATTATTTGTACTTTAGACTGCAGCCTTTTTCCTCTCTTTGACCTGCTCACTCTCTCCTTACTTCCATCTCTCTCTCTCTCTCGCTCTCTCTCTCTCTCTCTCTCTCTCTCACCAGTGTCTCTTTCACCTCCTTTCCCTTCATAGAGCTCGCTTACTTTGAAGTCTGCTGGCATCCGAAAGAGGACAAAGAGACGAGTCGGGCTGCTTTCTGGAGACAGACAAAAGGACGATCGAGGGAGATAGAAAGATAAAAAGGGAAAGAGACACAAAACCAAACACAGGAAGTTAGAAATAGGGTGAAGAAGGAAAATGAGAGATATGGTAGAATTTAAAAAGTGAGGGATAGACATCAGGCTCTACATTAAGCAAGCTGGACAAGTTAAGAGAAACTGTGAGATAGTATTTAATTAACCATGAAGTAAAACAGATTCTAAGTGATTTACAATCACTGTTTTATTTTGTTAATGTTAAAGTGGCACAAGTTAGGAGTTTACTTGAATGTAGTCTGAGATTGTTTTAGCTGACACCTAGTGGCCTTCAACGGAACTGCATGCTGAACTGGCTGCAGTGCAGGTGGATGCTTCCTCCACACTGCCTGTTTAGCTAAAAACAGCTCCTGGAGCAGTGCTGTGATGCAATAAACGATGACATGGACTTCTATTTAGAAGAAAATGCAGTTGAGCTTGACACGAATAAATGCTGATAGAACACATAAAGTTCAACTATATATCAGCACAAATGCAATCAAAGTCTAAATATGAAGATACATTTTACATGGATGTTTTGCTGAAGGACCAACTTGGCTTCATGTCCCTGAAACAGAGTTCTTTGTCTGTGTGTGTCAAAGGTATGCAGGGGGCCAGGTGAGGGGGGTTGATTGAGGGGAGGGAAGGGGGGGGGTATGAGGGGCCTCCATCCCTACACGTTAAGATCATTGTATGGCGAGCTTAGACTCGTCTGGCGCACCCTGCCACAGGCAGACATGTTCAGCATTTAATTCAGATTAGGAGTTTGGCTCCAACAGAAGGCGCACTGAGAGAGTGTGTGTGTGTGTGTGTGTGTGTGTGTGTGTGCGTGCGTGTGTCTGCGTGTGTGTGTGTGTGTGGGGGGGGGGCATAAACCTTAGCATTAGCGTCCCACGTGTGTGGCAGTTGACATTTAGTGTTGTTACATATCATTCTCGCATATTTCAACTTCAATATATAAGCTTTGGTTTTAAAACTAAATCTTTCTTCCTCTCCATGCACACACACACACACACACACACACACAAACACACACACACACACTCTCTCTAACAGTTAGTAATATATCCATAAACAGGAAGTAATGCAATTAAAAGGCTGAACAGAAGAGCACACTCACTGTCGTCTGTAATTTCACGCAAGAAAGAAGAGACTCTTGAGGAGGTGAGAGCTGGTTACCTATTACCTATTTTTGCAAGCATATCCTGAGTAAATAATAATCTGCATTATGCTATAGAATGGCAACAGGTTGACTGCATTAAAACACACTATAGACATCCAACTTTGATTCTCCTTCAGTGAGCTGGACGTGCAGATCTATAGGGCACATTTCAGTTCATGTGAACTCGAGATGGTGAGAGCGCTTCACATTAAGTGACCTTTAAGTGTTTTTTAATTGACACAAATGGGTTACGAAGCAAATATTTCTCACATACCTTGGTCCACAGTCTAACCAGGCCTTGTGGGAAAAAGAGAGAGAGAGAGAGAGACAGAGAGAGAGGAGGGGAGTTGATGAAGATGATGATGACAAACTTGTCCTCTGCGTAATTATTCACCTGTAGGAGAAAAAAAAAGAGAGAAAATGCGTGGGAACAAAGCAGTAAAGCAGCAGTTGATGACAATTATCACTGAGCCTGCGTGAGGCTAAAGACACCCTAAAACCGCTCTCACACCACTGGACCATCACACTGTATTTAGCCTGAATGACCACTGTAACCTCCCCATGACTTGCCCTGTTATTCACATGATGACCTCTATTTCATCTGCTCTCTCATTCTTTGAAAGCCAGATGGTGGAGAGTCAGACAGGAGGTCACGTGTTCCTGCTGCAAAAATCTACTTACTGACATAAATATTGTTGAAATAAAGTTTCCAGCACATCAGTCGAAGCTTTGAGTTCAGTGGTGCTGAGCAAAGATAATGAAACATGTTTGATTTTGCATAGGCTGTATTAGTTTTTTATGGAAAATTCCCAGTATTAAATCAGATTAAATCAGATTGTTGAACTGTAATTATTCATACATTTCTATCGAAATAAATGTGTTGAATCCGGGGAGAGGGATCCTCCTCTGTTGCTCTCCTGAAGGTTTCCTGTGAAAGTTTTTTTTCTATTTTTTGGGGAGTTTTTCCTGATCCGATGTGAGGTCCAGGGACAGGGATGTCGTATGTGTACAGATTGTAAAGCCCTCTGAGGCAAATTTGTAATTTGTGATTTTGGGCTATACAAAATAAACTGAATAGAATTGAAAATTGAATAGACCTGCCTGACATCCTCTGTCTTCTCTCCTGATGGATCACCTTCAACATTTTTCTGGAGACAACCGAGGCTAAAACATTGTTTGGTTTATTATTGGGTGGTTCTTCCTCCATGACATGTTTTCTTTGAGATAAGTGGAAAGAAAACATCCGAAACATACATTAAGGTGTTGTACTACACTTTGTCTATTTGCATCTGTAGAATACTCCTAAATTCACCAAAAGTTAGTTTCATTTCCATATTTAAAACAACAATTTTAGAAACTGGGGACGTTGGTATGTATTGGTATGGTTTTTACCCTGTTCACCTGTAGTGTCTTCCCTTAACGTGAAAAGGGAATGCCAGAAATGACTGGCATATTAAGTACTATACAATACATTAGTATTAGTAAAGTATAATCAGCTAAACGTGCTTAAAGTATCTAAACTAAAAGATGTGACTGATAAAATATACATTACCCAATAATAATACTGATGCATCTGGTCACGGTGGAGGCATTTCTTTTTAATCTTTAGGTACAGTTCCTTTTGGGGGAATGACAGATGTCTCAATCTCATTTTGACAATGCGGTTTCTTGGAAAATCATATCATGGCATATTTCTTTTAATTGGGAGAGAAAAACATTGTCTTGTGTTCGCCACTCTAAATAGTTCATTACATTTGACATCCAATAAATAAATATTACACAAGTGTTGTGCCCTCTACCACCACCAGAGGTCCACATTTATTGAGAAAACATTGTTATTAAATATTTTTCTTTGAGATTTGGTTTTGGGGATTCTGAACATTAAAGTATTGAATCCCTGTCGCTTCTCTATAAAATCAGCATCAGTAATAAAGATCTCAAATAGCCAGGTGTTCTTCTCAGGCAACTCAAGAATAAAGCACACATCTAGTAAATCTGAGAACTGCACATAGTATATTGCAATAATCTAAAATGTCGGGTAGTCAGCGATGTTGAGGAGTACAACAATCTTAGAACAGCACTGCCCCCATGTGACTGAAGGGAGTGGAGCAAGATACTTTCTTGCTTTTTAGTACAATCAATTTAGTGACGTCAAAAAGTTAAGTTATGTTAAACGTTCAATACTGGCTTAGAATATAGTGTTAGCAGGGTAACTGTTCCAATAACAACTTTTCCTACCAGCTTTCTTAATGTATAGTGCACTTTATAAACTCACTGTGAAGCGCAATACTGTTCTCACAGTTCTGTGCTTTATTTTTATTTATTTTTTTATACTATTAGCATTCACCTCCTTTCTTAGTAATTGTACCTTCATTTTAAGTTATTGTAATTCTGTGTACGGAGTAACGGTCTGTTAACAGTATATGAAAAAGATTGAACAATAGTGCAGTTACTCAAGACAATTTATTTTTGAAGTTAAGAGTACAGATCAGTTTAAAACTCTCCGTCGTCCTCCTCATCATCTCCCAAAGTATCAGCTCCAACTTCCTCATAATCCTTCTCCAGCGCTGCCATGTCCTCTCTGGCCTCAGAGAACTCTCCCTCCTCCATACCTTCACCCACATACCAGTGAACAAAGGCACGCTTGGCGTACATCAGATCAAACTTGTGGTCAAGTCGAGCCCAGGCCTCTGCAATAGCAGTGGTGTTGCTCAGCATGCACACAGCCCTCTGGACCTTGGCCAGGTCTCCACCAGGAACTACAGTGGGCGGCTGGTAGTTGATGCCAACCTTGAAACCAGTGGGGCACCAGTCCACGAACTGGATGGAGCGCTTGGTTTTGATGTTGGCGATGGCAACATTCACATCTTTGGGCACCACATCACCACGGTACAAAAGGCAGCAAGCCATGTATTTACCGTGGCGAGGGTCACATTTCACCAACTGATTGGCTGGCTCAAAGCAGGCGTTGGTGATTTCGGACACTGTTAGCTGCTCATGGTACGCCTTCTCAGTGGAGATGACGGGGGCATAGGTGGCCAGAGGGAAGTGGATGCGGGGATATGGCACCAAGTTGGTCTGGAACTCTGTCAGATCAACATTGAGGGCACCGTCGAAACGAAGAGAAGCAGTGATGGAGGACACAATCTGACTGATCAACCTGTTCAGGTTGGTGTAAGAGGGGCGCTCAATATCGAGGTTCCTACGGCAGATATCGTAGATGGCCTCGTTATCGACCATGAAGGCACAGTCGGAGTGCTCCAGGGTGGTGTGGGTGGTCAGGATGGCGTTGTAGGGCTCCACCACAGCGGTGGACACCTGGGGAGCTGGGTAGATGGAGAACTCGAGCTTGGACTTCTTGCCGTAGTCGACAGACAGACGCTCCATCAGCAGGGAGGTGAAACCGGAGCCGGTGCCACCTCCGAAGCTGTGGAAGACCAGGAAGCCCTGAAGGCCGACGCACCTTTCAGCCTGAGGGCAGAGGGAGATCACACTAATCACATATATGAGATGCAGTACAATTATTTGGCTTGAAATATATGTATTGCTTATTTGAACAGAGAAAGACAAATTTGAAATACCATGATTTATTTGTGCATTTTAAAAAACATTGTATATATACACACGTTGTTGCTCAGGCATGCACACTCAACCAAAACTAAACATACGTGACGGCGGTGAAGAACTTTTACACACGTGTTGTCTAAATTCAGGGGCTGCAGCTTAAGTTTGTGAGAGAGATAATAGTCGGTTGGAGGACAGCGAGTCACATTAGTGAGCAGAACAGTCCTGCTTGGTTAAATATTGGCACCGGCAGCAAATATTAATGGAGGTTGCATTATGATGCATTTGGCTCAGTAAACATTGTTATTGGGCGACGGTATATTATAACGTTGGCATGAAGAGTTCAAATGCAATCTTGTAAAATGTTTTTTTTGTCGAGAAACTTCAATGAATGCAGTCGTTTAGAGATATTTTCACAGCAATATAAAATAGATGTTAGAGAGGGAATTATAAAAATAATGTGAGGTAGATACCTCAATACAATTTGTCAAAATTTTGAGATAGTCTTCGAATTGTGACCCCAATATAAAAGAAGGTTCATTGTAATTTAAGGTTGTACTGTAGTCTTTGAACCAGAGTTCAAGTCCACACTGTCAAAGTGTTCCAGCCTGATTAGGGAGGAACTTCTCCTGCTCTGAATTGCCCACCAGTTTGCGGGTCCTGTCCAGCACCAGCTCAATGATCTCTTTGCCGACGGTGTAGTGTCCACGGGCGTAGTTGTTGGCAGCATCCTCCTTGCCAGTGATCAGCTGCTCGGGGTGGAACAGCTGGCGGTAAGTCCCACTGCGCACCTCATCTGAAGAGACGGATTCAAATCAGAAATCACTTGAGGGTTTGATGTGATGAAATAAAAGAGGGGTCTGTATTTAATGAGTTTACCAATGACAGTGGGCTCCAGGTCCACGAAGACAGCTCTTGGGACGTGCTTTCCAGCTCCAGTCTCACTGAAGAAGGTGTTGAAGGAATCGTCTGCTCCTCCTGTGGTCTTGCCACTGGGCATCAGTCCGTCCGGCTGGATGCCATGTTCCAGGCAGTAAAGCTCCCAGCAGGCATTGCCAATCTGAACGCCGGCCTGACCAACGTGCACCGAGATACACTCACGCTGGAAGGGAAACGAGCAATTGGTGACATCTACCATTAAATATTGCCATCTATATGTTTTGACCACGTCTAATTAGATGCTTCAGGTCATCATTACATGTTGAAGATGGGCGGGGTCCAAAGGGAGGAAGAAATAAAAGGACTCTTTGTAAAGTACCAGATAACACAACATCATGACCAAGTCACCTGACACATGCTGCCCATCTATTTATAGTCTTAAAATGAATCAGCTTATTCAGAGGAAGAGATTTAACATCCATGAATAAAAACATAGAGAGAAAAACTAATATTATTTAAATATAAATCTTCATAAACACTCTCTGGAGGATCATTTTAGTCTACCAAAACCAGACAGAGCTGTGGTCATATTTTCCGTAGGCACACACAGTTTTCAGAGGCAATAGCACATGAAAAGATTACAAATTAAGTGTTGGATTACTTAATTATATTAGGAAAACCCTTTCAAAGAGGTGGTCGAAATAGAAATATAAGACAAAGACTAGGAGATAAAAAGAAAATCAATATAATACACAATATTAAGAACATAACGTTACTTGAATACACAAAAAATATATTAATAATATAAGATAAAACTGCACAGAGGAATGTGACAAGACTAAGTTAATTATATAATGTTACCCCAACTGGGTCACTGCAGACTGACAGTTAGTATGTATATATGTTTATAGGCTCTACATTTTCTATTAGAAAGTTAACACTTAAAAATCACAAATAAAACGTGACGTCATATAACTGTTGTTCACATTAGACTTCCTTCAAGGCAATATTAACTCAAGCTATTTGTTAACTAATGCCGATAAATTTAGCTCAAAATGTGTGATATGTGGGCCGTGGGCCTGATTAAATAAAAGAAAGAAAACTTCCCATTGTTCCACACTCACCATGTTTCCTGAAGCTTTGTCTGAAAGGGGTGGAAATGAGGATGATTGGACGGATTTAACTCTCACAGCTGCGCTTCAAGGAGTGCTGTGTGAGACGCCAACACCCAGCCTCGCTGGAGGAGGCTCTTTATAGTGGCGTTACAGGGGGAAGCTACTGAATCCTATTGGTCGAGAGCCACGAGAACTTCTTTCCTATTGGTTAAGTGTTACTGCCCATGACTGTGAGAGTTGCTGTCCACGTTTATACATACAATAAGAGAAGCAGAACATACCAGACACATAGTATTCATAACAAAACAAACAGATACATATATCAGTAATTCTAAAGATTTAGTTTTCATACAAATAAAAAAAGGTATTATAAATGTTAAAGTACACTATGCAATAAAAGAGAGAATGTATCTACATGTAGTCGACCAGTCAACATTTGACTAAAAGTATTATTAGAATACAATTAATGGACAAAATGTAAAAGTACTCATTATTCAGAATGGCACATTTCAGAACGTTCAGAATTATTGAATTAAAATAATGTATGCATTAACATTACTTAAGTGTACTTGAGTAAATGTACTCAGTAACTTTACACCTTATGTACGGTTGACTCAATTTGGCAACAGAAAGGCAGCATCAGTTAAATGAGTTTCCTTTTATTACTATTTACAAGAAAAGTATAGTCCAGAGTTTCCTTTTCTAAGAGTAAAACTTTTGTTTCCTTCCTGAATTTGAAGGAAACTTACATTTTTGTAACATGCGACCTTCAGCTGGAATAAACCACAGCAAGGACGGGGTCCTGGTTCCCAACTGTATCAACCATTACCTCAGACCTCACCAGCTATTTAAATAATTTAGAGGACTGAAGCCAACTCCCCAACAAAGGCCAAGCTTAATACTACCAATCATAACAATTTATTTTGTGGGATTCGGATCAAATTACTTAATGTGTGACTCACATTCTCATCATTGAGCTTGTTTATATTATGTACCTCGTTACAATAAAAGCCAACTGGAAATACTTGCATTTTGTGCTTTTAGGCAATAATGAGCTTTAAATTTAAGTAATACAGTAGATTAATGTTTAAAAGTGTTAATTCACAAGACAACTTCATATCGGTTCGCTTTGTCAACCTTCCACTTTTATCGTTGCAACAAACTACTATGAGGACGTCTTTGCTCTGTAGGTCACTCTGTCCCAACCCTTTGGTTGCAGAGGAGCCTCTAAGGAAAAGGTACAACACTTCTGAACTCTTTAGTCGTGCCAACAGCTGATGTTAATGTTGCTTACCGTAATCCAACTCAAGCACCACTATGCAGCCAGTTTTAGACTGGCTGGAAACTTAAATTCACTTAACTTGACGAATGAACATGACATTGAATTAATAAATCCTGACTATGTTGCTTTGCTGTCACTGCTGACTTCAGACCAGTGGAGGTCGCTGCACACTGCGCTGTTAATACTTCTGCAAGATCAACATTAGCTTTAATAAGTTATTTCAAAGCCATAGATTTGAATATGTTTACAGGCTGATCACGTGCGTCTTGACAAACACGTGGAAAACAGCCACACCGCTTTCATCCTCCTGCTTTGGATTCAGCCCCGCCTTGTCGACGCCCAATTATTTGCATGCACCGTTTGAAGTTTGCAGTGCTCAGATGACCGACCTGCCTGATAGACAGATTGACAACTCGTTACCCTCTCAGGCGACTCCAACTCTTCAAAGTTGCTATACCCAGGAAAGATAGAATCTAAAATGGCTGAAATTGATTAAAAAGATTAAAAAAGAAATTGTTGGGGCATTTGCATTATCTTTTGCTAAATGCTAATGTTGACTATACATCATTTGTACTACAATAATGTTAAAAAGAAAACTTGACCAATCTAAAGCGACGGTTCAACGAATTCATGGAAGAAGAGTCCACTGGCTCTATGAGTCAGAGAACATCATTCTCAAGTCTCTCATTTCTTTCATTTGTTGTTGAGAAATTAATACAACCAAAAGTTCTTTTTTCCCCATTTTATTTTTTACAAAGTCTCCACAGCTGCAGCATCACACTTAGAGGCTCCTGTAAAACAAGAAGACAATGATTGTTAGTTGTTGAATTCAAATAACCAAACAAAAAGGAAGTTAACTGACAAACTTCCTGCCTGGATTTGTCCTGAGACATGAAGAGGCCCACGTTTGCTAATAACATCCATTTAACGGATGAAATTCAGGAGCATTCTAAAGTTTGACATGAACAGAAAAAAAGAACAAATACATTTTTCCCCCGTCTATTTTTTTGTATTTTCTCAAATCCAATGGTATGGTGCCTCATTGCCCACTGTTATGCATTACTCTGACCCTTTCACAGACCACAGACAGTCTTTTATTCATGAGCGACAAGTGCTTTTCCTATCACTAGTCAAAGTTTCTGCTGTGAGAAAGGATATATATATATATATATATATATATATATATATATATATATATTTCCTTATTTCCAAAAGTATGTGAATTAGAACATTTTAATTTACTGTTTAACAAGTACTTAAGTACAAAGATGCATTCTCCTCCTACAAAGAGGAACAACTTCTGCTTTGAGAGAGACTCTAGCTTGAGCAAACATAAATCATGCATGAATTTAGTACAGCTTCAAAAGGAAAAGCACTCAGTGTTATGGACCATTCCTTTCCGGAACAATTAACACAAGTTAAGAACAATTGATGCAAACTACAGAACTGTGTTTGTCATCCTTATTTCATGCACACTGAATGAGTTTCATATCTATGGAAACGGTAATGCTGCGTTCACACCAAAAGCATAGCTCCCATGCAAAGTCAATGCAGACGCGAATGGCATGTAAAGTTCGCCAGACGGCGAGTTGCGAAAGCCAATCAGCGTTGAGACGCTCCGCCTGCTGCTGCTCTAGTAGCGATGCAAGCGGGAGTTATACAGACGTAGTCTGTGAAATTCACCGAGCTGTGTGAGCCTACGGATGATGTCAAGAACCCAAACGCAAAGGCGTTTGATGTTCCAACATTTGTGGGATGTCCATAAGTGTAAAGCAGAAATAGTGGTTATATCTCCTATGGTGGATGGCGGAAATGATAACCGTTTCCACGGAGATAAGCCACACCCCTCTACGGCGCAAATAAACCACAACTTGTCGAGAGAGTAAACTCATGCGAGTAAAGCGATTATTCGCAACGCTTTTGGTGTGAACGCAGCATAACATAAATGCCACTTGAGAACAGGTTCTTACTTTGCGACAACAGAGTCATTCTTTGCCAGCCTCAGGATGGAGTCGTCAGACTCACCCTGTAGGACGAAAAAAAAAGAGAGAATCTGTTAAGACAAAATCTTTGAGCATTTATAAGAAACTGTTATGCAAAGGCAAGTTTCAATTGTTTCAGATGTGTGTGTGTGTGTGTGTGTGTGTGTGTGTGTATGTGTATATGTGTATATGTGTATATATATATATATATATATGTTACTGGTAGGGTTGCACGGTGTACCGATACTAAAACGTTCAAAACGATACGGTTTTGCATATTTTTCGTATCGATACTTTATTAAAATAGCGCACGATCAGAGCGGACGCACTGTCCGCTTCTTTAATGCTGCCCAGCGAGTTGACTGCAAGGGGACAGACAGTGAAGGAAGGCCCACTGACATACAAAGACCCGTCTGCAAAACGTGTTTCAAAGCCACTCAGACCAAAAAGCAACACGTCAAACATTAAAGCACCTTTCAGACAGACACCCTAAACTTTTCAAAGAAGAATGTGATTATAAACATGGTGCACACCTTAAGCTCACCCACATACAGCCTAATACGATTAGCCTTTGACGACCAGTCTATTGATCATGAGGTCACAATGCACACACGTGTACTAAATGAAACACAATTGATGCAAAATAGCTACATGCTGGTGGATCTTCAGCTAAGTCTTTTTTATTTTAGTTAAGGAAAAATAATTATTCCATGAATTAAGATAAAATATGAACTCTACAATTGCTCATACTTATGGAAGGAACTATGTAGTCATCTGGTCAGATACGGACAAAAGGCCTACATAGCCGTGTATAATCAATGCTGTGATGGCACCATGTAGTTTTCATTAATATCTTGCTGTAGGCTAATACTAATATTAATGCCATTTGTTTAGTGTTGAAAAAGCTGGGAAGAAAAAAGCTGGTAAAAAGGGAACCATACAGATGTTTTATTTATTACTATTATAGATAAATATATCAGTATCGTATCGTATCTAATTCTGGTATTGTGATATTCATGTCAGGGAACGTATCGAAGTTAGAATTTGGTATCGTGACAACCCTAGTTACTGGTTAAGAGTAAAAAAAGAAAGAAAAAAAGAGGCACTTTCAGGATGATTATCTCTTGGAAGGCCTTATGCAAAGCAAAGGTCTAAACCTAACCCAGATCATTGCAACATATGTGAACAGTCTCTCTGCTAAGTTTGACTTTGAAAAGGTGAAGCAGAACAAAGTGAGAGGTTTTAGTACAGAGAATTTAGGCCAAATGGGTAATCGGGCACCATCTGTGCAATTTGAATTTTCTCATGTACCAAACCATACATTTCATTTGTATATTACTTATGGTGTTCAATACATCCAAATACAGCAGTCTTTGGCTTTTTAAATATTTTTTAAATGCATTTGTCTTCTAATCAACAACGGTAAGCAGCATTTGCTGACTGTAAAGCGCTAAAGCGATTCATGTTGCTGTGTTCTTTGGCTCACATCTTGGTGATGCTTTGGTGCAGAATAATTTTGGACAGATGTTTAGAATCTGTGTTAAATCGTCTTGCTTTTTGCTATCGAGCTACGGGTTGCTAGTTCGGAAAACATAATTATTTTTGTTGGCGTTTGAGTTGTGTTATTGTAGCCAAAGTTCCGTTGTTTAATTTGATGTATAACATCAATATATTTGCTCATGTTTATTGTAATGTTTTACACAATTTAACTATGTGTACATTTCACCCCAATTGGGGGGCAAGGTCTTTAAAAGGTTATGCTAAAGCTACAAGAAACCCTCGTTTTAAAACGTGTTGGAATGTAACTAAGTCATACGGTACAATTGAGATACTTGTACATAACTTGAGTATTTCTATTTTGTGTAACGTTATAAAAGACAGGAAAATAGTGTTCTACTTCACTAGATGTATTTGACAATTAGTTAGCCTGCTTGATACTTATTCTGCTTCTTAATACAGAATATAAATGGACTAATATTAAATAAGCTATGCTGCTTTAAACTGTAGAAAGTAGTTGACATGAGCTCCACAAGCAGCAACATTTGAGTGATGAAAAAAACATTGCATTGTACAATGTAAAAAACATATCAGCTTACTCCTCCCCTAAAATACTTGACTGACAAGCAAACCTGTGACAGCGGGGAAAGACCAAAGCAACAGAGATTCAGGTGAGACTTACCATTCTGCGGATGGCGCCACAGATAGCGTAGGTCTTGAACTGACCATTGAAGCGGCCGGTCACCTTGTCAACCTGCAGGACAGAGAACGTTGGATCAGAACAGCTTACGTCCAAATCAGCCACTGCATAACTTGTGCTGCTCTGCAAATTAAAGATGTTTCTCTTCCTATAAATAGTCATGCCCTTCACATATTTAGATAAACGGTCGTCCTCTGACAGAGTTGGTTTCACAAAATCGTTGCAACTTGACTAATAACTTTCAAACCATGATTGTTTTTCTCCTTTTTTGACAAATGCATGTTGTACGGTTTTAGTTTTGTTTCGGGGCGCACCAATCCGATACTAGTGTTTAATCAATAAGCTGTATGATTCACTGTACATTATTGACTAGAATCATTTTATTGTTTTTAATGGCGGAAGAAACATTAAGCTCACATTGCTTTCATAACTTTGAAAAGCAAACAATACATACATTTAATTGTTCATTAAAAGAATAAATCGCACAACTGCAACTAAGTTAAGAAATGTTCAAACTGAACCAGAATTATAATTCATGTGTATAATGTATATATTCTACCCTCTCGCGTCTCGCTCGAATAAACAAATACGAGCATGCTTCACATTTGGTGTGAACACATTAGTCTGAAACCTTTCTGCCAATTATAGATTCCAAAAGGTAAATTTAATTCAGCTAAAACAAATCAGTGCAGCTCTAGTAAATATATTCTCTCTTTGTCAGTCTTCTACTCAATCCAGAGCAATATGAAACCAATTAACCCGAGACTGTAATGCATCAATCAATAGAAATGATTTGTGCAAGTTATATTATTGCTGCATGGTATTTGTGTACTTCTCAAAACATTTTAAAAAGCAGTTTAAACTATGTTACAACCCAACACGTATGTAATGTGTATGCAAACAATTATCTTGATCTTTACATGTAAAGCCAGGTTCATCAAAAGTCTGCCAATCAACTTTAATATCACATGAATATTAAAGAAATCCAGTCCTTGTCTGTAAAGATAAAACAAACCCAGAACCCTCTTGGCACTGTTGATCCACCCAGAATGATGATAATATATGAATTGCTGCCAAAACAGTTGTTTTTTATTGTTCTATGACAATGGGCCCTTTTTATATATAAAATTGTCCAGCTTCATGCTATATGTTACAGTACCAGTTCTTACTTTACCGATGGAACCGTACTCCCATCGGGGCGCTGTGGGTTGCTCATGTGGCTAACTATGCAAATATTTACCACTAACACTGCGCCTTGTGTTTAAATTTACTTTGTGTGCGTTTGTAAAACAGATGTGTCGCAAAGCACTCAATGAGTGTAGCAAGCGGATCAAATTCAGAAATACTCTGACCGTATTAGAGTTAAAGCATACAAATTCCATCTAGGTAGACATTTGGCCTCAAGCGAGAACCACCCGGACAAACAGACTTGTACGAGTAATTCAGGAGAACATGGCACATCCACCAATTCTCATATTATTTTTCTCTTACAAACACAATTTACGATGTACTGGGAGTTTACACCCGCCCCCTTATCCAAGTGTAATATATAAATAAAAATAAAAACGTGTATCCAGGCACATCTGTTCATGTTGCAGGCAGTTTTTGTTTTGACTTAAATCAGCTGGAAAAGTTTCCATATTATATTACTATACAGCACACCAAGAAGACAATAAAAGGCACTGTTGGGGTTTTCATACCAAGTCTTTAGTATATTATAAGAGTTATTAAATACAACTGATATTAACCATTAACAGCATGTCCAATAGTTGTTCAATCAGGACACACTAATCTAGTTTAAAGCTTTCTATTACACATGACAGGATAACAGACTGAAATTGTCCACTTACCTCAGCAATGTTCATCTGAATGGAGGCATGGTCCTTGGCTCCAATGATTCGGTTGCTAGCAGAGCTGCAATACACATATGCAATTTATTGTTCATCTAAATCTAATCTCGCCATCATTCACACCAATCCTCTGCATAACAAAGCTTTCAGCTGAGCCTTAATGAAACAATTTCTGATATTCCTTTAAAAAAAATTATATATATATATATATATATATATACTCCACTGTCCAAGTTAACTACAGGCCAGTCCCCAGAAATATTAGTACTTACAAAAAAAAAACTACCTAGCATCAAAGAAATAACATTCATCCAGAAAGTTATTAGGGGAACATTTCTACAACAATCAACACTGTACAAGTAATACATTTTTAAAGACGGTACTACTAAACTGAACTAACTGCACTCATGTAAGGTTTTGAACTCTTTTACTTTAAGTGGAATAGTTTCACAGTGCAGTTTTAGTACTTTAACGTAAATAAAGGATCTAATATTTTCAGTGCAGTTTTAGTACTTTAACGTAAATAAAGGATCTAATACTTTCAGTGCAGGATTAGTACTTTAACAAATTAAAAGGATGTAATACTTTGCACACAGCAACACTCACCATTTACGTGGGACGTAAAGGTCCACGAATTCACCAGAGTCGTTCTGCATGTTTACAGTTTGTTCAGGTGGTCGCCGACAAATCTGAAAGAAATGACCAAAAATCACAAATTAGAAATAGCATTACGTATATTTCGTGCGCTAGCTCACGTTAGTTACTGCGCTTAATACAGGAGACGCTTCATGTATTCACGGTTGCTTGTTCCCAGGGACACGTGCATATTTATGTATATTGCCGGATAAAAAACAAAGAGTGTATTTAATTTAATGAGAGTCTACAGATAAAACAGCAATTACAGTTAGCACAGTTAGCTCATCGCGGCCGCATGTGGCTGCTCACACACTCGGGAAACGTCGGACGTTTACACGCAATTTCCACGGTAAACAGGCTCCAAAGGCCATTTACATCTACACAGCCACGTTAACTTTGACACATCTCACCGAAGATTGCGGCTATGTAGGGATAGAAAACGTATTTTAACCGTTTTGAAGACAAGAGCTCGACAGACACCTACCGTATACGACAAATGGCGGACAGGAAAGGAAGAGCTGCTGATCCGGAAGAAGAAATCTTTCTCTCTCGCCACCTGCTGGCTCGGTGTTGGTACCTGCATAAAACCTTTAGCCATGGACTGTTTCACGTTTTGGGTATGTGTGTATTTTTCTTTATTTGAACAGGGTCAATGTACTCTTTATATTTGCACTTCCCTGCTGCACAATAATATAGTAGCAACGTATTGTGTCTTTTGGTCCAAATGAAGGTAAATGCTAAGTCTTAATGATCTCGCTGTAATACCAGCCTCCACTCTTCTCGATTTAGGCTTTCCAACAGATGTTGAACCAGGCAGCAGGGATTTGATCTCATTCAGAGCATTACTAAGGTCCAACACTGATGATGGTGATCAGATCTGGTTGACATTTCAGTTAATTCCAAGGGTGTTGGATGGTGAGGTCAGATCTCTGTGCAGGCTAGGCAAGTTTGTCCACATAACACAGGGAAGACCATTTCTTTACGGAGCTGGTTTTGTGCATCAACTTATTGAAACAGATTTAGGCCTCCCCAAATAGTTGCCACAAAGCTAGGAACACATTATTGTCTAAAATCATTGTATGCTGGAGCAGGATTTGCAGACCCCAAACAATGGAAATCAGCCCCAGTACACAAACAAACGTGACCACATATGCTACTGAATATAGTGTCTGTGTAAGTGACTGATACAAAAAGTCCACATTTAGCTTATACTTGAATTTCATTATGTTTATTTAGGGTACAGTGACCTCAACCATGGTAACATTATTTAATTCACATTATGTAAAAGAATAGTTTTCACATTTGTATTGAACACAAATATTCTGAAAGTATCACGTTGTCATTATTGCACATTACACGATACATAATAAAAGTGTGATAAACGTATGCTGCACACATACCACATCTTACAAAACATGTAGGGTTTTTTCTCCACAAAATTGAATTCCCCATGATAACATCTACGACATTTACATACATCTCGTCCATTTAAACAGTTAAACTTGTTTAAATAATATCACTTATACTACAAATGCAAGAGTTGCAACTAATCCAGGACTAGGACTTGTCCTGATGTCTGACACATGTACACCCCACAGCGAGTTTGAAGGGACACTGGCACCATGTGGGATCGTTGCCGTTGCGTATCATGTGGTAGACTGAAACCTGGAGGAAGATGGGTTTGGAGATCATGTGCTTCACAGTGCAATTCTTGCAATTAGCAAAGTGTATCAACGAGGGCTCTCTGCCTGCTGTAGAATCAACACTGAAAAAAGAAGGGGAAAATGCAATGTATAAATTAAGCATGAATAAGGAAATACATAAATGAATACATACATTTAATAATAAATACATTCATCATATCTTTTTAAAATGAAGGCAAAAATAAATAAACAATATTAAAAGTGAATACAAATAAATACATGAAGAAAAACAATTGACTAAAAAAGTGGATAAATAGTAATATAAATTAATTAGTAATATAATAATTAATATTAATTAATATCAATTAATTGGTCAAATGTGACCAATTAATTGATACATACATTTGTTTAAAAACACATTTGATACACAATCTTATTGTTGACGCACAACCTCCTTTACAACATGGTGTTTATAATGTAATTTTCTTATTTTTTCTTTTGGCAGGTTTTTTCAGGCATTGAAAATTAGGCGGTATAAAGGCTGGTTATTTCAGGAATTTGGAAAGGTATAGATTTAATACATTTACTTGTTCCAGCACTTCATTTAAGTTATTTCACAGATAAAATAATTGATGTGATATGTTGGAGGGAAGCAGGGTTTGAACTTTTTTTTGACACAATGCCTTTCAGGAATGAGTGACAGATGTGTGCCTTTACCACTTTCTTATTTTGCTAATGTACCATTAGTGGAGAAAATATTCTCTCCTCTATCCTGGCCAACAGAAATGAAACTCACCTCATACTCCAGGGAGCAACTGAAGAGTGCTGGAGCTCCGACACATGCTTGAAGTCCGGCTTGTGATACTCAGTGACAAGTTTACAGTTTGGTTTACATAAAGGGCCACTCCACACCGTCCCCATCAGTCCCAGTAACATCTGGAAACACAAGTAATATATGTGTAGATAAATGTTAGTCACATTATCAACATCATTTGCGTTTCCTGTAAAAAATAAAAGCTAAAATGCAAAAAAAACCACAACAACACTTTAATAATCATAATTATCATCATATTGTTGGGGAAATAACTTCTTACATCACCTGCTTCTGTGAATGAAATTGTGTTTAAAGCTTCGATTCATTTTGCAGTCAAAATAATGTTTTGCAGATAATGTGTTACAATAATATGTGCATGTATCCTGTGGTGCAAAATACCTCCAAGTATCAGTAACTTTCTTTGGTAGCAGAAGGTATATAGTCTAATATTTCTGCACTGCATGTAAAATGCATTACAATTTTAAGTACATAAAGGAATAACCTTGAAAGCGCATTAAGTTCATTTTAGTTTTACTCATCACTTGGATGTATAAATCTATTAAATCTGTGAAAAATTATTGAGGTTTAAACTGTTAGTTTCCCCCAGATTATTGACAGTACTCACCAAAAGAGCAGTGAAGTTCATTATGAGGCTGATAAGCAGAAGCAAATTCCTTGAAAACAGAGTGAAGCGAAGGTGAGCCCTCTCCTGTTGTCTGAACTCTGGTGTCCTCTTTCACAGAGCTGTCTACTCTCTCGTTTGTCTACTCTCTTTTATGACGCCAGCAGTGAGAAACATTTGCATCACAGGGGAATCACCAGCGGCATCATAGACTGTCACCAAGAGGATGCTGTCATCTCAATTTCATATTTACCTGTGACACTTGATTATTTCTTTCAGATATTAAAACAAAATAAATAACTAGCTTTCAAAATACAAAGAGCTGTGGATTTCCTTTAAAAAAAAAAAAAATGACTTCAGTAAATTTGTGACATTGACAAGTGTTACTTTTTTGACCTGCCATAACCTCAATGCAGGACCTAATACACAGAGGTATGGAATGGCTGATTCCATTTTAATAATAATAATAATAATACATTTTATTTGTATTGCACTTTATATTTTAACAATCTCAAAGTGCTACAGAGCAGAAAAATAAAACAAGAACATTTTTAAGATAAATTTAAAATAAATTTAAAAGCAGAGCCTATAAAGGATATTTTAGCAGTAAGCTTTCTTAAAAAGGTGAGTTTTCAGGTCACTTCAAGTTGATCATTTAATATGGTATAAGTACATTTTTCTTTGACACATTTTCAGATTGTGATATTATTTGGTAGAATATATGGTAGATATTTGTAAAACACAAAAATGCCCACCTTGTGTCATCCTGCTTCCTGATACTACCAAACAAACCTTAATTGAAAGGGATAACTCCTGAATGATTGCCAGGGATTCCCCATCTATGACAACATATTCACGCCACGGGTTACACGGGTTACACTGAATTTGCTTCGACAAGCCCAAGCACGCGCCCACACAGAAGGCTATCCCGATGACTAGCAGGCAAGGCCCGCAGGCAAGTCCCGCCTCTTTACACAGTCTGATAGACAATGCCTGCTTGCTCCCTTGCTTTTGGTGTGCAAGGTTTCAACTGGGACCAAACTACTAAAGAGGTAAATAATAAATTAACGCAGTGGGAGAGGCTGAACTGCAAGCAAGTGCAGAATTTGGAGCTGAAATAGTTTTTGAGTTCATAAGAGAATGTGTTGTTCTCGATTTGAGCAAACGGTCAAAGCTGCTCACTCTCAGTTTTGGGCATTATAACACATTAAGAAACAAAAGGCCATATTCAATTCAATTCAGTTTATTTTGTATAGCCCAATATCACAAATTACAAATTTGCCTCAGAGGGCTTTACAATCTGTACACATACGACATCCCTGTCCCAGGACCTCACATCGTATCAGGAAGAACACCCCAAAAATAACCTTTCACAGGGAAAAAAGGGAAGAAACCTTCAGGAGAGCAACAGAGGAGGATTCCTCTCCCCGGATGGACATGCATGTAACAAACGGAAAATTGACAAATGTTGCTGGCTTTTGAAGGAAAACATATAAAACATGAGGTGTAACCTTTCATAAAATATAATACAAACCATTGTATGATAATATGTTGTAATAATAACAACTGATCACGGACATTTTTTTTTTGTACGTCTTTCACACGTTTTATAACCCTTTTTGCCATCTTTCATTGAGACTCTGTTGAAGTCAGTTTGGACTGATATGCTTTCATTTTTTTGACACTCCGCTCTCCTTAATGCCATTAGATAGAACACATCTGGGACCATAGGGAGTCTATATGGGTGGATATCATTTTTTTAAATTTTTTTAATAAACCTTTCCACCCAACATAGGACATACTTCCGGTTTTGGCATTGATCGTTTGCATTGGATGTAAAACTTGAGGCGCAGAATTGTCCAATATGGACGTAATCCTCTAGATACTGGGATGACCCCACAAGCATATTTGCATCTTGACCACAAACACATTGACAACCAGGTCAGCTAAAATCAACACTGATTCGTGACAAATCAACAATGATGAAGTCATGTCACATTATCGAGGAACATTTGCATATTGCCTCGCCTCAGCCCCATTGTATTGTATTGATTTATAACTATGCCTAATATTAAAAGTTGATGACATTTCTCACTTAGCAGTGAGTCACTTTTACTGTGAGTCCTTTCTGTTACAACAGCCTGGGCATTTAGCTCAGTGTGCATTGTTTAATAATAATAATAATAATAAATTTTATTTGTATTGCACTTTATATTTTAACAATCTCAAAGTGCTACAGAGCAGAAAAATAAAACAAGAACATTTTAAAGATAAATTTAAAATAAATTTAAAAGCAGAGCCTATGAAGGATATTTTAGCAGTAAGCTTTCTTAAAAAGGTGAGTTTTCAGGTCACGTTTAAAAGCCTCTGCAGTCTGTGGGGCTCCTTAGATGGTCGGGGAGGGTGTTCCACAGCCTCGGAGCTGCAGAGGAAAAGGCCCGATCGCCCATAGTTTGCCGGTTAAAACACATGTATGATAACATTAGTCAATACAGAAGAATTTCTAGAATTACAAAAAATTAGACAGAGTTGAAATCAGGTGTGGGAGGCTGTCATGACTTTGCCGCTTTCACCATATTCACACGGCGGCCATTTAACTTTGAAGTCACACTGTGTGGAAAGGAATCTCCCGGAAAGTAGTCAGACTGCGAAAAGCTCTGGTTAAGGGGCCTAAACATCTGACTTGTGGACCCCGAGAAAAGAGGACAACTGAAATGTAGAGTTGAAGGAAAGACCACCGTGACCTGCCTTGTTATTATTTGACATTAGTTCAGCTGGCAAGTAGCTAACTTACTAGCTACAATTGACATGAGAAAGCATTGCCTTGGCTTGCAGTGGCAGTGTTACAGTAAACTATTTTGTCAGACGAGACATCTCCAGCCTGTCGGCCTATCATTTCTATATATTAGTAATGTGACAGGTAAAATAGTGCTGCTTACATAGATATTTTACATGTTCTTTCTCATTCATTATTAGTATTTGTGGGGAAAATATCATTGACAACAATCTGAAACTAGCAGCTCCGTTTGGGAAGTTATTTTCATGCTTTAGCCTATGAAGTTAATGTATAGACCACAAAGAGATTTGTACCGTTTTAGTTGCCAGAGAATGCGTCACAGAAAGGCGCTGTCTATGGTGTTGAAAGTTGCGCTCCGTAAGTAAGGTGAACACACCAATGACGCCTTCAATGTCCACTTAAGGGTCCCAGTTGACAAACACAAATATCACCTGGCAAACAAACACCTGCTAGCTAACGTTTACTACTAATCAGGCTGGTCCACTAGGTCTTTCCTTCAACATTGTAACCTTGAATCCAGCGCCTCCCTTTGTTGAGATTATTTTGGGGATCTTTACAGACTTACCTGTCTATGTTTTGACCGTTTCAACACTCATCTGAGGTACACATGGTCGGACCACCTCACTATACCAATTTAGCTGTCTGACTAATCACCATGACGTGAGACCAAAATGGCCGCCATGTAAAAATATTGAATGAAACAAACACTTTAGCCTTTCATCAAGGCGTTGTTGTATTTTTGTTGTTGAAAGACTGTTTCCAAAACCTCGTTATATACCTGCGGAAGACCTGGGATGCTTTGTTGATTTTGGGTAATAAAAGCAAACAGGTTGGTTGATGGAGGAAGTCCAAGGAAATAGGAGAGCAGGAACAAAAGATGGTCACACACAGAATGGAAATTGTATCAAACATTGTTAATGTTGTTGGTGTTGTTGTTGGGTTGGGGTTTCTAGCCATTTGTGTAGTATTCCTAATTTTCATGTATGCATACAGGGACTCCCTCAACACACCCCCACACACATGGAAAGCAGGCCACAACACTTTATTACTGTTTGGTCTGTGAGTCACAGGCTGCTGGATGTCCCCGACTAAAATACAATAATTTAAATAAATATAAAGTCAACATTGATAACAACAGTGAGGGCGACACATGACAACAGAAAGTGTAACAAGATGACAGAAGTACAGTTTATTGTTGAATTGACATGGACAAATGTTTTGTCAGGTGGGTAATCGCCAAAGACAATCAGATTGTCAAAAATGAGTACAATCCAAGTTTACTGTAAAGTAAAAAAGGGTCCGTAAGGGGAGAAAATGAAAAATAAATGTACACTTTTTATTGATCCCCGTGGGGAAATTCTTCTCTACATTTGACCCATCCTTAGTTATTAAGGAGCAGTGGGATGCAGTGAAGTGCCTGGGGAGCAACTGGGGGTTAAGTGTCTTGCTCAAGGACACTTCAACATGAAACTATGGGGAGAGTGGCGATCGAACCGGGTACCTTGTGGTTACGGGACGACCACTCATCCCTATGAGCTACAGCTGACACTTGTATTTAGAGTTTTTTTCTGAAAATAATTATTGTTTTTTTCATGTATTTATTCGCTTCCCAATTTGTACTCTGATAACCTTTAGTTCATAACCATTTGCTTTGTTGCTCGCTGGCTGCCTTAAATAACATGCCTTGCTGGTCCAAGCCACTACATGCTTTGCATCTGCTGTCTCACAAACACTGATGTTTGACGGAGTGGTGTGAATGGTTTGCGTATGTATGTTTGTATTGCTATCTTTGCCAGAGCCAATTTAAGTTTTTTATCCATTTTAAAGAGGACATTTCTGCACTGTGACATTTTGGCCGGTCCTCACTAAGGACTAAAGGTTAACACTTGCTTCTATGGGTTAAGGTTAGAATTGGGTTTAGGTAACGGTAAAAGGCTAGGCAATGTATCATATCAATAAGGGTCATACAAGTATAGAGAGGCCATCTGAGAACGTGTGTGTGCGTGTGTGTGTGTAAGTGTTTGAGAAAGAGAGAGACATGGGTAACCTGCATCTGTGCTGAAAGAAAAACGAGGAAATGAGAAGACGTTAAGAAGTGAAGAACATGCTTTATGTTTGCAAGTGCCCATACATACATTACTGTGGGTTCAATTTCATCCCACACAAAATAAACATTTTTTTATGTGTGGGATATGACTACGGGTGATTCTTCAACTATCGTATATTGGGCTCTGTGTAGAAACACTTGATAGTGGCTGTGATAAAGTATTTTATGTAATATATAATTTATAAATAAACCTAAGAAGAAATTGTCACACAAAAAACACACACAAATATCTGATGAAATTTCACACAGATGTGCCCAAAAATATAAATGTATGTTTTTTCAGGATTTTAAAGAAATTTTTGCATCGTTTAAATAAAATAATAGCTTTTAACTTTTCAAATTGTATACATTGATTGCAACCATATCGGCACAATTTCCAAAAGTATTAAATAGCATTATTGTTATTTTTATGAATGTTACTTAAAATATTTATATGTGTTGTGATGGAGATTACTTTGTGTTGTGGAAAATACACATATTTAAAAAGGAACTGTGACAAACAGCCGTGTTGAACAATTTACTCTTTAGTTTTCCAGACACAAAGTAACATTAATTTTGAAATAGAACTTGGTTATCTACACTTAAACCATTAACGTTTAAAAGGTAACACATATAAACTGACTTTTATGAAGTTTGAAATAGGTAGTTGAATCAAATTGAAATGCAAAACTTTTTTTAGTTAAGTGAAGCTAACAAAAACTCCTGTCCTCGAAGGTTTTTGATAAGTGAATTTAAAATGAATAGTAAAATAAAGTAAAATTTAAATTTGCTTTTTTAAAATACTGTATTAAACTAAACTTAATCAAACTTTTAAATGTAACAATCCTTTTTTACAGTTTAAGTTCAAAATGTTACAAAAATAGGTTGATTAACAAAAAAAGAAAACATACTTGGTGATACTATACCTGCATTTTAGTATTGATAGGGACAGGCGTTCACACATTTATCACATTAAAAAGTTCATTAGATGTATTTGAAATCAATTTAAGTTCAATATTACATTTTAAAGGTTGAATGTCCAACATCTGCCACAGGCACAAAGGAAATATAAGACAAACCACACCTAATAGGCAACCTCTTATAAATCATTAACGTTTACATTTAACTTTGTATGCTTTTATTTGTGTCAAGTAAATGCAAATGTAAAATAAGAATATGCAAAGGTGATTTGATTGTGCAAGACAAAGCAGAAACTGAGTTTGGAAACCTTGTGAATAGTCTGGGGGAGAGGTTTCGATTAATTGTAGTGGGTGGAAGTTATATCAAATTGCAGTCTTTAAATATCTACCACAAAAAGCTAGGTGTTACCAAATCCAGTCAAACAAGTTCACTGGTATTTCAAAATCTATTTGAGGTTGTGCGTGTCCCAGCATGGCGAGCTGTTACTTGTTCAGTCTCTTTCTATATCTCAATCCAGAGTCAGTGATGAGTCAGTGAGTATGTTTAAAGATAAACATGCAGCTCACACTACAGCAAAGGAATCCGGTATCCGTCTGGGTGTGATGGTCAAGAACTGTGTCAATGCTCATGAAGAAGACAAAAAGGTGAACATATGTCAAGTTGTAACAATTTTTATTTCCCGCATTGAAATTGGTCAAGCACAAGAAAAGCTTTTTACAACAATAGGAGAGACTGAAAAAGAGCATAATAAGACAATGGATGGCATTTGTTTTCACCTTCATGTCACAGAAGGGAGAATAAAACAAAACAGAATCATCGTGATAAAAGCTACAGAAACCTGACAATGTTCAAATCCTCTTGAAACAATACAGAACAAAGACACTACATCTCTGCCTCCTTCCCCTTTATTCCCTCTGAGTTACTCCTGAAGCTGAGGGCAGTGTGGTCATAGATGAACAATATGGAGTACTGCACACAATATAAACTCTTCATTTATTACTCTTCTTTATTTGGCACAAAATGTTGGCACTTCAAATGATGTATTTGTCACTTTTTTGCTTCTGTGATTTTTTAGCCAAGTTCTTACATTCTCTGGTTGAATTCATTTAAGCCAAGTTCAAGCCATTTTGAGACTCTTCTCATTCTCTTTTCCCTTCCTGATCACAATACCTGAATGTGTGTATCAGATCGGTACTCTATATCGGCCGATACACAAATGCACAGTGCGTATGAAAATAAAAATAAATAGATTCATTTAAATATTTGCTTTGATTAAAAACCTGGTTTTGATTGGTACAATAAGTTGCTTTGAGCTAGTGTCGAGAAGAGAGGTCATTATTCCCTCTCAAATATCTATTTTGTCCGTGTTACATTACTTTGCTAGCATTATCAGAGAAAAATTAGGGTGCACGATACATTTTTAACCATGTGTGTAGTACGACTCTGTACATGTACGACTGATCAGGCAGGAGGTAATGATTGGGTAAATGGGTGATGAATGATATCACGGGTGCATAGACTGGTGTCACGGCTGATACTCATTTTAGGCTGCATTGGAGGCATTTCCAATATTGCATCGGTATTAGAACAACTCTATTTTCTACAAATTTATATATCCAATTGTAGTCATTTTGCAAAGGTTATTCATTGGTTAGTTTTTATTTTCAGTTTGAAATATATCCAGGTTTTAAAATGTTGCAGGTATCCATACATGTATATTGCTGAACTCCCTGTGCAGTAGTATACATCCTTCAAGAGGAGAGCGTTATCCTTTCTGAGGAATATTGGTTTCTGGTCAGCTGACAGAATTAGTGTTGACTCAACTTTGTTATATTTATTTTTTCTTTCCTTTTTGTCGAGCAAGTTTTTAGTTTTTTATAAGAAATCTTAGAAAAATGAGAGAGGAGTTTGCACCCAACTGTCTGTGATCTCTCTGACGTGGTATTTGACAGAAGTTAATCTCCAAACCGGTTTCCTTGATATCTTTGACATCTAAGTCTTGAATAATGTCTGGAAAACCAGAAAAATATCAGCTTTTAGCTGTCGATACAAATCTAGTGATGACACATGCAAACCAGCCAGCGGGAGGGATGACACATACACAGTGCTGACGGTTGCCTCAACCCTATATCTCATCGACTGGACCTCCAGTGCCTGAAGAACCCGACATTTACATGAAAACTAGTGAGAGAGGCTCGACAAATTACACATTTCTCAATTACTAATACTCTCAATAACGTCCCTGAAAATAACCTTCCAGGCAGTTACTGTGACTGCTCGTGTGCTCTCAGTCACTTTGCTCATTGAAATCAGAGTTTAATACGGTTTAAAACTGGGCTGGCCGAACCTCGACCAGCTACCCGTTTTTAAATGGCCTGCTTTTAATAAAATAAATAAAAACTAGAATATGGCTTCAGCGTATTTCTAAAACATTTCACTGAATGTACGTTGTACACCCTAGTTTAAAGACTAAATGTCAACTAAATTTAGAGAAATGATCTCCGTAACTAATATTTGACCAATTCTGTATGTTCAGTTTGTTGCGTCTTAATATTTACATCATTATGTTTTAAGTGGCCTCTTAGGCCATGCACTGTATTAGAGTTCAAAAGTATTTAATTAATTGTTAGATTTGGCTGTATATGTCCCACATTCAAAAAGGTTTGGTTATCCCTGGTTTAGAGATTAGAATAACAGCGTCCTTCATTGTTGGATGGACACATTTTATCTGGGAAAAACAATCTTGGTAAAAGTCTTTTTGGCATATTTACAAACGTTTCATCTCTACAACACGAGAAACATAAATATTAAATATCAGTATAAACAGCCTTTTCCCAATGTAAACAACTTGTGACAACAACATATTCCTGGAGTGAGGCTGACCGTTCAGCATGTGTGAGGTGATGGTGTTTTCCTAGTGAGCACTATGAGATGCAGCACATTAAGGACGAACACAATACAAAGCAGTAGTAAAATTAGTTCCATAAACTGACTAAATTATTATTGGTTTTACATTGGTGTATGAAAGAGCAGACAAGGTAATTGATATAGTTGTATTTGCAGCTTTAAAAAATATTACATATTCCATTACTTACATTTATAGCTGCTTCAGCGTTCACACAGCGTTCATACTGGCTTTTTTTTTTAGAAAATACTTTATCTAGCTGTAAGTTTGAGGCGATATCTTTTCGCACATTCCTCTGAGGTCGTCACGCGTGTCCTTTCTGTACGCAACTGCAAGAGGTCAGAGGTCAATGGAAACTGATGTCATACCCCTTTTAAATTTGTGTAAAAATAAAATAAAAATCACAATCATGTTTTCACCTTTGTGTTTCCTCCACTGGGAATTGTCTGACTGTAAAGACAGAGGGCAGTTTAAGACGTTTGAAGAGGCGGCATGTCTGCGTGTGTTTGGAGAACAGGTGGCAACATTAGGATTTCCTCTCTGCGCTGACTCCAATTGGGATTCAGTCTCTCCACCGCCTGCTCTAGGTCTGCAGGAAGAATAGGGAACACACACACACACACACAGGATTTTACCGAGAGAAAACATTGCACACCCCATTTTCTAATTTTGCAAAAAGGTATTTTTTCACTCAATAGTCAAAGCAGCTGAAAGGTTGCGACACCTCGTTTTTCTGCACTCTTTCTTTTACAGGTTCGGTCGCCCACAATCGTTCAGCCTAGTGTCCTGAATCATTTGGGGATAGATTTACTGTACTGTGTAGATATAAAACTTGCTTTACTCAACAATCACTTTTAGAATTTGTTATATATAATGGGTAACACACACCAGCAGCATAAAGGCACCTACAGCTGCATTATTTTCTTTGTAAAACACATACACACAACTACAAAATATGTTAAGTTACAACCAGTTCAGTTAAAAAAATGATCTCAACAATACATAAAAGCTTTTATGCTCTTCACTATAAAATAAAACATAAGAAAAGGGCCAAATTGTATTTTCATTCATATCAATAGTGCCATAAAATATATTGCGTACTATAAAGGAGCAGTAGTCTGACCTTTGCACTCTGCCGCTGTATCTTGTGCGCAGAGCAGGACGCCGGGTCTTTCTCGCCCGACCCTTCTCGCTCCGACTCGCGTTCCCGCTTTCCTGTGATACTGCTTCTGCTGTGCAAGCGGAGTCCTGAACGTCCGACGATGCAGGAAGAAAAACTTTCTCATTATCAAAAACACTCTGAGGTGGATGTGTGAGTAAAATATATGAGGTCTAGTTCGGTGAATCTTCTGTGATCTCCCTCCACTGGGAAGAACCTGGTGTTGGTGATGGAGGGGGAATAGAGTCGCCCTTGTGTGGGAGCATTCATACACACTAGATGAGGTAGGCTACGTATCCTCTCTATCAAATACAGGCCCTGAGCATCTGATAGCACAAGAGAGATAGTGGCACCAGAAACCTTCGGTTTCCTACCTGGGAGTTGAGGCACAGCAAACTTGTGGTAGACTTGGCTGCTGGTGATGGTTTTGGTGGCTTCTGGCACTGAGTGGTATCCTGCAACCGTCACGTCAAAAACTCTGAACTTGGTGGTTTTAGGCTCGCTGAAAAGTTAGATATCATATACAACTTCCTATGGTCTATGGTTTATTTGAAAGCAGATAAATGTGACAGTGTTTTTAATGCTTTTGCATGACAGTAAATAAAAATGTCTCCACGAAAGCCAACTAACTTGCTTGCTGTTTGCAAATAAATGTATCAGTTAATGTTATGAAGCAACAAATGCTTTTGTTGGTTTAAATATAATTTAGATTCAGTTATGTTTTTTTTTCCGAATAAAATATATTTTTTCATTTTTCAGTAGCATATTTTATACTTTTAATCTTTTTTTCAGGTTCAGATCTTTTTTTCACTTTCAGATCGTTTTTTTTCAGGTTCAGACTTTTGGCCGGGATGTGGCGTGGGGGCGTGGTTTCAACTACAGGGGTGCGGTATCATGAGTGACAGCTTAACAAAGAAGGCTGACGACATGCCTGAGAAGATAAATCTCGACGTAAATCTGTCTTGTACATTCTAAAATGTATTTAAAAATGGTGGCGATATGCATAAAAGCCAGACTGAATGTAAAAAGCCAGTGTCAGGGGATGCCCTACCATACTGTTGCGAGTGCAGTTGCAGTCGTCTGCTGCCAGGCTCCATGGGTTCGTCATTGTGAAAATTGAGTAGGATACTCCCGCTGACGTTACCCGTTGCAACGGAGCTTCCCGACACTTCAGGCACTTGAAACGAATAATACAGATGAAACTGTTGTTTGCCATGAGAGGATTTACCACACCATTTGAAGGCACCAACCAAAATGGGTGCCTCCATTTATAAAGAGCTATACAAATAAAATGTATTATTATTATAATAATGACAAAAAAATATGTGACACACCTTTATTCTTTTTTAATTGACTTACAATGTGAGTTGTTGTTGGTCCCCGACTGCTGCTCTCCAGGAGTGTAGGCCATCATTCCTCCATTTCCATTCCCATTGGTGGACGGCACTGACGCCAGCATGCCTGAGAGACACAATCCCATATTTACTTTTCTATCTCGAGGGGAGAGGACATCATTCCAGGGGGGTACTAGTCTGATTGTTTGCATTTCAGAATCAGAATTGTAAACGGTTTATTGCCAAGTATGTTACCACATACAAGGAATTTGGCTTGGTGAATGGTGCATGACAAGAAACACAATAGTATAGTAATAGCAATAGTATAAGACATACAGTAGTTATAAATAAAAACAAATTTACAATTTTTACCTATTCAAAATAATATAACGTGATGCAGAAAATGACTCTTCTCAGCACAATAGCCTATATATTTTTTTCTTCTACAGGTCATTCTTTATGTACTAGTAGTACTAAAATTGGTTATCATACTGTTTTTGACGGCAGGGTATTGCAATAACTTTCTGGCAACTGGCACTGCCCTGCAGTTTAGTTAATTAATTGATCTCTTACCCAGTCCCCTGTATCGGCTCAGTTGCTGGTAGATCTGCTTCATCCTCTCGATGTTAAGTCGGCTCGCCTCTGCGTGGTGCACCATGGGCTTCGGGTAATGGACGCCTATGATGCACTTGGCGGCTACCTGCACGGACTCTGGAGCGTTCCATGGGTCATAGATGAATTTAGCAGGGAAACCTCGGAGGACAGGTAAGTATCGTCTGGAAGAAGAGGGAGACATTCGATTTGCAGGCTTGTATCAACCTGATGTGCAAGGTCACAGAGTAAATCAGGGATGCAATTATTTCGAAATGTTAGGCAATAAGTGTCCAAGCTATCTTAAATAGCTACAACTGTGGGGTTTTTTCAATTTCAAAAGTTATCAAGTATAATTGTGAAATATTCTGTGATATCCTGTCACATATGTTAATTTCTAAAACTTATTTGACACACTGAACCTGCATTAATATTGTATTGTCCATAGAAACACATAGTATTGTGTTTCCTTGTCAGCACGTAGTCCAGAAAGAAAGCGGGAGGAAGGCTGCCATCTAGATGGGAGGTCAGCTGTTAGCACCAAGGGCCAATGCCAGGAAAAGTACCCACCTAATGAAGTCTCCGTTGGGGTCGGTGCGTCGCCCGAAGCCCACGGGGCAGTAGCAGTGGAAGAACTGCTGGAAAAATGAACTGCAGGACAGCCACATCCAACTTCCTGCATTCACGCTCCAGTCTGCATCTAGAAGCAACTCCTCAAAGACCTGTCACACAAAAACAACCGTTTCACCAGATGTTTGTTTTACACTTGATGCAGAGGTTTCTTTAAGTGTCATCGTGATTGTCAAATCAAACATTGATTTTAGAGAAAAAGATATAAAAAATAAGAAAAAAAGAAATACAAATTATTGTAGATTAATAAAACAATTAGGGACATGGAGGAACAATCGCAAATTAACCAATAAACAAAGTAATTGTTGAGACAGGGGAAACGGGGCGGAGCTTTAAAGACCGGAAGTAACAGCGGGGCGCTTGTAAAAAAGTCAGATCAGATAGAGCGTCAGGTCGGAATGAAAGAGAGACGTCTACAAGCCCGGAGAGGCAGCCGGTAAGAGCGGCTCTACTCACACTGAAAGACCACGTCACTGGTTAGCGCGAGCGCTAGACGCGTCACGGGGCTCCGCAGACTGCTCACGTGTGACGACAGGGTGTTAATTGTTTGTCACGTCGTTGGTGTGGAGGTTTCTGGCTTGTTTATGGTGGATTGTGCGGTGTCTTTTATGTTTGCTGATCGCATGTTGGTGGAGGCACAGCTGGGATGGCTGTATGTGGTGAAATGTATAGTGTGGGTGCACTGGTGCGTTATCTCAGTTTGAGATGGGTGCTTTTGCTTTGTGCAGTTGCATTGAAATGTGTTTTTTCTGTTTAAGGTTTTTCACCTTTCAACTAATGGAGCTTTGCTTCATTTGTCTGGAGAACTAAAATAACTTTGAGACTGAACCTACCAAAATAAAAAGAGGAAAAAAGTACAAGTTGTTGTGTCATGAGTGAAATCCAGTTTTAAATCTGTGGTAGACGACTCAATCCCTATCAAGTGGGGAAACTGCAAAGGTCCAAAAAGCGGAAACTTGACAGTGATAGAGAACTATCTTGATGCAACAATGTGAAATGATGCGTCCTGGAGTTCAGTAATGTCTTTAAACCAACAATGGCCCTAATACGCAGTAATATAAATGGTCTGTCAGTGTTTGTTTAGAAATAGGCCGATACGGGGTTACATCATTCCAGGGGGGTACTAGTCTGTGATTGTTTGCATTTCAGAATCGTAAACGTAAACGGTTTATTGCCAAGTATGTTTCCACATACAAGGAATTTGGCTTGGTGAATGGTGCATGACAAGAAACACAATAGTATAGTAATAGCAATAGTATAAGACATACAGTAGTTATAAATAAAAAATAAAGGCATTATTTATGTCTAGTCTCATATCCCCTGTTGTTCCCCTCCCGTTCTGAACATTCCTGTATTCTCACCTTCATTCCTTCCTCCCAACTGATCCACAAATCTCCCCTGGTGAGAAAGCAAGCCACTGCATGCCTGGCCAGGTGATGGATCCAGCCCTCCTGCCTCAGCTGAGTCATGATGGTGTCTATCCAGGGAAAACCTGTCTTAGCTTCTGCCCACTTAGCAAGTGCTTCCGAATTTTTATCCCAAGGGATGCGGACGCAGATGGGGTTCCCCTCCATCTTGTCAAAGCGTGGGTTGTTGGTTGCTGTGGTGTAGAAGAACTCCCGCCACAGCAACTGGCCATACAGGGAGAGTGGAGGGGAGCTGTTCTTTTTCACCTGGGTTAAAATAAACGCAGCAAGAATAGCAAGTGTTGTAAATTAAGTCTCTGTGACGTTGTGATCCACACGGTGACGCACACATATAATAACACCTGGAAGACTTCACACTTCCATAGCAGCCAATTAAAAACAACTTCACTCAAAGTGAGCTGCAGTGGATGAGTTGTAAACTGACCTTGCGGTAAAGTTCAGTGAGCTTGAAGTAGAACAGGCGACAAGAGAGGCACCCGAAGCGCAGGTAAGGGCTGAGGCCTGTTGGGCTGGTCAGCAGTGAGTTGGCATTCATTCTGGGACGCTCAAAATTAGCCACCCACGCCTGGAAAAAGACAGAGACAAAGAGATGCAGGGAGGAAGGAGTAAGATGGAAGATCCAGGACACAATTATATTAAATTATCATTTAAAAGAATATGATACAGAAAAAGAAAAGCATGTCAATTGGGGGAGTTGCGATATACCAGTATTTATTATAGCAGTGATATTAAATGAAATATTGCTAATAATAATATACATACGATTATATTGTATCAATTCTATTTAAAACCATCATAAATATGTTCTCTGATTAACTTCAAGCATGCAGATGCAGTACTGACTTTTCTTTCCAGATGGCGCTCTATCCTGGTCAGAGCCTCGGTCTCTCCTCCCGGCCAAACCGCTGTAGGCAGGCCCTCAGTGTCGAAGCCTAAAAACAATCATCTGAATCAGCTTCCTGGTTGACAACAGTGTTGCACTCGTATATTGGATGAATCAACCAGCCTTCAGTTATGTCAAGTACACGACAATAACAACAATATGTAGTTTCATCCAGGTTATCAACAGGCCTCCAACCAGAGAATAGCTCCTACAAAACATGACCAGCAACGTCTAATTGGTTGCTGTTTCGGTAATGGAGAAACTAGTTCACTTTTCTCCTCATTTATCTTATCAATAAAATATATGTAGTTGGGTAGCTGTTGAATATTAGCATTCAGCAACATTTACTGCTACGTAATATTCACTGACACGTTATAATTAATTAAAAGGAAAACTAAGCCAAGAGCCTCCACAGTAAATCATCTGTTAAGTGTTTGATGGGTATTTAATTATCTTGCAAAATTTTTCTTGTGTTTTCAAAAAAATGAGTTGGGAAGCCGAGAGCAAAGCAGAACTTTACATTTTACATGATCAAACAAAGATAAATGCTTTCCTCTTGTCCATCCATATTAGGGTATTTCCATGTTTTATGAGGTAGAAGCAGCGGCGATCTGTGTTAGACCAATCAGAGACAATCATCCCTGCAAACTCCATCCGAAAGTTCCTGTTCTTTCAAAAAGTACTGAACAACCAGGACCTTTTAGGGCAGTGAAGTGTCCCTTGAAATTAATTTAAACCCTGGTCCCTGGAGCTGAAACGCAGTGATTTGAACAAAATTGTCCCTGGGGAAAGTTGCCTGGAGTCGAAAACATTTTATAAAGATTTTTTATTTACAAATCTACTTAACTCTTTGCAATGGCTCACACCAGGCAACCCACAGAGTTAATCGGAACACTGAGTGCAGGTGTGAGCACATGCCTGCAATACTGTAAGCGTTTGAATAGGACGTGGCCTTTGGTGAGTGGAAACCAGACATCTCGACTGATGGTATTAGAGCTCTAAATCCTTACATCTTATTTAGGGTGTAGGCGGCAGATGGCTTCAGTGCAATTAATAGTATGAAGGGACCTGTAACCCTGTTTTGGATGGAAACCTGACATCTCAAAAGAAACTTGATTTTTGATTGTTAATACAATAGTGAGGATCAGATGTTCCTTCAAATAGAAAAACTGGATTGACAGTTTAGGGAGGGTTAATGAGCATGTTAATCATGGAAGGGATTGTCATTTTGTATACGTCTTAATCAATCAAAGGTCTTTATAATATTTTGTCAGTTTTTAGGTGTCACATAATGCATTTATTCTAGTTCAAATAACATCTAGTATTTCAAGTCTTTTATTTTGCCAAAGCTCTTCTGCGATTTAACGAAGAAGCATATTAGGAGTTTGGCCGGAATATAAAACAATAATTCTGGAGATGATGTAGCTTTTCTCCCTTGCAGGTACTCCTGTCTGTTTATAATACACTGACTATGGACCTCAAACAATCCCACTTCAGAAATCTGAACTAACCCTTTAATGATCCAAGGCTAGCAAGCTTGTTCTAATCTGTTAATAAATAGTATTTTACAGTTAGTCAGGCCTCATTATTAGGCAATCCAGTTTAACTGAACCTCTTTCAATGGGTCCGTGGCTCGTCTCCGTAAAAACAGTTATCATTGCCGCCATTCACCACGGTCGAAATAACCGCTAGTTCTACTGTATACTTGTTGTGTTCCCGTAAGTCTGGGTTTGAAAAAAAACAACGTAAGTTTTTTTTTTTTTTTCACCCATAGGCTCACACAGCTCGGGAAATTTCACCGACTCCGTCTCGATAACTTCCGCTTCCAGCGCTACTCGAGCAGCGGCAGCCCAACGGGCGGGGCATCTCAACTCGCCAGCCAATCAGCGTTGAGATGCTCCGCCCGCGACGCGTTTGGTGTGAACGCCTTTAGAACGGTGCTGCCACCGTGTGGTGAAATGAGGAATTACATCTTTACATTTGTATGATTTATTTATTCTGACAGAGCTAGCGAGCCATAACTAACACATTATAAGACCGAATCTGCGGGCCGTATGAAATCTGACCGCGGGCCAATGGACTTTGGGCATGCCTGCTGTAGAGGGAAGACACATATGTACTACTGGTCTATTGATTATATCCTGGAGTCATAAGGCAAACACGTCAAATTTGTCTTTGACTTTTGCTACATCATTATAAAGTGTGTATGACCAATGTTTTGGTCCTGAAAAGTTTCCCTTTAGACTTAAGATATGATCCTGGTAAAGATGAAGGTTGTTCTTAAGCCGAGGAGAAAATGGTGATTTAACGAAGAAGCATATTAGGAGTTTGGCCGGAATATAAAACAATAATTCTGGAGATGATGTAGCTTTTCTCCCTTGCAGGTACTCCTGTCTGTTTATAATACACTGACTATGGACCTCAAACAATCCCACTTCAGAAATCTGAACTATCCCTTTAATGATCCAAGGCTAGCAAGCTTGTTCTAATCTGTTAATAAATAGTATTTTACAGTTAGTCAGGCCTCATTATTAGGCAATCCAGTTTAACTGAACCTCTTTCAATGGGTTTTACTGCCACAGAGAAAATGAATTCCAGTCGAGTAAAAACAAGTCAGAAATGTGACTGCACAAACGTATATCTGTCAGTATATCTTCACCACTGCATTGTTGAGGGTTAGTGTGACGGTGGAATGTAGAGATGGGAGTAGAGATGGGAGGACAGATGACCGAAACCAAGACACTCTCCTCTTTGTTCTGTTATCAGTTCCTTATCCAATGACCTTCTCTGTTGTCATTTGGGGGGCTATGAAGGAGGGGGTGCATATGCTGTATAAATCCCAGTGTAACACAATGTATGGACGAAGAGATTTCCGCAGCTCACTGAGATACGTGGCTGTTGAACCCTTTTGCAGCTTGCAAGCTTATTAAAACACCACATTAGCCATATTTCTAATGTTTGTTTCTGCAGGGGTTGGTTTGAGGGGTTCTCCTCTTGCTGCCTACACCATATCTATACTTGTGCAGGGGTGTGCGTTTGTTTTCTCACCCAGCTCCTCCAGGGACGGGACCCCGTACTTGTCTCCGTGGTCCTCAGAGATGGGGGTGACGCAGCAACCCATCAGGGTGTCTGACAGTGTCTCCACAGGCATCTCAGGAGGATCCAGGTGACTGATCAGAGTCTGGAAACGCTTGTAGGTGAGAGGAGGCTGTCCACCATTCAGCTCTATGATCCTGGGGACGAAAGGAGACAGGGAAGTGTCACATTTCTAAATCTGAAATAAAACTTAATGTTTAAAAAAGTTAAACAAAAAAAACTTTAAGAAACAACGCTGACACTGAAAAGAGAAAATTATGACATTAACATACTGTACATACAGAAAAGGTTTAAAAAATATAGACACACGCGCATTCATACAAGAATACACACACATACACATTAACTGTGTGTATTTTGCTTACTTGTCCAGATCATACAGGGTGTGTGATGTCTTCACGATGACCTCCACCTCTGCCTCCATGGCCAGCTTCTTGATGGCAGCGTCTCTCTCCTTCCCAAAAGGCTCAGAGTCATACTCAAAGGTCAGGCGAGAGATCTTCCACTCCTGAGACAGAGAGAGACAGCTGACAGTCGGACGTCTTCAAAGGCTGGTTTATCTGACAGACAGTCCAAAACCCAACAATATAACATTTGCTATGCTATAAAAATAGCAACAAGTTTCAAAACCTCACATTTGAGAAGCTGGAAGGGACTTTGTTCAAATGAGATTATCAGAGCTGGTGCCAATGTTCTGCAGATGCTGACCTTAAAGAGCCGTGGGAACACGTTGGCGGGTTGGCCCCTGATGACAAAAAGGCGAGAGTTGAGCTTCCGAAGGTTGGCGTCCAGATCCTCCAAACACTGGAGGAGAAACCTGTAGAGCAGGGGTGTCCAAACTTTTTGCAAAGAGGGCCAAATTTGATAAAGTGAAGATGCCCAGGGGCCAATAGTTCCTTCTGACATTTTTTAACCACAAAAGTTACATGAAAATACAGTTATAAAACAATTTTCAGTCACAATTACCTTTATTTTTAAAATGACAATGCAACCAAATATAAGCCACTCAGGCAGACATGAACAACTCTAGAAACACAATTCTGCCTTTCATGCAGTCAGATAACATTGAACAAACTGTATAGAATACCTTCAATTTCCATGAGTTAAATATCTTTGCCTCATGAACATTTTAAACAGGAGTTATAAGTAATGCAAAGTGGTCTGTTATCATTAAACTCTAAAACAAGTGTATTTGAAAATCTGAAACAAGTGTATTTGAAAATCTGAAAGCATCCACGGTTTCATTTAAAAATTAGGTTTTAACACGCCTGAGAACAAGAAGCACATGACCATTCATGTACACTGGATATGCGGGCGCTGATGTAAATGGGAAAAAGATTGTTGTATTTTCTGTAACTAAGTATATTTAAGTATATGTAGTTTATAGTAGATCTATAATAAAAGGTTGTGCTTGATACTTATGCTATAAGCAAACAAAAAACAAAACAAAAAAAAACATTAATTTTTAAAACCCATCAACGTGTCACTGTTAAGACCAAATTAAGTAGCAAACATGGGTGTGTTTTCAAATATGTGTTTATCTATATTATTTGTGTATCGACTATTATTTATTATTATTATTTCCACAGTTGGTGTTTAAGGACGTTGGTGCCGTCTCTTCTTAGTCATGGTAGAAAAAAAGGTTATTGTCAAACTTATTTTGTCATAGTTTATGTGAATGAAACTAATGCCATTTACAGCACAATAGATTGTTTAATAGTTTTTTTAATAGTTTAGTTTAATGACTTAACAAAAACAAAAAAGCTAATTGGCTTCCTGTCTCAGTTAACAGTGTCTCCTTGTATATTCCCAACTCAACTGCATCAAACAACAGTTAAGACAAATAACATCACAAAATATTGTACCTACATTCATTAGGTGGACACACAGACACACTTGTGTAAATAAGCAACTACTTGCTAAGTTTTCCAAATTAACCTAAAAAGATGATGATATGTCAATGTTGTGTAAACAACTAGTTTCCTCTGGCCAAAAAACAGTTATCACAAGTTTGGGTATAGTTATAAATGCAGAAATAACTTAATGTGGTAAAAATAATTACACATTTTGTTTTTCCACCACTGTCACAACACTACTGCTTAAAAATAAAAATAAAATTGGAAAAACCCAACGGGTAAAGGCTGATTGTACAATTTAAGACAGTTAGGATTAATAAGGACTTCTATCACTATAACACCTCTGCTTCCACAACCTGTACATTTGTCCCGCTAACAGGCTTCACTTTATTACCAGAGGTCAAACTATTGAGTACCACCTATCTAGGGTGTGCAGTCCCAAGCATTAGCAGAATCTGCCAGGATCACTGACGAAGCAAAACAGGCGACAGGAATAGCAGACGGACGATGTTCTGCTCGGTTTTGTTTCCTCCCATCTGACCCCGTTAGCCTGGTCATTAAACCAGAGGGAGGATCCTTTACAGGCAACGCTCCATTTGCTCTCAATCTGCACGTTGTATGCATGTGTGTGTTTGTGCCCATGAGAATGAGCCCAAACGTGAATGACTGTGTGTGCTTATGTGTGAGCATTAATTCTTGCTTCCACATTTGTGAGACTCGGACTGGTCACCTGCGTTTTTCTGTGTCCTTTGTTGGGTTGGCTGTGCACTTCCTCTTGGAGTGGCTACCTGCCTGTGTGTGCTGGCTTCCTGGTCACATCAGTTCTTATAACTGCTCTGGCCTACATCCGGTAGCTAACTGAACCGTTGCGTGTGAATGAAGAGCAGTAAACCCCAAGAAAAAGCTAATGCATATTAACAAGTGTACATCTTCTTAGGTGGTCCTTTGCTTTTTATTGGAAATGTGCTTTTGCAAAGATAATTGTCTGGGGGGTGTTTTGTAAGACAAGGGTTTGATTTTCTTTTAGGTTGAACAGTTGGAAGTATTCAATGAAATCTAATTTGTGATTGCCATCCATACTTATTTTTCAAAAGGATAGTTGGTAACCTTGGTCACTGGAAGAGAAAAAGCTGATGAGGTGTGTGAACCTCAGATCTTGCATCTTTGAGAAGATAATGAATTACGACTTTTATTCTTCAAGCCAATGTATGTCACTAACAGGACACGCAAGAAAGCCTCTCTTTAAGTAGGTCACAATTGCATAACCACTCACAAGACACACTGACCTACATCTCTTGTTCAGACTATTCTCACATTTTCCCCTGGATGGAAAGACTTTTTGGCTTTTGCCTTCTCCCTTTACCCAACACTTCTATGTTATACATCACTCTGGTCACAGATTACTTGTTAGTCTGTTCACATTGGCTCTGGCTCTTTGTTATTAAAGCTATGTTCAATACCAGATTATAATGTGATTAAATAAAGAATATTTGCAATAATATGTGCAAAATGCATTTTAACTAGAATTTCTGTGATTAAAACCTTTTGTTTTGAAAAGGCCTTCTGTACTGATGTTGTGTGAACTTTAGTGTGCGTCTGACACAAATGCAAGATGACAAAACAGTTTAGGTCTGGAGACATCAGTACAAGGGTTATCAATAAAGATTTACTTTTTAGTCACATCAGCATAACATACATTTTGGAGAGCTTTTTCAGCATTGGGCAATCCAACATGGCTCTGAACTTTCTTTCTAAATAATCTCTTCAGATAAAATGCTTGAAAACAAAGGCGATAAACAAGACTCATTGGATTTTTATTATGTCAAAGCATTTCAGTTAATGTGATGAATAGCATGTCGTTTATGACAAACCTACAACAATATTGCTATTCAATTTTATTAACATAACAACTTGAGATGTCTGGCAGTGGCAGAGGTCGGGTCTCCCAAAAGAACTGAAATGGTACAGCATTTGAGCTCAGAGACATTTATATGGTGATGTGGCTTTTTTTCCAATAATTTCCTTAAAAAGAGTTCCTCAACCAAAGTGATGCAAATTCTAGCTTAGACAAAGTTCTTGGATAATTATTTTAGTTCATGTTGAGTTTGTAAGCAACTTACAATAAGTCCATTGTCACTTAATATGAATAAAAGCTATATATTTAATTTAAGATTAGAACTGCAACCCTTACAAAAATTATCAAAAGCATTATTTTCAGAATCATTTTCTTGAAAGAACCACTAAAACCCCCGAGACTGGAATAAGACTTAACCTAAGTTCATTGCTTAGTAACCGCTTGCATGTAGATGTTATTTATTTATTTTTCATTGTTTTTGCATGTTTAGCTTATCTGCTGTTTACTAAGCGTAACTTAATAGGGTCTCTGTTCTACCTACGACTAATCCAAAAAAATTAGATTCTTTCTGGATTTGTTCTAGAAAATTCTAAGGAAAATATGGACATAAAAAAAGAGCGTTACCAAAGTTTTCAATTTTGCATCCTAGTGATGCAGACAATCCACCAGTTATAGCAGAACATTCGAGAAGGCCGACTGACCTGCTATCAATTAGCTTCATAAAAGGTAAAGTATAAATATGAAGAAAGGCTGGTACAAATAAAAACAGTGCATTTACTTCACCAGTTGCCTGCAAATGTTTTGTTTGGAATCTGTGAGACAGACATGAGTGTCATTGATTTGTTTTTCCTGCCAGCGATCCGTTTTCATTTTTAGTATAATGATCAGCTGGATATCATTAGGTCAGTGACTTTAATTTATTATTGACTACTCCAGTGTGGCAAATACAACTAGCACCTCAGAGTTAAAACGGGCCAGCGAGCAATGAATGTTGGAGTGATATAGACTTGTGTCCCCCTGCAGATGCTTTACAAACAGACTCAGCTCTCATATGAACTCACATGCATTCCCTCAACCCTGGGCTTTATCTCACAACACACAGTTTATTTACACACACACACACATTATATATATATATATATATATATATATATATATATATATATATATATATATATATCAATCAAAATATAAATATAATGGGGATTACATGAGCAGAGACTAAAACAAAAAGGCAAGCCAACTGAGCAGGTGCATCCAGGTCAAAGCTGTAAACCCTTTTTTGTTGTTGTCTAAATCCACTTAAATTAAGGTAAAAAATACATAATAATTAAAAAATACAACCAAGACAAGACCAAAAAGCCTCCAGTCACCAGTCAAAATCATAAAGCCATAGATACAAGAAATAATGCTTCAAAAGCAGAGAACTGCTGACACCGTGTTGTGTGTTGAAGCGCTGCAGCTCTGTGGTTCTCTCGTGTTCTACGCCTCATTATGCGAGTCGCAGCATCCAGCTTTTCTTCTGTAACTGGGTGTCATCTTTATATTACTAATAACATAAAATATGAGAAATTCACATTCCTAATTTGACAGACTGTAAACATAATTTATTCTCCTCACCCTTATTGCTTGTGTTTTTTCTTGCAGTTATCAATACACATGGTGTGATGTCTTGTCAGCCTTACTATGGAAGCCAACTATTCTTTAAATCTATTAATAACAGATTTTATTTTCCCCCACTTAGGGACAGTGAAAACAAGCACATCATCACCTTCTAAGTTGATATGGTGGATTTATTTCTTCATCAAACAAGCTTCATCTTCAAGCAACATAATCATTCATTAGTGCTTGTGTCCACTTGATGAATGTTAGTCCAGAATTCTCTTTCTTCTAGCTCTGTTTTTTGTTCTCGACCAACTCCTGAGGAAACAAATCTGTCTCTTTAACTGCTCCAGTATATTCACCAGCTAGTCTCTAACTGTTTCTGTCTCCTGTTTGCTACTGAGCAGGTGGGGTACAGTGGCTTTTTACAGCTGTGCATTTACTTTGGTTATTGGAATAATTTAAAACGAACAAGTCATCCAGATGAAAAGAAAACAAAGTTAGATTTTGTGAAAATAATTCTAGCTCAAAATATAATTTGACCTCATTGGTACCATGATGATATGATAGATGATCACAATAGCACTACTTCAGGGGCAGACAGCGAGTGGTTGTAGTCTTTAAAAAACGATTACACAAACACACAGACATTCAAAGGCTTCATTAGAAAACTATATATATATATATATATATATATATATATATATATATATATATATATATATATATAGAAGCTTTGAATGTAAAAAAAGCCATTTGGTACAGCCATAAATATGTCCCCACTAAATAAAAAAAAAACACTAGAAAATTTGAATCATCTTACCTCCACCTGTTGACCCCAACGTTGGACGAGCCTGCAAACCAAGGGTCCAGGAAGTAAACACAGCGCACGGTGCCTGCCCCTCGGACCGCCTGCAGTATCGCTGGGTTGTCATGGAGACGGAGGCCCTTCCGGAACCAGTGGATGGAATTTGGGGCCATTTAATTCTGAAAGAAGACGAAGAAGAAGAAGAAGAAGAAGAAGAAGAAGAAGAAGAAGAAGAAGAAGAAGAAGAAGAAGAAGAATCATCATCATCATCAGAATCCGAGCTGGTCGTAGCAAACTGTGAAGAGATGCCTTAATGGTGAATGGTACTTATTTTCTGGAGGTTGAAATAGACCCAGCAGTCAAATAAAACTCACCTTTCAGTGAGTCAACACAAGCAAATCAAAGAACAAAGAGATGCGATTTCTTTATCCTTTTATTCATGTCGACAAATGTGTTGTTTTTTATTGTTATGTTGATTTGTGTAATATCAATATTTCCTATGAGCAATAATGTGAATGTAACCGATCAGCTTAGCCTACTTAAAGTATTTTGCTTTTTTCTGTTTACATATTTATAGGGCCGGTTATCATCTAAAAAATGTCAATGCCAGTGCCAATACCCAAACCCTTAAAGTGATAACCACCAGAAGCTCCATGCATAAAGACGCACCAGCAGCAGTTTGTTTATATGCAGCGTTGATCAGTATAAGCAACATTCAATAAAAATGACTATACTTATTTTTAATATACTTAAATTAATTTAAACTGGACCGCAGTCAAGTTGGGACAAAACCCGATTATCGGCAGATACTGAGGCATTAAAACATTACGGTCTTGATACTCTACCAGCCAACGTGACAACTGACTCTCAGGGATTTGGCTGCCGATTACAGAACATCTTATATTGCAATTCAGTGTTGAGAAAAGCCTACTCATGTCTTGTCTGTAATTTAGGAAGAAACGACTCCAAAACTAAACTAAAATCAACATAAACATCACTTTATGTAAGTAAAAATATATGGGACAGGAGTTGGATAAGACACCAGCTGAGTGTTTGATCAACTGATATGAGCCTTACAAGTATTGCATTGCAATAAGGTTAATGTGAAAGATGTTGCCAATCCACATCAATTAGATTTTAAACAATTTGCAAATATTTACATCTTAATAATATAATATAATTTGGGAATGATTCAAGATATATTGTACTAAAGGAAATGTACAACATAAGCCTTCTGTGGACACAATAAAGAAAGAAAAAAGCTCACGATTCAGATGTTTATATCAGTTACTCATCGATGCACTTGACTATGAAAACAAAAGCAGGAATACTTTAAAAAAGCAATTTGATGGATCCCACTAAGTGACTTGGACATTAGGTCACACCATCTATTCTGAATGGAGGAGGACATTACATTCACTTCATGAACTTCATCCAGGATAAATTCTGGAATAACGGTACAAATAAAAAGCGGTTGCAATTCGGGAGTTTATACAGGCTTTGGAAAATATACCTTAAGTTGAAGTCTTTGGCAAGGAAACAACATCTCTGTTGACCAAAACGGGGTCACCAAAACAATTATTATGTAAGCGGTGGCGCTGTATAAAAAGTATAGCTGGCTTCCATGAAAGCTAAACCCTCAAAGATGCTAAAGGTCTTACCTCGTGCTGGCTCCTAAAGGGTGATATTTATGTCAAGCCCAAGGAAAAAAACATTTCTTCTCCTTCCTTTTTGGTGTACGGGTAAACGATGTGTGCCGGTCTAGTTAAAGCCTGAGTCACTCAGTCAACCTGCTCTCTGCTGCCGCACAACTTTGTTTCATAAGCGTGAGGCTGACTGCGCATGCTCCATACACTGATCCCACTCTAATGCTGCCTTCAGGGATAACGGTTGAATAAATAAACGAGTGCCCAATTACAGACAGCGTCTACCAAACATGTAAAATATTTTTTAGATATATGACGTGTCCGTGTAAACCATTTCGTTTTTATTCAAGGAAATAACGCATTTTGTGTGCTTTTGAGCATACATATTTACATATTGACACTGATAACAGAATCAGAGGATTAAGAGAGGATCAAACAGAAGCTCAAATGGTTGGATTGTCCGCCTAGCTAAGTGTCTATGTGAACCGTAAAATATGATAGCAAAATACGATCTTCTTATTTACCGTAGTTCAAGAACGCTGCACTAGACTTGTCAAAAGTGAACCGCGACGTGAATCCAATCCGACGTTCCCATTGGCCACTTGGCCGCCACATGTAGACGACGATGCCAGGTCACGTTTGAGAGGCATGGGAATCAAGGAAGCGGTACAAGCGTTTCATATTTCCTAAAATGTTCCACCAATGGAAATACTGAAGTTCCCCCTCACAGCAGCAAATAGCAACCAGGGGTGTGATGAACAATCAGCGAAAGATGATGTCAATAGAAAGGGATTCTTTTTTATGAATAAAGTCGCGTATCCAATGTATGCTTTTTTTAAATGAAAAACTGGCCTGAACAATTTAGAGGTATACTCATGTTTTGAAATATGAGTGATGGTGTCAAATACAGGCATATATTCTCTTTATACCGCAAAATTGAACGCTGTCAGAGAATAGTTATGAACGTTTATAATCATACATTCTGAGAGAAATTAAATGGAATTTTAGGCAGTAAACACGCGCCTTTTTTTCTTATTGCAAATATGCTTTAACTAAAATCCTCCTCTCATATCTTTTCTTTATTTGATCTAATTTCTTCTACTGTATGGTTCCCATAATTGCCACTTTGTCATTCAGTATTCCTTTTTGCAGTCGAAACAGTAGACTTTCTTTTCAATCAAACCTTTTAAAATGTTGCTTAATGAGGGTTGGTGTTTCTGTCCCTGTCCTTTATTTATATATATATATATATATATATATATATATATATATTGTACATACATATATTGTACATACTAGTTGCTCGACGAGCCACTAGTTTTCGCATGAGGCCCCGATATTAGGTATGAATGGATTTGAATGGTTGAATCAACAAAAGATAGTAACTTGTTCCTTCGTATTCAGCAGTTTGGATACGTCAATGTTTTATAAATGGCTGTATTTTGAGAAAGAGTTCAGAATTTGCTGCAGCTCAAATGTTCCTGTCTGAATGACTGCTTCTCCATAGCAACGTTGGCTGGGGCTTGTTGATATTGCAGTATTTAGGTTCTTGAGTTTTGAAATTCATTTTAACCAATCACAATGGTCTTTTGAGGCATTCATCCCAGGATGCAGCAACAATGCCCTTGTCAGTTAGATAGGAAGGGTTAGAGTTAGACTTTGATGGTGCTCTAAACTTACTTTAAAAACGGAGTAAACATGATTCACCCTCAAATCTCTGCCATCACAGGCTCATGTTGACAAATGAAAAGCAGAATGTCGACAGCATGCGTGTCAGCTTTTGACATCCCCAGGGCACATGCACATCCATGTGCCTTTGTATCACATATACACACACTAACTAACACAGAAGAACCTACACACCATTTGCCACACACACACACACACACACACACACACACACACACACACACACACACACACACACACACACACACACACACACACACACACACACACACACACACACCACCGCTGCGTTCAAAATGGCATATTCTTTGTTTTTACTTTTAGTGCATACTGCGGTTGCACAAACTACTGTTGCATGCAATATGCAATCGATAGGGACATAACATTTTCTCATTACACGGCACCTCAGACTTTGGTTCTCTTGCTCATATATCTGCTGGGCCGAGGATTGTGGGTGAGAATAGCATAATGCAAACTTGGAGCGGATGCAGTAGGACATACATTTCTGTCATATTCATTGAATGTGTTGTAACTCTGTAACGCTGTTCATTCATTACACATGACATCGATTGCTTCTGTCCATCCGGGGAGAGGGATCCTCCTCTGTTGCTCTCCTGAAGGTGTCTTCCCTTTTTTCCCCGAGAAAGGTTTTTCCTGATCCAATGTGAGGTCCTGGGACAGGGATGTCGTATGTGTACAGATTGTAAAGCCCTACTAGGCAAATTTGTAATTTGTAATTTTGGGCTATACAAAATAAACTGAATTGAATTGAATTGATATCCTGGACTTTTTGGGATATTGCATTTGAATTGCTATGCATCGGGACACAGTCAACCGTTTTCTGGCACATTAAATAGTATGTTAGTATGGGAATGGGAACGCATTGCACACCATGTGTCTCAGTCTAATGGAGGCGGTGACCTGGCGGCTGCACTGAACACGCTACACACCTTGTTCTCACACCTTGTTCTCACACCTTCCCTCTGCTCCTTCTGTTTCCACATGCCTCTCTCTCCTCCTTGTCCTTCTCTCAAAGTGGTGATCACTGTGTTCTCTGGAGTAACACTAACCAAAATGAACTCAAATTGAAAGAATAGGAAAATTACAATAGGTTTGTGAATATATTTTTTTTATTTGTGTGTTGATTCAGTAGTTGTTGAGCCATTTTAGATCCACGCAGACCCACACATGAACAGCAAGTGTCTGCTCAGCAGCATTAACCAATCTACATCTCCTTACATCTACATCCATCAACATAGGATGCCTGCACTGGCAGCCTCCTTGTGATTCTTCACTTGAGGGTAAAGTGTTGTGCTCAGTGGCCCCTCAGACAACTTGAGGATCTAAAATAATGAGCAGGTCCTGACTGTGTTTGCTTGTGGCTGCGATTCAGCAGCAGCCTGCTCCTGTGTTGCACTCTGAGTCCACTTGAAGGTTAACGCTGTCTTGAGGTCCAGGTTGGAGCGGGTCCAGGTTGGACTGAATCGACAAAATCTGCTGCACCAATCTCCTGAAACACAACAGATATTGACTTTTATGATTTCAATGAATCATCGACATATATTTCACATTGAGGAATTACAGCCGTCTGTCTCAGACGTAAATTACAGTGGACAGGATCCTTAGCATTCTCTTGTTTCCATGCTGCCATCCACTCACTGAAAATGACTCTAGATGAACTAAAGTGTCCCCATAAAGCCAAATCCTAATTTCCGGACAATTTTCCAGCGTTCAACATTTAATGGGTCCCTTTGAAGGAACAGGTGTGAAGCCACTTTCTTGGAAAAGCGGAAATAGGACAAATATGGGAAGCGACTGCTAAATGCCATCAGTGTGACATTTGCAGAGGCCCTCACTAAACACCACAGCAAAGCAGCCTGATCTCCTAAAAAGTAGGTTCCCATAAAGTAACTGTATTGTAAATTACCTTTTGAGGAAAACATATTTCTCCTGGATTATATTTGCTTTGGACATACATCACAAATATGTTTGTAATCATAGTCCGCTGATGTTCATGAAGGGTAGATGGGTGGGTCAACACAATCATTTTACCCAGGAGATTGCTGTTGTTGTCCCGTGTGAAACCAACGTTAATTTGGAGTTATGTACGTTACTTAGACAAGGGGCCCTCCTGTGTGGAGTTTGTATGCTCTACCCGTGTCAGCGTGTTTTTTGGGGGGATTGCCTGGAGGTGTGAACGTGAGCGTGTCTGGTTGTCTGTGGCCTGTGATAGTCCCGGGTGAATCCTACCTTCGCCCAATATCATCTGGGATCATCTTCAATTGCAATCCTAATCCAGGAGAAAATATATTCTCCTTAAAATGTAATGGTGTTTGAGCCTCTTACTAATTGGGCTATATAAAATGGCTAAATTCAACTGCAGCCTAGCACATCTAATGGATATCATTTTAAAATCAGTAAGCTTTTAAAAAAGACACATCATGCCTATTTTTAAGCTCATACTTTGGGTTTCTCCTAGAATAAGTTATCATGCTTTAATATTCAAAGAACAGTTACTTTTTCTCATACAGTCTGAATATACCTGTATTCACCTTATTTCTAAAAGGCAACTTTTAGTGCCTGTCTCTTTAATTGTTTTTGCACAACAAGTATTGTAAAAATATACTCTTTAGTCACACTGCATCATCTGAACTCTGTACGCAGTGTTTAAATGTCTTCTGGAGTTACCTCATAGCCTCCCCAATGTTCTTGTTCTCTTTGACCGAAACCTCCATCCAATTAACAAAGCCGTTGGCCTTACTGAACCTGTCGATGCTGTCTGCGAACACGACCCGTTGAGCGAGGTCACACTGCAGAGAGAAAGAGAGGAATCATCCATTATTTGCAGATTTCAATGTTTTCATTTAATGTGAAAATGTGAAAAAAAAATACACACACAGACTTACATTTGAATTTGAGCTGGCCTTGTGTAAACCAAAATAGAATAGATGACCTGAGACATTGTTTGATTTTCAATTGATTTGATTGAATTTTACATTCATTCTTTTTGTCTTTCTTCCTTGTCACATTTCTCTGGAGAACAATGAATCTAATTAATTAAATAGGTTGATTCATAGAAACAGTGTAGAGTGACAACAATATCCGCATTTAACACCATACTAATATCACCTCTTGTTTATAATCTTTTTATAATACAAAACTTCTCAATATGCAAGAGAGCTGAAATCCTAAGGTGTTAATCCATCAAGCAACAGTACATTGCTCATTTGTTAATATGGAGAGAGAAGGATTTCATGATACATCATTCATATGCATTGAATTACCTTGTTGGCCAGCAGGATGCAGGGGATGGAGTCTCCGTTGGGTAGCATGGCTTTGTTGTCCAGGTCCCGTTTCCAATGGCAACAGCTCAGGAAGCTGGCCGAGCTAGTGACGTCAAACATCACGACACAGCCCAGTGCGCCTTTATAATAGATCCTGTTCATGGATATGAAACGTTCCTGTCCTGGAGGGAAGACAGAGTTCACTTTATCCATTGATCCATTGATCCATTGATCCATTGATTGATCCATGCATTTTGTACCTGCAATGTCCCATATTTGCAGTCTGACTTTTTCTTTATCCGACCAGAGCAGCACCTTCACAGAATAATCCACTAGAGAAATAAAAAAAATAGATACAAGAGAAAGAGAAAAAGAAGAAGTGAAAGCTGAAACAGAAGTGAAGACTTATATAGATTTACATATATTGCTCAAAATAGGAAAAAAGACAATTCCAGACTTTCATTTTAAAAAGGCACACCTGACACATAAACAACACAAAAATGCTAAATACTCACCTGCAATTATTTCACATGAAAACTATCCATACCAGCAATTTACGACTTTTCAGTACACCACCTACTTTATTCTGTTTTCTTTTAGCGAAATGCTCCGAGTGCATCTGCTAAATGGTTACGCAGTGTGTTTGTGTGGGATTTTATTGTGAAAGGTAAGAATGAAAGGAGTGGATCGGGATACGCTGCCTTTGTAATGGTTGAAAAGAGTGAGACGGTTTGCAGTCTTGTTTTGGACTATGGAGCCTCCCTGTTGTTGTACAATATACTGCACATTTCTATTATGTCCTTTCTGCACAACGTGATTGATTTTCACCTTTACAAATGTTGTGTGAAAGCTCCATAACTTGGAAAAATTATGTTGCTTTATGCCATACTGTATATTCAAATTCTGTGTGAAAGTACTCTAGAAAAAAAATTAATTTGACAAAATGCCCCTGTTGTGTAAAGACCATTGGAGGCTATTGTAAAGACCAAGGAAGACGCTGGTGTGATCCCAACTTAACATTTGTTAGGCATACTAAAAAAAAAAGGTGATATAATGTCTCATAAAATATACAAATCGTTGTATGAGGATACGTTGCAGCATGCTCTCACAATGACAATGCTGACATGCTAATGTTTGGCTTGGGTCTGAGTTTAGGAAAGTCAGAAATAATTTAAAAATGGACTAACACTATGTTTGTTTTTGTAAAATTGTAAACATTTCATTGATCTAACAAAGCTTTTACCAATAATTAAAAAGTCAAACACACACACAACAGAGAGAAACCAAAGCAGCCGCACCTCCCATTGTCATCTTGTATGTCTTGTTGAATTGTCCGTTGACGTAGCGATGCACAAAGGAGGATTTCCCAACATTTCCATCGCCAACAATCAGTATTTTCAGCAGGTGCTCGTTCATCGCTGTCCTCTGTCAGACAACATCATGTGCCAACAGCTCAAAGTCCAAACATCTTGTCAGGAAATTAGATAATTTTTCTGCACCTGAACACATTCTCAAGCATAACCCAGTTGGACTTTGCTGTACAAATATAAACTTCCCTGCCTCCAAACCCCAGCATTTCTATTACAATAATCCATTTATCTTTACTGTGCCACCCCTATACCTAGAATACGTTTTCCTAACCATAAACCAGTGTGCTGTCCTTTTCTCTGTAACGCACAGCGCTCAGGTCTAACTGGTTTTACTTTCAGGAAGGCCAAAAATAGATCAGCGTCATAAAACACGCCTTCAAGAAACAGGAAACAAGAACAGTTTCTCTTCCACACTGTTCTCTTGCACCTCATTGTTTGAAACATGACACACATATAACAATAGTGGAGTAGGAGCTATGGATGGTAAATGGACTTGTACACCGCTTTTCTAGTCTTCCACACACACACACACACACACACACACACACTACACCACACACACACACACACACACACACACACACACACACACACACACACACACAGAGAAACCAAAGCAGCTGCACCTCCCATTGTCATCTTGTACGTCTTGTTGAATTGTCCGTTGACGTAGCGATGCATAAGGGAGGATTTCCCAACATTTCCATCGCCAACAATCAGTATTTTCAGCAGGTGCTCGTTCATCGCTGTCCTCTGTCAGACAACATCATGTGCCAACAGCTCAAAGTCCAGGAAATTAGATTCAATCGAGTATTTCTTCTGCAAGTTTGACTTGTCTGCCAACTAGGCCACTGTAACTGGCTACCGAACATGATCGAGGCATGAGTCATGTGCGTGCGTTTTTTCTGTTTGAGTGTTTCCGTGTCTTGGTCCTGTTCCCAGTATCAGTTTCAGTACCACGCAGGGTTTAAAAATAACTCTTATTGGCAGATCCAACCTGTTATGTCCAGGAAACTGTGATGTTAAATTAATCAATTTCGTGTCTTGTGTCCATGTTGTCTCGTGATTTCCTGTTTTATTGTGAAAGTCAACTCTCCTCTTGTTTCAGGCAACTTGTTCCATCCCCTGTGTGTTTCTCCTCTGGTCTGATTGTCTGCCTCGCTCCTGATTGTTTCCACCTGTGCCCTCACCTTGTGTATCTATTGTCTGAGTCTCCCTTTGTCCTGTGCCAGTTTGTCTTGTCTTTTGTGCCAGAGCACCAGCCATTTCCATGGAATTCATCAGTCACCAGGTCACGATTTTATGTTACTTTGTTCATGTAGATTTTCTGTTTGTATGTTTCCAGTTAATTAAAACTGAGATTTTTGTTGTTACTTTGCTTTGAGTCGGGCATTTGGGTTCTAGTCTTTGTTTGGTCACGACACAACCCATTGATGAAATGCTAAATGTACTAACATCTTTGCTTGAACCAGAAAAAAGACGGGTTTGGAAGTGTTCCAGAAGAAGGAGCCATGGACTGTGAAACCGGAGAGCAAAGACTGGACCGTGTGGTGTGCCAACTATATCCAAAATAAATAAATAATTAACACCAACATTTCAACCATACAAGATTCCTGAAATATGCATAACATTGTATAGTATTTTGTATTAATGTGAATGACATAAAAATGGTCTGATTGATTAATTTCTAAACTAACAAAGTAACCCATGAACTGAAGGCTACAGTGAATGTGTACAATACTATACAGTACTCTGTGCGCTCTCTCTGGTATTTATCTGACAGATGACAAAAACACCTTTCACTGGTTCGGTATAAGGGAAGAATTATTTGTCAAAATTCAAAAAGCCAGTCCAATTAAAATATGGCTATACTAAATATATTTTCAAGACCACGAACAGAGCTCCAAATAGAAGGTGATACAGTATGATCAATTCAAAATTATATTATTTATTATTCAATTGTTTGTTTATATATTTATATTGAATCCTTAAATTCTTAATTGTGATCTAAACATTTTACCTGGATATAAACAATATATAAAGAATCAGAAAACAAGCAAATAAATTAATGCAAAAGGCTTTGGCCCTATTCCAGCACTTTGTAACTGAACACTGTTGAAAAAGCTTTTCTATGAATTGATAATTTATTTAATTTTGACAGAATATTTATATAACAATATAGAAGATATTGTAAAACCTTACAACTCTATACATTTCAACATTTGGATCCACAAATGGAGAAAATCTGCTGCCTGGAACTCTGGCTGTCACGACACTATTCAGTTCAAAAATAAATTTGATAATGAGAACCAGCAGATGCTGCAGTTTGGATCAATCATTTTATAATTTGTTTAACTCTGTGACTTCAGTTTTACAAAGAAGGTGAGCTACCTTTGATGACAGCTGGACCTTTGAACACTGAGGCAGCAACGCATCCTTCAAGGTGCGGTATGTTGTGCAGAGCAGCAGTTTTGGACTGATTCAACATCTTCTCACAGCTGTCAGCTCCAGTTTGAACACATCACACCAAAAAGCGCTGTCGTTAAGTTTCATGGAGTCTTCCAGGGTTAAAGTCATTTTTATTGTAGATCATTCTATATATTAGAGAGCATGCTTCGACACATGATATTGATTAAATGTGATAAAATCATATAAGCCTAAAAAGAAATTTGGACACGGCATGTTGCCTATAGATACAAACTTAATTAAACAAATCAAAGATCTTCTCGACTGCGGCTTCTTTTTCGTCGTCGTCTTCCTACTTCTGTTTTTATGACACATTGAGTGGAAAACTAAATACTTCTTTATTTCCCACAGATTTACCATCAAACAGCAAAATGCAACATGAGACTGTCAGGTTTAACTTCCTCCTCCTCCTCTTCATGTTGCTCCATCGCCTGACTTCAGTTGACCTGGAGGAGGTGGAAAGCATGCCGTTGGAGGTCATTGTTGACAGCTCTCCCTGCAGCGCCACCTGTGGGCTGGGCATTAAAACTCAAACCCTTTGTTTATTGAAAGATGGTGAGAGAGCCACGGAAGAAGTGACAAGTAAAGATGGAACAGAGGTACTACAGAGATGTCTTGAACATCTAACACCGAGGCGGGGGTGCACTAACAAGAATTCATGTTTAAACCCCATTAAACCATGTTGCTACTAAATTCAAAACCTGCTCAAAATCCCTCTCCTGAGGAACTTTTATCTGGTTATGAAACAGACTCAATGTATTACTGCTGTCTCTGAATGAACTTCATAAGAAAAGGAGACCATCAACAAGAAGACTGGCAATACAGATTCTTAAGTGCTTGTCAACGTGCCACCGGGTTGCATTTCATGCAAAATGAGAACAAAATCAGGCAGGTTCCCCAGAAGCTCCTTCAGCTCAGACAGTGACCCGCCTGACAGACAGACTGTTGGATTCAATAAACAGAGATTAGTTTTGAATGGTGCAGAGCTTGGCTTAATTTCTTTCAATCTGGATTTACTTATTTTAAATCTAGTTTTGCTTTTCATGATCTAATTGCTGTTATCTGCTTAATGGCAGGTGTCGGAGGTTTGCCATGTTCGTAAGGTAAAGTGTCTGGAGTCGTGGCAGTGTGGACTCAGGACCATGACTGTGACTTCAGGACAGAGAGTGGAGATCGACTGTCTGGGAGAAGTAATGGAGGCAATGGGGAGGTTCTCCTGGAGGTAAGGATGGAGATTTAGTAGTGATGCGTGTCTTTTTGATGGGGCAGTGTTGGACCTACACCATCATGTCTTGCCTCGGTAGAATTCACACTTTAATAGTTCAACAAGGCTACAAAAATAAATAAATTGCATTCTGCCATTTAAAGCTGGCGTGTTCATTAAATGATCCATTGTTTTTCTCAAGGTAGAGTGTTTCATCTTTAAGAGGCAGAACAACCTGTAACCAGCTCTTTGATGGAGGGCAGTGCTTAGTGAGATGTTTTCCTTCATGGCTCAGGGTGACGTGGCGTTACGCCCGAGGAATAATTACCTCTGATGACTCTCTGTTTGTCCGCTGGGATGCTCCTCTGCTGGATCGAGTGATTCTGGACCCCATCCGGGAGGAGGACGCAGGTAAACACACATGTGCTCACGCAGACTGGAGTTCAGAACGCCTCTTCCTGGTGAGCTTGAGTTGGGCCAGTAGTATGTCAACTTATTTGTTTATACTATCTCTGTCTCTTTTTGCTGTCTTTATTTGCACGCTTGTTTCTTAACATGAGTCTTGCTTTTGAACTATACTTACAGGTTGACTTTTTTTTCACGACGCCATTGAGTTATTGTGAGAAAAATGGAAAAATAATATTGCTTTTATGTGCCAATGATAACTGTCAATGAAACTATTCCTAAAATCTTTAGAATTCACATTTTCACAATGATATTGGAGGACGATTCCCAGGCAAACGCACAGAAAGCCATGGGTGCACTTTCAAACAAAATCTCTCCATATACAATGATGTGCCACTAATCTTGTCATTTTCAGGTACGTATTGCTGTGTTGTGCAGGATGTCACCTTACGCAGGGTGAAAAGGGCTTATTGGGGGATCCGGGTTTTGCCTGTCGGGTTTCTCAATCTGGACTATGAAAGCTCTCTGGCCCAGTGGGACTGCACTGGAAACCAGCAGAATGAGACCGTGTCAGACCAGCATTCCCACAAGACGCAGCTTCTTTACACAGTACTGTTTGGTTACTTGCTTCACAGTTTAGTCTATGAAACATAAATAGTGATATATTGTTGTTGAAATGGCCGTTTTACGTAGCCACCAGATTAAAAACTAAAATCATTGATACAAATTTAACTCAATAAATGTCAATGTCATGGATGATGCCAACATATTGATCCCTCTCATCAGCAGTGAATTTGTTCTGCCTGAACACACAGATGCTGATCAGTTTGAGCCTGTCAGGCATCGTCGCTGGATTGATGCTGCTCGTCCTCTACTGGACAGTGAAGAGGAGCGAGCTCAGGCATTTTGACAGATGTTAGTTTTTCATTTGCTCAGTGCACAAACAATAAAAATGTTGCTTCACATGGATGATGTCTCTAAAATGATCCCTTCAACAAAAGGAAAAAAAAAGACAAAAATAAACATCTGAGATAGAATGAAGACCATTGATGTCGGACTTGAAAGTGAAAATAAAATAAAGCCATTCTGTAAAGCAGCTAAACTATGAGCTATATAAAAAGCTATAATCAATATCACTTAGTGATAAACCTTCAGATAATTATTGACTGCTCTGCAGCTCCCTTCTGCTTTATGTGGCGCTCAAGGAGTTTCAACTCATTATTTAGATGTCATCTTTACTGTTCTGATTTCTTTCAGCTCTCATAGTGTAATCTTTCGGCCGCAGCAGGCAGTTGTTTTCAACAAAAAGCTCTAAATGCCACTATGCACTCTGCACTACCTACTCAGCACTGAAGAGCAGCTTGCTCAGTCTTTTTTGAACAGTGCTCTGTTTGATCTGGGCCTCGGAGATGAGCTGGTGATCACAGTGGAGCGTTTAGCAGTAAAAAAGTTATGGGTAGCTTGGGAATACGCCTACATTAATAAGGTGGCTATCTGGTCCAGTGGGACGTAGGGTTGCAAAGGGGCGGAAAGTTTCCACGGGAACTTTGGCTCTGGAATTTTGGGAATTTTGAAAAAAAAAAATGTGCCTACGTTTTTTTGCAAAAGCATATAACAGGGAACTTAAATGTAGTTGAGAACAAGACTATGCACGCCTAACTCAGCTGGACCCTGAATGCAGCTGGTTGGGAACATTCTGCCAGAAACATAAATGTAAACATAAAACGTGCTGTTGTTTTTGAACGTCTTTGTCATCAGTGTTGTCTGAACGTTTCAGCCCTATGCCTGGCAAGTGTGAGCGCGCCGAGTTGCGTAGAGGCCAAGAGCGGTATTGCAGAGAGATAGAGATTTCAATCATAGCTTGCAACATATTGAAAAAAATAACTGAACTAGTTCATTTTTTGGAGCTGTGAACTTAGTTCAAAATGTTCAATTATGAACTATGAACTGAACTAGTTCATTTTAAAATGTGTGAACTATGAACTGAACTAGTTCATTTTAAAATGTGTGAACTATGAACTGAACTAGTTCATGTAGAAAGTGAACTTTCCCAACACTTTGTCATTACCTAGCATATTGATTACTTGGTAAACTAAAGCCATGTTCATTTTAATACCAAGTTTATTTGTATACAGTAGACTAACTTTTTACAGCAGTGAGGAGGACGTTGATGAGGTCCAGGAAGAAAGCATTTAGATTCAGGGGAAAAAATGTGGGTGGGGGGTGGTGATCATAGGGAATACACCTTTTTTATTCAACGTTCATGTTTTTGTTGTTCGATGAAAGAATAAAGTTCTACTCACAAAATGTCAAAAAAGTCCAAAATGTAATTTTTAAAAGTTGTATTATAAATGTTTGCATGCATGCTTATGACAAGGTAAATACAGTTAAATTACCCCAACATTTTCAGTTTTTTCCTGTTAATTCCCGTATATTCCCGTTTATTCCCGTGGAAAGTTTCCAACTTTGAATATTCCCGGAATTTTGCAACCCTGGTGGGACGTGACTGGAAACTGGCAGAACCTGACCGTCTCAGACCAGCATTACCACAGAAACATTCCAGTAGAAACAAATGCAGTTTTTATTTTGATGCAAAAAGAAAAATGCAAGCAATGCTTTTATCAGCAATTGATAATACTGACTTCAAAAACTATCAGTGACTGCAACCGTCAGTCACATGGACAACTTCCTCGAACCTGCACTGCCTTTGGTGAACGTGTTTTTAATGTTTTTGCACCCTCATCCCCTTGTGAGCTACATCGTCACCCTAAACTACATTATTTAATGCACATTGGGATTATGAAAAAAGTATTAAGGGCTATTTGACTGCTGAATATCCTGTTACTGAACAGTACTCATACATTGGTTGATGTAATTTGAAGCGTTTTATGCTGCCACGGGACCAAGACTCCCATGAAAAAGAGATTTTGAATCTCAATTAGTTGTAATAAGGAGGAAATAATTGGAAGTTGATCCACCCTAAATGGTGTACCACAGCTGTTATAGGGGGGATGACCCACAGAGTCCTGAGGAGACATCCAATCAAGCAAAATAAAAGCACCTGTGGAGGTGGACTATGGCTGACAATGGGTATTAACCATAACACAACTGAGTAAGACAAAATGAAAACATTCAAACTATTGGCATGACAGTAGTGGCGATTGTGTGTGTCAGGTGGTTGTTTACCTCTGTGCCAGCAGGTGGCAGTGTTGGTTCATTAAAGGGTTCTGGCAGACAGCATGACGTTGAGCACGAGCATATTCATTCCATCTCTCCACCGTGACCATGCTGCATGACGGGACTGAGCTGCCGCAGTGGAACGGATCTGGTGAAGACAAGAGGATCCTCTCAAAAACAAGATGACGAATCTCAAAATGTTGATGTTCATTACACACCAGAAACAAAACTGTTGGATGGATGAAAGTTTTGTTATTCTAAGATCCTTAGCACTTAATTGTAAACCTTCGACAAGAGCAATGTTTAGCTGTTGAAAAATCCTTGTGCTGATATTCGTGGGATTCCCACTTACAAACAAGATTCAATGTCAATATTACTAACCCACCCAGTCTTTGAGCCATACATGTCAATCATTTGTAATGATCAGACTCTGGTCCAAATACTCTGCAGGTCTTTTTAGAGGGTAAGTGCTCCATGTCCACCTGATGAACTAAAACTTTTAAAAAATATAGCGACAATATAGATCAACAACACTCACATTATCTTCTTCACTTGCAGTCAGAGATATTTAGTGACTATATAAATATCTATGAATGCAAGTAAAGACAACTCAAAAATGTAGCCTACACTTTATTTATCAGCTTTACACAAACATAACAGTATCGCTTCAGAATAGTTATGTTGAAAAATTAGTACAGATGCAGTTGAAAAGATTTGACACACCAGAAAAAACAAACAAACATAAAGGCTACACAGCTACTGGCAATAGGAAAGGAGTCTATTAGTAAAATTAGTTTAGCAGGTTTTCAGTGTTAAGAAAACTGGCATATACCAGCTAGTGTTGGTGAAACAACCTAACAAAGACAGATTTGGGGGATTTAATAAGAGCTTAAAGTGCCACACCACCACTTTCCTGTTTACTGTCCCAATTTATACACACACACAGGCCCGTAGAGATCACCCCCGCAGCCCCCGCACTGCGGGGGGGGAGGGGCCTCGCAGTGACAGGGGGCCTCGCATGGCAATTTTATTTTTTAATCCAACACTAGCCAGCGCACTTGGCCGTATTGCGGCTAAGTGTCGGCTGACTCGGCTGTGTTCCGGCTCGATGCGGCCAAATGTGAAACCACCTTTGGCACATTTCACTGTTGCCATGTCTGGCCCAGGTGTAGCTGTTACGGACATGGGCAGATTCTGTCTTAGACATGGCAACCGGTTTATCGGCTGTCGAATCTGGGGAATAATGTAATAAATAAATAATATTACATTACGTAATAACATTAAGATATCCCTCAAAGTTGTCTCTCTCATATAAAGCTACACAATAAAAAAAGTATTTTAAACTGGCTTTATAAGTTTTAAATAATAGTTGTAAAGGCAATCGTAACAGGCAACCACTAGGGCCTCCTGCTACGCGGACTGGTGTTATTGTTGGGCCGCGGTGTATTCTGGGAAAACTACAAGGAAATTTCTCTTGAGGAAAAATGAAACGCACATTTAAAAGTGGTGCCCAAAAGCAGCAATCAAAACAGAACATTTCTGAATTAAATGCCAAACTTCCCAAAATTACAAGTCTTTTTCGACCAGCTGGTGAAGGATGCACTCATCTGCCAGAAGAGACAGGTATTGTACTGTTTGCTATAGCTAACATTACCATGTAGCTAACGTTATACTTTGACAGCTGTACTGCTCTGTCTATGTGTTGTGCTTGAAAATACATTAACCTTATTAAACCTATGCTCTCACTATACCCCCTGCGCCCATTATCGGACACGTTTCCTTAATTATCTCCACAACCACATCGTTGTTTAACTTCATTTCACGTTGTACAACACTGCAACCCTTTTGAGAAGACAACGGCTCTGTACAAAATAATACAAGTAACCGTTAAGTAAGAAAGGTCATTTTCCAAGCTAAAACTGATCAAAACATATCTCAGAAGCTCCATGTCACAAGAGAGGCTGTCAGGTGTGGCCATCCTTAGCATAGAGAATAAACGTGCGCGCAGTTTAGATGTAAAGAGCGTGGTTAAAGACTTTGCACACAGATTTGCTAAAAGACGCGCACATGTGTATTCAAATGCAAACCTGTAGAAAGTAGCCTACCGGTGTATCGACTATATGTAGGCATATTTGTTATGTTGTTGTAACATATGTTCTGTTTGAGCTGTTTGATAGGCCCTAGCATATGTTTTGTTTCTGTTGGAATACATTTGTTCTCTGTTTTAGCTGTTTTTTCTGATTGAATAAATTTCCCTCAAAAGAAAAGCTTGGGTCCTGTTCGTTTATCTTTGGATAATGACCGCCGGACAATACATTATCCCTTACATATGGGGGGGAGGGGGGGGGCCCTCTCAGGGTTATTCTGCAGGGGGGCCTCATGTGTTTCCGTTACGGCACTGACAACTACCCAACTGTGAATACATTGATTAAAATGAACTCCACCTCATGCATCAGTAATAACACCACAGTAACACTGTTCTGCATAATAAGTGGGCTATTTCTGCTGATACCTCTGTACATTTTGCTGATAGTGCATCTGTGCTTATTCAACAAACATGTCTGAGTGCAAGACCTTAACATATAAGAGTATTTTCACACTGTAGTATTGCTGATTTATAAAGATTCTGAATATCTCGGCCAGTTCTAGGACAAGTCACAATAACAACAGATATTGCCATCATCACAGTGCTTCCAAACTGAGGCAGAGAGAGAAAGGTGATAAGGACAGATGTCTTTGCTTGTCAGTGATGAGCGTCTTATTGGTGTGTTTTGGGAGGAGCAGAGGCAAACAAGGAGCTCAGGGGAAATAACACAAATGCAATTATGATGATATGCTTACTGTAATTCATTCATTTCCTTGTGGAACTTGTCCCATTGAAACCCGAAGAACGTCATTTCCCTCCATGTGCTTATTTACAACATCCGTCTACAAGTCAAGATGTAACTGTTTTCCCAGCGCTCACTGTACAAAGAATTCAATTACTGCTCCACTGAACCACCATAGAGCACATTATACTCTGCCATTGAATATTCAATGGCAGAGTATAATGTGCTCTATATGATGTCTCCACGACGAACGCCTCCAAAAAAGATTCTGAATGAAAATGAGAGAAGAGAACTGAGACGTCGGATGTTCATTATAACCGTGTTGAGCACTGAAGAGATGAGATCGACAAACACTTCTCAGTTTTCTGAAATGAAAATGTAAAGTAAACTAAATAGTTCCTAGTGACCTTTAGATGTTTGCCTTCTTCGAAAAGGTTTTATTAATATTTTAACTTATATTTGTTGCTGCCCCTCTTGAGCCATATACTAAAAAGCAGTGGTGGAGAGTATCAAAGTACATTTACTAATTTACTGTACTTAAGTACAATTTTGAGGTACTTGTATTTCCACCTTATACTACAATAGGCCCTGATCAGACACAGCGTGTTTCTGTCCAAATCAATGAAAAAAGGAGCAAATTGGACTTCATGTTGGAAATGATGTGCAGCTTTGCGCTGAAATCTCATTAGCACAATTTATTTTGGGACCTTCAGCTAGTGGTGGCAAATGATACACAATTCATGGGGCTATCAGCCTTTTTTGAGAATTCGCCCCGCAGTGTGTTTACACAGGACAGGTGACAACATGAAGTGTACTCAAACCAGGAAGAATGCTCACTACATATAGTTGACTGCACATTGTGGGAGCATAGTATACATCAGCAGCAAAAAGGAATAGGAAGAGCTGCTCACAGCTGGAAGCAAATATAAATATATTGTAAGTGAAATATTATGTCTTATGAGTTTAACATATTGTATAACTTCCTCTATGTGCAAATCCATTAAGTCAGTTGACTTTGTGAAGAGGTCTTACAAGGAAACTCAAAAGCCCCTTTCCCGCTGGACAAGACACCAACTATCTGGCTTTTGTCTTCAGTGCTAAAGGTTACAAAAGGAATTAATTCCTGGGACAAATTACTCTGCAGTAGTCACACGTGTCTATGTTCTCAAGCTCTGATTGGCAGCGATGGAAATATGATACCCAGGTGGACAGACTTATTTCCTCCCCTTTTCTGAAGCTTTTCATGTAATCTCAGCCACAAATTCCATCCGTCTTCATCCAAGCAGCCTAAACATCATTCCAGATCCTGATTACTAATAATAGATAAACTACAAAAAATACGTAATTTAAATTTTGAGACACAAAAACTGGTCTCCTGGATTAAATCTCAACATAGTTTGGCCCAACCACCCTTTATACTACGTCATCACAGTCCTGGAGCACATTCTCTGAATGTCTTATAATGACACCACGGGGTCTCCATTGGAGATAGTTGAAAGCTGGGGGCTTCTCATACAGATGCTGAAGGGTGCCTTGTGCATCCGTATCAGATGCTGAGGAGCGTGACAACGGGCTGGAATATGAATACATCCCCCCTATACATAGAATACTCAGAATTATGTCTCCAGATTGAATTGTCTACATGATCGTACAGCTGGTTAATATTGCAGCTTACATGCAAATATATGGTTGCATTCTGGCTTGGTGATACTGTTCCAGACGATTAAAGCAAGAAATGTTCTCTTAAGTGCAAATCAATATTGATATTATACTCCAATATCAAGCACGAGGACTGCAGTTTGAACAGAATGTCGCAGAACAAAGCCGCCAGCATCTTCTGAAAATCCTGCAGATTTAAATTATATGGGTATCATTTATGGATGTTAAATGGTTTCCGAGTTAAGAACCTGAGAGGAAAGAGTGCAATAAAAAAAGTTGCAGATGGCTTTAATCAGGTGCAGCTTCTTAAATGATCATGTATTCAAGCCTGGGGCATAGAGGGGTTTGAACAAAGCCACTTCTCGATCTCCCTTTCTGTACTCTGTGGACTCCCGTCAAACATTGCCACAAATGATGTTCTGACACCTGCAAGACTATACAATCAGCTCACAGTTTGCATGTGCAGAATACAGACCAAATATGTGAAATGTCAAGTGAACAACCACTAATGGTAGAGGACACTAAATTACAGAGCACAAGATACATCATTAAACAATCTTTCATCATAAGGTCATCGGGGCGACCATGACAATATTCCAGGCGCTTACTTCATATCTCTAATTACTGCAGACCTTTTAACATGAGCCCAGCTGTAAGACAGCACTTAGATAAAGTATATGGTCATTGTTTTTGCAACAAAGCCAAAAGTCAATGTCTCATTTCTCCTGTCTTCTGTCACTGAACCTTCATTCAGTCTGTCATCCACAAATGTCAAAAACTCTGTAAAGGTTTCTGAGTTCTGAACAGGCGGCAACCTTGTGGAAGCCAATGCAGAAAAATAATTGCCTGAATTAGAAATGTTCTTTCTCATGGCCATCTTGGGGCGACTCCTCTTTTTGCACTAAAGTTTGATTGCATAGACGTCTATGATAAAATGACTCACAATATGTATTACCCTTAATAAAACACTGTAACACAACTTTATGGTCTCAATTGCTAGTTCCAAGTCTTCTTCAAAACAGCATGATATTTATTTAGTACATTTTGGTCCCATTTATGGTAAAATTGAGGTTATGATTTAGGGCCTGGCTACCTTGTGATTGAGTTGTAATGGAGATGTCCTTGTTTTCGTATTAGAACTTGAACCCTTTCACAGTATGTTTTAGTTCATTAACATTCTGGTCACATAAAAAATGTTGTAGTTAGCTCCATCTTCTCATGTCACTTCTGTTTCTAAGTAACCAAGATGGCAACAGCCAAAAACTAAGATGGTGACGCCCACAATGCTGAACTTGAGGCATTTAGACCGTTGTCCACAAACCATCCGATTACATCACGTTGACTACATCCATTTCTTATATACAACTGAGGGCTAAACGACGCCCCTTAGCTGTGATGTAATCACAACATACCACGGCCTTTTGTGAGCAACTGTTTAAATATATTTCTGACAATGAAACTTATTTTACAATAATGTATTCATTTTACTTTGCATATTTGTCTTGAGTCGTGTCTTTTGAAACGTCCAATCATGTACGAATATATCTTTGGAGCTGCAAAGAAGCAAAGAACCAAACTAAACACTATGGTGTCAATTTACTGGAGAGAACATAACCTAAAATAATTTTATTCATACAAAGTGAATACAATTTCTCAAAGAAATCCACAAAGCAGATTCTATGAGCCCACAAGTCTCCACACAATACTTACACATTTAATTTAGAATGTTTTCAAAGAAAAGAAATCACATATTTTTTCGTATAGTTTAACCTTTTCCGTTGCATCCATTGTTTATTTTGCTCTGCTCTCTTCTCTCCAGTTCCCAATGCCAAAGTAGCATTGACCTTTCTGTAAAACACTCTTGCTCTTTTGTGTGTGAGTGCACCATCTTTTTTAATGTCAGTGTGGAGTCCAAATGTGCTCTCCACCCAAACAGGAAACTAAGAGAGGATGACAAACCTTGATCCAGAGCTCATACTTTAAACTGGCATTTGTATGGAGCTCGCAGGTATTTTAATAATAAAATGTCTACAGAGGAGATTAGGGAGATGAACCCAGCGGTTTCATAGCACCTACAGCTGACAAAACTACCCACAGCATTTTCTAGTTTAACTCTGAACTGCTACAGTAATGCAGCTTGTGTATTGTGTTGCACAGATATCTACTGAAATTAGCATGTTAATGTTAACATGTTAACAAGCTAGCCGGTCATGTAATACTAGTTGTACCTCGAGAGACATTAGTGAGTCACTTTAGGATCCAGTCTGCCCTCAGTCCAACATAAGAGGAGGAAGAAATAGATGCCACAAGGCGCTGTGGTTTGAGCTGCTGCATGCTCTTTTCCCTGGCAAAGTGGTCTCCTGGTGGTGGGAAAGACCGAACGAAAATATAATACATTTTCTCGTTTCTGCCACTTTGATTTAATTAAGTTAACAAACTATCAAAAGATCCATGAACCACACAGCCCCATTTAGTGTCACCGTGAACACAGGATGGCTGAGGCTCTGGGCAAGAAACCTTTATCGCCATCCCTACCATTTAGTATACCATATATTTAATTAAGTGTATTCTTGCCCTGCTGTTAGTTAGTTAGTTAATAGATGGCTTTATTAAATAACTATTGACTGTAAATGTAGATTACATGAGCTGAGTAGTAGCAGTTAAATGCTGCCCTCTTTTTGTAATATGGAGTTTTCTCTCTATACTCTATATTGAGAGTATATCAATACTCTTTTAAAAAAGCTTCTGATACATATAAACACAAAAAAAGTACTCAGTACTGCTTCTGTGTTATATCTGATTGATACTTCCACCACTGTGTTCTGCATCGTCTCTGAAGTACTGCCATGCACTGTGCTTGGCCCTGGAGAAGGATTGTATCTCTCCCCCAACATCATCAAAGTGGGCTGACATTGCCCAAGACTCCTAAAAGATTTAGAACTTTGTGTCAGAAGCGTAGATGGAAAGCATGGAGTTATAAAACCTCCATCAAGATCTGGCAGCAATTACTTCCACTACAGGAGCAACTATTCATCCAGGTCGTCTGTCCAACGCTAAGGCTTCGAGATCTCTGCACTTTCTTCCAGCCCCCTCGAGGAAGTGTAGCGTGGCAGTAGCAGAACTTCAGAAGAGGAAGACTCAACTGAAACAGACTGCTTCAAGACGTGAAACGTATCTTGTTAGAAATAACAAAAGATATCGCATGATTTGACATCCAAGAGTCAAAACGCTAAATTTGTCAATGAGATTAATTTATCATATGTTTCAGAAATTAAATTAAAGTGTTACATATTTTAATACATTTTGGCTCAGAATGGTGTAGTGTATGTGTGTGTACACAAAAAGGAGAACGAGTTAAACTACTCGGTTCCCGTGACAGCTCTTATCTCCCCTTCTGGCTCTCTGCTGTTTTGCAAGGCTTTGGTGGATTTTAAATTTGGCCACAGATTTCTCCTTTCTGGGAAACTTTATCAAGGTGTCAGAGACAATCTGTCTCTATCTTGTGTCCTCATCATCAACACCAAGCTGAGCAGCTCTCTAGCAATGTCATCAAGGCAAAGAAGGAATTCACTCGTTTCTCTTAACTGGTCTCGATGGTGTAACAGAGAGGCACTGAGACTTGAAGAGGCAGATGATAACGCGGGTGCACATGGGTGTCATGTTAGCCCCATGGAGGGGGTAATGTTGGAATGCTCTTCATCCAATGTATTGGTGAGGTAGCCTGAAACAAATGAGAGAATTGCTAAGCAACTGGGGTGATTTATCCGGCTAACTCAGTGGGCGGGATAGATACTCTTCGTCAAGCTGAAATGACGTTGCAACAAAGAGTTAAGATAGTATTATTCTGCATCACATAAAAGTTACTGTGAAGAAATTTTAACATGTTATGAAATAGTCTCAATTTAATAAAGATGCCTCTATATGACCACCATGAACATGACCTTCATCGAGAAGATTGGCTATATAGTTAAACTCAATGCTTGTCGTCTCTGCCACCAGAGACGATTCTCAGATGAAACCATGTAGCTTCACCAGAAAGTCCTTAAGCTCAGACTCTAGGGGGTCACCAACCCGCTGCACACAGACCCAGATCCAGCTTGGCAGCCGCCTTTGACCTGCAGTCAGTAGGACTGATCACCACAGACTCTGGTGCTGGAAACACTACCAGTCCGACCACAACATTCTTTGTAGTAGCTTTAACATTTTAGAACCTCCACGACTGTTCTAACATTGTGGTAACACATTTTTGGCTGCATTTGTCTGTTTTTTCACGTTCAAGACAGTTGAATTCACGCAATGTGAAAATTAAGCAGATGCCATTATATTTTCCCTTAAGATTTCCACTCTACTATACAGTAATAACTCACTGTATCACAGTGATAAGAAACTATAACTGAGCGTCATTTAAGAGCATGGCTTTGACTTATTTCTTATTTTCACAAATGTATCTATTAGAAGCTTCCATTGTGGGTCATATCCTCCAATATCCCTCTACAGCTCTTTGTGACTAACATTAATAGTTCTATGGTCATTAGAAGATGCGTCAGTGGTGCATCGACAAGTCTTTCTTCAAACTTGGGGCGACTGTGGGTCAGTGGTTAGCAGGTCCATCTTTCAATCAGGGGGTTGGTGGTTCAATTCCCGCCCTTGTTGATGTGTCCTTGAGCATGACACTTACTTGCTCCCCGTAGCTGTGTCTACGGTGTATGAATGTAACATGTAAAGTGTCTTTGAGTACCTTAAAAAGTGCTATATAAATTATAAATATTATTATTATTATTATTAATAAACTGGTCCGCTGGTCTTCTTGTTGTTGTTGTTGTCTCAGATGTGAGGTAAGTGTCTGGATGTGCAATCAAACTTCCTGCCGCATAGTCACATTTGTCAGGAGGTGCATGATGCATCTCGGGGCTCTCTGCAGGCTCTGCGAACCATCTCAGGGGCTTTTGTGGGAGCTCTACAAGCTATACAGCAGAAGTGAGCGTTGCTGTCACTGCTGGTATAATCCGCAAAGGCGCTCACACGTTTTCAGTTTGTAATGGTTCAGCCCAGATTGAGGTTGCCATTAATTTAGGTCCTTCAGTAACTGTTCTCAGTTTCTTCTGTTTTTTGCCCCCTCCTTCTTTTGCTCTTCCTATCGTTCCTTAAATCCATGCCGCTGTTTCGGCCTGACTCTCTGCTCTGTCACGCTGTGTTTTGAGGGATGGCTTAGTGTTCAGGTCTGTGAGATCAGGTCAGCTGGTTTTCTGTGCACAGACAAAGCTATTTACCTTGAATGTCAGGAAATGTCAAAACAATTGACTGAGCGGATTTAAAAATAAAAATATCGAACCATCACCGGCAATCTGCGTCACTGCAATGATCTTAAAATGTTTTGATAATCACGACTCAACAACGTCACAGTTACTTTTGTACTAATATCATGTGGGCTCTGGTGAGACCAGAGTCAAGCGTCAGCAGGATGATGTCAGGCATACTGTCAGTGTGCAATATGCCTTTTTTGCCAAATTGTGTAGAGTGGGAAAATATGAAAAGCAAAAAGCAGGGCTTTTTATAACAGTGTTTATAACAGTGTTACTTCATCTGGTTTGCTCAGACTTCACAGAGCCAGTGGCCTCCATGCACTAGTCAGTGTCATCTTCCACTGATGGTACTCATCAACAATGTTTTCTTATGAAAGTCTGCAATTTTGAAAAGCCAAGACTATTTGTGCCAAAAATAAATTATTTTGACAAAATACAATTTAGCTCATGAGTTAGCAAGTGAATGGAACTTGCTAACTACCAAACAACACTAAGTACATGACAAATGTCAAAATATCCAGATATATTTTCAGTTGAGTTTCTGAGTTTTGAGGAGGGCTTGACACAAAAGCATGTATCTTTTTATTAACTTGTATTTGATCAACGGTAAGTCTGGCATCATCTTCCGCCCACATGTGAGTTCCTCTCCTGAGGGAGAGCAAAGGGAAGAGGAGCACAGCTGAGACCTGCTCTCTGAGTAGTGTTTAGTTGCTGCTGATGAAAACCAAACATTTCATGATGATGCTGCTGTAAAAAAAATGAAGCTTTTCATTAAAAAAAGGGGGACTTTGTGAATATTTGATAGGAAAATGTGTTCACAGAATTAGCAGAGCTTTGTGAGCAGCTATTCTTGCATAAATGAAGACTATTAATAATACAGCAAGGAAGATTAAGATGCTAAAATGACAAAAGGCTTTGATTGGGAAGAATTTTAGGGTAATGATCCCAGATCAGGCAAGGTCGCATTGAAGTGTCATTCAAGTGTCAACACACATATGCTGACAAGGCTGAGTTCAGAACTGACGCATCAGAAGTTGCTGTAACCGTGGCCTATGATGGCCATTTGTCTCTAATTTCTGACATTTGACAGACTTAACAATTTGATACATTGAAAAAATGTATCAACAGATTAATAGAAAACAATGTTTGTTGCAGCCATAGCTCTGAGAATGCAAAGGCAGGGTGATACTAAAAAAAAGATTTAGGAGTATCGATTCATTGACCACTGGGGAAGACAGACATATTGGATGTGACTGAGCGTTAAAACAAGTCCCCTCCTCAGATCGTGTGTGTTTCTGCGCATGAGCACGTTATCCAAATAACAAACCAAACAGCTGAATAACTATCAAGGTAAATTAAAAGGAAACACGGCAGAAGATTGGTAATGACACACACACACACACACACACACACACACACACACACACACACACACACACACACACACACACACACACACACACACACACACACACACACACACACACACACACACACACACACACACACACACACACACACACACACACACACACACACACACACACACACACACACACACACACACACACACACACACACACACACACACACACACACACACACACGATGATCTTTTCTAGAAGACCTGCCCAAGTGCACCTGCTCAGTAATTGGAGATAGTCACGGGTGTGTGTGTGTGTGCGTGCGTGTGTGTGTCCGTCTGTCTATGTGTGTGCGTGTCCAGGGATGGAAGAGCACATTAAATTTCACTGACATATATATTGGAGGGTGAGCACTGACCGATTGAATGTGTGTTTGTGTCTCCTAACAGGGCACATTAAATCAATGTGCCTTTAGGTCTGACATCTATATTACAACTATATACTGTATGTATATGAAGGTATAATTTGTATTATTTAAAACATATGGATGTGACAAGGACAGCAATAACCTAATATTCTCTCTCTCCCTTTGTGCATTTGTTTTCTTCTACCATCCATGTCATTGATGTCCTTCAGTCTTGCTCTTTTGTGTTTGTGATATGATGCTTCATGAATAAAACCGTTGCAGTAATTATTATGTAATTCCATGTTTTCATTTATTGTTTTAATTACTTTGTCTTAATTGCCTTTTTCCCACTGTAAGGCATATTCTGAGTTGTCCTCTCTGAGAGTCACATATATTAGAAATTGGGCATAACTATGTAAAGCATACCTCTTCATGTGGCTTTGAAACGTAAGTCAAACCAATCCGTGGATGAAAATCTATAAAAACTGCTTAACATTGCTTTCTTCTGAAACATACTATCCAACGTAATTTGATTCCACGTCAAGATTTATTGTTAAATACAGAATTTTACATTTTAAACAGCAAATCTTTTTTTTTCCATTGCCTCCAAAGCCTGCACTCTCTCTGCATCTTCTGATCAATCCCCCAGCAGAACAGTGATGCTTGGTTTTAATCTGCCACCTTGAGGTTTGGTTATGTTTAGGCAATTAAAGCACACAATTGTTTGTTAAACTTGTTTTTATACCACATAACTTTCAATAACAATCTCTCAATATACTTCGTCATTTGCTCATTGTACTACATCACTTCCCCTGACCGAATGCTAAAACAAAGAAAATCCACATATCCGTGGTTTGGAGAAATGTCATAGTGGCTGTGCTGTGTGGCTGAAATATTTGATTAAACCTGATTTGACATCTACAACTGTGTACAATATGAGTCTAAAGTCCTTGTTGCATCATTGAACAATCTATATAACTTCTGACTGCGCAAAATCAAAATCAAAATCGGGGAAACTCAGATAGAAAAAAGTGTGAAAAACTGTTTAAAGTGAAAATATATCACCGTTAGATTGTCGCTTGAAAGTGTAGTCTGAGGTGAAACCATTTAATCATTATTATGTTGTGTAATAACTGCTTTAATGTATACAAACTTAGCACAAAATCAGCTCTGGGACTCTCCACTTTATTCATCTTTTTTATCTACCTCTTTTGTTCTCCTCATTTAATCGGTCCCCTTCCTGTTTTCCTGCTCTTTATCTTCCTCAGTCCTACCCTCTCTCTCGCTATCATTCCCTGTCTCTTTCAAAGGGTAATTAAGAGAGAGCTGTACAGGGAGTATGCCATGAGCATTCTGTCAGGATGTATTTGCATAATTTCTTTCAATAGCGAGGCTTTTGTCTCGTCTTCTCGATCACAGTATCTTTTGATGTGATGTTCAAGAGCGACTGTCATAATATCCACTTCATCCATACAGACCTCTTTTGCTGATTGAGAGTACCACATAATATTAAGTCAATGTTTTCAACTGGCACATTATTATGCAGGCTGCATTTTTAGGACTTGTCTTACTTTAGGTTTCCTGCAGAATATTTGTTTTGATCACGAATACACTTCTATGAACATTGTTATATATATTATTTGGGATACTAGGTAGCGTAAAGCTTCATTTTATCCTCCTTCAAGAAAATCATCTGTTACACTTCGTACTGCAGTGAATATTTAATAATTTCTGAGTAGCAAGCGATACAGCTTCAAGAAGCTGACAGCAAGGAGCTCTAGCGGGAGGTGGAGCAATACTTTGCCTCGCTGCTCCGCCGGTCGCCACTGGGAGCCAACACCACACTGCTGGAGACCCAGGCCGTGTTGGTGGGCCTGCTGGAAGGCAGGAGGCACTGAGAACCAGGACTGAGCAGGGCGGACTGTCCTGCTACAGTAAATTGAAAAGGTGTACTTAATCTGGTGGTTGTAAACTCCCACTTTAGTCCACAGTGACCGACAAAATCCACACAAACAGAAAGTTCCTTGTTGTAACTGTGGCTATAATGCAATGTAAGGATTGCAACACTGATTTATTGTAACTTAAGAATGTATCCTTTGTCAACCTTTTTTATCCTTTGTTCTGCTATAAGCTTGCTTACCGGTAATTGTTACAGCACAGATCAGAAAAGCTTAATTGGACGCTGACGACTCCCCGACTGTCCACTTTATCCCGTTTGATTTTCCGTTCTCTTCTGTCCTGTCTATAACTTCCTCTGGTTGTTTGCCTTCCTTTCTTCCCTCTGCCAACTGTCACAGAAAGTGTTCTCAAAAAATAAAACAGTGAACTGGCAAGATATTCGGGACCTGGAGACTTAATTAAGAGCTGTAATTGAAAACGAAGTTTCTCTGTTCAGAGGATTTTACAAGTTGTCATCCTGGATTACTCAACGGCTGTGTTACTCCATAATTTCCCTTTTTGACTTTCACAAAATTGAGCTGTGTGTTCTCTGGGAAGCACTTTACAGTTGTTCCACATTTATTCGGAAACACATGAACTGCTTTGGGTTCCCAAGAGCTGAGACAGTGAAAGAACATTTCTAACTAACTGTAAAATAATTGAGCATTTACTGTATTTATCAGAAGCTCAAGTTCAAATTAGCTTAATGGTTGTAGGAAAAGCTGAGGCAGTTGTTGTTTTGCAACAGTGTATCTAGTGCTGCAAGTAATTAAGGAGTGCATCTAGAGTTAGAAAGTTTTTTTGTAATTCCTTGAGACCTGTGCACTTATTGTGACTGTGGGTCAGTGGTAGATTAGGGTTGTCCTTCAATCAAAAGGATCAGCAGTTCGATCCCCGGCTCATGTTGATGTGTCCTTGGACCAGACTCTTAGCCCCAAGTGTCTCCCCTGTGGGAACTTTGTAAGGATGTTAGTCCTGATGGGCAGGTGACCAGCATGGTAGCCCCTGAAATCAGTGTGTGAATGGATGAATGATATGTAGTATTAAAGCGCTTTGAGTGGTCAGAAGACTAGAAAACCGCTGTACAGGTTATTTATTTATCACTTGCTTTAATAAGCCTCAGTGATGAATTATGAAGCTAGATGCCAACTTTGAAGGTGATGAATTAGAAATGTAGACCAGATATATTGCCTCCACATGGCTCTCAACATGGTGAAGACAGGCAGAGCTAACAGTATTTACCTAAGAGGGGAACCGGAGGGTACGCTGTCGTTTAGAGAACCTTTAAACTATGGCGATCGGTTCGCCAGATGAAAACCTGGAAAGTGCTGGGATGGGGAAACGTTTGGTTTTACAATTGTGAACATCAGACAATAAATTTCTTTAATTGTTGTTGATATGATTCGCCACAGAAATACAAAAATGTTAAAAAAAATAAAATCTAGCCAGAAGTGAAACACTACTTGGCCTATTTGGTTTTGAGAAAGTAGCACTCCTTGGAAGCTGGTCAGATCATTTTATTTATTCACTCTAATTTATAGATATAATGTCACAGAAAGCGCTGGGCAGATTTATAAGTAAGAAGTAAGTATGTAATCGTACTCTGAAAATGTTTATCTATAAATGTTTACTGGCCTCTGCAATCATCTCTACAAATGAATCATTTACTCATCATACTGCTTCTTTACATCGGTTCTGTATCTGTCAGAGCTCAAGTACTTTAAGAGGCTTTGTGTGTGTGTGTGTTAGTGGAGTATTGGATCATCGTGATTAGCGCAGACTTAACGGTAGGGCCTCTACCCTTCATCATTTGAATATGGAGGGGGCTTACGAAGCTCTTAAAAAGAGCAACACAACAACCTTTGATGGATGCAAGCGTGAGTGTTTTGTAGCATGCACACAGTATGTACTGAGTGCATGTTTCTGTTGAGTGTTTTGTGCTTCCATCCAACAAATGCTTGTTACGTGACATCAAACATACACACAACTTTCACTCAGGAGGTTTGTGTCCTGTGTGAATTCACAGTATTTACACTTTTATGCCTTAGAAAGTCTGCACTTATTATTTATCAGCTAGTTATGTTGTTACCTTATCTTTAAAAACCTTAAGTAGTTTTGCAGCCTGACTGTTTAACTCTGCCTGCTGTTTCCGGAAGTTTTAAATAAAAAAGTCAAAGATCCCTGGAATCTTGTGTGTTGCATTTGGGTCCATATACAACCGGTTACAATTTGGCATTGTGCGTTATACAAGGCTGATTTGAAATGGATTTATTTAGCTTTATTCTCTTTTCAGAAATGCCAACATTCAACCTCCCTGTGGATTTAAAAATGTACAATAGCAATCTTTTTTCTGGTATGTCTATACTAGATCCTTTTTCTTTGTTGTTCTGTACACACAGACTATTGCATGCACATCAAGGGAGAGGGAGCTTTTCTCAGTTGCCCTCATGTTTCTTCATTTTTTTTCTTTTCTGATACAATGGTCAAAAGACAGGGAGTAATGTTCTGTTCAGATTCTAAAGCCCATTGAGGAACATTTGTGATTGTTTATGTTGGACTATTTAACTAAAACTGACTTTACTATGAGCGACCTTGCAGTATAACTCTGCTGTTGCAGAACTCTGAATATGGCACAGGAGTTATCGGCTAAATAGGCAGGGTCACCGTACAACATAAACCTGAGTCTTGCTTGTTAGGCGACAGTTGGCAAGGGGCAAGATAATTCAATTGAATTTAATTTTCAAATCTAATAAGCCTATTTTGATCAGAAAAAGCACTTTTTATATCCATATTAAAAGAATTATTGTTGGACCTTCTTTCTTTTTAAAACTCTTCATGTCTTCAGAGTAGAAGTCCAGTCTTTCTGCAGCTGATTTGTGTCACAAATTGAAATACATTTTTTATAGTCTTTGCTCAGCAGGGTGCCCTTAAGTCATTAAAAGTGCAGCATGATATAACTAAACTTCTGATAGATTTGTGCTGAGCTCTTTGAAGAGACAGTATCACATGAATTCTTCACGCATTAAGGGAAGATGTGGCAATTTCACATCAGCTATCATATTTGATAAGGTTGAGACAGTCTGCCAAAAGGATAAAGGATGGTCCTCTGCCTTTTGCAAAGATCTCTGGGCTAAAAAGATGTTGGAAGTATCGATACTTCCAATTCTTACCCAGATTTAGTTTGAGATGGAGAAAAAAAAAGAACTTTAATAGATTAAATGTTCCGATTGTTGAAACTTGTGATGTGTAATTGTGGTTATTAAAACACAGAACCAGGAAAGGTGTGTCCATTGCAGTTCTTGTATTTAACAATTTACAGATGCATAAATCTAATATTTCTTCTATTTAGGGTTGTGCAATGTGGAAATATTAGATCGTAAATGATTAACATCAGTTAATTTGTATGGCTCCAGTGTTTAACCTGCATTCCCCAAAGGAAATGAACTTGCTACCTCTACTTTAAGCTGCTAAAGTCTGTGATTATAGATCTAAAACCCAGAGACATTGTCATTGTTTAGCAGTCTGTTGTTGGTCATTTGAAAGCTCATTTCACAGAGTGTGCTCACCCTACACTATCAAAATCTAATTTATTGCAAACAGGCTTGGTAGTGAACAATATGCTAACATGCTGATGGATTCTGTGTTTTTGTGTTTCTAGCTGAGCTGGACCAGAGCATTCATTTGAACAGATCGGTGATGCTGTTTTGCCTTTATTGTTCTTTGAAAATCTGGCTTGTGATTTCAAGCAGCCCAGCTGTGTTTCATGTGGAGTGAGCACTGTGCCATATATTGTTAAAACATTATCTTGTTGAGTGAGCTTGATTGTCAGGAAGTAGTCATATTGTATCGCCGAAGGTAATTTGGCCTTCTGTGCTTTGATCAATTTGGCAACAGAGCAGTCATAATGTTGATGTAGTGAAATCACCTTCTATTGTTCTTCATCAAAGTTTCGGAAGAAGGAAATAATGGGAATAACAGGCAAACCAGCATCAAGTGAAGCATTTTCCTTTTGTGGTGGATCTAATATATGTCAATGTGAAGAGTGGTTTGTGTGGATTTAGAAAAGCAACAGATGCATATTTCAGAAGTAACTGAAACATATTTAAAGTACTTTAAAACTGTTAAATATGAGAGCAGAATTTGGTGTGGCATTTTGCTACCTGGTAAGGAATGCTTTCTTCAAATAGGCTACATTTGTTTGGTTGTACTGTTCGATAACTAGCCTTCAGAATTAACATGGAAAATAATCGTGGTAAGATCGTGGTGATGTGTTTGCAATATACCTTAAGTTAGACATGCAATTTATTTCTGTACCTTCTATTATGAGTGTAATGGAGACTTGGAGTTGCGTCTTCCAGTGGAAAAATAATCCAGAACCTGTGATATTCATCAGCCTCAGGCCTCAAACATCCCCAGAAATCTGCTGTTTGAAGTCTGCTATGACATGTTTTAATTACACAGCTTTGGGGTCCTTTGATGTCCCACTGGGATGACTTTGGGTCGTGTTTGTGACTTTCACTGCAGTGCATGTCGCCTCCCTTCTGTACTCAGTCAGTCTAATCTACTGCTTTAAAGAAATGATGCAACTGACGTATCAGAGTAGAAGGGAAGGAAAAGAATGGCACCTATTTAATCTGAAGAAATGAAGGATGTGGAAAATATTTGACTTTCATTCCTGACACAAGGATAGTTTACAAAGAATACAAGTAGAATCAGACGTTACTAGTCCTTTTATGAGTACTAATTGATACAGCAATTATCTTAATGTTACAAATTGTCATTTAATATGCTTTGTTGATGAGGCTTTTCTGTTGACCTCATCTTGGCATAAAACATCTTGGCTGGAGGGAAAACTCCATGGCCAAAATGCTTCAGACCATGTGGTCTGTGATTTCTGGAATAAAGTTTAGGTTGCCAATAACATTAATAACTTGCCATCCAAGATTGATGGGGCTACTGGTTCGGAAAATATTGCAGATCTGCGTGGTAAACATTATAGGGACTTTGTTAACAGTGATGAATCAAATAATGGTGATGTTCCTAATATTGGTGCTGTGTTTATTAGACCTGATATGGGCCTGTAGTGTGACATTAAATTAACTCTAGAAAGAGTTATCATGATAGCTAAAACCAAGGAGGACCAGAAGCTACAATCTTTCTTTGCTTTTATGGCAGGCCAAGAGCTGAATGTGGTTAAAGTGAAATATTTGGGTCACATCATCAGGAATGACCGGTGATGATGACAATGTTGCACACTGTATGCACAAGCCAATATGCTGGCATGAAAATGTCCCATGTGTAAATATGTTAAATCATGCTTTTAAAGTCTTCCCAAGATGGACAAGAGCAAGTCACATGTTTAACTCAACTGAACTAACACAAAGGGATCTAAGGTATTGTTTATTAACCACAAGGGAATTTTGAACTGCAATGATTATACCTGCGTCTCGTATTGTATTTATTTGTTGCATTGGTTTTTGTTCTCTTTTTTTATATGGACTTGTGTCTGAAGAAATAAAGTTGAATATCTCTTCTCGCTGATAATTATTTTGTCCATGCTTTTCCAACCATGACACACTCAGGGCATCATTGTCTTTCACTGAGACAGGATTGCATTTGACAGCTGTAATTATGTCCTGGCACTGGATTGTAGAGTGACGGTTTCCGGCTGTGTTTGGAGTTCACTTCAGTTCGTGATAGCAGCTCAGAAAGCGACAATTACTGAATTGAAATGGAGCCGTTCTTGCCGCTGCAGTTTATAGCCATTTACATTTTCTAACTATAGTGTTGCACATACTTGCCGATGGCGGCAGTGTGAGGATGCAGCCGTCCCATTTATCTTTAATTGTTTGTGAGTATCGTTTGTGTGTAGGGGCCTGCAGAGCACTCTGACAGATGCCCTGGATGGCTGAATGGTTGTGCAAATGACATGCTTTCGAGTTGTCATCCTATCAGCAACTTTTTTCAACTAAGGATCATCCATTGTCTGTTCACAGATGGATTAGTGGGGTTACGACTTTGGGGCATACTGCGTGTTAATCATTTAGAACTTTTTTTTTTCAGTGTGCCATGTCAAATTCAACAAACACTCAGACACACGGAACACTTCAAATAACTGTAAAAGGCCAAGGTGTGATGAATGCCACCTGTGTAAATAAGAATTGTGAATTGGCTTAATTAATAATATTACATCAGGCTGCGGGTCCTGCCTCATATCCATATATCCTGTATTGAAGTCCTACTTTCATATATCGTTAGGCCTAACATTTTCTTCAGCCCCCCCAAATAATTTGGCATCATTTGCTTAAAGTTTTTTTACGCCATTAAATTAAACTATTGTTTCTCACATGGACACGCTATTTATAACTCTAACATGCTACATATGTGCGTGCGTTACAGAATGCGGCTATCGGTAGTTCTTAACGATTGATACCTGCTTACATTCAGGTTTACTTGAATGAAAGGGGAGTTAGAAACTATCTCCATTGAGCGAGTGAATTCGAAATACAAGAAATAACTATCGACATCTATCTATTCTTTGCATTAATATATATAAGATTTATTTTCCATTCAATGGTATATTTGACACTGAACTAGTTAATCTTTATCTCAATGATAGTGTCCAAATGAGCATACAATATCACTATGATCCTGAAATTATGTCCCTTGTGTTATATACAGAATGCAAGCAAAAATCACACTTTCTGATTGAACAATCTATGAACTGTCGGAAACAATGGATATCCAGGGCCCCCAACAAAATTGCAAACATACACAAAACTGACGCTCACCTTGGGGCTTAGCCCCCCCTTTCTTTGAATCCTACAAATGCCCCTGATATATCCCTAAAGGAAAGTATATCTAGCAGAATTAAGAGACCGACTGAAGCCAAGAAATGGGTAAAAATAATAAGGAGCAGTGTCAATGTTGTGTTATCTGGCGGTCATACTGTCTCAAATAACAAAAATGGCTCAATATGAAAAACTTTTTGCCACAGCAAAGTGATCGATGACTGTCGAAGGAAGGGGTTAAATGATAAATATTGTCGCAGTTTGAGATGTTCATATTGATTCTAGTGTTAAACAATAGTGTCAGTGGTCAATTTAAATGTATGGTGATAGTTAGTCTGTGAATATATTTACAATTATATTAGCCTTTAATTACAAAGTCAAACATGATAGGCAGTGTGTGTGTGTATATATATATATATATATATATATATATATATATATATATATATATATATATATATATATATATATATATATATATATATATATATATATATATATATATATAACCAGCCTCATTGAGATTAAAAATCTCCTTTACAACAGTGTCCTGGCCAAGACAGCAAAAGCACATCTAACAAAGTTTCAGACATACAACATAAAACAGTGACAGACAATAACAACTTTAGTAAAACCAAAACTCAGAATCAAGTCATCACATCCCAGTTCACACAGGTGCACATACCTCAGTCAGAAAAAACATCTACAACCAGATGAACCTTCCTCCAACTCTTTCAATCTCTTTTTAAAACCACCTAAAGAGACCGGCTCCGTAGACACAAATCAGTCTGCAGCAAATTCCAAGCCGCAGGAGCAGCAAACCTAAAAGCCCTTCCCCCCCCCCCCATTTCCAGACGGACATTAGGGACAGATAGCAAGAGGAGGCCTTCCTCATGTGTCACAGAGCGATGATGGTAGCTTCCAGCATTTTTCTGATGAATTAACGTACATAGATAAGATAGAAGTACATTAAGAATTGCCTTGTAAATAAGGACATGCCAATGATTCAGTCTACGGATGGACAATGCAGTCCAACCAACCCTAGCATACAGGGAGCAATGGTGAGTAAGAGTCTTAAGATTGGTTATGAACATCAATGCTCCATGGTAGACAGTATCTAAGGAGTGAAGACATTGAGAAGATGCATGCATATATAAAACATCACCATTATCCATCACAGACATAAAAGTAGCAGCAACAAGTCTCTTTTTAGCATCAAAAGAAAAGCAAGACTTATTTCTGACAGAAACCCAGCCTCAGCTTCAACTTCTTCACAAGTTGCTGAATGTGAGGTTTAAAAGAGAGAAAATCATCAAACAAGAATCCCAAGTATTTATATGACTATACATGAGAGGAGAAACCACAGGTGTAGGGCATGAACAATCACGAGACAATCACATGGGAGGCAGGGTAGTGGCGGAGAACAGGTGCAGGGAATCAACAATTAGGGGACACACACATGGGAAGCGCACAGGGTGTTACAAATACAATCATGTTCATCAGATTAATTGGATGATAGAAAAACTATTTCTAATGTTTAAATACAATGATGCACCTTTGTGTCTTACAGGGTCAGGATGGGGAGCCAGCAGGCCTGCAATGAAAAATATTTATGTCGCTCTGATGAGATCAGTTTTCGATTATGGTTGTGTGGTATTTGGATCAGTGGCAAAAACGGTTCTTAGAAAGCTGGAAGTGGTGCAATCCCAAGCTCTGAGACTCTGTTGTACGTTAGCTACGTTAGTTAGCCCGCCCCCTCCCATAGCCAGTGCGGGCCAGCTAGATGAATGGCTGGGTATCTGTTCAAAGGGGTAGTAAGTCTAAACAGAAGCCCACTAAGCTCCACCAACCTCTTCATGTTTCAAACCGTTTTTCCCCACTCGGCGACACACCCGCTGAGAATACCCACTGGTTATCGGCAGTTCCATAGTCAGAAACGTGAAGATAGCGAAGCCAGGGACCAAAGTTATATGCATCCCGGGGGCCAGAGCGGGCGACATTGAATTTTCTTTAAAACTGCTGGCTAAAGATGAGCGTAGTTACAGTAAGATTATAATACACGCCGGTGGTAATGACTCCCGACTTCGGCGGTCACTAAAATTTATGTGGAATCGGTGTGTACTTATGCCAGTGGTTCTCAAACTGTGGGGCGCGGGGGGCAGTGCGGAGAACTTCACATATTACAAATGTACGTGTAAATGTTTACGTTGCGGTTACGGCGTTAACAGGTTACACTTGCGTGATCGCGACGTCCAAGATCCTTTGCGACTCACGTGTAGCTTAGTAGTGTGCTAAATGAAGAGCTTGTTAGGCTTCTGAGCAGTTACCTGACAGAACACGGGCTGAAATGGGAGAGTTGTGGGTTTCTGCAAAGACGCTGCGCAGACCATGGCAGGAAAAGGAAGGGCTTTCAGGTGCTGATAAAGTGCAAATGTGCAATGGACAAACTGTCATACACAGAGAGGCGCTAGCAGCCGGACAGATGTGCCGTGAACTACACAAGGTTTTGACCGATTGCTATCAGCGTGGTCATTTTCATAAAAACAAGACCCCTGAAAGCATAACTGTTTTTCGTACTCTGTGGAGAGACGAGACGGGAGCGGAGCGTTCAGCTGTTTCACAGCGAAGCTCGGTGGCTCTCACGAGGAAAAGGGTTGTCGCGAGTCTTTGAGCTCAGAGAAGAAATCCGTCATATGCATGACAAATGTTATACAGGACAATACAATTGAAATTGTACACATATTCTGCAAAGAGGAGGTGGGCTCAGTTCATTTATTTTATCTTTGTAACGTTACACATGCATATACTTTTTGGAGTGAAATTTATTAAATCAATTATTAATTTCTGATGAAATTGGTCTATCTCAGTGATATATTTGGAAAGCTGAATGAATTAAATCTTTATCTTAAAAGCAGAGAGCAGCACCTTCCTCAGCTGACAAGATCAGCGGTTTCACTCGGAAGCTGGAGATGTGGGTCAGGAGACTCGATCAGGGGAATATTGATTCCTTTGAGAATCTGAGTGAATTTGAACTAATACTGATACAACTTGATGGCTCACACATATCTGCACTCATTTTGTTTTGCACCGGTTTGCACGTTAAATTCCAGCCACAATAAGCTACTTGCCAAATATTAGTTCTTTTTTGCACAACTTTATTTGCATTGTTCTTACAAAGACTTTTTATTTGTTTTTGTCTGATGGAGCAATCTGGTTTACTTGAAAGTGATTGCAATTGTCTTTATTCTATTATTTGAAAAAGCACAGATGGAGGAGTCACAAAAAGTTGTTGTTTCAATAAAAATTCAGCATGGACCATTTTGTTACAATTTTGTTGGGGCACGAACATTTTTCTTCCTCCGAAGTGGGGCGCTGCTGTTAAGACCTTTAATCGTTTATGACAACAACAAAAATTATCTGTGACATATATAGAAGTGTGATGTTCACATGATAAAGCAGCTTAGTTTATAAATAGTTCTCATCGATCTGCCGACTCATCTACACTTCAGTGCCTTCACTGTAAAAGATAAATAGCTTAGGTAGATTGGATCTTGTACACAGACTTATTTATAGAGGCAGAGCTTATCAATTAATGGACACACATTTTCTTTACTGGAGTGTCAGTTTGGGATTTTATTGTAATTGCAACTGAGCTGCTGGAGTTTAGTGAATTATTCATTTTCCATCTGAAAGCCTACGAATACATATTTCACCAAAACCATTAGTGTTTGCAGTTTCCCACTGGCCACACAGCACTTTATGTTCTGATTCATCCCAGGATTTGCAACATGTTAATCACAAGCATTGATCGTGCAGGCCTTAAGGCACGGGAGGTAAAATAATTGAATGTCTTGATCTTTATTTACAGACCTTTAGTGAACAGGTTTGCAGCAGTTAGGGTGCTTAATTGTCCTTGAACACACATACAGACACACCATTATACATGATGTATGCATTCCAGAATTATGAGCACCCCTGTGGTAATGTAGACAAGCACATGAAGGCAGACCACTGAATGCCTCCACATGCACGGCACACAGACACACAAAAACACACCACAGCCAAATGAGTAGAAGGTGGAAAAAAATGTCAAAAGCTGTGTTTACTTATTATCTTGTTGTGCTGGAAGTTAAATTAATAGTTTATCCATCCATCCATCCATCCATTTTCAATACCGCTTATCCTCATTAGGGTCGCGGGGGCGCTGGAGCCTATCTCAAATTTATTCAACTCCACCTCAACTTGAAAAGAGCAATATATCATCATTGGGCTTTTTGCAGATGACGTGAACTGTTACCTAGAAGACCCTGACAAATGCCTGCCTATACTAATCAACCAACTCGAAACGTTCGGCTTCTACTCTGGATATAAATTGAATCTGTTAAACAGAGATTTTAACACTAAATTATAAACCATCTGAAATTATAAAACACACTCTTAATTTAAATTGGAGTTCGAAAAGAATGACATACCTCGGGGTAACTTTAACAAAAAGTATATCTCTGGTAAGTGGAGGAAACTACAATTTAAATAACTTTTTTTCACAAAACAGAAAGCACTGAACTCCTCGGACTGATATGGAGTATGAGAGATTGCATTTTTCCTCCTTTCCTCGAGTGCAACCTGATATTTGATTGCAGAATACTCAGAAACCTCAGTGCCTCTTTTTCCATTTAGGCTTAAAAACTAAGGAAATAAATAGGTGAGACCTTCAAGATGAGTGATGGATTGGTGGTGAAGCACAGGAGCAAACAAGATGTTAATTCAGACCAAATATGATTTTGTTGAAGACGTTGTATCTGACTAATTATTTCTACAATATGAATCAAATGCACATTTCTAATGCAAAACCCCGTACTGCAATACTTTCTTAACCACAATTAAACATTTCAGATAGCTAATAAAGTAAAATAGCATGAAAAGGGAGAAACCGTTTTTTCACAACACACACTGCAATGTATATTGATTTTCGTATTGAGTGCTAACATATTGAGCTCCGACAGCTTATTGAAGGGAGAGGCTGATTTTTGTTCGCAGCTGGAGCTCATTACTCAACAGGATATTGATCACAGCACAGAGTGATCCAGTTGGAATTCATGTTGCTAATCAGAATAAAAGAAAATAATCCTTTACATAGCCATCCAATAATCTGCCATGATGTTAAAGAACTGGGGATGCATTGTGTTTGTCACAATAACAGGAGAAGCTTTAGCTACTTTAACTTTAGATGCTGTGTGTGTGTGTCTCTTCTCGATAAAAGCAATAGAAGCGGGGAGCAGAGGGATCGGAATGGATGACCGAACCGACTGTGATTAAGGACACCATTAATTATAAGCATAAGTGTGGAACAATAAAAAACCTGTAAGAACTGAATCCTGTGTGTTGCCATCTGTTGTACCTGCCCGAGACTCACAGGGACGACGAAGGATTGTGACAGACGCGTTCTCCTCTGAAGTACAGTTTGGGTAGGGCAAGGGTTGGTGCCTAGGTAGAGTGTGCAGGAGGCAGGACATGACACATATTACATTGCTGTAACATAACCAGTTTGTGTCTTGCCATTCCTTGAATGTGTCTGACAATTGTGGCGACAGCCCTGACCAATAGAAGTTCCAGAATGTCGTCGTCACACCAGTTAGACAATAAAATCAATAAAACAGCAAAAATTATGCGGCACTATAGCTTTTTATATTAGATTCAAAAGTAGACTACAAGTATCAGAACTATACGACCATCCATGCCCTTATGTGCCTCAAAGGTGTACTGCAGAAATAAATGTGAAATAAGAGACTATGAAAAAACAAAAAAAATTGGAAATGTATTTGGCAAGCCTAATAAAATCTCCTGTGAACCACGTGTTGGTCCCGACCCCCGTCTTTGGGAATTATTAGTCGAGATCATTTCAGGATTGGAGTAAATGTGTGTGTGAGTTTAACAACAAAGAATACAACTGAAACAAAAATGAGAGAACGTGTAAATGTCAAAACAAATACAATTACAAAGCAACATGGCCATGTTCTAAATTGTTTCAGAAAAATACACAATATAAAAAGAGAACTTTTGTCTGTGCCCGTCAATGGTGAAACAATACAGTCCATTTTCCGTGGATCTCTTTGTCATAATACAACCATACAAGTTAAAAGCACAAATAGAACCATATTTGGCTTGTTTTTCAAAGATGTGGACTGAGGTCTCTATAAAATATAGCAAGGATGGTCAGCAAATGATAGTTAAGACCTATTAAGCTGCCATTGACCACTGCTTTCCACAAGCTGAGAACTTCCAATATGGCCGCTACAGGGCACGCAAATTTACCTGAGAAGGCTCTATTAGTTCTAGTAGTGATTATATCAGTAGAAAAAAGGTGACAATGGCGTAAAACTAATGAAAAACAAGAAACTGTAATTTTTAGATTTCTGAAAAAGGATCTTTTCCCTGTGATTCTCAATTGAACACCCCAAATCACTCTGCTCCTAAGCATGTTGGTTTACTGTTAAACACTAAGTCTGGACCCAAAGCAGCTGCTCATCCATCAACTTAAAATCAATTGTGGGTCAATTAGCAGAGAGACTGGTGTGGATGTGAGGTGAAGCATGTGCAGTCTTTAAGTCATGAGAGACGACACATTATTGGATAAAATCTAAATTAAGAGGCGATTGCATTTCTTCACAAACCATCCGAGGTTTGTGAAGAAATGGTCTCAAATCAATCCAAAGTGGGCTTTAGAACAGTCTGGGGTTGTCTGTCTCAGTGCAATATCTGGACATTACAATGCATTTTGACATGGTGTGGAGATGTGTAAATGTAGTATAACTAAAATAAGCATTTATGCACTGTATGAGGTATCTTTTTTGAAGATGGACTGGAAGGCAGTGCAAAGAGGCTAAAACCGTGGTGATATGGTCAAACCTGTTTACTCAGATTAAAAGCAGGCAGCCGAGTTCTGTACTGTATGTAGGCTGGTCTCTCACTTTTTCTATTAAGGCAGATAACAAATTGTAATCCAGGCATGATGAGATCAAGGCATATACAAGGTTTCTCTGTCATAACGTTTTACATCTGTGCTTCTGTTTTATTAAAAAAAAACAAAAAAAAAAAAACATAATTCTCGTTTTGAAACCATGAAAAGCCTGGAGACATTCATAGAAAGTAAGATCATTTTTAAGGTCTTCCTGCTTTATTAGTTAAGAATAGTGAGTGAAATTAAATTGAATGCAGACCGTACTACTATTTCTTCCCAAAGTTATTTGTGTCCTTTCATCAGTTGGGAGCAGAATCCAATTACGTAAAAAAATCTTATAAAAGTAGCAAAAAAAAAATCTTATAAAAGTAGAAATAAAAACGAAGGGGGATTGAGTGCTCTCATTTTCTTCTGATATCATTTGCACAGAAGGAGCTCTTATAAATGTGGTCCATCATCATTTGTAGTCTAGACAACCTAAATTGTGTTGATTATTCACCCCGACATCCTGCTAAATGGACGTCTGGAGAATTTTGTCAATCAGCAAAGTGTCTTGTTTTCAGTCAAATATGTTGGTATGCTAATTCTAAAGCTTTTACATCATCATACACAATGTAGCTTTTCAATATTAGCTCGATATCCGTGTATCCCAAAACTGTGCACAATAAAAAATAGCCTTATGCCTCATAACATTTCTCATTCTTGTAATTTAAGAAACTTTACTGTGATTTAACAATAGCGTTTGTTTCTAATTACATTTCGTTGATAAAGTGTTACTTCCTCATTTGTTATTAAGTGACTTTGATCACTGGATTGTTTTACTGCCAATTTGGTTGCAATATTGTTATTAAAACTGTAGATGAAGATGCCATTAGACAACACAGACAAAGTCAACAAAGTGTAGTCACGGTCGCCTCACAGCAAGAGGGGCCCGGGTTTGGATCCCGGTCTGGACAGTCCTCCTGAGTTCTCCCCGTGGCAGAGTGGGTTCTACCCCCAGCAGATAGTCTTTTCTGTCCCCTTTTCTTTCAGTGCCAAGTCCAGTCCAGTTTATTGTTCAAGTAAACACCCAGGTACTTATAAGATTTCACAATCTTAATGTCCATTCCGTGGATGTTTACTGGTTCCGGAGGAGAGCGTTTACCCCGACGGAAGATCCACCACCAGCTCTTTGGTTTTACCAGAATTGATCTGGAAATCAGGCCGACGATTGCAGTTAGCAGAGTTGTGTTTGAAGACCGAGGTGTACATGACAACTCCCTGAAGAGACAAGTATAAAGAAAATATTGGGAATATTCTGTTGCTTTTTCTCGAACGCCCACTTTTATGAATAAAGTGTGTTTCTTGTTTACTAGTTCCGACTGAAATATGTTTTGCAAGCACAGATGAGGAGTTTATTGTAAACTTCCCCAACTCCTACAAACAGCCAACTGGGGCACTGTATGTGCTCAGCTAGTCTTGGACAGCCATTGTGTGATTTCACACTGTAACATTGCCAAGATATTAACAAAACACTGCTGTTCTTTACTGAATATTCTCAGATGTCTTTTTTGCTCCACTGGCTTTAGTTATTTTTTCAAGTTTAATTTCAGGATCCTGAAATATCTCTCCAGCCCTCCAAGTGGCCCAACCCTTGGGAGTAACATAAAGAAATGCTCTAAACTGACCTCTGTGAAAATAATTGCAGTACAGCAACTCCATTTCTGTTTCAATCAGTGCACATTGACTGCTGCCTCTTTCTCCTTCATACACTAGCACTATATTCTGGCTCAGAGGTTTCCCTTATATGTCCGATTCCAGCATTAAAGTATCTTTTAGAAATGTTACTGGTAAATGAGAAGGGGCCTTTGGGTGCTGTCAATATGGAAGGAAGTTCAACAGTTCATTTGCATATACTATGCACATTTCAATGATAAAAACTGGTTGGAAATTGGCAAAGTATCCCTTTAACGCTGATTCCCCAGATTTTATATTGTGCTGATGGCTTTGTCAAGTCCACAGAAAGGAATGAACGGTCGGTTGTGCTGTGGAGAGATTGTATACAGTGGGTCCGGAAAAAGGAGAGTCAAGGAGGGGGGTCTGATTTAGAGGGCATTAACATTATTTTATTTTATAAAAACATTGTCTCCCATTGGTTTTAGAAAGATAATGGACATCAAAAGCATTTAAACAATTAATGTATTACATTTTACGTGAACCCTGCCAGTGTGGACAAAACCATATGGGAGTTTTTGGGGAGTTTTTCCTGATCCGATGTGAGGTCCTGGGACAGGGATGTCAGGTGTGTACAGATTGTAAAGCCCTCTGAGGCAAATTTGTGATATTGGGCTATACAAAATAAATTGAATTGAAATTGAAATTGAATATGAAGCTTTTAGAAGTGGAGGACACGAACTGGACCAGAACTAAAATGTAACTAAGAATCCTCTTTTTTCCAGACCAAATTGTCTGAATCTGACTTTTTCCAAATGCAAGCCTCAAATCTTTTCGGTCAGAATTTCTCATTTCTGTAAAAGGGTTATTTTTTTCAATCTATGGAACATCTTCTAGTTTCATTTTGTATCATATATTCCTATAATAGAGGTCTGTTAACCTTGGCTGAACGCACTGCTTCTTAAAGAATCATTGACACAACCCCTCTCACATTTGCTAGCGCAACTATTCCCTGCATTACAATGCTACTAATAACTGCCACGACAATAGTATAAAGTTAGGCTTTATACTGATAAACCACATCTTGATTTGATTTACTCGTTACTAGATAGTGCCACCTATAATGTATATTAACTGATTCTGGTTGATTTTAATTCCTTCAATGTAGGTTTTGAGGTGTATGCGCGTCCTTACATCTCTCATCATGTCCCGACGTGCGTGTGCATGTGTGTGTGTGACCCTGTGGCTTGGTCACCAGGCAGAGTAATCAACCGTGTGTTTTGTCTCCTGAGTGGACTCGTGTTGTCTCCAAGTACAGCTGACCGGTACAGATTGGCTGCCTTCATCAAGGAGCCCAGGATGCAGGACAAATAAATGAAAGCAAGGAGAATCAGGACAGGACATTGTTACTGCTTGCATTTTGGGCACAGTAGGTTTGGCGTTTGTTTTTTTCACTTATTTTATCATTCCATTGGTTACTTTCCTTATACCTTCCTCTTACTTTGTCGTAGAGGAACCATTATTATTCTCTAGAAATGAAAGTATTTTTGGGGGGATATATATATATATATATATATATATATATATATATATATATATATACACACACACACACAGGTTAAATACTTTTTGACGTGATTAAAAGTGTGGTGCGGTCTTTCCAGATTGCATGAGTCCTGACACCTAAAGCACCATCCCTGCAGCCATGCATTTACCATCTGAAGAGGTCAGGCTGTGTACAATGTAGTGGGAGAAACATATAGGCAGTGATGATATGTACCCGTTTTACAGAGGTATATTATTGTCTCTTGGGAGTAGAGACACAGAGGGCCCTAATGTAATACGATAGTGTGTATGTGTCAGCATTTGATTTCATGTTATATAGTCATTTCATGCCAGTTTCTCAGTGTCCAGTGTCATTCTAGCAGGCAGGAACTGTCCCTCACTGTGTGTGTGTGTGTGTGTGTGTGTGTGTAAGTGCTTGTGTGAGCACACACACCTGCCTCCTTGAGGAAGATAAGGTAGGGCCATTCTGCAAGCATTCACAGGCAACAAAAGGAAAATGTCATGTTCTGCTGTACGCCCTCTCCTGTCTTTTCTGTTGCTTTAACTCTTAAAAGGAAAGGAAATGAATTCTGGACACATCCACTGACAAAGGAAAGATAAACACAGCCGTCTAATTACAAAATGTAACCACTGATTCTTTGTCATGTTTAAACACACAGGGTATTGAGATGAAAAGAAAATCCCCCTCTGTTGTGCCCCGGACTCTGTTTGTGACATCCTTCATCGGTTTGGTCTCAAGAACTAAATTCATGCTGACGATTCTGAACGACGCCAACAACTGCACGTAGTGAGACACTGGCTTTGTTACACTATGAATAAATACACTATATTTGGTTTTGCTAAAAAAAACACTTTGATCGCTCTCACTCAATGTGGTTTATTGGTTGGGTTTCACCTTACGCCTCTGGTTGTCCGGTCCTACCCTCCAACTCTGCTCTTCCTGCCGAACCCCCTTACTGCACAATCCACTGAGAAGAACCACTTTAGACAGTGTACCCGACACAGGAACACTATAATACACTCCCATCTCGCTCAACTCACTCTTCTCGAACTGAGTGAGAGAAGGATTAGCCACAAACTCCGCCATATCAAAGGCTGCTGCCATACTGACAGTGAGAGAAAAATAAAAATAAATCACTCGCAGCAATATTGTCTCACTGCTAACTAAGCCACTAATGCTACACAGTTATGTCCCTAACAGTATCAATTGAACTGCAGTAGCAATATTTACAAGATGAACCGTACAACAATAGCACACTGTCAACCACCCGTAACAGCACCAACACACAGCTTGTACTCTTCTATGCGGCCACTGGGTTGTCTGGCTGGCTTCCCCAGCCTCTTATCCACATGCAGCTGTAATCAGCTAATTGCCCTCAGCTGTAGGCTCATCTTGCAGGCAGGGCCATGATCCTTGGGGTGGAGCCAGAGAGAGATAGACAGAGAGCACAGCTAACACCAAGTTACGTGACAAATTAATCGATGATGACTTCTCCTTTCACCTGGGGAACGAACTGCGGTTTCCTAGCTGAAAGATCGCCGTTTAAACAAACAGACTTTGTTCAAGCAAGTAATTTGGTGTTTTCAAAGTCATTCTAATAAGCTGAGACCCTGGTTTACATGGTTACACCTGCCTATTTATTAGAAATCTGATGCCTAATTGGCAGGAATCACATGCATGCAGGTGTACATTTATGTGTTGCAACCTGGATATGCGTTTGTGTGTTTACTTTTGGATTTAACACTAACAATACAATACAATCAGGCAAATCAATTCACCTTCTTACTCAACACAATGTTCTCTGTGATGCTGTCACTGCATTGTGCTAGACAGAAGAGTGTCAAGCTGTGCTTACCTGAGTTCATACATTCTGGTTCCCTTGCATGCTTGTTAGGGTTTTCATTAGCCTGGTGATCATCAGAGGGACTAATTATGGATCAAGCCAGGACTCTAGACTGAACGTGGACCGCAACCTAAATTCTTGTTTGAAAGCATTTACTCTCTGTCACGTACAGATGTGGAAGAGATAATAATCCACATTATGTGTCACCCTACTCATGACATATTGCACATTAACTATTTCTCACTCTATTTAAAGGAGCGGCGTGTCACATTAAGGAGGATTGATTTGCAGAAATGGAATATATTATCCATAACAATGTTTTAATCAGTGTATAATCACGTAAAACTAAGGTTTTTTTTTGTTGAAAGTCATTTATATCTACATGACTTTGCGTTTGTAAACAATACTATTGGTGGTCTAGAAACATATTTAAAATATATTAATTACAATCCTGCTCTGAATTGATTTGTTGATGTTGAAGATCATTCAGGTGAACACATTTTAATTATAACAGCCCACTGATTTGTAGCTTTGTGTACTTTTATCATCATGTCTGTCTTGTTGTCTGTGTTGATTGTAATGTGTGTCGAGATGAATGCCTCACTTTTCCATTGCAAACCGAGTCTACCTACGGGTACAAATAAAGTAACATAACCTAAGAGCAGATTATTGATTAGTAGCTCCTAATTTGACCATATCCTAAAGATCGCTCATCCTGAAGGCCACTGTAGTTCTCCAACACGCTTGGAAAGGGAGGAGTGAGTTGAGGTGTATTTAGTTGGTTGCAATATGCAACACAGCACTAGATGCCACTAAATTGTACACACTGCTAATCCAGTATAACACATTCATCATCTAGAAATGTTGTTTAGTATGACATTTCATTCTCAGCTCTGATTCTCCATGTATTATTATGATTAGTGCTGAAACAATGGTGTTCTGCTATTGTTATTATCTTGAGAAAGATTATCTGATTTATAATGAGACCAACAAGCAATGAAAGACATATTTCTAAGTCAAGATAAACATGAGTGGAAACAGTCACACTAAAACTCCAGTCACAGAAAACAGATAAAGTATTCATTTGATTTATGTAAACAGAGTAATTATAGAATCACATTATACTTACTCAAACTAATTCCAAAATGTTGTTTCTTTTTAGCCATCCTCCATCATCAAAACAAACATTAAAAAATGCCATTCATCCAGCTATACATGGTGTATGTTAGGCTAACATTTGCTAGCTATCGTAAATCAAATGAGACAATTAGTGTGGTAGACAGATCGCTAGCTAGTTAGTGAGCAGAGGAAGTGTTGACAGGTGTGAGAGGTTGTTGATTTGAGTAATCTTAGCTATAATCATTGCAGCACTAGTTGGCTAACACTAGATAACTTAATGATAGCTAGCGCTAACGTTAGCCACCTTAACGTTAGCCACCACACCACAGGATTGTTAGGAGCCGCGAGAGCAGCATTATGATTTGAACCGCGTTGTAGTGCGCACACAGCTGTCTGTGAAGCTGAACACACCGCTACCTGCCTCAGCGGCCTGTGAAAGGCTATTTAGCATTGCATGACTAGTCTTCAGCCCAAAAAGAGCAAGACTGGATTCTTGCAATTTTTAAAACCAACTTATTTTGAAAATGAACAGGACATTTTTCAGTTTCAATACATGACTGTTTTTTTACTTTCGGTGCTGCTTTAGTATTGATCATGTTTTGATATTTGAGTCATTTTGTGGATGGCCAGATCGAGTTATGATGGTAGCATATTATGTTTAACATTGTTACTCCTGGATGGATCACAGACAACCCAATTATTTTTAACACAACTCATTGTCCTTGGTTATGGTGGCCACAGCACTTAAAAGAATAAACTTCATAATTCTCAAAATTCTGACCTTCTGACTTTGCTTTTTATTAACAGCATTTACTTGTAATACTTAAGTATCAAAAGTAATTTTCTGATATTAAATGTACTTAATTACAGTACATATCAGGTACTTTAAGACTTTTACTCACGTATTATTCTAATAGGTGATTTTTACTTGAGTCGTTTTCCAGCAAGGTATCTTTACTTTTACTCAAGTATGGTTTTTGGGTATTTTATACACCACTGCAATCTAGGAAAAATCAGTCAATTGCTATTGCAGAGTTCAAAACCAATCTGGTTGACAATGGTTAGGTTAATGTGTAAAGCATGTAGTCACCATTTTCAGATGGCATTGGCTAATACCTGCCAGACTATCTGTTAACTTTTAGGTATAATAGATGCCATAGTTATTGTACAGTATTTAGTCTTTGGCTAGGCTTGACCTTTAGAGAGTATGTGTGCAGAAGCTAATGGGTTTGCCACTGAAGCTGCTGGGCAGGAGAACAAACAGGTAGGTGGTACCTCAGTTCCTAAGGTTACCAAGGACGTGGCATGTAGCAAGGTCTCAACGGTTTCCTTGACGATACAAACAGTCAGCCATTCATCCTTGAAACAGGCTTATATTATTTATAGCCTGATCATTTGAGGCTTTCAAAGAGTAGACTCCTGGTCCACTTGTCAATTAAATTATGAATTTGTTTGGAGCGATTAAAATTTCTATTAAAGTGTAAAAAAATCTTCTCACTATTTTAACACCCATAATTTAACCAAACCTCCTTTCCACTTTCAACTCTTATGTCTTTAGGTAAATAATTATTGAGATTTTATTGATTTAAAATCACTAGCTGCATTTTAAATCAATAAAATGCAGCTAGTGATAAAAATACCATCCGTTTGTTTTCTCATGTGTTTGCTGATAACATCATCCAATTTCTGGAGTGCATTTTTAAAATTTGCATCTGGAGGAATGCAATTGGTAGCAACAAAAACACTGGGGAACTCTTTGGTCAGATAATATTGCTGCCATCTTAACATAAATTCAACATCAAGGCCACTTTGTCCATCAACTTTGACTACATTTGAGCACCAAGCATCATTGATAAATCTACAGGTTCCGCCTTCCATCTTCCTACAGTGCAATAGCTTGATCCAGGATGATATAATAAAGCCGGGTTTCTAAAAAGATGTGCACAACAGTCATAATTCTTTAATTTTCTAGAGACCGGAGCAGTCTGTGTAGTGGAATAACCTTGGGTCTAAGCTGGACTAGCATAGCTCTTATCCAGTGACAATCTTTGGTGAGGCCACACAATATTCATACAAAGAAATGTGATGATGTAATCCAAACATACCATCGATATATCACATTAAGTCATCCGGTCAACATGGTCCAAAACGGTTTCCAGGGGTAAAGTCCTAAATCACACTGTAGTTAAATTATCCACACAAGTCATCACTACTGTTGCAACGTTAACGTGAGTACAATATCAGTCCCTCTTTAGCGAGCTACCAAGATGTGTAGGAGCAACTGTGACGCACACAAAATGTATGGTCACATTGTTGTTATTTATTGAAGATTAGAATGAACACATTTCTGTGATATGTAGTACCAACTGTGCCCAGTAGGTGACAGTGCAGCGCTGTGGTTTCGACTTGTATGTGCGCGACCAGCGCCGTCTCATAACTTGAGAAGACGCTGAATAGAGAAGCCGAACAGTTGCCTGTCTCATTTATTCCTGTTTTCTCAGGTCAGTAAACTGGTAAAGTACACCCAAATATAAACTGTGAATTGTGTACCAATGTTTAGTAAACGTTGTTAGAAGATTCCATTGTGTTTTGTTTGATAGCTAAGCTGTTTTATGAGATTTACTGTCAAGTGCTAGCTAGGCGGAGATTAGCCTTGTGTAACCTCCCGTGTTTTATCCGGCTCCTATACGTTTTACTTTGTTTCTTAATAATTTAAATGAATGCATTCATGATGTTCTGGTAGGTCAATTCAGACTACATATGTTAATTAATGTTACTGAAATGTGTATATAAGTGTTGTAAATGTGTATTAGTATTTGTTAACGGTTCGCTGTACTAGTGATGCAACGCCGCCATTATCTGTAGTCTTCGTCACGTGCGCCACAGTGACTGGGCGCATTGCCACGGTGCAATAAAGAAGGGTTTAAACCCTAGGTTATAACAAATGTATTGACTATACATAGTAATGTAATTGTTTTATCTGGTCATGTAGAAATGGATCAACATGAAGAGATGATTGTTTCACTTGTGAAATAAAAATAACTTGAGAAGACGCTGAATAGAGAAGCCGAACAGTTGCCTGTCTCATTTATTCCTGTTTTCTCAGGCCCAAGTCTGTCATCAGGCTCTGTCAATCTGAGACCTGTAACACAACCAAAGGGATGCTTCTCTCGGCCGCAGCCATCAGGCCCACTCACATTCTGAAGCTTCACATTGCATAATGATTTGGGGGGCAGGAGGGACAGGTCTGCCATGTGTTGCACACGGAAGGATGACAGTTGCTATTCAGTATTTCAGATGCTTTTATTGCCTGTGAACACACCAATACAGTCTATTAACAACTGCGTCACAACTTAACTGTCTGTGTGCCGCTGGTCTAACTTGCTTGCTTTTTGACAAGAATTACATTAATTGTGAACAGACAACCTGAAACTATACATGCTCACTCACTCACACACACTCACACACACACACACACACACACACAACTGTTTACATCTGTCACTGGACACAACATGTATGGAATATTACATTGGACAATGCAATTCTCAGGCCAGGTTACTGATGCTACAATGGCGCTAAAACGCTAGCTCGCGATTAGCATCATTTAGCTAATTGCGCTAGCCTTAGTTAGCCGTCTTCTCTTTCAGTCCTAAACACTTAGCTAATAACTATCATAACATAGCACTGCAAAAGCGAGCGAAACATGAATCTATATGGCGCGTGTGTACTTCTCTCACCTGTGAACACACCAAGACAGTCTATTAACAACTGCTTCACAACTTAACTGTCTGTGTGCCGCTGGTCTAACTTGCTTGCTTTTAGACAAGAATTACCGCGCCAATCATGCTAAAACCCGCTACTGCCACCTGTTGGCGAACATGAGCATCGCCCTGCAGCTGCGTTGGGTGAAACAGGTTAGTTCTAAATTGGAACACAAAACGTTTTAAATTATAATAACCATAAAATAAGGATGGCATGGACAAGGTACTAACACAATATAAAACAACAATTCTGACAACAATGTTATCCCTTAACATGTCCAGGGTGCCACACATGCACCACCAAGCAGCATCAGGCACAAAGACTAATTTAGACACACTTCAAGATATTCTTTTCAGAAAGATTCTCAAACTTCAGTTTTCCATTATTGTGCCTGAAATTGAGCATAACCTATAACTTCCCTCTGGTGGTGCCCCACGGGCCCCTAATGCAAATATGGCGATACTCTTATTCATCTCTCCTCCCTCTCTTCTTGACTGACACCGCTTTCTGTAGGTCTGGCTGAGTGGTTGGAAGATTTAGTGGGCGGTGTTCGTCTCAAGATCCACTTCACCTAATCCAATCCTCATACCTTTTATTTTTTGTGAATCTGCATGCACTTTTTGCTACTACCATTAAAGGAATTGTTGGTATCTGAATCTAATCTGAAGAGGTTTCTAACCCAGAAAATGAGCTGTAATGCTACAGGATCAATATGCTTTTTCTTTGAAAGACAAGAGGCACAAGCTGTTCTGTTTAATAAAGATGGAATGAACACATTACATTCAAAGTAATTGTAGCATTTAAGGATGATAATCAGTCTTTGCTGTTATTGAAATGTTTACACCAAGCTGTACTTTGAAAATGGCCAACAATCATTTGCAAAAGACAAAGGAAGTGCTTAGCAAAACATGATATGCTTTACAGTTTTAATAGACCTAGAGGTTTGAGTTGCATTGGGTGATCCCCCCCCCACACACACACACACACACAGCTGTCAGTGTGTGTGTGTGTCTGACTGACCATGGCAGACAGTCTGTGCCATCTGCCAATCTGCGACCTTGAGACTAATGTGAATGAGTGCTTGTGAGTGTGTGTTTGTGTACTTATGTGTGCATTTTTATGTGAGTGGGAAAAAGTGTGTGACTTGTGTGTTTTGAGTCAAGGGAAAAGCTACAAGGTGGGAAGAACAAGGTGACATTATAGGGGGAAAAAAACTTTCATACAGAGCAGAACTTCCTGACCTCACACTCACTCTTCCCTTCCTTCCAACCCGTTCTTCTTCCATTTTTTTTCCTCTTCTCCAACATTTATTTTTAATGGTCAGAATATATATTTATTGGTATTTTGTCCAGAATTAATGTGGATTTTGTTGTTGAAGATTCTTCAATTGCACCGTTTGAACAAGTTGTTCAGAACCAGTATAATTGCCACCTTATCTCAGTGGTAGTTTTTGAATAATGCTACAAAAAGATTCTTTCGAGATGCATGGAGATCAGGGTTATGAACATTATTTAAATATTAGCTCCGGTCTAATGCTAACTAACTGGGGTCAAGACGAAATTGCAGGTGACAAGTTTTCTTCTGGGTCTGGAAGTGAGAGAGTACTGTATTGATTGAACATTATGACCATTCCTTCACAGCACCCCCTCAGATTATCACTATATAGTTTTCAGTCAGATATACAGCTGCTAGAAGACGTTTTGTGTGTAGGAGTAAAACCCGGCTGCATGTATCATCCCGCTCCGTGCCCACAGAGCCCCCTGTCCTACCCCCGTTCAGCGCATGAAATAAATTTCAGCGATAGCCCACAAAAAATATTTGCTCACATGTAGGCCTATAATAAATGAATAGACTATGGCCTATGCCAACAGATAAAACAAAATACCTTACTTTTTAAGATCGTCTTTTTATCAATCTCCTGTTGCGTTTCAGTGCCTGGGACTGTGCCGAAACGACACACACAACCTAAAATAAACACAACAAATGGCACTAGCTGTCTTAGAATAATAGTTCATGTTGATACATAATGAATAATGTATGATTACTATTCCTTATTTCATGTGCAATGTGTAATTGTTTAGGGTAATGCATAGCCTCTGTTACATATTACATACATAGTGGGATGAGACTACAACACTCACTTGGTTGTCTCACATAACACATGCAGACATATCAGGGACACCATGAACACCTCGACACATGCGAGTGGATGCAGGAGGACAGCAGCTCTGCAGGGTTGCTGTGGGTTACGACACACATCCACACATTTTCTAAGCACAGTTCAAATCAGATTAGGGTTTTAATAATCTTAATCCAATGGCAGATTAAAAGAAGGCTCCAATTGAGCGTGTGTCTTTTAATGCTCGGGTAATTTGTTTTTACAGAGATTTGTCAAAGGTGAAGGCTTTTGGGAGAAACAGAGAGGCATTAAGAGGAATGGAGCCAAAGGCGCTTTTGTTACTTTCATTTTCTCGCCTCTCCACCTCCTCTTTTGACACAGATGGCAACGCTGGTGAAGTTAGATATGTCCATGATGTGGGTTTGTGTGAATTGGTACGGTTGGATGTGCAGGCTTGTGTACTTGCAAGAACCGGTTGGAGTTTCATGCAGAGTGAGACCATTTCTGCAAAGGGAGACATCTTCTTTACTTAAAATGTTTTTGATATTTTGAACTAAAAACTAAAGCTAATATCTTAATTGACTATTCTTCATCATTCATCTTTTTCAAACACAAGTACTCTTTTCAAGTCTTAATAATTCTCCTACTACAACAATCTAGTTATGTTGTACATGCACAACATTTTTTTATTTTAAAAGTTGGTATTTAGTTTAAGGTGCAATATTCAAGGTTGGGAGCATTTTGATTGGGACGGCGTTATCAGCTGTAACCCTCCAAACGAGAGAGGTGCAGAGCAGCGTCGCTTCACATGCACATTCACATGCACAAACATGCACTAAAAGCACTCAAGGCCAGCCTGGCTTTTGTCAACAAAGCAAGGAGAAGCTCAGATAACAACGCACACAAAAGGGAGCTCAGGTTCTCCACAATATATATTTACAGAGCAAATAGTTGTTTGGTGCTACAATAATGTTCAGAATGTTAAATACAGCTCCTTTAAGGTTAGGGGAAATGCTGAGTGTTTCAAACAAAGTTCTCGTCAGCATGAATTTAACTTCTTTCTCAAGGTTTCTTTCTTGATTTTGTGTGTGTCCACAAATTAGCAACACCATGCATGAGAGAGACTGTCATCCCCATTTTTACAATTTGTCGCACCTCGCCTCCCTCTGCAAGGGCATCCTCTTTCGATCCACCGTCAAGTGTGGCCATTTGGAACAGTTCTGCCTTGTGATGTGGTCAGGTGAGCCTGCATACAATGCATTCATTTGAAGGGTGCTGAGATGCCAAGCACCCCCAGGGAAGAGCATGCATCAATACGATCCTCGCACGTGACATTTGTGTGTGTGTGTGAGAGTGAACGACAAAATAAGAAGGACCTGCAGTCCTGAAGAGGCCGATGTTTGTTTTCATAGTTGTATTCATGGGAGATTTGTGTGTGTGTATTTTTGCTTGAAATTGTTGGGTCTGTGCAAGAGTGTGTTGCTGTGTCACCAAAATATAATATAAACTAGTGCACCAATCTAAATAAAGCTGGTTCTGAGCTGTGATATAATACCCACATACCACTTCTAATTCATTTGCACTCCTTGTTCAGAAATTGAGAAATACTACAAAATGATGGTTAGATAAAACTTTATTATTAAAGTTGCAGTTTTTAATACATGGTTAACGTTTTAAATTTAAACCAAACAAAATGGCAACACAATGACTTGGGTATGTTTAGGCAACAAGACAACTTGAATGGATTCAGGTTTAGTTACAGACGTAATGTTGAATTTTGGTTTTTACACAGTCCAGTGATTAACTTTTGCAAACTATTAGAAATGTAAAACAAATGTAATCAGAGAGATACATAATTGACAATGCAGTTTAGTTGTTGTGGGAACATACTTTTTTAAATCCTAAATAAATATCTGCTCCTTGTCCTTATAAACACATTAGTCATAACCAGTCTGTCCTTATTTTGTGAATGACGCAGTGCAGGAGTGGTACTTTTCCTAAACAAAAATCTGAACACTGCATGAGCAAGGTTTCAAACACATTAGAGGTTTTTACAGTGGCTATTTTTGTCACACTTATCAGTAAGTACTGTCAACAGCCATGACAAAAATAAAATAAAATCGTCATGTTTTGAGAAATACAATGTTTTGTTAAATCAAGCTATGAAAGATATGGGAACAAACCCCTAAAAACCTACATAGGAATGAAAGTGGATAATTTGGTATGTGTAGATTATACGGAAATGGAGATTTGTATATCAGAATGAGGCAAACCTCTATGGGGTCAGATCAGTCTCAATAATTGCAAATGCACACAGAGAGACTTACAAATGCAAACACAAGATTTACAAATGCGCACAGAACAATTTAGAAATATGTTCGATTTACAAATGCACACAGAGAGATTTACAAATAAATTAGACTCACAAATGCACGCAGAACGACGTGTCTGTGTTTATTTATTTGTCAATCGCACTGCATGCATTTGTTTATGGATTCTTCACGTGTGTACGGATTTATGAGACTCCCCTGCCGTGGCTAGATCCGCAAATGCGTTTTTTCCACATAGACCTAGCTGTAGCCAATCAGATGTCTCCCTCATTTTCAGCCAATCACATGAGCGTCATTCGCTTTATTTGCGCCTTAGAGGGGGCGTGGCTTATCTCCGTGGCTTTACTCTGTGGAAAACAGTTATAACTTCCGTCATCCACTATTTTCTGCTTTATACTTGTTGTGGACATCCCATAAACGTTGGAACATCTAACGCCCTTGTGTTTGGGTTCATAACATTAATATCATATGTATATATTTATACATAAGATCACAGCTCGGTGACTTTCACCGACGACGTCTGAATGACAGCGGGCGAACTTTTCGCTTCGCTCTATTCGCGTCATTCGTGCCGCAAGAGATTTTCTACAAGATTATACCGAACTTTTCAATGACTTACAACAATGGTGGTGGGGGGTGTACATTAATTGTGTATCCCTTGGCAAATTGCGCAACTGTAACGCTGGCACAGCCCCGTGGGGAGGGGAGGGGGAGATGCGCTCATGTGATTGGCTGAAAATGAGGGCGACATCTGATTGGCTACAGCTAGGTCTATGTGGAAAAAACGCATTTGCGGATCTAGCCATGGCAGGGGAGTCTCATAAATTCGTACACACATGTGAAGAATCCACAAACAAATGCAGTGCGATTGACAAAAAAATAAACACAGACACGTCGTTCTGCGTGCATTTGTGAGTCTAATTTATTTGTAAATCCTTCTGTGTGCATTTGTAAATCTTTGTTTGCATTTGTAAATCTCTGTGTGCATTTGTAAATCAAACATATTTCTAAATTGTTCTGTGCGCATTTGTAAATCTTGTGTTTGCATTTGTAAGTCTCTCTGTGTGCATTTGCAATTATTGAGACTGATCTGACCCCATAAACCTCATGATGAAAAAGATAGTTTTGCAAGATATGTATTTTAAAAAACGCTTCAGAGGAATAAGGAAAAACATTAACTACAATTCTACTTTCTCAGTTGATTATTTGCATTAAGACAATAGGCATCTGCAGTCAACTACAGACAACTACAGTCCCAAATAAACAAGCGACGCCTACAGAGACAAGTACAGTCCCAAATAAACAAGAGACGAGTACAGAGACAAGTACAGTCCCAAATAAACAAGAGAAGAGTACAGATACAACTACAGTCCCAAATAAACAAGCGACGACTACAGAGACAACTACAGTCCCAAATAAACAAGAGACGAGTACAGAGACAAGTACAGTCCCCAATAAACAAGAGACGACTACAGAGACAACTACAGTCCCCAATAAACAAGAGAAGAGTACAGATACAACTACAGTCCCAAATAAACAAGAGACGAGTACAGAGACAAGTACAGTCCCCAATAAACAAGAGACGACTACAGAGACAACTACAGTCCCCAATAAACAAGAGAAGAGTACAGATACAACTACAGTCCCAAATAAACAAGCGACGACTACAGAGACAAGTACAGTCCCCAATAAACGAGACGAGTACAGAGACAACTACAGTCCCCAATAAGCAAGAGACGACTACAGAGATAACTACAGTCCCAAATAAACACCTAAAAGTCAACTGTGTTAATGAAGCCATTAATGTGAGCGACTGTCTTGAAATGTGTAAAGGCTTACAGTTCTTCCAGTTCTGCTGGCATTACAGGAATACAGCATTAGCCACATTTTTTAGGATTCTTTTTTCATTTTGAACGCATTACATATATGGTTGTGCTATAGACATTTAGCCATTACGTCATTATTAAGAAGTGATTGAAATCTAAATTATGGACGATCACATTACAATTTTTGAATCTCAAAACAACCACTGAAATTAGAATGTGTCCAAACCACTGTTGCTGTTTTCATAACGTTTTTTTTAATCCCATTCATTCTGTAGGTCATTTTCAACAAATCGCTGTCCACAGCAGGTGCTCTGTGTTGGCCTTGCTGTCGGCATGCGTGTATCAAAGTCTGACAGAGTCCAACGTTTTGATATTTTTAACAAGCCACCCCGCTGAGTTCCTGGTAGTGTCAACAGCTTGTCCTTTACTGCCCTTTACTTAAGCAGAAAAACAGCAGAGTAAAGGGGTCATATTAGAGGATTCCTTCCTTCATGCATTTATGTTAAATAACTTCACAGGTTAATCATTGCCCACAAGAAAAGTCAAAAGCTGGGCCTGGTTTCTGTTTTGCTGATGAAGAGTTAAAAGTTGAATCACTGACACAGCAATCTAAATGACTAAAGCACACTTAAAAACAGAGTTCCAGTAGTGTAATTGAAAACACTAATTCCAGTTAGTGATGGATGATGTATTTATTCTTTGCTCAACTGTACATTGAAGGTTGGTAAGGTTTGCAAATGGAAGGTCATTCAAGTTTATCACAATCTGTCCGGACTGAAAATAAAAATGCATCCAGGACAAAAAGGAAGAAAGCTCCTTTAACCATCTAGTCAGTAATCAGGTGATAGCGTGCAGGTGTGCCGGCAGCTCAGATGGCTCTCTAATGAGGGGATTAGCGACAGGTGTGCAGAGGAACACACTAAGGACGACCTGCGTGGCGCTTACAAATACAATGAAGAACTTTAAGTGATCAGGGTTATTTCTCAAATATTGCTTGTGTATAAACTTGATAAAATTGAGAATTATTATGCTACTTTATTAATTCGAATTCTATTTTGCATCATTTGAGAGGGAAATATTGTACTTTTGACTCCACTGCATGTAAATTACATATATTATGTCATAGCTGCCTTTTAAATTGTGATTCAGTTATCCAACAGTTTAAAAGGTAGTTAAATGAGAAGGCTGGTGGTCAACTCTATTCAGTCAATCAGCAATATTTTATAATTTTTCAATAAAGCGTGGTATCGCTCATGCCTAAAAGCTCTATTGTTTTAAATATGTTGACTTAGTCCTACAATCCTGCTGCCAGAAATACTCATTCTTCTGGGTCGGTCCAATGAGGGCTGTCAGTGAGTCTGTAGCTTGAGCTGTAGGAGTATCTGAACTTTTGTTCAGTAAATCTTTTCATTTGAATTTGTGTAGAATCATATCCAATGGCATCCAGAATAACTATGTAGCCAACAGGTTAAAAGATCCAACGTTGACTGTCTGAAGAAAAACCATAGATGTACAGTTGACTATTTTGTTGTCCTATACGTCCACCCCATCCTCTTTCCTGTTGATCCATACGTTTCCTCAAACAGTTTGTATGACATCTTACTCTTCCTTTTTTGTGAGTTTGCCTCTGAGTTTGCCTACAAAAGCGAGCAGTAGATGTACATTTTCACTTACAGTTACATGTATATACAGTCTTTTCAAAATGTATTCTGTCTTCACAAAAAACAACGTTATTAAGGTAGAGGCAACACAAACCAGTTACTTAGGTTTAGGAAAATCGTAGTTTGGACTCAAATAACTACAGAAGTGCAGTAACTACATGTGGAGGAAATCCATTACGCAAGTTATGCAACAAATCAACGTTTAGTCTCGTTTCACAGCGGTCTTCTGCGTACGATTTTTAGCCTGCTAGGTGACACGGTGGCGAGCCGTGAACAGCAAGCTAATGCTAATTTAACTCTGATCTGAAGCTTTTGTTGGGAGGCTCTCTTCAACATGACTGTGTGAGTGTGTGGAGGAGCTGAGCCCTCAGTGAAACACCAACAAAAAGATCAGTGGAGAGAAGCAGCATGAAGCCAAAATGTTTATATTCCATTCTTTTCTTCAATAAAAAACACTGGACTTGGAGCTGGGTGGTTCCATCAGAAGCTATTGAGAGATGGAGAGTAAGAAAAATAATGAAAAACTGAATGAATGATCACCATGACCAGCTTATGTTTGTCAGTATTTTTACATTGTGCCATTTCTCCTTTTACTTTCATAAAAAATCTGAAAACATCCTCCACCGTCATCATCAGTTATTTTGTACTCCTTTCTGTCGTCCTATTTCTTTCTCTTTATTCTGCTCGGCCATACTCAGTTCTACTTGTTCTCTCTGCTGCTTAGGGCCTCTGTCCTATAGCACAGGTCTGTTTCTTTTTTATCTCTGCATACCTCCCATGCCCTCCCCTTACCAGCCCTGTCTGCGTCATCTATGTTTGTGCTCTCATTCCGCCAACACTCCCTTCATCAACGCATTCTTTTATCCTTCCCTCATCTTCCCACATGCTCCCCCCTCCATCTCCCTACCCTCATTTCTATTTTCTGTCACTACCTGCATCAATTGAAACATTTGATTCATCACCTACAGTTTGAGTGCCAACCTCAATAACCAGTGCCAACCTCAATAACTCTCAAGTCAATAACTTTTGTACTTGATTCATCTTTCCCTTTTATTCCTCTAATTTCTTAATTTCATTCCAATTTCTTAATCAATTATATTTTTAAACCTAGTATTAATAAACATTCTCTTGCTGTGGTCTCGATGGTCTTGTCATTTAAATTACATTGTGTTCTGTGTACATTTCCACCTACTGGAATGACAACTGACAGCCGAGAACCGAAAAGTTTTTCATAGTTTGACAGCAACGATTCATTAGCATTGTGACCAAATCTGTCTGGTTTTCTTTTGGAAGTGGCATAAACATCCAGTTCAAGATAATCATTTTGTTAAATAGCAATTTTATTTTCTGTCGTTATGTGGAAAACTGGCACAGAATATAAAGATAAAAATGGGCTTCTCATAATGGAAAGCAGCATGTTTTTCTCAAATCTACCATCCTGTATGTGCTTTACTCTGGAGATAAACGCTACTCTCCTGCTGCTTACTCCTTAAAACCTCTTGATGCAGTTTACCACTGTGCCCTGCGTTTCATTGCAGGATATACATGTCGTATTCACTTTACACTACAAGTGTTGCTTCTGAATGTCTCCTACTAAAGGAGCATCAATTATCTTCTAAAATGTTAAAGGTCTCTCAATGTATTCATGTTCCTTAAATTACAATATTAGCCCAATGTTAATGAAAAAAACATCACCTAAAAATGCGTAGGATTTATCACTGGGGTGCTCTTCATCATATAGTGTGATCACAAAAAAAAGATTTTCATGTTGCGAAGAGTCTGAATTAATACGACATGCATGCAGCTTGTCTCCTCATGCGTCACACAGCAATCTAGCATCCCTCTCTCCACCTCTCAGCACTGCTTCTATAATCTGATCACTTTGCTCCTGGACACCAAAAGACTTTTCATTAAACAGGCCTTGGCGTTGCGTCCAGATATCCTCGGCTGCTTCCTAATGAAAAGAGACATTATGAATATGAAAAGGGGTTTCATGGCTTCAACACAGTCTGACCATATGATACCAGACAGACCATTTGTGTGCGTACTCTTGTGACTTCGGTTGTTCGTCAGGGAGTGTGTACTTTGCTGTTTATGCAGGACGGTATGTGAGTTTATGCAGCTCTCTGTATGAATGGATGCATCTTGGGTTTTGTGTGTGTGTGCGTGCGTGTAAGTATGTTTGTGTTTGTTCTTAATAATGACTTCAATGTCTGTGCAAAGAGTTTGCCTCCTCCTTCAGTGCTGCAGCCAGCAGGATCATCCATCACCAAAACATGCAACCACAATGGAGTCACTGTTCAGTAAGGTTTGTCTTTGTAATATTCTCACCACCATCCATCTTACTTTTGAAAAACAGCAAAATCCTCTCTAACCACAAGTTGATACAATATAACAGCAATTCCATAAATGGCCGGGTAGTGATGTTTTTATCATTTGTTGTCCTAAACATCATCCTTCTAGAGAAATATCTCAGCAAAGCACAGCAGCAGCAATAAGTGGACAGTCTGCGTCAGGAACAGTCGCCATCGAGGGATTACAGTTGGACGGGGAGTGTCACTTTGTTCGCTTTAAAAAAATAAAAATAAAATAAAAAAAAAAATATATATATATATATATATATATTAGGCTGCTTCCAAATCTTATCCTTTGCTGGACTTGGAAGACTCTGATAGATCCACACTGAATTTGTCTCCTGTAAACGTTGCTACAGCAGCAGCAGCTCCTGTGCAGTCAATTTAATTTAATAAGGAATTACTATTAAAGCTAAAAATGAGAAAATATAACATCCATGGTTGAAAACCAGGTATTATAGTGAACTAAGTGGATTTTCGGTCTAAGAGATGCCAGCTGGGGCCGATAAGGATCTAATTGGCTCTTCCACCAAGAGGCTGGTAAGAGCCCAACGTGCAATGTCCTATTTAAGGCTCAAACTGGCAGGCAAAAACAACACAAACAAGAGTGGATAAAAACATAACAAATATCATGACAGGGACTTTTAATTTAAACCAAACCAAAAATATCCTATGTACTGGTAATGTTTGCTTGACTTTATTGGAAAAGAAAAAAAGAAAAAAACAGCTGAGATTTAGCTATATGCCCTCGGTAATATTCTGTCATGCTTGTACTTTAATCTATGTGTGTAAGGAAGCAGCACTGTGTCTTCTTATCTTCTTATTTGATTCTACAGGATTTGTCATGAAACCAGTCAAAAATCCCCAATGGCTGTTTTTTCCCCCACAGCAAGTACAGGGTGAAATAAATAATTTTACAAACACCTGTCGACACCTGTTTTCTTTTGATAAAGACTGCCCAGAGCAAAGATCCTGAATCCACCTGATCCCGCACACATCCTCTCTCTAAGTTCTTCAGGTGTGTATATATAGTATGTACTTTAATCTGCAAAGGCTACCGAGAAGGCCTCGGCCACTCTTCTTACAGAGAGACATAGCGGTGAAATCTGATTTTGTAAAAGCTCTCCTTAAAACAAGCTGCACTGGAAGCAACAGAGGAAGACAGGAGCTGTGCAATGATAAAATACGCTAATAGGTCAACATAATTATAATACATGTAGTGTATTTGTGAATTTCTTTTTAATAAATTATAAAATAGCTCACTTTGTGATTATGTTTAGGCCAGCAGAGGAGGCTTAGCTGGCCCTGACGGCCCACCACTGGCTTTTATTACACACTTATTATGGCTAACAACATTCATGTGCAAGCCATATACAAAATGGATTGGCAAATAGCTTCATTGAAGCTTTGGGCAGGGTTTAAACTCAGAACAATGAATGGTCATGTTGTTTGTCATCTCAGCTCCTATGTTAATGTCATTCTATTACAAAAAAAACAATGCTCCCTTTACCCGAGGAGGCACTTCAATTGTATGAAGCTAATATGTTTGTCAAATTATCACACAGCCCTCCTAACAATGACATAAAAGACAAAGGGACATTTTTTCATCTTGCCTCCTGCTTTTTGTTTTGGACTCCGTCCAAGTTGCTGTATCTCCCTTGGTAATCTTTTCTTTTCACATGTGCTGATGTATGTGGGGCTCAGCTTTAGTTGGCCATGGAGCTCACCTACCTCATGAGCTCATTCACTGTCACCTTCCCACTCTGCTGCACCTACTCCCTTTAGTATTTAAACCCTTTTTTTAAACCCAGTCTATGCAGTTTGGGGCAAAATCAATAAATTATAAATGTGTTATTTTCACCTTTTCAGTCTCGGCAAATAAATATTCCTTTGAAAAATTGTGAACCATAATATTAAAAATATATATATTTTAAAACTTTGTCAGAGGAAATTGACTCATTTAAATACAGACAGAGGTTGTCAATCCAATTTAATATACTATACCTATGATGCACATAAGATATACAGCAATATCATATCGTGACACAGCGTGCAAGACATTGTATCTAAAAACCTAGATTCATAAAATATATTGGGTACAAGAACTTTAGAATAGTATTGTGAATTATACAGTTTCTATAAAAAGTATTTCCACAAGCTTGAGAGCAATTGGAAATTGCAATTATTAAAACTCATGATTGCTCAATTCATACTGCTTTCTGTTTAGTGTGAATATCTTAACACCACGTCTTGTATGTGGTCGTGTCTCCACTGCAGGCTTGAATGTGAACGTGTCACTTTGGGCGCACCAATTAAATCCAAGAGCCATCTCTACAGGCATGTTGTCTTGTTCCAAGTGCAGCTGCCTGGTTGTTTTGGACCGCTTTGCTTCAGGAATAGATAACAATACAGCCTGGTTATTGCTTGTCCATTCTAACAGCTGAAAGTTCTTGTATCTCCTCCACTAAAGAGCCATTACAATCATTATTTATATTTGCTGGGTTGAATCCCAGAGTGGGAGCCATTTTCAGTTTGTTGAAAATAACTGCATCTTCTCTCACGGATAACACCTTGCTTATGTGCTGCAGTTATCTCCACTAACACAGCAAAACAGCTGGCTGTTAAATGCCGAATTAAACTGTCCTCTGCTCTTTTTCCCCCTAAAGAGAGAAGAGCAGCTTGCCTCACATCACACACCCTGCCATAAAGAGCGCCTCCTTGTTTCTGAGATAATAGTTTTAACTGCAGTGATTGTGTTTCGACCAAACAGCCGCAGAATAACAATCTCATCTGCAAAGAATAGATGTTTGCTGATGCCTTGTTGCAGATAGAAGTATGCGTTTGTGGGGTCCGCCATGACAGGGTTACAATATGAGCTATTTCAGTGATCAAGAGTGTGTGTGTGTTGCTGTGTTAAAACATTAATAGGATGGGTAACAATGGGCAAAGGGTAGCTCTGTGTGTGTGTGTGTGTGTGTGTGTGTCCAATTTAACCGTTGTCTTCACAGTATCCAGGCTTGTTAAAAACACTTCAGCCCCATTAAAGCCAATACTTTCCTCAACGAACTTTCTCTCGCTCTGCTTTTTTTATTTGCTCTGTTTCCCCTCTGCCTCTCTGCTGTCACTTTCTTCATTTGTTTTTATTTGGGGGTTTAGGGACACTTTATGCACATTAATAAATATAACTGTCAATGTGTCAGTGTTAACCATACCCGTGCCAAAGAAATCCACTCCGTCCTGCTTTAATGACTATCATCCAGTGGCACTTACCCCCATAATAATGAAGTGCTTTGAACTAACTAGTCATGTCACACATCAAATCCATTCTCCCCCCCCACCCTGGACCCTTTCCAATTTGCATACCGTGCCAAACGGTCCACGGAGGATGCAATCTGCTCTGCTCTCCATCCAGCCCTCACCCACCTGGACAAAAAAGATTCATATGTGAGAATGCTGTTCATAGACTTTTGTTCAGCATTCAACACCATAATACCACAACAACTCATCTGCAAACTTGACCAGCTGGGGCTCAACACCTCGCTGTGTAACTGGCTGCTGGACTTTCTTAGTGAGAGGCCACAAGCAGTACGTGTCGGCAACAACACCTCGAGCAGCATCGCACTGAGCACAGGGGCCCCTCAGGGTGATGCTCACCTTGCTGACTCATGACTGCATGACTCTTTATTGTTCTCGTTTGCAGTCTAGCAGCAGAGTTTGGGATAAGTTGCAGCCTCTCAATGGATTTTTTTTTAGGAAGACCAGTAAAGAGTGCCTTGCAGTAGTAGTCTACTTGAGATGAAAGCGTGCAATAACTTACTGAGTCAATAGAAGCTATACTTTTGCAATATGTCTCAGATGGAAGAAGGCAACTTTGGTCACTTTATTGAAATGGGGCACCAAGTCAGAGTCTAAGATAACCCCCACACTTGTTACTTGTGGTTTGATTAGGTGACTTAGATGACCGAGTTTCTCCAGTAAAGCATCCGTCTTGTATTTGGGGCCTAATATCATTTCTGTCTTATCCTCATTCAATTAAAGAAAAAAATATTAATTAATTTAATAAAAATGATGTATGATTTCATCAGCAGAGTATTGTTCACAACCCGGGTAAATTGAAGTATGGCCAGTTCGGCTGCAAGTAGAGGGCTCAGAAAATGAAGGCAACAAATTTCCATAAACTGACCACTTTTACAGAATCTAAACTGCGTGATAACATATTAAAAGTTAATAAAGTAACATTAACATCTTTTATTAAGTACTCAAAACATTCTTTCTGAAGTACAGTTGTATACTGTAAAAGTCCTGCATTCAAATTTTTATTTCAAAGATATTTTGAGTGAGACATTATCAGCACAATGTACTTAAATGTACTGTTCAAGGTGTAGCTTTCAATTCTGTGATGCTAGATAGTTTAATGGATAATATTAAAATCATATTTAAATTGTTATACATTTATTTTGTGAGTAAAATATGGATTTTCAAAATAAGGTAAATTAGTAAAAGACATTGACAACCATAAAACCTTCTCCAGACACACACATGCTCTCAAGGCAAGGAACAAAGATATTATTCATTTATTTTCTCTTTACCTTACAATATGAACGTGTTTTGGGAGTGAAATACACAAAGAGGAGTGATGAGAAAAAAGAGAGCAGCAGTTGCTCTTGACATTGAAATTACTATTGGATTGATAATATGGAGTGACTGACTCATGCAAGAACCCCTTGTACAAACAGATGTGTTACAAAGTAATAATAATGATAATACATTTATTTATATAGCACCTTTAAAAACAGTTTACAAAGTGCTCTACATATAAGCAAGGTAAAAACAAAACATCAATACAAGTAAACATTTCAGAAAATACATGAGGCAATGAACACAATAGAGGAATAGAAAATTACAAATACAAAATAAAGCAGAACAGACAAACTAAAATAGGGGAAACTGCATAAAAGGACGACATCACTAAAAAGCAGTTCTATAAAAATGGATTTTAAGAAGTGATTTAAAAGAAGCTACTGATTCTGCTAGTCTTATCCCCTCAGGTAGGTCGTTCCAAAGTCGAGGGGCTCTGATGGCACCCTTTGATTTAAGCCTTGACTTTAATACAAAGTGGCTTGTACCTGTGATTTACAAGGAGTTTCAAATATTCAAGAATCATTTATTGTCATTATGGGATGCAAACAGCAGCAACACAAATAATTATCCGTGCAGATAATATGGCCAACATCAGGAAAACATTGTCCACAAACTTTGATGTTTTGGTACCAAGCATAAAAATGGAAACAGAGTCCAACTCCTCGTGCTGCTGGATCTGGGAAGCCACAATTGAGCCAAGTCTTTGTCAAGAATGTGGACCTCACGTTGCTGGGTTAGCCACCAGACAACCATGAGTAGGCTGTCGTGGCGTGAGACTATTTTGGCCCTCCTCCCTGCTGGCAGTGACTCCGTGCTTGCTGACGTTTGGTCCAGCAGGTCTTGCCGAGTGGTTCAGACCTGTCAGAAGGGTACGCGTCTCCAAGCTGAGGTTTTTCACTGATGGATTGTACAATTTTTTACCTTGAAACAATTATTTGACTCCCTCTCTTTGCAGTCATCGATCGCCTTTCTGTGGTGAGACGTTTGTCATATCGATCCATTTCTTTTCATTTCAGTGACAGTACGACTCTCAGGTGACACAAGATTGACAGCAAAGTTTTCCCCCTTTACTTGGCTTTATGGATTTCTGAAAACAGGACTTCAATTTAGGATATATGGGGCAGGGCACATAGCCTTATATGATATGATTGGGGCGATAACTCTACGAATACAGTTCTCATGAACAAATGCGTATATTTACACAAGTGGCATTCATCATGTTAACGTTATCTAGCATTGGCTGAATCTGACATGGCACACTTGTAAGAGTCCGCCATATAAAAAAAAGGTTAAGATAAAAATACGAAAATGTTCTCGTTACATTGGGTTTACATTTTTTTTTAAAGACAGACAGATCGCAAGCCGAGGTGTTCCCATTTGGCCACTTAGACTGTCACTGCTCCTTTCTTCTCCATCTTTCTTCATCTAGAAGCCAGAGTGATGCACAAAGAGAAGAAGGAGGGATGGAAGTACAGTAAATACACCAGGGATAAAGTCTGGAAGAGAGGCTTCTGTGGTAACTCAGTGGGCAAAATTGCTGCATTCAACCAGAGCCCAGACGAACTTTACATTTTGAAGCACTGCAATGAAACATTAAAAGTTGAAAGGGTTCAGATTTTGCAAGTCTGTTTTAAAACAATACTATCATATCCATATGTAGCATAGTGTTACCGCATGCATCGCCAGCATCCAACGCCATGTGTTTCACTGAAAACAGGCTTGGTGAGCACATCGTGGACAGCACACTGCTTTTATATTAACGAAGTTTGGTGTACAGATGTCAGTGTTGAAGAAATCATGCAGCCTTCAGTTAGAAACCCTCTTCATAGACTAAACTATTTTATTTATCGCAGGAGTTTTCCTCATGTATTCTGGTCGGTGTTTACATCCCACCTCAGGCTTGAGTTAGTGAGGCGCTACAACAGCTAACCAGATAACAAACAGAGCACATTGAGTATTTTGTCATTAAAAGGAGAGCAAAGAACAGCACTGATGGATTTTCCTGATGGACGAGATGTTTTGCTCTTCTTTTAACTCGCTTTAGTAGAGTTTGGTTAAAGGATGGCTCTTCTAATCTTCTGCCACATATCTCTTAAAACTGCCTGTCAATTTCAAAACAGTTTTGATGATGCTTCTCCAATGGTTCTGTGTCATAAACCATCTGGCGAGTCAAGTAGATAAATAAATACACACAAGAGCCAAAACTCAAGGACGCAATTAATGCTACCTGCTGTATTACAATGCAAATAAATCTTTTTTGTTTTGTTTTGGCCAACTGAACTACAGTTTTTTTTTACTCTAGGTGCTCATAAAACTCATTAAAGAACACCATACGTACAGGCTGGCGCCCACTGTTCATCCTCACACTCACAAAACTATCCAATCACTGCAAAATAAATGTGTCAGTATCGACCTGACACATGAGCTCAGAGTTTCATTGACACCACTCTGTTGTCTGTAGGCTACTGGACAATTTCTTCCAGTCCCTTCTTGTGTTTCTAAAGCACTTGTGGGTATTTATATTTGCATGTTTTTATTCAGTTTTCATAAATGTGTTATTATATATCAAATATATGGAATTCTGGAATTTGATCTCTTATATAATAATTATAGCGAATTATAGACATGTAATTTGGAAATTCTTGGTGAATTGGTGGACCTCTTTATTGGATCACATTTTATTTTTTGCATTTGGCATTAATTAAGACCATATGTCTGCTAATGATCTTATTACCAGCAAAGCAGCTTTGGCACACTACTGTAGAAATGTAGCATCTTTTCTGGCATTCAGTTAACATCATTGGAATATATTAGCCTCACATTAACTCAAGCTGAGGCTCTCCCTGTCATCTTGCTTTTCTTTACACACACACTCACTCTGTAATGCCAGTAAGTGATGTGCATAATAATAGTCACTACAAACATAGGTTGTTTTTTCCTTCTGATCACAGTTGTTTTTTCCTTCTGATCACAATTAACTCCTTTTCAGAAGCCACATAATGTGTGTCAAGGTGGTGTGTATTGCCTGCTTTTGAAGGATCAGTCCAGTAGAAAACCTCAAAAAATGTTCTTCATATTGCTTTGAGTATATGAAAGTGTTCAACAGACCAAAGGCAATTAATCTAAGTGACAGTGAGAGCATAAACCTGCTGCCCAGAGTGAACCGTCAACCATGGAACATGACATTTTAATGAGAAAGGGACTCAAATGTAACAAAGACAGCAAAGATGTTGGGGTGGATTGAAAAGAAATGTATACAAAATAGAAAACTGGTATGTGTTCTAATTTGACACATTTGACTCAAGTTTGAATTAACTAATGGAACAAACCTAAAGATGTGCTATAGTGTGTATTACCTAACATTAAAGGAATTTACAGAAAGCAGAATTTAAGTAAACAATCATTTGCATATTTATTGCTGAGATCTGGTGGCATGGTTCCATGATTAAACACCGTTTTACGAGTCCATCGAAGCTGGCCATCAATTTCTCAAAATTCAAAAATTACTAAACCATATACTTGCTAGCAAAAATTAAAGTGAACACACCCGACTTTTCAGTTAGAATTGTCAATTTTATTGTAACACTGAAGAATGTAATCATGACCCGAGAGGAACGATAAACAAAACTACAATAGTATCTTCTGCTACACACTGTTCCATTTTAAGAAGGCGCGTGCCTGTCTCAGGACCTCTAGTTAGTGACTAGCATGCTCGCTGGTCACAGCTTTCTAGCTAGCTAGACACTCATAATCAATAATGTGCACGTGCCAGCAAACTAAGAAACATACTCACCACTCGTGCCACTGACGGGCATCGCCTCCCATCACCTGGCTGGCATTCTTTCTGGCCTGGGGCGGGTCCACGCTCCCTTTCGTCTTAGTTTGGAGTTTTGTGTGTCATTTATAAATGCTTAGTAAGGCATAGATAGTCCTCACTTTAGAGGAGGTCACACAAAATACTTAACTAACGACTAGTAACTACCACTTTATGAATGATCTCATTAATCATCTATAAGTCCTTAATAATTGGTTTGTAATATATATTACTTAATTTCCAAACGGGGAATACATTGTTTATAAAGTATGAAAACCCAATCATGAAACGCTTAATAGTCAAGCTTATTAAATCAACAATAACACATTTATAACTGTTTATGAATTTCAAACTGAGTGTTAATGTTGAAACAATGCTTTATAAATGAATTAAGTGTTTACTTATACTTAACTAATGCTAAATAGCGTGTAGTTATTATAAAGTGTTACCGAAACATCAATTAGCTGAATAACATTCACAAGAAATCATACTTGAATAATTTCTGTCTTGCTTTAGTGTCAAATTGCTTTGTCTGTAAAGAAAGAGGCTTCCTCGTCTGACCTTTGACCAGTGCCTCTAGTATTGTGGCTTCCATGCTCACAAGGAACATTAGGTGATGCAGTTTACCTGAACAGTGTCCTAATTTATTCTGCAGTGCCCTTGTATTCAGGCAATGATGCCGTTGTTACAGTTCAACTTCTCCCTTTCATTCTTGGTTATTCTCTGTTGACTCTCCCCGTTTGTTTTCAGGGACTTGCAGACATTTTGAGGGGCCATTGCTCTAAACTGAAAAATGGCGGTGAAGCGTTGAAGGTTACAGTCATCTTCTGTGGATTTGTATTTATTCATTAATTAATCTCTTATGCTATGAAATTTAATATAAGAAAAAAATAGAAACTACAACTTATTAGGGGGAGCGTTTTAATTAGTGCCACCATGGCTATATGCCAATGAAAATGATGCCATTGATTCGATGTTGGATGCATTTCCATTTGGTGGAGCAACACTGACACACAATCCTCCTCTAATGAATAATTCTCTCTTCGTTGCCGTTGTAGATCGGCAACCCGCAGGTGGATCTTTCAGCTCCAGCAGGTGCAGCTCAGCCAAAGAGGGCACACAGCTGTTGCTTTGGCTACCTAACTTGTCTGTCTTCATTCAAAAATAGTAAGTATTCTTCAGAAGATGAGAGTTTACTTTTATGTCCCGCTCTCGTCCAATTTAAGTTGACATTTGCCGATCGTAGAAAGGAGAAATATCTAACTTCCGATGAGCAAATCTCTGCTGTTATACGGTGGATTTGTTTGCCACATAGCTCCCTGAACCAGTGAAGCTCCGGTCCCCGAATATAGAATAATGCTTAAAGTTACAGTACTGTACTGCTGTGGTGAGGATTTGCCTCGTTGTGAATGGAAACAAAGAAAAAGGAGGCAAACTAACCCACACATAATGCAATTGCGCGTATTTCATACACCCATGGTGCGCAATCATGGCCTATTGTCTTTTATTTATTCCCTGTTAGATAAGTATTCAATAACATTGTTAAGTCTCGCCTGGAGTCATCACTTACAAGACTATTGCCATTGTTGGAGTCTTCACACAAGTGACTACTTCCGCCATCTTGTTCTCGCTCTACTTTGTCCCTCTATACACACGCACACACAAAATGTGTTGCTTTTAGGTAGTATGCTTGTAGATGTATAATAGATGTTTGGTGATTTGTATTATTGAATTGAATCAGTAATGTTAAGTAAATAAACTTATATTTTAAAAGGAGCAGTTTTCTGTGATTCTTTTTTGTGTATATGTGATGTCATAATAGTTGGATGCGATAGGCTGTGCTCAAACTTAAAACATTCACTCGATGAGGTTAATTTCCAACTGAGTTTTGTTGGACGTCCCTCTTACTAAATTACACAATTTTGCTAAATTTGTGAACACACTGGGACCCTGTCAAATATTGTTTTATTATTAAGATTATGATTTACAGTCATCACTGAATATTATTATTATTATTATAATATTTTGGCAGTCAAATGAAATACGTTGTATTTCTATCTGTATATTCTATTTAGTATACTGTAGCTATATCTATATATATATGTATGTATGTATATATATATATATATATATAAATAAAAATAATAAGAGTAATATCTACCAGCAGAGAAAAAAGTCGCTCTCTGTTTGTGGATTCTTCTCTGTGCTTTTGCTGGCCAAGCGTGCCTTATAGTGCATGTTTATGAATGTGAACGTGCCCCACTCACTAGCTCAAGGCTGCAGCTCTGCATCTAGATGCCTATTATTTCCCACCTGGACTTCTCTAACTCCCTCCTCATCTGAGCCTTCTGCCTTTGCTCCTCGACCTGGGCTTCTAGTCCAGAATGCGTTTGCCAATCTGGTGTTGCACAAGATTTTGCACGCCATTCCGCTTTAAAATGTTGTTATAGCCCACATCCAGTGCAATACTCTGGTGCTGAGAAGTGAAGATAACTGCTCCCTCCTACCACTCGAGTCCATTTCACGCATGCAGTCATCCCTGAAATGTTTGCCACCTCATGACGCATGACATTTCAAGGAAAGTGTTATCTCTTTGCTGTGAATGAAAGCAGTAACATTGCAAGGGACAAGCACGTAGAGACATCCATCTCACAGAAGAGTCACAAGACTACACAGCAGTGGCGGCAGGCCAATAGAGGGGCCTAGCCCCACCCACCTTGAGCCAAAAAATAAAATTAATTATATTATATTATACAAAAATTATAATAATAATATTAATTATATTTACAAATTATACAAATTGTCAATAGTTGTGTTTTGGAGATATGGAATAACCAGTAATATTTGTAAAATAGGATATCTGTGCAAAATATATGCTTTTCCTGCACCTCTCCTGTCCTCTCCGCCTGTCTGCATGTATCAGCTCAGCTGCGTTTTGGCCCAGAAGAGACGGGTCTAAGAAGCAGTTTAGCCTATTACTGATTAAAGATATAAATGAGTGATACACAATTTAGCCAATCCACGTCCTGAAATAGGTTCAGCTTTGGGCCAAAGTCATCTGGCCCAAAAGCTGCGCGATCTAGTCAGGCGCACTTCTCTTCCAAGAAGATCCGACCCGGTAAAATCAACGGGGACAGATCCAGCATTGACAGTTACGGGAGTAAGGGACATGAAGCACTTGTTGGAAGAATTAAAAAAACATGAGAACACCAGGACACACATGGATAACTCCGTCAAGCAGCCATATTGGGCAAAGTGAACGTCACAACCAGCTGGACGACGGACACAGGATTAAGGTGAAGAAACACAATGAGGAGTTGGATAAAAACAGGCACACTTTAACCCTAACAAGGTTCATATATATATATATATATATATATATATATATATATATATATATATATATATATATATATATATATATATATATATATATATATATATATATATATATTTATTGAGGCTGCACCTCAAACTCTGCAATATATCTCCTTCTATGAAAAAAAAAATGCCCTGTACACTTTTTTAGGGGCAACCACTAAAAACAGTTAACTGTTTTATTGCAGTATTCTCACACATTGTTATTGGGATGAACCGCAGCATCATAACAACAGACTTGTTAGAAAGAAAAAAAAAGACGCTTTCTCAATTATATATTTTTTTATTATAGGATTTCAAATGCAATGTCAGAGAAGGAACTGCTGTTTGTTCAAATGACTGTATGAATAAATAATGTCAGGATGAATAATTGCATGTTGAAAAGATGTATTTAGCAACTCTCTGACAAAGTAATGGAGTAAAAAAACAAACATGTGAGCAACAGCTCTAATTCTGTCCTGTGATGCATTTCTTTTCAGAAAAAAATCTGTTGTTGACCATCAGGGCATTAATTAAGAAGGAGGCATTTCTGGAGATGTTTGAGGGTTTGTTAAAGGGCCAGTGCATTACTATTCAGTCACAGCTCAATACACCTTTCTTCATTATGTTGCAATGTCAGTTTCCACTTCAAACAAATCTGTCCAACATCATTTTAAATGTGAAAACAGTTATTTTGTTTTTTGTAGCCCAGTTGCTGGAATAAAAGTGTTTTGTAAACCACCTCAATATATCTGAAATGTATCTATCCAAAAAATACATTCCATATCACATCTAAATGCATGTGTACATTATTATATTGTTTTTTTTAAATGCTCGTGGTGCTTCAGGCATTTAAAGTCTGCATTAATTATTATGTTCACATTTAGGTAACAAAACTACATGATTAAGGTTTTGTAAAAGATCCAAGTTTTGGGTTAAAATAAGTATGTTCCTTTTGATTTTCACGGGACATGAACACCGGTGTCCTGAGTTGTGTGCGTTGTGTTTGACCCAACAATCAATCCAATCCCCCTCCCTTTGCAGACTTACATGGAATTTGATTAGAAATATATTATTGATACTTCAAAAGCAATTGAATTTGTGATCAAATTCTCACCCGTTTAAATTATCTTAAGGATTAAAGTTAGACATGATTGAGAACGTGGCTGCTTTGAGTGACAGGTGGGTGCTGTTTTAATTTACTAGCTGCTATATATCTCTGCTCTACTGAGTCTCCCTGGGCCACCTCAGCTCCACCTACGACACACGGTTTGCCCAATTTAGATTCAGGCTGTCATCACTGTCAAGATAAAGACAACCGGAGCCACCAGCTTTGAGCTCATGGGCAAGCTTATTTAACCCAAAGGTCCAGCTGAGCTTAATCAGACCCTCAAATCTCAGCCTAATTGCTAGTTAGTGTACAGCAGGACAGCTGAGCAAAAGCAATTTACTTGGGTTTAGATTGATCTTTTCTCTTGGGAACATAAAAAAATGTCCTACAATTTGTTACAGATTACAGCGCAATGCAGTATATAGTAAATGAGGGAATTAGAAAACATCTGTAGCAGCTGATGAAATATCATGCGTGTATTGAAAATTGATGTAAAAACTATGAATTATAGTTGTATGAAGGTGTTCATGGGTTAAAAATGCTCTTTAGTTATGTGTTTAATTTTTTTTAAAGTTCTATAAAAATGTGGTATATTTTACTGAAACATAATTATATATTAGAAAACATTAATTTTAGTATCAACCACTGTAAACTGTATGCAAATCCACAATATTCTCATATATAAACATTTGTAATGGTGTTATGATTTACATTTCAGCATCATCTTGAAGACGTTAATGATCAAAGTATTTATTATTCAATGACGCATATTTCATGCAAACATCATTAAGTATTTACAATAACCTAGATAAGGCTGCCCGCTCTGCTCTCTTTCACTGATATAACGTGTTTAAACATGAGCTGCTTCATATCTCTGAACACTCTTCAGTTAGTGGAGGATTCTGTTTCAAGAAAGACATTCAAAGTTGAGCTTCTTTTATTTTGGTTTATTGAAATAGCTGTCGTCGATCACTGAAACACATTTTTTCATTACACTGATTTCTGTGTCTGCACATGTTCTGAAATGGACAGATGACTGCAGATGTAGTTCAGCACCTGTCTCTCATTGTACAGAAATGTAATTCTGATGAATGAAAGTAATAGAATGCTCTTTGTCATTTGGCCAATACCATTATCTTTTGAATGAGAAAAGTAACAGAAAGCAGAGTGATCAAAAACTAGGGAAGTGAAATGTTGAAAAGTACAAAAAAGGGAATGAGGATCAGTTGTTGAAGAAACAGCAGAACCAAAAAATATTGTCTTAAGGTTCCGGAACTTCTAAAGAATATCAGTTCTTTAATAACACTTCTAGGGATCGTTGTGAGAGAAAGACCTATTGACGTCATCTACTTTTTTTATTTAAAAAGCATTCTTTCATCTGTTTAATTAAAAAACAGTGTTACATTTGACATTTGGTCTGGTGTTTACACATATTCTGTATTCCCTCAGGGGTTAATTAATACCAGTTTTTTTTTATTATTCCAATTATACGTTTTCAACATGGGGCTGGATTTAAACTGGGAAATATAATGAATCTAACCATACAATTGAACAAATTGTCAACAGTGAGTCTGATACATGGGTGGAGGAGGATTAAATGTCTCCCACTCTTCATTATATATGTTCAACTCACCAGACAGCATGTGACTAAAGACAAAGGCCCAATCCCAAAGTCTATTATTCTCCTTTGCTGGGTGGCTGTGAAGTGATTGTCCAACTGACAGGAGAATGTGGGGCAAATCCAAAACCCTTTGGTTGGACTTTGGATTGTCCTGGAAACATTTGGGAACCCTATAAGAGGAGCTGGACAAGTATGTCTGGGCTACCTTGCTTAGCTTTCTGCCACCAACCTGGACCTCAATAAGCAGCTAAAAAGAGAGATGGATGGGATTATTGTATTTCTCCAAACATGCAAAGTTTGCTGTTCTTCCAGAGAAAATGGTGATAGAGTTTGTGACTAAACCTACATTGGAAGTTTATTTTGAAAAGATACTTCATGCACCAATGGAAACTATATGTTTCCTGTGGACACTGAATTTTATTTTTAAAAGAAACTATGCGTTTAACAAGCAAAAATATACAAGCAGCTCAAGTGGTATCTAGACAGCATTGTTTGAAGCGTAGGCTACTGACCAAGCAACAGTATTTGACACGTTATTTATGGTGACTACATACTTTACATAGAGGCTTTAAAGCTAGATTTGATGAATTTAAATGTTGTTAAAGTACATTACATACACTAGCAATGTGAAATCATGATATGACAGGGTCATATAATAAATAAGTGTATGAAAAAGCAAACGTGCAAAAAGTTACTATGAACTAACATGTGGAAAAAAGGTTTATAGAAGAATAGATTAACAGGAATGGATTCTTTGTGCAGAAGATGATGCGATGAGGAAGTGAAACAGAATTGGAGAGAAACATGAACATTGAAACTGAAAAATATAAGGGTGAGAAAGTTTGTGGCAAACATTAATATGTAGAGAGAAATGGAGCCATGCATAATTGAAGTGAGAGGTAAGAAGAAAGAAACACAAATAGAAGAAGAGGAGAGGCTGGTGTTGATGAAAGATGATGGTGGGAGGGAAGGAGGAGATTCTTCAGACCTACAGACAGAGAACATAGACAGTGTGTTATCATTAAGATGAATAAGCTAATATATGTAAAGTATTGCTCTAAGGATGGCAGTGTTGGTCGGTCTATCCGTCCACCAATTTGGCAAAACATTTATGGTTAAGAGAGGACAATGTCCATTGATTTCCAGTTGCCAGGGAGAATACATAACAATACATAAAAAATGTGCAGTTGTTAATTAAATGCCTCAAATGATGCTTGTTTTGGAAGGTAAAATAGTAAAGTTTTTATTTTACTGCAAACCTTGATCTTAATTTTTTTACCTTAACCTAACCAATCATTTCACAACATTAACCTTGTGTCATATGTTTGTGCAAGCATGATAAGATATGAAACGTATTTTGTGTACAATGGCAATTTGGATTGTTTGATGATTGATGAATTCTGATAATTCTGGTGATATACTGACTTTTGATCTAATGCCATTAGCTCAAAATTACACAAATACCCATACATAAATAGGTTACTGTGAGAAATCATGCTGGAACATGAAATCAGAAAATGTGTTAACATGCAAATCATAATCAGTAGTGTTTGTGTATTAGAGTCTGACTATTTCAGATGAGCACTGCACACAGAAATTATATCTGGTGCCGAGTTTCTGGTCTGCCGAAACCAATACAAAGAAATGAAAAACAACTGGGAACAAAGAGACAGGAAGGGAATGAGCGTGAAATTAATATGATGTGGATTTCTTTGACGTTTATGATCACAAAATCCCACAGAAGCAATGTGTGTCAAAAGAAGGGGGTGTAAACTGTGAGGAATGGGAAAGGGGGAAGGAAGGAGACTCAGGGGTTAAAAGAAACAAACACAAGTTTGATGCAGGATGTAAGGAGGGATAACATTGATGCAAAAAAACATGACAGGAGACAAAACGGGGAAAGTGTTCAAGGAAAGACAGATAAAAGTTGCGGGTGACGGAAAAGATGAGACGAATGGAGTATTCAGGGCAAAAGGTAGTGATTAAAAGGATGGGACCAAAAAGAGTGATGAAAGAGCAATAGGAAAGCAGGATGGGTGGAAACAAGGAAGGATGAAAGAAATGTGGTCTTTGAGACATACCACTGGTTAAGAAAGTAAGAAGTGGAAGGGAGATATAAGCCTGAAAGAGACACCTATAATGCATAAATTGTGTCACATTGGAAAAGTCCTAACAACAACTTGACTGACATGAGCTCTGTAATCTGAGCCAGTTCAGTTTCACTCAACCTCAATCAACCAAAAGATATATACACAATTCAAAACTGACATGAGTCTTTTAAAAACTTGTCCATCCGATGCATTTACTCTATTATTTTTGATAACATGATTATCGCTAACATAAAGCAACATTTGTTTAATTGTCTTAGTTTGGGTTTAACATTGCAGGTGCATCACCTCACCACTGGTTAAAGACAAAGGCCCGACAATAGACAAGAACAAAGTAATAACAAAGGTTACATCCTCCAAATTAAACAATGCATCCAATTGTCTTCACAAAGAAAGGCAATTCAAAAGAAAGAAAGGAATATAGTGTAAAATACAAACAAATAAAGTTTTTGTCACCTGAAAGAGGATTTGGCGGCGTGCTCATTTGTGCTAAATTGGTGTCGCATGAATGCACCAACAATTAGCAACAACTACACAAAAGGCTGAACATTTTTTTCAATCACTTCAATACTTTAAAGCCCTTTCAACTCATTAATCTTACTGTTTTTCAATGCTAATTAATTAAGTGAACAGCTTTCTTCTTACATCCTTCAGTCTTTTTCTTTTTTTGAAAGTGTTGAAGCAAAGTACTTAATCTACAAGTTATTAAAATAAGGCTTTAGTGCCTATTGTTCCTTCAATTAAAGGGGAGCCGGTGCAATGAGGAAGGTCACGAGATGTAACCATTCTCAGTTCGTGAAAGTTCTTCACTTTTGATCACCGTGACGCCACAGAATCCACAACACAGAAGATGAGACAGACCCTTTTTTTAAAGAGACTGGGAAGACATTAAGATAAAAGAAGAAGAAGAAGAAGAAGAAGAAGAAGAAGAAGAAGAAGAAGAAGAAGAAGAAGAAGAAGAAGAAGAAGAAGAAGGAAGAGAGTGTAGGAGGGGCTGTGATTTAATTTAGCAAAGAGCAAGAAAACACCAAAGGTAACCTAAGATGAAAGCAAAAATAAAGTTGACCAAGAAGTCCTGATGCTTTCAGTATGGGGTAAAAGTCATATTTAGCCCAGAAAAGGGCTCATTAAAACACTTCAGTACCAGGGTGCACACAGAGTATCTGAGGTCTCTTACCCTCAGAGTGAAGCTCATTAAACTTACTGGCACTTCCCAGCAGCCGGTACTATAGCAAACGCCAACACCCACTGGCAGACAGAGATACGAGAGCATGTGGTTAAGATAGAAGGTGTTCTGCTCTGCAGAGAGAAGAGATGCCGGCAGGAGAAGGGCAGAGGGAACCAAGAGGATTTGCAGCCCCATAGTTTAGTGTTTAAATTAAAATGAAATAAAAAAGGCATTCATAAAGAGACATGGCCATTGTATCAGGAGCAACATTTAGTTGTTTGACAGTCAATATTCCATTAAAAGGCTCCATTTGACCGCTCTTCCACTGATCAGGCCGATCATTGGCCCATGTCCAAATCTGTCTTTAACTTTGTAAGATTTTATGCAAACAGAAATGTAAAATAGACAGCCTGGCTAGTAGTTGTCGTCTGTACAGGTTTGGTATAGATAGACATGAGGAGTGAAAGTTAGGGTATTTCTGTCACGCACCACTTTAGAGGAAGAAAAATGTTTATGCCCCACCGCCCCAACAAAATGGTCCATGCTGAATTTTTATTGAAATAACAACTGCATATCTTTTTTAAACAACATTAACATGCAAACTGTGCAATACAACGCTAAATTAGGGCAGATATGTGTGAGCCATTAAGTTTCATCAGTATTAGTGGCTGCAATGAGCCTGCTTTCCACTACAAGTCTTTTTAAAACAAATCGACACATCTTAGCAATGGCACAAGTGTAACCCCTTAATGGGCAACGTAAACATATACATGAAAGTACAGGCTTTTCGCCATGTATTTATTAATGACTTGGTTTTATGTCTGTGTACTTTTGTAATATGTGAAGTGAATATGAATGAAGAAAATCAGCATTTCCCTCTGCGCCCTACTAGTATTACCACTGCGCCCCACTAGAGCGGCGCACCCCAAAGTTTGAGAAATACTGGGTTTGGGTAAGAATACCTTTGCCATTGTATTCTGCATAATACATAATAGCCATGTGCTTCTGTCAGTTGTTTTTATAATTCAAAGCAAATGTTAATTCCAAATCTGACAATTCATGAACTCCAGCTTCCTACCTCAAAGGTGCATGTGTTACGTGCCTCTCCAAAGTTTCAAAGTCATTTGCACAATGACTAACTGTTATGATTTCTTTGGTATGATTTACATTTGTTTTTCCATGTCTCCCAACACAACGGCATGAGTAAACTGAACTGCTGCACACAGTAGGACCTCTCACCTCCAAACAAAATGAAAAAAATGAAATATTTTGGGGGTTTTCTGTTTGCTCTCCCCCGAACTCAGAGGACGAGGGACTCTTGGGGCTGCTTTACTTGTTGTACGGGCGGGCACCTCTAGAGTTCACTAATCTTGTGAGTAAATCTTATGTCTGTCTGGACTATTTCTTGTTTGGATGCAGTGACTCTTAGCCAAACTGAGTTCTGTAAAATGCCATACTTGTAAATCCAAACACAATTGGTGAATTAAATGAAATCAAATTGTATAAGTGAGGACACAAACAGTTTTTTAGTATTCGTTAACTCAAATCTGATAAAAATTTAAAAGTATAGGCTTTATCAAATGTTTTATGAGCTTTTTAATAATGGCTCTCTTAAGTACAAACTGTTTGCCGATTGTTTTATTATCCTACATTTCTTCCGCTTTAATAGTTTGTACAATTTACTTGAAAGAAAAAAGAAAGTCTGATCCTACTTTCTCAAGTGTCAGAGTGCGTTTCAAATGACAGAGCGCTGCATTGCAAACAACACAATGCAAAGCCCCACCAAAAAAAGACCAGCCTAATTTTTATTGGATTGAAATGCAACTGACAAAATACGATCAAATGTCAAAACACAAAGGTGTTATTTTGGACATCAAGGTCATGCTTTTAGGTTCAGCAACAAACAGCCACAACAACAAACACCTGTCCTTTATTTTGACGGACGGATAATCACAATTTAACCCCCCTTCAGTGTTTGAAGAGAGTGTTTCAGTTTACCATGCAGAGCTGTATATGCTGTATCGGATGACTATTTGCTTACAGTCTCCTCATAAGTTGGCTTTTTTTCTTTATCCAGTAATTTGTGTAATAACTGCACCTGCAGAAGGGTTTGAAATTTGTAATTAAAGCTTTGGTAAAGTCATAATAAATAAAAGGATATTAAACCAATACAGCCTTTTCTTCCAGGACTTCTTAAGTGTCTTTACATTGCAATACAAATTATGTTATTAGTTTCGAATGAACTCTTTGGTTAATATAAAAATAATAACATAAATGTCTTTATCAATTCCCAGTGCTGAGCGCGACAGAGCATAGCAAATAAGGCATAATGCAATTGGACACAGACATTGGGCAATAAGAGCCACGCACAAATAAACAGCAGACACGGTGAGATGAACCGCTCTGTAACGGAGATGAACCCGAGCAGGTACATAAACAAACACAAGAAAGCACTCAGCGTGTATATCTCTGCTAAGGGCACACAACGCTTATTTACTTTGAGCACTTTTAGCATTCACACTAATCCACCAAACCTGGCGTTGTTGTGCCTAAAGCTGCTTTCTAATTATGTTCCTAATTTTGAGAGTTTCTCATCTCTGTTGCTAGTTTGACTCTGTGGTAATGATTATGTCATCTTGCAGTGATGATGACAGTGATATTGGATGTCAGAACTCTTTGGGAAATTAGATTGGTATAACATCAAAGATCTTGAATATAATACGGGAGTAATACTGATGTGCCATGCGTTTCTAAAATGTGTTTCACGATGATTTATGTGGTTGTCCCTACAAAGTATACTGCTGTAAGAGGGAGGTTGGGGGATGTGGTATAACAAAGTCCTCGATGAGATCCGGGTGGATGGATGGGTCAAACACAAAGGACAGTCACCCAGGATACCGTGGTTCCTGCCTTGATGTTGACTTAGTTAATGTTACATATAATGACCTTTCTAAACTGTTAGGTTGTAGTGGATTTTATATATATTTGCACATGTAGATAAGAGAAGTTTATGTTTTAAATTAATACATAAAGAAAGATATGATAATTAATTTGGGATATTATGAGGAATATTCTGGAGGAATGTATTATGAAACATAAGAGAGGATCACTGTTTTATTATTCTGTTTTAATGACAAATGTAATGATTAATTGTGTGATGCATGAGAATGAATGAATGTTTTATTGTTTAGACAATAGTTAAAATGGATGCCGATTGAAACCTAATGTGTTGCTTTTATTCGGAAGGCAGGATAATAGGGTTTTATTGTGAAGGGGAACTTCCTGTCCTTGACCGGAAGTGTGAGCTTTGACCTCGCCTGTTTACTAATTGGCGTAGCGAACAGAATGGCGGCATCCTTTGAACTGACCAATGGAACTAACCTTTAGGTGTGAATTCATTTGCATGACCATACTAATAGCCGAGCATTTGTTCTGGGGACATGGTTCTACTGGTCTGGAGACTCGAGACAGCCCCGGTCTGTGGCTCCTTGGGAGCTGCACTCCGTCTGTGGAGAGTTCCTCCTTTCTGGCCCCACGATCGTGAACGCTACATGAGTATTATCTTTGCCATTAAATATTGTTAAACTTTAACTCGAATCCTGAATTTCCTGCGGCCACGGGACCCGGAGCTTTGAACACGAATCTTACAATTTGGTGACCCTGACGTGATCTGCTGTGGCCTCGTGGCTGAGGAACTGGGCCCGCTAGATCCACGCCTTTCCACACGATGGCCAACTCATTATCGGTAAGCTTGGAACCTGTTTCATCGAATCCTGCATAGCTTAATATAGACACTTTAGCGTGTGGATTGGTGCGGAGCTTGTTGGACCAGGCTAAAACATTTAGCGTGAAAACACGACATAGAATAAGGACTAAGCTAGGTCCGTGGTGAAGATGATCCTCATTTAGTGTTTTTATGTTTGTTTTGTGTTGTGTGGTACTGTTAAATGTGTGTATTTCTGTTGTAAGTCGCACGAGCATATTGAACGAGACTGGTTACGCGAAGATAGTGCCGCATTGTTCCTAAAGAGTTGAAGTCCGTGAGAGCGGCCTGCCGGAGTTTATTAATTTAAACTCCCCACAGTGAGGAGTTAGTGAGCGTTACGTAGAAGCTATTCGCCATAATCTATTGTCCGCTACAAACATTTCCGCCTTAGACTCTTTAGGGACGCACATTGAATTTAACGTCCAGTAGTCCACAATAGATAAATCGTTCCGCGACGCGACTGATTAGCAGCGTGGAGGGTTCAAGTCCCCCAGCGAAGACTGGCGCAAGAATTGATATGGGCTATTGTAAGAAATAAGATAAATAAGTTACCGTGATAAACCAGTTGTTACAAACAGGTCTGTAGAGTGAAGAGAGCAAGAGCCCCACCTACCTTGGGACCGTTTGGGACAGTTTTCTATGCAGTACAGCGTGCTATTGTTGTAAATACTGTAAATATATATATATTCCATAATTAGAAGAGACAAGCACAGGGAAGACAGGATAAGGGTAGAATAGAATCCCACTTATACCATTTTGAGCCCCTGATGAATAAGTAGTTAAACCTTTTTGAGAGAAGAGAGGAAAAAGGAGATCAGAGGACACAGACAAAGGGTTATAAAATAACCATTTTTTTTTTTTTTCCCCTGCAAGACCACATGTGGGTCACAAGTGTTTAGAATACACGTCTTTCCCAGTGAAAGCCATTCACCATCAGGTTTGACACCTAGTGGTTGAACCCCCCCCACCCCCCATGGAGTGCCCTAGGGATTAACCTTATTGGCACCATGGTGTTGCAAACGTTGAATAGTGAAAGGACAGTGGTAAACCACTGATGCATTATTCTTTTTGATTTAAGTATTGCCAGTTTATTACAGCAATTGATTTTCTCTTTATTGCCAGTTTTTTGAATAAAAGTAATTGATTTATCGTTTGCTTTACTCATGATTGTCGGATTTTGATTAAGACTTATTGTTTGATTTCTCATTATTACCGGTTTTGATTAAAAGTAATTGTTTTATCGTTTGCTTTTCTCATAATTGGCGGTTTTGGTTCTCATGCCATTTGTTTTTCATTATTGACGATTCTTTGATTAAAAGTAATTGTTTTATCGTTTGCTTTTTTCATAATTGGCAGTTTTTGTGATCATATCATTTGCTTGTTTATGCTTGGCATATTAAAAGTAATTGTTAAAAATTTGCTTAAAATAAAGTTTTTTCCCATTGATTTGGTTGAAACGCAGGAGAAGCCTGTATAAGCGTAGAACAGAGTTCCGTTTATACCAATGGGCCCCTGTTAAATAATTTGCTTATTAAAAGTACACAGGAGAAGCCTGTATAAAGTGTTGGACAGAGTCCCACTTATACTGATTGGGCCCCTAGTGATTCATTAGCATAAAATAACAAGTTTTTCCCATTTTTGACAGCTGAAGGCTGTATCATTTGCTTTGTGCTTGGCTGTGTGGACTGTACGTAATCGTTGTTCCATTTGCATAAAGTAACACATTTTTCCCATTTTTGTCTAAGGAATATTGTCCAATTGCAGTGTATAACTTTTTTCCCTTCCTAACTTGAAGTCTTTTCCCAATCACATCACACTTGCACGTTAGACACATAGTGTGAAAATATTTTATTTTTAAATTTATTCAAAAAAATTAATTTTTAATTTTTTGGATAAATTTTAATCTGAAATTTTATTTTTCCTTCTACATTTACATTTCCTTATATAAAGCCAGTCAGTACCCATTCTCGGAAAATGTCGAGCCAACTTCAATCAAGACTCAGGTCGCTTGGATTGGAGACATCCTCTATGCTGCTATGAACCTGATAGTTCAAGCCAAAAGACTGAATAAGAAGCTGAGGAAATATGTTCAGCAATGTCATACCGAGGGTTTACTTGACGTAACAACCCTGGAGGGGCCCACAGAAGACCAGAAGTTACTCTGATTAGAGTGCTCAAGCTGAAAGACAAACAGAAAGGAAAATTGGTTCACGTCCCGATCAGCAGACGTCACCAGAACCAATGAAGCCATTGTGTAGGCAAGACTGCCACGACATGGCATAGCAGTGAATGAAGACAACACTGCTCGGAGGTGCCAGGAAGAAGCAACACCCCGAAAGACCCCAAAGAAGAAACAAACAGGAATAAAGAGCTGTCAATGGAGACAGCCCCTGTACTTCTGCCATCAGCCCCAGTTCCCACCCCTTCCATCTATCCCATAATATGTTAATACCCTCCCCCGTACGCCCACAGCCCACTTAAAAGAGAAGCTCCACACACCATGGCCCCAGTAGAGAGACTATTAGGAGGCAGTGTAGAGTTTGACTCCACAGAAAGCAGAACAGTCGCAGACCTGATGAACAAGGTCGCACAGCTGCAGAGGGCATTAGCTGGCCGAGAAAAGGGCAGAGAAAGGGATGCTAGACAAAGTCAGCAAAGAGAGGAGGAAGACAGGGACCTAATGAGAAGAGAATTATGGTGGAAGAAAGAGAGGGAAAGAAAGGCAGAGGAAGGTGAACTGTCACAAGCAGAGCTGTCAGAACAGGGTAAAGACAACGTCAGTCCATCACATTACCATTAAGAAAGGCAGAGGAGGAAGCCCAGGAGAGGCGCCAAGTCATGACCTCCCCAATTCAGAGCGTCCCAATAGATACAAATAGGAGATAGGTCCCACCCAGATACCACTCCCTCGCTCATTAACGCCATCCCTAACTGAAAAACAGGCGATGGACGCATATGGACTGCGTCCTGGTGGCACCCCACCTCCAGCTCAGAGCCCCCACCTCCAGCTCTGAGCCTCCATTCTAATCGCATGGCTAACTGCGACACCTCAGCGAGAAGAGGAGCCAAATCAAGACCCCAGCCCCCTCCACCCCCATCTCACAAGAAGAGGAGCCCTGCTTGACCTTTCCGGTCAATTAACTGTGCTATGCAACTGGCGCAGAGGAGGAGACAGCCTCCAAGACAGCAGAGGAGGAGACAGCCTCCAGGGATCACGACAACACCTCCCGAGGAGAGCAAAGGAAGGCATAAGCTACAAGCCTCCACCACGACAGTCAGATGTCAGTGGCAGCAACAAGCCCAGTGTGCTGTGAAGAAGAAGAGGGAAATGCCAGATTCAGGCACCTATCATGACATTGAGCAATGGCACACCTCAATACAAGCCATATAATCCCAGAGATACTCCCGACATGGCCAACCTAGCCAGCATCAAGCTAAAGTCAGATGAAGAAGCCATGGTGTACCTGAAGAAAGCAGCTGACGCCTGGGAATCAGCTACAGGCACCAGACATGACAGGAACCTGACATACCTGAACATGTGGAAGGCTGCTGTAATAGCAGGTCTCCCGGACAAGTTGAGTCGTGAGCAACATACGGTGGGCATAAAGAATGACACCTTTGAAGTGTGGAAGAAACACATCACACACCACATCACTCAGCACCACGAGGATGATGAAGAAGAAAAGGCAACCAAAGATGAGCTGTCAATGAGACTCCTGAAGCTACAGATAGCAAAAGAGGACACAGAGGCTGCTAAGCACGGCCCACAAGCGCGAAAGCAGATGGCTGCTGTTAGCAACCTCGTCGTCCAGATCCAGGAAGCAGTGGGCAAAGCCCTGGACCAATATAAAGAAGAGGAGAAAGACAGAGACAAGTCCAGAGGATCCAGGTGGCGAGAACCTTGTCGTATCTGTGACAGACTTGGGCACAGGGCTGAGGAATGTTACAGTCGCCCTGATGCAGCTAGAGGCAGAGGAAGCCCACAAAGAGGAGGATTTGGACGACACATTCCAAACCAGAACCAGATGCCTGCAAGAATAGTGCAGGATGAAGATTATGTGGATCTTCTATGAAGAGGCCCAGAGGGCCCGGCGCAGTGAATAATGGTTCCAAATGGGCGAGAACCTATCATCACCTGTGCCATAGTTGCCATGGATTATGACACAACATCCATATGTCATGCCAGAAGATCCCTACCGTTGCACCTACAACTACGCCGCCGCCTAAGAAGAAAAGGAGGGTGAAGCTGAAGTCATCAGAACAGAAGCCATAATTGTAGGAAAAGAAGGAGTTGCAGCTGAATGTTTCCCCATGATGGAGAAGGTCTCAAAAGAAAGGTGGATTCCAACCAAATCCCCATATCTGTCCCACACCCCCAATGGTGATTATTGGAGGATACAGCAACACTCGTATTCCAAGGGACAACTCCGACATCTTGACCTTGACAGAAATCATGGAAGGGAACACTCGAACCATCCCTCCACTGATGAAATGTTGGAAGAAGTGCCACCACAAATATGGTCAAGAGGAGACTATGATGTTGGCCACACCACTCAACATAACGTGGTAATGACTTTGAAACCAGATCAAGACACGGTCTGGCGCTATCAATATCCGCTGCAACAAGAACAAAGAGATGGCATTCGAGAGACAATTCAAGGACAATATGAAGCAGGCTTACTCATCGACGCAGAGTCCAACTGGAATACACAGATATTACCAGTCCAAAAATCCGGTAACAGAGGCTGGAGAATGGTTCATGACCTAAGAACCATCAACAAAGCCACAATTGCACAGAACATTCAAGTGCCAAACCCGTAATGCCACAAGGCTACAGAGATAGCCCGGGTTTGTTTAATGCGGCCCTGAAGCAAGACCTCAAAGACTTCATATTACCGGAAGACACAGTACTTGTAGAGTACGTGGATGATCTGCTGTTAGCTGCACCAACTGCAGAAATTTGTCTTAGGGTGACGAAAGACCTTCTAACGCTGTTAACCAAAGCAGGTTATGAGGTGAAGCGCTCAAAGACTCAGATTGCAAAAATGCAGTGTCATTCCTGGGACAACTGATCTCAGGAGACTTGTGCGCTCTGTCTGCGGGACAGAGGTCGGCCATTTTGAGTGCAGCTAAACCAAAGACAGTACAAGAGATGCTGTCATTCCTGGGCCTAACAGGCTACAGTCGACACTACGTTCCTGACTTCACGTCTCTCACACAGCCATTCAGAGACATAACTGAAGCAGGAAGCCGAAACATGGAAGCCCTGCTCACATGGACAAATGATGCAGAAGAGGCATTCGCAAAGACCAAACAAGAAGTTGGCTAAGCCTCAAAGCTGTCTACACCTGACCACAACAGGCCCTTCCATCTTGATGTTTCTGAATCAAGCGGGATAGTGTCCGCTGTTTTGTTTCAGAAAAAGGAGGGAGGAGAGAGACCTGATGTACGACAGCTCGAAGTTAGACCACATCGAAAAAGGTCAAAACAGGTTGCACAAGACACTTGGCAGTCCTGAAAAGAGCAATTGAGAAAACTGCTCATGTTGTGATGTGTCTTGAGCTCAAGGTCAACACAGAACATGGAGTTCTTGCCTAAGTTGACCTCAAGTGCATTCTCGATGACAAGATAAGATTTCAAAAGTCTTACAACAGCTAAATATCACAGTCTCATACGAGCCAAACGACATGGCCGATGGACTTAATGTGAAGATGGAAATATTGCCGCATACTCAGTCGTGCAGCAACAAGAGAAAAGACATTCAACCATTTCTGCGGAAATCATCGCACAGCCAGCATCTGCACAGCTAGCAGAAGTAGTGGCATTGACAAAAGTACAAAAGTCAATTGAAGCAATTACTGAGAGCCATCCTGCTACCACGACACGTAGCAGTGATGAAGTGTAAAGGACACCAGACCACAAAGACAAAAGTGGCAGAAGGCAACGAAGCCGCTGACCTCGCAACAAAGAAGGAAGCAGGCTATGTGAAACAAAGGACAGACATAGCCGCACCGGAACTCCCAAAACTCGGAATAGAAGACATCAAGCTCATGCAGAAAGAAGCAGAGCAGAGCAGAATCAGTGGGACACAATGGAGCCGTCCAAAAGAAAGGACTCTGGAGATCACACGATGGACGCATAGTGGCACCTGCAAGGATGTGTCAAGGACTCATCAGACAGGCACATGGTCCCTCTCACGTGAATCCCAAAAGAACAGAGGAGGAAGTTTCCATCCTCTGGTGGCATCCTATATGACTGAGATGGTGAAACTCTATCACCATGAATGTCCCACCTGCAATGATTTTAGTATGAAAAGACCATACAGATGTCCACAAGGAGAGTTCCTAGTGCCAGATGCTCCATTCAAAGAAATATGCATCGACTACACCGATATGGGTGCAGAAAACAGGAAGAGAGGTTTCAGATACCTACTCGTGATGATCGACAGATACACCAGATGGGTGGAAGCGATCCCCTGCAAGAAAGAAGACTCAAAGACAGTCTTAAAATGGCCGAAGAAGGAACTCATCCCGAGATATGAAGTTCCAAGGAGAATAGGGTCTGACCACGGCACACACTTTGCAAACAAACACTTACAAGAGGTGGAAAGACACCTAGGAATTACACATGCACACGGAGCAGTCTATCACCCACAATCACGGGGTATAGTCGAGAGAGCTAATCGGACGATTATGTCAAAGATAGCTGAAATATGTCATGGCACAAAATACCTAGCTGCAAATATTTTTGAGAAGAAATGAGAGATTTCATTTTCTCTTTCAGTAGGTGTTCGAGCAAGAGAGGAGAGCCAGACTAATACCAGCTCGCAATCAGATCCTAGCAGGATTTGAAATAGTTAAAAGAACATAGAGTTGATCAATTACATTTAATATAATCCGCAGAGATAAATAAATTAAGAGATAAATAATTTAAAATAGATGGGATTGGACGAGTAATTAAGACTCCGTTGGACAACAGAAGCGCATTTAATAGTTGATTCCTCCCACGGGTGAGAAGCTGTTCCTCACACGGAGTTCGAGATTGCTAATCTGATCCTTGATAATTTAGTTTGAGATTGCTAGTCCGAACCTGGATAATTCAGTTCCTTAAGAAATAATTTTTGAGAAGATTAAAAGAAAACATAGAAATAGAATGACTACTTCTCAGACATGTTAGAGAATTGGTTCGGGAAATATGAAATTATTTCCAAATATATTTCAGATATCCAACTTTAGTTAGAGCCGGCGCAGAAAGCCGCTCTGTGTGTTTTAATTCTCTCCCACAGCTACACTCGTCTCTCCATCGTCGACCTTCATTGTGTACCTGGCTGCCTGCTGTGATGGACCTCACCAACAGATGTGCTGCCCACAGAGGAGTATCGTGCACCTTTAACACATTGATTCAAATTATTAAACAAATCACAGAAGTATGATGATAATAAAATAAATATAGTGTTTGAACTTGCTGTTTTCCTTTTACCCGAGGAAATCGAGGAATGGAGGAATGCAGAGGAGGAGACCATGGAGAAGATGAGCATGCAGAGAAAGGAGACCATGGAGGAGATGAACATGCAGAGAAAGGAGACCATCAAGAAGATGAGAGTGCAGAGGAAGAAGATGCACATAGACATATGCACAGATAGACACATATCTGATCACAACACTCCTAGACGTTAGTTACTTTGCAGAGCAGGGTCAAAAGGAGGGAGTGATATTGTTTTTTCTTCCACAGGTATTGATAATAAAGATTGTATTACAGTGATGTTTACAGTGCGGTGAAATAAAATCCAATACAAGTTGTTTATACTATGGAATAGTATAAAAGGAGGGACTGTTAGGTTGTAGTGGATTTTATATATATTTGCACATGTAGATAAGAGAAGTTTATGTTTTAAATTAATACATAAAGAAAGATATGATAATTAATTTGGGATATTATGAGGAATATTCTGGAGGAATGTATTATGAAACATAAGAGAGGATCACTGTTTTATTATTCTGTTTTAATGACAAATGTAATGATTAATTGTGTGATGCATGAGAATGAATGAATGTTTTATTGTTTAGACAATAGTTAAAATGGATGCCGATTGAAACCTAATGTGTTGCTTTTATTCGGAAGGCAGGATAATAGGGTTTTATTGTGAAGGGGAACTTCCTGTCCTTGACCGGAAGTGTGAGCTTTGACCTCGCCTGTTTACTAATTGGCGTAGCGAACAGAATGGCGGCATCCTTTGAACTGACCAATGGAACTAACCTTTAGGTGTGAATTCATTTGCATGACCATACTAATAGCCGAGCATTTGTTCTGGGGACATGGTTCTACTGGTCTGGAGACTCGAGACAGCCCCGGTCTGTGGCTCCTTGGGAGCTGCACTCCGTCTGTGGAGAGTTCCTCCTTTCTGGGCCCACGATCGTGAACGCTACATGAGTATTATCTTTGCCATTAAATATTGTTAAACTTTAACTCGAATCCTGAATTTCCTGCGGCCACGGGACCCGGAGCTTTGAACACGAATCTTACAAAACATAACCTAGTATGTAATGTCAACCACGTGTAGAAGTCAGAATACCATGCATGTTGAAAAACGATACTTACGGGTACCCAGTGAAGCAAGTTTCCATGTGTGCCAAGTTGAGAGTGAGAGTGTGTTGGTCATGGATAAAGATACAACTATAATCCACTCTTCTGGAAGTAGTTATTTCTGATATATTGCACATGCCTTGAATGAATTATTACCAATGTGAATGAGTCTGCAGTTTCAGAGGAAAATGTATCGTTAAGTATGTTAAAGTTTCCCAGTTTATCTGCTCTGTCGGTAAATGTGATTATGTGGTGTATTCAGTACTGACAGTACTGGCTGAACCCTATTATTCATCTTGTGCGCCATCATCAACTATTACACATTAGTGGTACAAATGTGCAAAAGACAGAATAGTGCATAAACTATCCAGCACTGCACTGAGAAGGGAACCACATTGCACTGCACAAGAGATTATATCGCAAGTTGCCTCAATAATATGGATCTTAATTGGGAAAAACAAAATGGTGAGTGGTTATCACATGGTGGGACTCAAAGGTTGGTGTTGATCAGCAAACCAGGTTTTCATAATTGACTTCTGAAACAGGATTTAGAGAAACATCAAGCAGCCCCATTATGGAATCAGATTAGGATGCCAGGAAACAGACGTGAAAAGTAATTGTAGAAGGAAAAATGTGATTAGCGGTATCTCTGCCGTCATAATTCATCTTGTGTTCATCCTTTGTCTGAAACACAGATGATGTTTGAGTGAGTGAAACATGGATGCAAAGCAGAGGTACTGAAAGAGATGAGAGGCAAAGGACAGATATACACAAACGCACACTAGTTCCACCCTTCCCATCATCCACCTACACCGTGGTAGAAATTATTTCTGCAATCATTCTTTCATTAGCCATCTAACGGCCTTGCACTGGTGCCCATTATTGTCTGGAGAGGGAACGAATAAGTTTCAGCCCAAAGGCTGGTCAGAACTAATCTGAACTAAATTATTAATCAATCAGCTGGTTTCAATTCATCACATTCTTTTTATTAACTCATCCAACAAAATCATCTGCATAACAACACTTATATTCTTTCTATAATGAGCTCAGTGTGCAAGGTAATAATGTGTCTGTCCTTCATCACACCTTAACATTTGACAGACATTGAATATGACATGTTTGTGTGAATAGAGCTGGTCATTAAATGTCTGGAGATCTCACAATAAGTGAGTGGGCGTGTTGATGACATTTCCATGTGACTGGTGCGAAACCAGAATGTAAGAGGGGTCATTTACATAAGGATGCCAACGGAAAATCTTAAAATTATATGAATTGATAAGTGACAAATTATGAACCAGCTACGTGTGTGTTTTTGCGTCATCTCCTGCCCCTCTAACCAGGCGCCAGTAGGTGAATATGTATCTGATATGTTGCATTTCCTATTGTGTGGCCACTGACGTACATATGTCAAAGCAGACAAGAAGCATGACAACTGCAAGGAGAGTAAAAGAGAGTGAGCTGGCAGCCTTTGACCAGTTCATCATACAGTTTGTAATAATGCAGGGCAGCGAGGATGTAGCCATTTCATACGAGAGACAAGCGTATAAAATGTGGATCTACAGGTGCTCATTCGACCCGCATTGGACCCACATGAGACATCCTTCCATGTGTCACTGTTAACAGTCTGCACTGTAGTTCATACACCACCCTGACACTCTTTCTTTCTCTCTCTCACGAGAGTAGATTCAATGACGTTTAAAAATACCTCCAAATTTCAGAGCAACACCTTCTGAACAGATCTATTTTATAGTTTTAATTAAATCACATATCTTTAGTGTCAGTGTACAGCTGCATTGTGTACTCTAGCTGACTGGATTGTTCTCTCTCCAGGGCTGTCTGAGATCTGTGTTTACTTTAATAGACATGAAAACTCTCCAAATCACTTATGTGTTAACGAGCAATACAACAGCTATACCTGCTGTGAGTCGCATCATTGGAAGAATACTGTAAATATACTGTTGATAATTATAATGTGACATACCCTCGTGTACATGTGATGCTTCACCTGTCAAACCAATACCTCTCTGTAACTATGACTGCTGGTGCTTCTCCAGTCCTTCATACATGAGTATGAAGGACAGATTTACATAGTTGTTTTTCCAATGAAAGATATACAGTATATGACCAAACATACTTTAAGAATTAGGGATTAAAGAGTGTAACCAAGGGTGTAGGTTTGCATATGGTCCATAGTCACTAGTTAATTTGAATTGCCGGTTTGAAAAAATTATTGTGCACATTATATTTGCAAACTCATTCGTATTATTATCTATACTATGTTCATCACCCAGAAGAGTGAAAAGTACATTTCCACGTTTTCCAATGCGCCCTCGAGCCTGCGAGACAAGATGCTGTCATTTGATGCTGAAGTGGCAGAAAGACTCTATGAATCGTGTAAAAATAATAAAGCCTTATATTAGTATGTCGTTTGGTCTCAGCATTGATATTGCTGACCCTGTTGTGCTTTGTACATAGGAAAATGCCACCAAAAAACACAAGAGATATCCAAAGTTGTTTCACCACCCAGAGGGTCGCTGTTAGTAGTAGCAGGCTAACTGCCCACACAGTGCAAACCTGCATCATTTTGAAATGCATTCAGGAAACTCAGAAATCCAGTGCAGGTTGAGGAAGCACCTATTACTGAAATATTCTAAATAGCTTTTTAAAAAAAATACATAGTCTACTCATATAAGGTCTACATTTATTCATTAAGGTATTATTTTGAAATCCATTCAGGAAACTCAGAAATCAGGTTGATGAAGCAGCAGCTGGACCATCAGGGCTTCAGGTGAGGTCTTACATTGATTGTGTCGAGGTGTATTATTATGTTTGACAGTGTTAACATTGTCTATCTGTTTTAAGTGAATTATTATGTTAAAACATGCATAGGCTAAGTTTTCTTTGCTCTTTAGGGAACAGTCAGTTTGAGTGACAGTGACTGTCATGAAGTGAGTGTAGCAGTGTCCTGGACATGAGGACTGAACCATACAGCCTGATCCGAAACTCATCAGAGTACATCAACTTCAGCACAAGAAGTTACGGTTTCAGGCAAAGTGATATAGTCAGTATCCGTATATGAAACGATGCACGAGAGAACTTTAAGTCCTCAGCTTTGACACAGTGCTGTATTAAACAAACGCTAATGTCAGCATGCGCGCAGACTGTATATAATAAGTGGACATAGTCACCATGGCTATTGATACTATAAACACCTTTTTAAACTGTTTACTGTGGTAATAAAACTAGGTGAGAATTAGGGTAATTTTCATTTTTCTAATATACTTCTATACAATCTGTCTTCATTTTGAAACCACGGGAGTCGCCCCATTATGGCCATTAGAAATAATTCAAGTTTAAGCATATCTGTGAGAAACTAACTTGGTAATGTTAAGGTTGAAATATGTTGACAAGGCACATTCTGTAATCTGGATCATTAATACAAGAGTAACAGCAACATTCCAAGTTTTGTGTTGATATTCTTGTACTTTAAATGGTCCAAAGATTATGCATATATTTTGCACAAGGCCCTTTTAATGATTTGGAGGGTGACAGTAACAGGGATGATGAATTGCTTTAAATACGATGCACTTGAGTGTATTATGGCTGTAGTTACCGAAGCTTTAAGACTAGAATCTCAATGTATCTGTAAATTGTTTGAGACCTATATACCTTTGAAAAACTTCTGTTATATCCAGTTTCAAAGCACTTTAACACTATATGCTATTCACACCCATTCATACACTGATGGCAGGCTACTTTGGAAGGTGCCACTATCCATCAGGGCTAGTTAATCATTCACACACCAATGGCACAGCCTTCGGCAGCAGTTGGGGTTAAGTGTCTTGCCAAAAGACACATCGACATGGACTGGAAAAGTCAGGGATCGGACATCCGATCTTCTGATTTGAAGTACGACCCGCTCTATCTTAAAGCGCCCCAAGGATTTATTGACATACATTTACAGTGGAAAGTATGTCACACAAAATCTAAAAATAGGTGTGTTCTCTGTGTGATAAGGAATGAGAGTTTTTGATAAAATTAATGCTACTTTAACCCGATAAAATCGGGTTTAAGTAGCATAAATGCCTCCATAAGGTCTCCCACACCCCCTGGGGAGGCGTGTCACACCTTTTAATGACCACGACATGAATCACTGATTAATGGTTACAGCAGATGTTTAGATTAATGTAATTGGTGTTTATGTAAAAGTATGTGTTTTTACAGTATAATTATTCTTTTTTTACCTGCTTGGTTAAATTTTCTGGCTTCAGAAAATTATTTAGAACTATTCTTTACAACACTCGTGAAAAGCATGAGTAGGATGGAGAGAGGAGAACACCACAAGATGCTGTAACTCATGGTTTGAATGTCAACATTCGAAAAAGGGTGTCACAAATAATTTTTGATGACCAGGTCTCTGATAGAGACTGCTTTTCGGGACCGTGCACAGACTTGACAACAGCTTCCACTCTTCAAATAACTTATCACATTTTGGGGCAAATAGCCTTGATCTTAAAAAAAAGAAAGAAAAAAATCATCTTTCAGCAGGAAGCAAGAAAATGAGAAAACACTAAACGTGACTACCCTCCACAATCATTCTACCTGTGCTATTGAATCAGTATGCTCAGTCACACAACCAAACTCATTAAAAGTAGTTGGGGTGTACATTCTCACTTTAGACATAATGGACTACATCCCAACTTTTAAAAAATGTTCTTTGCTTAACAATTAAACACCTGTGGACAAGATAAATAACAAAATTATCTCTCTCTCACACATTTGCTGCTAAAAAACCCATTCCGACTTCTGTGCTGTAGATGCCCTGTGCACAGCGATGCACCTTTCAGGAGCTAATAAAACCTTGAATAATTACCATTAAAAGATGGAAGTGTCCGGCAGCATTCTGAGAGGATTTCGGCTCCATTTAATTTTTCTTGTGCGTCTACTTCCCTGTGATTTCAAGACCATGTATAATAATGCCATATCTTCAGAAAAGCTTCAATCAATCTTTTATTGAGTGAGCATTTCTTCTTTTAGGCCATATTTCTATTGTTATTGTCCTGTTTCAAATACATGCAATGTGTACAATGAGTCTTGAGAAACTGAATCTATTTACATTTACAATATTTCATATATACATACATACATACATACTAGCAAAGAAGGCTTCATGAACGATAAATTAGGTAATCAATAATATGTTTTTGTTGTCTGATAATGATTATATGGAATAAAAAAACACTGTCTATACAGTATATACACACATTAGTATGATTATGAGTAAATGTACTGAAATTTGACTGATCTTGTCTCTAAAGATACAGCGTATGAGACAGTTGTCTTTTTTAGGTTGGCATTGATGAGGAAATTTGATGTGTTCATTCTGGCAGCTTGGAAAAGTGTGCTGTGCTATGGGGATTTCAGTTCTGGCACTGTTGTTTTCTTGGTGAGAGATGCTTAACAAATGGATGAGAGATATAAGATGCTGTGGGTTGGTAAGGAAGAAAATTATTCTGTAAGAGGGAGGGAGATTCAATTCAACTTATTTTTCATAACCCACAATTTGAAATCACAAATTTGCGATATCCTCTGTCGCAGGAACCTCACATCGATACAGGAAAAACTCCCCCCCAAAAAATTAACATACCTTAGGGAGATCAACAGAGGGGGATCCTTCTCCATGATGTACAGAAGTAAAATAGCTGTCGTGTACGGAATGAACATCATAACAGAGTTTCAAACCATTCAATGCATTTGACAAACTATTCATATAATGAGTAGTAAGAAGAAAAATTATGACTACTATCAATAACAGCATCAGTGGATATACTAGAAGCAGTTATGTTTCAGTAATAGTCATTTATAATAATAATGATATAGTAGCAGTGGGTGTCAGCAGCACCACGGCAGGAGGCACGACCGCGGTCCAGGAATAACCATAATCCATGTAAACCTGCAAGGCGAGAAAGCACAAAGACTCCGGGGAAGATGCAAAGTTTGTAATGTGCATTAATGGGACATGAAGTTCATGAGCTCAGTGTATCCTAAGATGTCCCCCAGCACTCTCTAACTGTAGTAGCATATCTAGGGGCTGAACCAGTGCAAACCTGAGCATCCCTAACTATAGGTAAAGTCTTAAGTCTACTCTTAAATCTGGGGACTGTCTGCCCCCCGGACTGAAAGTGGAAGCTGGATCCACAGAAGAGGAGCTTGATAACTGAAGACTCTGGCTCCCATCCTACTTTTTGAGACTCTAAAAACCACACATGACCCCGGATTCACGGAGCACAGCATAGTGGTACGATAAACTCCTTAAAATATGACGGTGCCTCACAAATTAAAGGAGAAGGACTTTAAATTATATTCTTGAAGCTAATACGGTTGTTAGTACACAAGCTGCAACATTCTGGATCAATCAGAAATATTTATGAGACTTATTTTTAAGAGCCTGATAATAAGGAATTGCAGTAATCTAGTCTAGAAGTAACAAATGCATGAACTAATTATTATGCATCGCTTTGAGACAGGATGTGCCTGGTGAAAAAAGGCAGTCCTTGAAATTTAACTTCAGTTTTGCCTGAGTTTAACATCAGGAAGTTGCAGGTCCTTTAGGTTGGTTTTGTTAGGCTTGATCGAGGCTTCATCTTTTACATATACAAACTGAGATCAATAGGATTTAAACCAGCTTAGTATGGTTGCTTTAATGGCAATTGAATGTTCTAGTCTCTGTAATTAGATGTAAAGATCAATGGTGTTCAATGCAGCACTAAAGTCAACAAGACAGAGACAAGTCCTTGGTCTGATGGTCATTTTCACCAGTGCTGTCCCTTTGCCATGATGCACTTTAAATGCTGAATGAACATCTGCAAACAAACTATTGTTTTGAAGAAGAAAATAAACTTCTCAGGGATCGGTCTATAGTTAGCCAACACCTCTGGATCAAGAGTGGGCTTCTTAAGAAGAGGTTTTATCCCAGCTACTTGAAGAAACTGGTACATGGCCTGTTACCTAATTATGTTATAACATAATTAACTATTTCTCGTCAATATAAGTTTGCACAGGACATCTCTGTTTAATAAAATATATTGTCTATATATTATAGTGTATAAATGTATTTTATCTGAAACCTATTAAGATTTAAGAAAATTCATGAGCCATAGAAGTAATTATACCATGATCTGGGTGAATACTGCAAGGCGTCCATTAATTCCTGATAATGGACACTTGCTAAGGGGTTCCAGTTATACTGTTTTATTCATTGTTCTAGGCTGTAGCTGACATAAGTAAGCGTAGCACCGGACGCAGTAATTGCAACACGTAAACGAGCTAGATTATCATAACAATTTTGATATTGATTGGGGGACAATGACATGGCTGGAGAGCTAGCTTGTCATCTATTGGCAATCTTGAAGATTTCCATCTGAATAATTGTTAAGTCATTATTTGTCGCTGAAAGAGGTAACACCATGTAAGTAGGTATTGCAATATTTATATGTTACGAACTTGGTGTCTGTGGCAACATTCCTCGAAAGAGTGACGCACATAACTGTATTACAGTTATTCTTATATTTGAGACAAGTGATGTGACAACCTTGATGAGTCTTATTTTGTTTCTGTGGCATGAGGGAGCTTCAAAGGCTGCCAAGAATATAAAGCAAACCAACATTAATTATGCAAATGACAATTATGTGGGACACATACAGTACATCCTATTATTTGTCCAGATTACATTGAGCAAAATCTGACACAAAGCTGAAAAGCTATGTTTATGTGGCAATCGATTTCAGTCCTGGTTAATTAAGAATTTCTATTTGAGTGAAAACAAAGGAATTGCGCTGAGAGTTAAGCAATCTGGGGCCTCTAGGAAACAGTTTGTCCGATCTTAACGCAACTTTGAAAAGGTAGGAAAAGTCCTTTCTTCCTATAGTCATGGCTCTGTCCTATCCTATCTCAGACTTCCTATTGTATCTTAAATCAAGAAATCATAACTATAACTGTAAATGTTATTCTTCAATCGTCCTGTCGTGCCTTCATCTATATTTAGAAAATACATGCGAATCCAGCGTGTCGGGCCCGTGTGTGGCAAGGTAGAGTAGGTTGTCCTCTGCATGGACGTTTGGCAGTTCAATCTCCAGGATCAAAGTATTGCACTATTTATAGCAATTGTTTATATCCTGGCATTCTGATATTTATGTAGCTTTCATAGTTTTTTCTTCTTTTATAAAAGGTTGAGTAATTGGCAATACAAAAGTGTATTTGACCTTGCAGGCAAAGAAAAGTTTGACCAGTGGTATTACTAGACTGCCCTGAGGCATGAGCAGCAGCTTCAGTCACCTTACAGCACGGAATTCAGTTCACCTGCATTTTGGCAGTGCCTGGAGCTTAACACACTGTAAGCAGAAAAAACATTTCAGTCCATGTTTATGCACGTGCAGTGCATATTAGACGGAGAACTATATACATAAGGGTTCTATTACTCCTCCACGGTCATTCAATTATTGTCACCGGTATTGCCACAGTAGCGGCAAGAATAGGACCCAAACGCCGACAAATAGGGAACAAAAGGCAACTTTATTGCTTGCAGCAAAAATCCAATGGACTACCTCACCCCTGTGATCTATGGTGATCATAACAGGACGAACTGACAAAGGGGAAAGTCACAAACAGGGATTAAATACACAGGGCTGGTGCAGGTGATTGGACACAGGAGGAAACAATCAGGGACATGGCAGACAATCACAGGGACAGGAAGTGCAGGGAAAAAGAGACACGAGTGACAAGGACTTCAAAATAAAACAGGAAACACAAAACAAACTACAGATCCTGACAATTATATGACATTCTGACTTATTAGGTTGTAATATGCATTTTATTCTGCAAGAATCCGGCCAATATGGGCCACAAACACATTACATTACATCCAAATCACTGCTGAAGATACAAATCTAAATGTTCTGACATTTTCAAAACAAACAGCCTTTGGAGTTTCATCACTTACTCGTGGGAGCATTGTAAAGCTTCGAAGACACACTGCTGCATTCATTTGGCAAAAACATCGAATTAATTACAGAAAAATATCACACTAAAACCACATTTTGAAGTCTACAGCCCACATATGGCATGGCATCATCAAGGTTCTGTGAAACATGGTGACATGGAGACACACACACTCTTATGGCAAACACTGGAGTTACCCACCAGAGTTATTGAGAACTCTAATGCCACATATGGTATAGCCAATGAATAGTAATATGTGGTGATATATTTCATTTTAGTCTGAAGAATAAGGCTGAAAAAACTTTAAGATTAAAAATATTACCTTAAATTCCCTGTTAATGTTTCGAGAGTTTTTCTGGGGATTTGAATTTTAAATCCAAAATCCAATTCACATCCTAATGATCATAGAATGGTCATATACAATTTAAAAAGCCCTATATTTCCTTTATTATCAACAAGTTCTCATAAAAAAACCCAAACTAGCAATTTGTTATTCCATCTCTCAAAGCCTTTACATTTCCCCATCCTGTCTGTTGTTTAAAACCCTGTCCTAAACCCATTTGTTCCAACTAGAGACACATATCTTGAAAAACTGTTTCCAATATTGTTTTTAAAAAAGCCTCAGTGATTCCCTCAAACAGCTGGATACTGTAGTTTCAAGAAAACATTAATTAAACAGGAATATAAATGATGCTATATGGTGTTGAGAAGTTTGTGAATGTTCTCACCTTTTAAGGTGAACCGACACCCTGGTCTCACCAAATAGCGTATTAATGTAATTGTGTTCTTTCTTTTTCTATGTTGTTTCATGCCATTTAGTCTGTACTGACTGTAATGTAAACCCATCTGCATGTATATGCTTCGCTCAGAGCTTGTGACAGAATATTGCTAGAAGGATATATCAGCCGTCCGGCTCATTCTACAAACTGAAGTCATTCAAGTTAGCAAACTAAAATAACTAAAACTTGAACTATAGGAATGAAGTCCAAAATGCACTTGCATCCTATTATGGCATGTGTCAACATAGTCACCCCCACACCGTTGAAGGCAAGGCATGCGGCCATGTGGGTGAGTAAGCTGTGATTGTTTCACTTTTCTATTTTTAGGAAATGTATTGGAAAACAAGATGGTGAAAATACAATCACTCCACAAAATACAATCACTCCACAGCACTAGAAATTAACTAAATATGTTTTAATGTTTTATTATGCTTTACAAGCTGTGCCACCCGGTTGAGAGCTGTCTGCTCTCTGGTGTGTTTTACAGGTGTCACATGATGTACTGTTTATGACTCAGAAGGACCATGTGAAGATGAAGATACTGCAGTATGTATGTATCCCATTGAAAGTGCAGGCTCTTTCTATAAAGGTCATTGAAAAATAATTTATCTCAATTTTTCATCCATGTCGCCACCTCTGCTTTGCCCTCCTGCTAAGTACTGTACTTAGCCTTCACAGCTGGAGGCGTTTGAACCAGTTAACAGCTTCTCCAGAAGTGTGGAGCAGTAAAAGGATCATGTTTGTTTGATGTCTGGCCTGGAAAGACATCTGGTAAATTCAGCAAAATGAGATAACATGGTTCTAAAGGAGAGATATCACTGACAGTGATGCAATCTCATTACGTAGGCCTTCAAACTAAGAGGCTGGATAGAGATAGACACATATTTAAATAGGACCTTCTTCATTTATTATCTTCCCTTCTCCTTGGTAAATAACATACTATGGTGAAAAGATGAAAGACAGATTTTTATAAAATACAATTTGTTTTAAAAATTGCTTGACATGTTCAACATGTTTTTATAGTTGCTGTTGGCGAGCATGTTGTCAGCTCATGGTGTTTTGTTGGTCATGAAACTGCATGTCACTGAACGGTTCTTTACTTGGCTAAGGCCATGTCCAGGTTTTTAGACCGTCAGCCTCAGGGCCTCAGAGAAAAAAAAACCTGACAGCCATAAGTGGCTCAGCGGTAAACCTCTTCAACAACACACCTTTGAGGTTTTTTCTCAAGCATCCCTCTTTGTCATATCACCAAGCCCTGCAGCGCTGGCAATGTAAGCAGGAAACCAATGCTCTTTTCTTCTTCAAGAATCTTTGGAGGGATAGTACGCATCACGATACAAACGTCCTCTAATACCTTAATATGCATGCTTTTTTCTTCATCCATTTGTGCCTCTCTCTGCTTCTGGTCATCGGTTCCAGTCCTCAATGCCTTTTATGATTTGTTTACCTATGAGAATTCTTTCCCCTCACTTAAGCCACGTAGAAAACAAGTGTTGATGGATGGCGGACATCCAAACTCTCAAGACTTGCAAGATTTATTATTCTTGAACATTATTACTGGGTTCTATGGGCTCTATGAATTATCAGTAGAGGGAGCTGTATATGCATGTTTAGAACTTCAGGAGATCTCTGTTGAAATATCACAAATCAAAGTGGATCGGATGGAGTGTCACAATAAGGGGAAAAAGTCTTTTTTGCCCCATCATAATAAGAAAATCAGTAGGGTAGTTCATAGCTTCAGAAAAATATGTGATAGTCTTTTTTGTCCCCTGAGGGAGATTTATCCTTATAATGTGCATATACCCTAACCATATATATATATATATACTTTTAAAATAGGGCAGCCTATTAAAAGAAATTATATCTTGAGGAAAATCAAGTCAATGTTTTTGAAACTTACAAATTTGCCTGAAAGGGCAATGTAGAGCTCGTAAAACCCTCTATTGTTTGTTCCTTGATTTAAAAAAAGGAGAAACTCCCCCAAAAAAGCATGGGGGGGGGATCCCCCTGAAGAACAGCCTAGCCACCCAACCAGCCACCAGCCTGCAGCGGACGCCAGCGCGAGTTCCACACCTCTCTCTGGCCTTCGAAATAAATATTATTTGTGTTTAACTCCAGCTCTGTGTTCTTGCTTTTGGGTCCAGCCCTGCACAATCATGACAAAAAGAGGGGTCATTATTCCATGCAGGGCAGAGATCCAGTAGATGTTATGTGTACAAAAAAACAGAAATAATTTGTTGTTTTGCAATACGAGAACATCATCATTTCAAAAATGGAAATAATTCCTGGTAGAATGGCTGTGCAGCCAAATCCAAATCCATCAGAATCGACAACGCTTTGACCAGCACTTCCTCACCCAACAACATACTGAACCCTTTAGATCCTAGTACAGACATAATGTATTATCCTTCAACGTTGTGTTGAAGGATAATACAAACTTCATAGGGTTAAAATTAGATTTTTCTCTATTTTCCTTTCTTTATCTACAAATGAAATAATTTCTTATTCATCATATGTATACAGTGAGTGGAGGTTCTCTCAGGCTTTTATCAATCTGAAGAAGAAGAATTATTATTATTATTATTATTATTATTATTGGGAGATAAAAGAGTCAGAGTGGGTTAAAGCTACATGGTGGTGGAGGCCGGAAGAAGTTGGAAATTATTACACACCATTTTCACAGGCACATAAAACAACAACAATTATTGAGCAATTTTGTGTTTAAATAAACGTTTGCGAGCTGAAAGGTCACTCATTCAATCATTGCCACTTTCACCAGCCGTCCTGTCAAAGTGCACCTGCAAACCTCACGGTGGTAAACTGAAGGTAAATTTCTATTTTAACGTAACATCCTATACACTTTTAAATTAAAGCAAAACATTGTTGCATGAAATACAAACTATTCAGAATACACTTGACAAAATAAAGTTGTCTTTTCTTTTTTAATATACCAATAAAATAAGTTGGGACTTCCCCAATTTTATAAAGCAACGTACAGAAGATATACTCGCTGGACTGTCATGAGTACGGTCATGTCTAATGTTTTAGCGCTAGCATTCAGCTCTCCTCCCATGTGGTCTGCTCAAGTGTATCTCGAACTTCACTAATGAACATTTACCTCTCTGAGGCTCTTCTGTAATATGCAGCATCATTAATCTTTAGCTCTGCACATTGATCTCATCAGGGGATTTGAGGGTGCTTTTAATTTCATGGGTGTGCAGAGAAAGACATATAATGTGTACGCCTCCATACCTTATTTCGTATGTCAATTAAAAAGTTCAAGGACCCAATTAGATTTGAATAAATTACACCTCCTTTTTAAAATATTAAAGCAACGTGTTTAACATTTGCTGATGAGATGTCGAATGTCAAATATTTGGCATAACAAAAAAACATGTTATTTATATACGCTTCTCAAATCTGGTGAATACTGGCCGGACATTTCATATACAGTATATGTTTAGAAACCTTCTTGTTTTTCTGTTTCTGCTGGATGTGTATGTAAGCCATCGGTTGCTAACACATTGTCTAAAGGATATTTAAACCATACTGTTCTTGTATTGAAAACAAATGCCATTGATCATTATTGCAGATACGTTCAGTTTGATGTTTGAAATTCAGCACACACTGTATGTGCAATTTAATCCAGATTGCCTTATCAAATGTACTTGCAATGGAAAATGTGTGGTACTGTGTCAAAAACATAAACTCTAGTAATCAAGTGAATGTAGTCACCGAGACGTCACCCACTGCTTTGTGGACCACGGTTTTGAAGCCTCAATTAACTCCCAGACTGAACAACACCGTGGTAATTAAGAGACAGGACAAAAGGAAAGTAGGATTTTAACTCTGCTTTATATTTGTGCATGTTCGGTGTGCTCTTATTTCTGAAATTATGTTCAAAGTTTTAATTCAGATGAATAAGACCAGGTGAGAATTGGAAAGAAGGTACAGTCTTAAGTGAGTTATTTGATAATGTAACTGTGTGAACTATTTTGATTTAAAAGCAGCTCTAGATGGATCTGCACCCTTTTATATACCTGACCTTGTCACTTTTTCCTTGGATCCTCTGACTGATTCTTTTCACGCTCCCACTATACAATTAAGTGTTGATTAATTCTCCATGGTTGTCCTCAAGACTGTAGATCAGTTCCTCTCACTTTCAGGTCTTCCGCTTCTACAGATAAAAGATCGATCTTTGTACCTCTGCTTTTGAGTCTGCACATGGAGCCCAATTCACTGATGCACAAACTGTTGCTGGGTATTTTTGCTTTTTCTTGTTTTCCCTGTTACTTCTGTGCCAGGAATACAATGAATGTATGGTTATTATTTCATATACATTTAGTTAATGCAATACCTTATTTCCAGAGTGGGGAAAATCTTCGAATAATGATGGATTAGTCCCAGTGATTATCAAAATATATTTAATAAAAACTATTACTAAATTCTAAATTCAGAACATGTCTAGTGCCTCCACAGAGCTGAGCCACCCATGGATGTATAGAGAGAACTGAATACAGCGTTGGAGGTGGCGCCCTGTTCTCTTCTTTCCTAAATTAATATTGCTCAGTGGCCTGTGATGCAAAAATAGTTTGAAGTCCGATTCAATCCCTCAAAGACTGGGTTGAGCGCATGCCTTTTGCTTTCTCATTGTTTATCACAACTGTACTATTTATAGACACTTTTATTATATGTCCTTTTTTCCATTAAATAGGTAGTGTATTTCACGTATGTGTAGAATATATTTAGTCTTGCTGATTAGATAGAGCTGTCTAAGCTAATGAAAGAAAAACCCAATATAACTAAAAACTGACTGAAGGAATAGGCTTCCTATATTTAGGTTACATGTATCAGAGGCTAAAGGCTTAATTATTTTGGTATTTCACGAGATTTCGTTAGAGCTCTGGAGACTACAAGAAACCTTGCATAACTTATTGTAAGAACCTTCAACCTTTCTCTGTGGTTAAAGATGAGAGACTAATACATTTTGTCAAGACCCCAAAAGGTTAGGGTTGGATTCCAGAAGTGTAATGGCAGGGCAGCAATGTATAAGATTGCTGTTAAAAAGTGAAGACGTGTGAATAGTGCAAGCAGTGTACTCACATCAGACATGTGGACTGTCTCATGCCATTTTATTGTTGAACAGGCAAATTCAAGCATACAGTATATCCTAGAAATCTATACTTTTGCAGGACATCACCCAGCTGACAAAAGGTGCCTCAGAATGTAAATGTTCAGGCTCTAGTCACAGATAATGGCAGCATTTAGACATAAGACATGGTTACACTCACCTGCATCTCAACATAATTTACAGTAACAATCAAAGCTAACAGCACAATAACTAGAAATACATTCAACTGTATCTCAACAACACTTGATTTACAGCGCAGATCCTCCCGATCAGCTGCACTTCAACAGTTTCAGCAGAAGATGTTTTCGCTGGTATACCAAGAGTGATCAAATTCAATTAATCGTGTTAAATCATGATTTACAGAGACAGGGGGTGACTTGTATTAACCGGCAGGTATTTTGACCTTTTCCTCCCAATTTACTCTGTCTGTGAAAACCATTACAGAGAACGAAGTTGAATGGTGTTGAAGAGGATCTGTGTTTGTCTGTGTAAATGTGCATTTATGTGTGGATGTTATTCTATAGAAAGCAGGTTTGGGGGACATTTAGTGTACTAATCAAAATTCAATCGATTTTCATCCCAATGGTTATTGGGGACGCACACTTACGAATAACACTTTAGCCAGATCAGTTTGTGTTTGTTTTTATCTTGCAGTTATCGTTATCTCAATCTTAGTCTATGCATGTCTATTAGTCTATGCAAATACAGTAATGATAAATGTCTGCTATAAACACTAACATGCTAACCTCGCAGCTACAGAAACCTCTCTATGACCTTTATTTCCATATCACAGTCAATCATTGCGAACAATGCGGGAATGGTGTTGATTTGGGTCTATGATGCATGAATCTATGGTCACCCTGAAGGCAAAAACACACCAGAAATGTTGGAGTAAAATATTTTCTGATTCAAGATTGTTTTTCGAATGTCACATTGTGCTATAAAAGAGTCAAGCACCTCATTAGAATATGCACATCTGCTCTAATGTTGATTCGAGTCTGGGAACTTCAACAGAGGCAGAGTGTTTGTTTGTTTATTTATATATTTATTTATCTGTAGCTCTGTGCAGCCAAATGTACAAATGAGGTATAAGTGGATTGGTTACCATGGATAATACAGACAATAAAATAATAGTAATGATAATGAAAAATGTTGTGTTGCAAGATGTGGGGCACAAAGTGCTTTACAACTAAATAATACAATTATAGAATGAACATTGAAAGAAAAAACACATTAAACTTCAAAAGTTTGACGTGATTGATGTCAACTTGTTTACATTGAACTGGCGACCTGTCCCGGGTGAACTCTGCCTTCGCCCAATGTCAGCTGGCATCGGCTCCAACGACCCCGTGACCCTGAATAGGATCAGCGGAATTGGATAATGGGATGGAAAGTTGTAGTGGTAGTTTCATTTGTTGTTCTGAGCACATTGTAGACATTTTATTTACATTTTGCACGTCAATATATATTTAAACATAAATAGCAATAAACAGATTTAAAATAATACTGCATCAGAGCTCATTACACTCTGCATAAGTAATTCATTATGTTTATAGAACAGATACAGCGCATATAATATGCATTCAATACATCAAAGTCACATATCATAGAATTCATAGCTAAGCTGATTTGCAATGCTTCTCCCTTGATGAGCTAAAAAAAAAAAAAGTACATACATGTCATTTAAAATACATAGGCAATTAAATACATTTTGTGATCAGGTTTTGGATAAAGAGGACACAGGAAACTATTTGTCCATAGTTCTGAGAAAGATCAATTTACAGCTGATCCTGAGTAACTCTGAGAGGTTTCAATCATTTCACGAAGCACCAGTGGTTTGAAAGACATTGGTAGATATGTTTGGCATTTCATTTATTATTTAAAATGTAATTATCCAAACTTAATCTAGGTTACAACTAACCAGGGAAAATTAAGAAATACCTGACTATTTACAATATATTTAGTTCAGATAGATATATTTGTATATACATTTTAACTAAGTGCTGTATGTAAGTTGGTCTCTATCTTGCTCACCATTTCTAGCATTTATACGAAACATAAAAAAAGACCAGCTGTATTTGTTCTTACCTCTCACTGAATTATTTTTTACCATGATCAGTTTGTAAATGTCTTTGTACCAGAAGTAGTCCATTATTTCATTACTTTAGACAAATTACTGTCATCATTTACAGCCTTTTGCCACATGTCAAAATAATGTTAAGCTGAGATATATAACAGAGACACTCAAATGATTAATTTCATCACTTCAATCAGTCATCATGTACGTTATGAAAAAAAAGTCACGTTTGGGTCAACTGTAAAGAAGGACATTAAACTGGCTAAAAATTAAACAAAGACTGCATGTCATACTTCATTGTTTCGCTACGTCAAGAATCTTGCAACAAGCAGGAGACTGTTGAATTATTGAGGAGGTAGGACACAATTCAGCCCTCAGCATCGAACACTGCAGTGGCAGAAACACATGGCTCCCCCATTTGGTATGCAGGCTTCTTCTCTCTGAGGCAGAAGTCCCACACAGACAGGAGAGGTTACATCCTGAGTAAATAAAACATGGAAAAAGTGTCAGAAAGAGATCCAAGAAGGCTGCCTGCCTTCATTTGGGAAAACTACTCTGAGGATAATGAGTTGGCTTTCAACCTGATGATACACATGTTGCTTTTCTTAACTCTTTGAAACTCTTTGGGCCATATTTCACAGGAAAATTGAATATTTGAGCGGTGTAAAGTTACAAGAGGAATTTAAATCTAATCTTTCTTTTTTTTTTTTTGCAGTTTAAAAGTGGGCGGGTTTTGTGCAATATGGAGCTACAGGGATCGGTACACATTCAAAACTTTTTTTAGTTTACAGAACAAATAGCGGTAATAGTTTGAGAAAAAACATTGTAATGTTCCGTTAATAAAGTCGTAATTTAGAGAAAATAAAATTACAATATTTCTAGAAAGAATCTACCTGCCCTCATGTCTGCTGTTCATTACGTTACATTAAATACCCTCTGACCGACACATTATCCTGTTTTGGACTATCTGGATGAGACAAAGTTTAGAGAAGCGGATACGCACTGCTCTTCATTGGAGGTGAAAGACCAAAACTAACATATAACACTTCTAATCAGGCATAAATCTCACCATTGCATGGATTATTGTGGACACAAATGTGACCACATCCAATAAATTGCAGCACAAAGCCGCTTCCCCAAGCTTTTCAATGGGAAGTATTGTGGAGAGATGGTCTCAAACAGAGCGAAGCTGGTGCGTGGGGTCTCAGAAACAGCGACACAGAGCTACAACTCAGGGGAAAAAACGAGCACTGCAGTTTCAGCACATCAGCCTTCTCCTCTTCCCTGTCCAGCAGAAAGTCTGATATTTGCATGAGACATCAGCGTTCACATAGCTGCTTCCATTTCAGCCAACCCTGTGCAAACCTGCTAGTGTGTCCATGAGATATAACCTCTGGGAGGCGGCATTGGAATGATCTAATATGCTTCATTCCAAAGAAAATGTAAACAAGTTTGCTTAAATCTTGGTAGGGACATGCCCATAACCTCTATATGATCAGTTCTGCTTCAAGGTTGTTTACATGTGTGTGTGTGAGAGAGAGTGTCATAGGGAGGTGGCAAGAAAATGTCAGCGATGGCTGTGTCTGTGTATACTCACATGTCAGGGAAGAAGAGAAGAACATCTTTTGAAAAGGGCATCTTTCAAAAGGCCAAAAGTACAGGCTCCACTTGTCCACTCTTCCTGTCAAGTCAAGTTGACTCACAAAAACACACACAAGGAGGAATAGATCATAAAGATATGGAAGCAGCAACATTTCTAAGTATGAAACAATTTTAACCCGTAACGCAGAAATATAATCGGTCGAAAGATTACATCTAGATTTGAAATAAGAAACCACATTCACACACAAAAGCCTTCTCTTATTGATTATGTGGTGCACACACACTTTGTGAATGAGGCACATGACCACACAATGAAATGTTTTCTGTAATTGAGCCCCACCAACAGTTTCAATTACAAACTGGCTAGTTTTAATTAATTACAAAAACATAAGGCTAGTGTTTCAACAGCAAGGAATGCAATTATATATCAGAGTACCAACACACAAACATAGCTATCAGAAAGCTGTACAATTTACGAAACGATTCTCTAAAATCAACCTGGGAAGGCGCTTACAACAGCTTTTTGAATCTTGCCTCTCTTTCTCTCTGTTGAATTAGGAAATGGAATGAGGGCAGAAGGTTGTATTTACAACCATGAAATGACAAAAGGCAAAGAAACTGCATCCTTTACTTCGTTCAGTCCCCTGGACAGCGCTGCATCTACACACACACACACACACACACACACACACACACACACACACACACACACACACACTCTCACACACACACACATATATGCACACAAACACACACACACACACACACATATATGCACACAAACACACACTACACAATAACCAGCGTGTCCATCATTCAGAAACATTCACTAAAACTTGTCACATGTATCTTGACTCAATGTTTTTATTATTTGTACTACTTTTCTATAGAAACATGAACCAAAATACATGATTTGACTTTCAATAGACGATAGGCAAGACTTGACCAATAACATTTAACTAAACTGTATTTCCAATGTGCATTAATAGAAACACCTTCTGCATTTCATCTTTGTGTATACATTTTTTAAATTCATTCTGGATTTAAATGATAGAAATGTGTCTCAAACAGTACATAATTACAAGCAAGATACGTGTTCAACATTAATAAATCAATACAATAATACTACGTTCTTACAGTATATTATTAAATGCTCAGTTGTTATGTTGTCGATGTGTCCTTGAGCAAGACACTTAACCCTGAATTGCTCCCTGTAGGTGTGTCTACAGTGTATGAATGTAACATGATTGTAAGTCACTTTGGATAACAGCGTCAGCTAAATGACATGTAATGTAATGGTAATAAGTTTGATCAGGTGAGTTGTGTTTGTTTTGTCATACCTGCTCTTCTTCTCTCATCTCCATCACCTTCCCTCTCTTACTGTTTTCCTCTAAGTCTCTTCATGTTGTCCCAAAAGATGAGCCTTGATTCACAGTCTTTTAATTTGTGTCTGTCTTAGTAAAGGAAGTAAATGCAAGTTAATTGACGTTCATGAGAAAATGTGACAGGCCGCTGCAAGGATAAAAGTGAAAGTGAAACTAACTAACAGGCATTACCACTGTCTCACATAGTGTGACCGCACATAACTGTCAAGAGATTATGTCTGATGATGAATGGCAAGGAACCACAAGCAGTTCACTCGTCTAATGGTTGTTGTTTTATGTGCACATGGGGGACTCCGGGGTCCACCAAAGCGCTCAGTGTGTGATTACCAGTATGGAAACATTTAGATTCCTGGGTTGCTTTTGGAATGCAAGATGCTCAATTTATGTTTGCAGAGCAACCTGTGCAGTAGAAGCACAGGCGATAAAAGAGAGCCATGTCTTTCATGCTCAAGGTTAGGATTAGGGATTATGTTTACTTTATGATATCACCTGAGCATCTGTAATTAACAGCAGGAACCTGCCACATGTCTGGTCCTCAGGCTGAAGCTGATCATTTGCCTTGTAGTTAGCAGAGAACTTGGAAGAAAAAACAAAGTAAGACCTTCCAAAATAATAATAAAGTAAATCCTTCTTGATGCTTTGCCAGGAATATGATCATTGCTGTGTTGTGGCTGGGTGATGCTCAATTGTTCCTTCCTATGTGTTCCTTATCTAGTTTGGGCAACACATCCGACATGTGATGACCATTGAGTATCCCTCTGCCAAATCACATAAGAAAGACAATGCTTCTCATCTTTTAAAATAATTATTACATTTTTCTTCATTTTTAAAGATACACAAAATCCCTTTTGGGTTAAACATATACTTTAGTTTGTAGAAAAGCCATGCACAGAGCAAGAGATACCTCCTGTGGTTCCATCTGAAGGTCCATAAAGGGGCCATGCTGTTGCTCACTGTGTGGTCAGCCGGTGCATCCAATTACAAACACACCACAACACACACCTTCACTACTGCTCAGTTTTGTGTGAACTCGTCTTTAAGTTTAGATATAGCATGTTCCAATTTCTCTTTTTTAAAGTAAAATCTGCTGGAGAAGCATTTATGAACACCACTGCAGTTTGCGTCTTCCAAGAAACTGCTGCTGCAGTATATAATTTGAATGCACATTTTTGGAAGACAGAATTTCTCAGCAAATCTGCAGACCTCTCCAGTAACTTTGATGTGGTTTATGACTGGAGTTGGGATGAATATAACACACAGAGCTTTACAATATTACTATCTTGCAGTGTTGTGATGCTGCGTCTGTCGTTATATTGTAATGCGGAATCTGTAAAGTGTCACAGATGTGTCTTTGCATTGAAATGAACACATGTTTTTGTGTTTTCTTTGTTTGGCTGTGCCCATGCATATAGTATCTGTCTGTATGAATATTTAAAGGATATCTGTGTGTGCAAGCAAAGCAGAGATGAAAGAACCATCAACTACCAACAAATATCATCCTGATTTGCACTCCACATTTCCACTCTGCATTTCGTCTTTGCCATCTGCTGTTTAAAGTTTCCCCTGAAGTCAAATCCACTGCAGACACAATTGACTTAAAAGAAAGGCTGAGTTTACAAGTGAAACTGAAGTGTGATGATCCTTTTCTGGTTTCAGTCACTGTTGCTGCATAAAAAGAAGGAGGTCTCTTTATTGTTATGCACCAATTTATTTTGGAAATGTCTTTCAGATTTTTAAGGAAAACACAACATTCTAAGCAGGTTACAACTCTTTATTGCTTAAAAATATGTATGTGTTCCCTGCTTAGTCAACACACATTCAACAGTATCAACCCCATTTACTTGAACTACAAAGGGATTCACTTGTAGTTCTGATGGCTTGCGGACAGAATTTTTGACTTTTTTGGCAACATCTGATTGGATAAAAGCTCTTCTTAAAACAAACTACACTGGAAGCAGTGCAACTGAGGAAGAGAGTAACTGTGCAATGAGATTATAAGCTAATGGGAAACAATTATTGAAAAGACATGTAGTGTATTTATGAAAAATACTGTATATGTGACCATATACAGACAGTACATGGAATTGTATCTCTCCATTTAACAAATATAAAGCATTTAAGAGCAGTGGGCGGTTGTAAAGCACCCTGGGAGCAGATTGGGGTTATTGTTAAGGACAAATCGACATGCAAATAGGGGGAGCAGGGATCGAATCGCGAACCGTTGTACTCACAGCTGCAACACTAATGAAATGAAACTCGTTAAAAAATATATTAGAGATGCTGGGATTACTCTGCATGGGGACATGTTTTGTCTCTTTACTCAGTTTATTTGTACCTCAGGCTTAAATTTCATCTGCCTGCTGCATAATGTAGGATCATATATGCAGTGTTGTGCACACAAAACACAAAAACACATTTGTACTCTCATTTCAATAAACACTTTACTATCCACTTCCCTCACTTCCCTCACCGACCGCTCTTACCGGGTAACCTGGAGAGGATCTGTGTCTGAGCCTTGGCCTCTGACTACTGGGGCCCCTCAGGGTTCAGTCCTTGGTCCTCTTCTCTTTTCTCTGTACACCAACTCTCTTGGCTCTGTCATTCGCTCGCATGGCTTCTCCTACCACAGCTATGCTGACGACACCCAACTGATCCTCTCGTTTCCCCAATCTGAAACACGGGTAGCAGCAGGAATCTCTGCCTGTCTGACCGACATCTCTCAGTGGATGTCCGCACACCACCTGAAAATTAACCCGGACAAGACTGAACTTCTCCTCCTTCCAGGAAAAGGCTCTCCCACCCACGACCTAACTATTAACTTCAACAACTCAGTGCTGGTTCCGACTCCGACTGCCAGGAACCTCGGAGTGACGCTCGACAGTCAACTCTCCCTGACTGCCAACATTGCCGCAATAACACGCTCCTGTAGGTACATGCTGTACAACATCAGGAGAATACGACCCCTTCTCACTCAGAAGGCGGCACAGGTTCTGGTCCAGGCTCTGGTCATCTCACGGCTGGACTATTGCAACTCCCTCTTGGCAGGTCTACCTGCTAATGCCATTCGACCTCTACAGCTCATCCAGAATGCAGCTGCTCGACTGGTCTTCAACCGACCGAAATTTACCCACACTACTCCGCTCCTCCGCGACCTTCACTGGTTACCGGTGGCCGCCCGCATCCGCTTCAAAACATTGGTACTTGCGTACTGTGCTGCGAACAGATCGGGTCCGGTCTACATCCAGGACATGGTCAAACCGTACACCCCAGCCCGTTCACTTCGCTCGGCTTCTGCCAATCTGCTTGTAGCTCCTTCACTTCGAGCTAAATCACGACTGTTTGCTGTGCTGGCTCCTCATTGGTGGAACGAGCTTCCCATTGACATCAGGACAGCAGAAAGTCTCTACATCTTCCGGCGCAAACTAAAAACACATCTTTTTCGACTATACCTTGAATAGGTAGCACTTAAATGCCGTAGTAGCACTTAAATGTCCCTTACCGATAGCACTTTAGTAGCACTTAAATGGCACTTACGGATAGTACTTTGTAGTTTAACTTTATTGAAGAAATTGTACTTGCTTGATTCTTGTTGTTCTGAGTTTGGACTCACGGTTTTATGCACTTATTGTAAGTCGCTTTGGATAAAAGCGTCAGCTAAATGACATGTAATGTAATGTAATGTAGCATGAACTTAACCCTTAAACAACCCTTTTGATGAAGTGCAAGAGCACATATACACACAAAAACAAACACACTTTCAAGTTGCTTTTATCTCATTGAGATTCTATTCTAACTCTATAAAATTACTTATTTGTTTTACAATTAGTACACACACAATAAAGAACACCCAGAAAAAAATGAAACAAAAAACACACAACAAAAATAACAACAAGAAAAACAAATATGTCGGGGGACTGCCAGGATAACAGTCAGCATGCACAATAAGGCACTCTTTGCACAGAGTAATGATACAACAGCAAAGCTCATGAATTGTACAGTTAGGTCTCATCAAGCAATGTTAAAACTGGCTTTCACACATTCAAGAAACATTTTTTGTGAATGAAGTTTTCTAAAACGACACTGTTCCATCTTAGAATAGAAAGCCTTTAGTCGAGTCACCTCTTCAACCATTTAGAGACTTCCAATTTATTACCATACACATTTTTCCTTGCAACCATGCCTGCCTTGAAAGACCATTTTTGATGGGAGGGAAGGGCCCTTGTCCTGTCAGAGCATCCAAATATTGCAAAATTACTTTCTTGACCAAACCAATCCAACATTCTATTCCATTATCCGAACCGCTTATCTGATCCAGCTGACATTGGGGGAAGGCAGGGTACACCCTGGACAGGTCACCAGTCCATCACAGGGCACACATAAAGACAGACAACCATTCACGCTCACATTCACACCTACGGGCAATTTAGAGTCCAATTAACCTGAGCTGCATGTCTTTGGACTATGGGAGGAAGCCGGAGAACCCAGAGGGAACCCACGCTGACAACATGCTAGTCACTACACCACCATGCAGCCCAGCCAATCCAACATATCACACCATAATTTTCCCAGTACTGGACAGGGCCATAATAAGTTACATAGGACAAACAGATTCAAACATGTTACTAAGTTTAGTTTTAGAGCTATGCAGTCTGGGTAAAACTTGACATTAATTAATCTATATCTAGAATTGATAGAGCAGCTCTGTACAGGCCCTCCTCTCATAGTTCCTACATGCTATAGGGGTGTGTATAGAGACATTAGGCAGCCCAAAGGGACTTTGGGGATTTGATTCAAAATCTCCAGGGAACTCCTGAGAATATAGTTATATTTTGCAAGCGGTCTTTGTGCCCAGACAAACGAGAGGATAAAAGACAGCGGTAAACACTAGGAAGGTTTAGGGAGGTGCAACCATTTTATTGCAATGATGCAGCCAATTAATGGAGGGGAAGCAACTTCCAGCTCTTGATGTTAGTTTTTAGTCTGTCTACCATGTCGAAGAAATTCAATTTTAATATAAGTTTGAGGTTTTTGGAAATCTTAAGTGGATGGTAACCAATTTAAATGGCAAACATTTCAAGAATCCAAGGCTCAGCTTATTCATCCAAGGCATACATTCACTTGTATCCAAGTTAATTGTATATCCTGACAGTCTACTAAATGATTCAGTGGAGTTCAGCAGGTTCGGAAAGGAACCGACTGGGTCAGCTAAACAGATCAATACATTCAGCACAAGGCTTTCAACAGCATCACATTTCCTACTATGGATTCCCGGGTCCCTCCTAATTCCTATTGCAAAAGGTTCTCAAGCAATATAAAAAGACCTTTTGCCACATTGCAAATCAAGAGATGGGGATTTTTCTGTATTAGTGAGAATAGAAGATACTAGACTGGAATCATTTTTTTTTGACCCACTCTAAAAAGTTGTAAAACATGTAAGGTCATTTAAGTTATTTTTTTAATTGGAAACAGGCAGAATAACCTCCATCATATTGTGTGTAATTTTTTTGGTTGAAAGATTGCATTTTCCCAAAGGATACATTTGAATATATATATATATATATATATATATATATATATATATATATATATATATATATATATATATATATATATATATATATATATATATATATATGTTTCAAACATATCAGAAACAGCAGTCTTGTAAATAAATGAAAGGCCCTGTGTAGAAATGTGTCAGTTTGCATTTCAGTCAAGACTGCTGAGAACTGCTGTGTATTTGGTATGTGTGGATGCATTTCTTATATCAGGCAGCCTGGGGACGACACCTTGTCCTGACAGCTGTAATGAAGGTCAGAGTTGTTGTAAAAGGGACAGATGGATGCTGGCGCTCATGTGCATTGAGGTATTACTTCTGATGTGAAGTTCATTAATGTTTTTGTTCGTTATAAGCTACAATGAACTACATGGGATGCTACCTGCTCTGTGAATCCAGTCCACTAAAGATGCAGCGATGGATACCCCAGTGCATATAGACTAGGTGTGTGAGGAATATTTTGGCCTGTTGACTCCCCCTATATTTTTATGAAAGCACACCATAAAGTATGTTCTTTGGGACATTTACACGACAAATGAGTAAATGTAGACCCTGTAACCCGGGGAAAATGGACATGATAAGTTGAGTTTTGTTGGAATTCTGTTGAGTGAAGAATCACTCGCCCCTCTGGGATGTTTTACGTTAGTTGTCGGATTTGGAGTTGCCTGTTTACAGGAGAATAAAACTTCACCTACTTTTGACCTTCCATTTTTGCCTGTTTTTACAGTTATATTGCACTTCCCCACCCTAGCCTACTCTAGGAGCCTCTCACGACATTACAGTATCTGTTTACATTGAAGAAACTCATGGAAAGATGAATCAGCTACTTGTATTTGTTTGGTAGAGTTGACCTGCGGAACATGAGCATTTCAACAGTTTTTTTTATCACGTTTCCAGATCGCGTGGGAATCCTACTTTACTACTAATTTCTCCTGTGCTCAATTCAGCCTGTTTGCCCTTCGGCGTATTGCAAAGCTGCTGTCGGATGTTATCCTCGAATGCCTGGCTGCTTCTTGATCGCTCTGTATGTTTGATCAGAGATGCTCTGTCGCTTTCCCTTTGTTTCCCTTTCTCTCAGTCCTTTTCTGTCATCCTTTCATCAGTTTGCTCTACAATCTTTCTTCATCCCTCCCCAGCGCTACTCACATTCCAGATTTTCTTCTCAACTCCATCTTTCTTATTCTTTGACTTTTATTGCATATTGATGATGAGTACATGTTTATCACTCTCTAAAATTATGTCTTATTCATCTTCTTTTTTTGTGTGCATTTTTTCAACTTTAACAGCTCTGGAGTGCAGTCTTGGATACAGTCTTGTATTGTCTAAACAAAACAGTGCAGAGCTCACCCATGGTGGCACAATTTCTCACCAACATGACAGAACAGAATGATTATGCAAAGGCTGGTATTTCACTGTAGCTCATGTGGGAGAGTGGTCGTCACGTAACCACAAGGTACCCGGTTCGATCCCCTCTCTCCCTATAGTTGCATGTCGAAGTGTCCTTGAGCAAGACACTGCTGCACTGCAGCCCACTGCTCCTTAATAACTTGAGCATCACACTTGTAAGTGTGATGCTCAGACACTTGCAACCGGTGCCAGTAATCAGTGAACATTTCCAATAGTCTGTAATATTGAAATGTCTTTAAATAAAACAGTTTTTGCCCATATAGTTCAATATGACAGCAGGGATTTATTGAGGGATTAACCATGGAAGCTAAAGGGCCTCTGTTTAGTTCTCCCACCTCAGCCAGGTTCATAACCATTTGTGGCTTCCTGCATAGCAGTTTAGTCATCAGCTTCCTACTATAAATAGAAGGCTATTGCCTCAGCTTTTGCCTGATTGCTATTGTTGCTATGTAGCCGTTGCAGTCCTGCTTTCTTTTCCTGCTTGTCTCTTCCAGTTTATAAACGTTACATCCGTTCTCAGTAGGCTGCTTCAGAAATGTTCCTTCTCTGCCTGTATGTCGGACAGGAGAATGAACACGTTGTCTGCATTCTAAAAAATGTCAGCCATGTCGCCATACAGTCTATTACTTGTATTGTGTATCTCTGAATAATATCATCATTGACCCATTGACTTTTTCTCATAGACATCTGAGCTTCTTTGTGGTCTTAGAAATTGTTTTAACAATCTAATTATAAAGCAAGGAATCTCTGTCTGTCCACCTGTGTGTCCATTGCATATAGGTTAAGTGTCATGGGGACTTCATCTGGGGTTGTATTTATACCCTGCTCATGAAGAAAGTCGGGTTGGGTGACTCACTAAAGAAAATTCAATAACTTTGTGAACGTAAACTTGTGGTGGCTCCAATGTCAGACATATGTAATTTACATTGTTTCAACTTTAATGTGATGATTCCTTATCTCTTATTCTTCTTGTTCCTTAATTTTAAAGTCACTGATTGTATTAAAAGGTATGAAGATGACATTTATTTTTTCTTTACCTAGCAACATTGTTCTCACAAATCTCTAAAGCAATTACTTTTCAATTTCATGTTTGAAATACAAATTCAAATATCCAATTTGGATTATAAAGCACATTAAAAGTGTTGTCAGAATTGAAGAGATGAAGACTTTGAGTCCAGTCTTCATCAGCACATCTTCCCTTTGAATATTGTATCTACTCGGACTGAACAGTCTTTTATCCAAAACTTAATGAGGATGAACAGACAGAATAAGACTTTTTTTTAATGTATATTGCAAATTATATTTACATTTTGCAGAAAATATCTATAGAGTATACATTACTATGGCCATGGCATGAGGCCAACAATTAGTAGACCATCTGGTTCTCCTGCTTCATTACAAAAATGTTACCAGATTATATATTTTTATAGTAGACAACATATTACAAAAATGGGGAACTAGCCCTCAGGCTTGTGTGTGTATGTGTATATGTGTGTGTATTCATGTTCCACCACATTAGATCACCAGCAGAGAAGAAGAACAAACAACTGACACTGGTGAGTCCCACACCTGTGCATCTTACGGACCTGGAGGAGCAGAGGTCGGCAACTTTGACGTCACCAAAGTGTTGACTTGGAGGAGGCCTGCAGAATTTGTTGAAACCCATTTGGGATCAGAGCTAGAGACGGATCAGGGGGGTTAGACCTAAAGGGCTGTGACATTCTGTGAGCCAACAAATCCCCACAAATGTGGGTCACCTACGGTAAGTCCTTCCAAAAAGATACAGTTTATTCAAGTCTGATTGGCAGCCAGCTTTACACCAGCCATAACTATAGAGCATCATAGTTTAACACGTAGGTCCAAGCTGCAGTATTTGACGTTGGTAAGAAGAACGGGCTGTAATTACATGGTCAGCATTTTAAACCCCATTTTATTCTAATTGGCTGTAGAATGTGCTTTCAGATCACTGAAAGGCTCTGCCTGAAACGGACTAAGTTTGAAGTCCTTTAATAATTTTTTGTTTTGTTTTGTTTCAATTTACAACATTACCTTACCCTCAGATACTTTTGGGGGAGACAAGGTTGCTATATTCGCTTGTCCATTAATGTTGAAGGAACATTCATTTGATACAAGCTTTTATTCGTAGAATGCTGTAAATAATGTATTGTCATGCTAAGTGAACCAGAAATAGATATATTTGGTGATACATTTTCACAGCAATAGACATTTGGCAACACTGTCTGTCATTATTATCTGTCATTATTTCTCCTTGAAATCACTTTAGTGAGTTACATCCAACATTTGCCCTTTTCAATATGTATAATCCTGATGTTCCTTCAGTTTCCGACAATTGTATCATTTGTGCAGAGAAGCCAAATCAGGTTCACTTCTTTATTATATTTCACAGGCATACACAAATATAATCCTTTAATTTCACAGATCGCCTGAACCACACGGACACACAAACAGGTAGAGCATCACTCATGAGATATGGCCCTTGTCATAGAGAGTGTGCAAGGGTGAAAGGGTCTTTGGTATTAAGGCAGTGAGAAGTGATATTGATCCGTCATTAGGGAAAAGGAAACTGACGTTGTCATGGGAGCCAAGACATCGCATTTGTACAGCTTTGGCCCTGTGTCATATAGAAGATAAAATGAAACGATTCCTGTGAAATAGTGGCTCTTTAAAAGGTAATAATATTTCTTCCTTCATATGCTTGTTTTATATCTGTCATTTGATATAATAAAAAAATAAAGTGACTCACAACCTCTTTTTTATTTCATAATAATGTAACAGTCCCTTCCCCTTTCCTCTTTCATTATTGTACTCTTATTATTTCACACTGTACAGATTTTGTCACACTATATGTCCAAAAAATATGTAAACAACCCTGTGGACCAGCATTTGAAATAGCGTAATATCAGAGCAAAATTATTGCATTATAACAGCATTGCAAGAAAACATGAAGTCAGGCTGAAAAATAGAGTAGCAGAGTGGAAGGAGCAAATTTGAGCACCCGTGCGTAGTTCATGAGGTAAAAGTCTGATTCCTTTTCCCCATCAATAATGTTACGTGACTTGGAACATTTCTTCAGCATGGATGAAACTGTCATCAGTATGATGATTCATTCATTATTATTTTCGAAGGTACAAGCCATGTGGACATAACCACTATCGAGATAAACCTAACTATGATTCACAGGATTTATATATCAGTACAACATGCACCGTAAATCCGTTTAGTGATTGAGATAAGTTGAAATAATTAAAACTTGTGGTGGCAGTATCCTAAATCTAATTTACTGTTACATTATCCAGCAGACTCTGGGTTTCCTATGTAAAATAACACTCAAGATATTGTAAATGATTTGAGATGGTACTACAGAATTGGGAACACACCATGTGTCCTCCAACTACACAGAGTGGTATTAAAATGCATATACAGTCTTAAAAATAAAAACGTATAGCAGACTATATATATACAATATATATATATATATATATATATATATATATATATATATATATACAATGTATATATATATATATATATATATATATATATATATATATATATATATATACACATCTGAGACCCAATTCAATATAGAGTCCTTTTTAATCAGTCACATATTAATTAAGGTAGGTTTGACTAGTAAACAACTAAATGCCAATAAAACTGATCAGTTATTAAACCCTACCCATTATTCATTTATATTAGCTACAGTGTTTGCCCTGTTGTAACACAGCTGCGTTTGCCCTGTTATAACAGGGCTATAAACAGGCCCCTGTAGGAAGCAGAGTTGAACTTTACAACTGTTTCCACATGTAGGAATAGAGCTCCATCCTGTATGTTATCTCTCCTTTCGTCCCACCCAATATGTCTGGGCCTTTGGCTCCATTAACCACTTTGATTGCATTTTGTTTGGAAATTATACGAATTGTTTGATATTTACAAAACACAAATATTGACAATTTGTATAATTTATAAATATTATTAATATGATTATAATCATTTTTGTATACTTTTTTTTGTGGCTCAAGGTGGGTCTTGCCAGGCCCCGTGACCCTCTATTGGCCAGCCGCCACTGTTCAAAACACTGCCAGACGCCCATTTTCCAAACAATGGCAAGCAATTTGGTCTGCACTCGAGGAGAGTGAACAAGGTACAAATGGAGAGAGGCATTCTCTGCTCCTCAGCTCAGCAATATTACTCCCTCTTGACGCAGTTTGGACTGAAGACACTGAGGCTATCTGCTTAACAGACACACACAAACCACATACACCTACACCAAGTTAAAGACATGCCGTTTTAATTCAGTGTTCACAGACAGTGACTATGTTTACATTCACACTAATATTCCAGTATAATCAAGAATATGACAATATTCTTAATTTGTTAACTATCATGCAAACAGCATATTCCATTTGGATGTTCCAAATTGGGCCTTTTTCTGAATGTAGCATTTTCTTCTAGTCCCAAGGTCAATATGAAATGCTTCCACATCTGAAAATAAACTGCATGGTTGGAGAAAGATGATGGTTTAGTCAGAAAGCACACAATACAAGCTTATCATGCTTCACTCTGTTGTTCAGGACAAAAGAAGACATTTGAGGACATCATCTTGTGCTTACAGCCTCCTGCCTGTTTATGGCAAGCACTGTGCTACAATCCAACTAACAGTTTGGGGTAGAGATGAATGCTAACAGAAAAGAAACACACTTACAAAGATACATGTACGCATTTAGTTATTGACACTTTTCTTACTGTAACATAAATACAATTTCCATGTCAAAATATCAATGTCTTCCATGAAAAAATCCCAGACTGGGATCCGAACCCAGGGGCCTCTTACTGTGAGGCGACAGTGCAAGCCACTACACCACCGTGCAACACACAAAAGACCTAATGCTGACATGAGGGAAAAAAGTAAAACAGAAGGGACCGAAAGTTGATGGACAACCAGCTCTTTATGCAGCAAAAACTCTGAGATCTGATTAAAAATACATAGTTGTATGATGTTGATCTGGACGGGATATAGATTACAGGAGGACCAGTGAGTTCACCAAAACATCTGTAGGTAATTACAGCTGTAATTATTACAGTTGAACCCCTTGAAGATACAGTTTTTTTCATCTTTGATGATTAATTTACTTTACATTGCATATATTTATTCCAGATAAGATAAGGTTCCATACTCAGGAGTTGAAGAACAAACTGTGACGTTATTGTTAAAAAAGCCACCATCTGTTCAACTGACGAAGGGCTCAGCCCTGTAGCTCGATGTTCTAATATACACTTGCATACAAACTCACCAAAGGGAGTTACCAGTGATATTGAGCCTTTTCAGTTTCCTATTGTATGACTGACACAAAAGAATAGAGGGTCACTATGAACCTGGAAGAAGAATATGAGGAAAAGATAAGTGGTTTTTCAGCCCCATTTTCTGCCACAAGAGATTTTTACCTAAGAATTTCTGTCGGTGTGAGTATAGTGTACATTTTGGATATGTTCATTCCACACAATGTGATTTGTTGATGCCTTTATTTGGAGTGCAAAAGCTCAGAAAAATCAACCCTGTTCTAAGAAATTTCACTTTTCTATTTTGCAGCATCATTTTGGCATTCTGGGTGAAAGTATCCATGACAAAAAACCTAGTATGACGTTCAAATAATTCACATAAAAAATGCCCTTGTTTGTAAAGGCCTTAATAAGGTTTGAACATCCAATAACTATAATAAATAGTTTCTAACTAGACATTGAAATGTAGTCATTGAAGTGTTGTATAAAGTCTTTTGGGAGATTGTTCTCATCAGAAAAAGACCAGCATTAGTAATTTTGATCAAATATCTGTTAGCATCGCTTGTCCCCAACAGTCAAATCATGCCCACAATCATGTATTTACCTTCACCACACAGACTGATGTCCATGTGCCAACTAAGCCTTTTGAACTCCAATACATTTAGAAAAAAGCGTGGCAGCGAGTCGCAAAGCATCCTCCGTCTGTTCACACTGCAGGTTAATCGAATTGGAAATCCTCACACTGTGACCAAACTACAAAAGTGAAACCATCGTTTCAATTATCCCCACAAGGCCTCCAGCTGTGTTTTGTGTGCATTTCATTTTTTTCTTCGGCCAGCAATACATTCCAAAAATTCCACAAAGCACATTTTATCAGGACCTGCAGTGATGAAACAGGCAAACTGGCATCTAAAAGCAATCATATATATATATATATATATATATATATATATATATATATATATATATATATATATAGTTATGGTTTCCAAAAGAGCCAGTGTTATTTCATAAAGTGTGATTTACTTAAGTTCTACTACTTCTACTAATAACATTTATAACATGATTAATGTCATCCATTGGGCACCATAAAACGATTGAGAATGATAATGTGGATATTGTGTCCTTGAGCAAGAGACACAATCATTAACTTAGATTTTATGGATGGAGGTTTAGCCTCAAAAGGAGAAATATGATAAAGAAAAAGAAAGAAAAAAATGTACAACCGTGTCGGTTTGAAACTTGAAACAAAGTGATGAGTTGCAGAACACCTATAGAAAAGTAGATACATTATTGGATTAATAATAAATATAGAGTGGGGAAGTGATAGGATAAAGGTACAATTAATTTCCTTTTCCTGAGGGCAAATCTATGAGTGAGGGTTGAGAAAGCTTTCTGTTGTACTGCCCTAATCGATCCAAATGTAATTGCTGCCTGAACAAAAGTACCGTATTTAAACTTGCCATAGGCCAATCAAAACCATTACTTGTTTCATATGACGAAGGCAAATAAATCAGGTCAGGGGACTGACTGAGGCTCTAAGAGCTACAACGCGACAAGGCTGCAGTGTGCAGAAATGTTAAACTCTGAAAGGCAGACAGTTAGAAACCGCTGGAGGTTTTCCGGGCACGCCCATCTGGGAGGAGACCCTAGGGAAGACCCAGAACACTTATATCTCCCAGCTGGCCTGTGGACGCCTCAGGATCCCCACAGAAGGAGCTGGAAAATGTTGTGGGTGAATGGGAAGTCTGGGTCAGCCTGTTTGGCCTGCTGCCACCTCGACCCGTTCCGGATAAGCGGATGAATGGATGGATGGAGTGAGTGAGTGATTGCTCTCACACACACTGCAGTGAGTAGATTCAGGGCAGTGATGGTGAATGGAAAGTAATTCATTTCTGTCCTATAAAAAAAGCTTGATTTGTAGCCAGTATTTGTTTTAATGATATATTGGTTTCAAGTGTGGCTCATTGTGTCTCCTTGAATCTTCCCACATATACAATTTAGGTTTGGTTTTAGTTGGTTAAGGCTCAATAATGGGAAAGACCCTTTCAAGGAGACATTGGAAGATACGTACATCGGGACTTCGTACGCAAGACTTTATTAAGTTTTTGCTTCATGCATTGTAACAATTCATATTTGTATTTAATGTCATTTATTTTCATCTCATTTTTTTTGTCATCGTTCAGGTGTGTTCTTCTGCTACTTGGATGTGTTTTTAACTCTTGGTTTTTTTTCAGCTAAACAACAGGAAGTAACCACTACGTGGATTTGCACATGCACAATGTGAAGGTGGTAGCTTGGTTGTGGTTTGTATTGAGGAAGGAAACATCATAGCAGAAGTAAAAGGTGACCAAGATGTTCTTTTAATACTTGCTCTGTATGTGGAGGAAAATGTTTAACCGTACGATGTTTTGAGGATGTTGGAAGATGTCATGTAGAGTCTTGGGCAAATATCTACGGTGACCAATACAGACATTGATGAAGTAAAAGCGTGTGTATGCAAGGCACTGGGCTTACAACTATTGGAAACTGTGTTATGTTGACTACAATATATTGATATTAGTGAGTAACTCACTGAATGTATTATGGTTGAATGAGCGCAACTACTTCCTCCATCTTGTCAAAAACCTGTGTCCTTATTACACCCTCAGGGCTCCTGAAGAGGTATAAAGTGTGAGATAGTACAATCAGAAATCTTTGTTATCGCTGAAACATTGAGTAAACCAACATGCATCAATTCTTTGATGGACAGGAAGCCAGTGCAAATACCTCAGCACAGGAGTGATGTGATCCACTTTCTTGGCAGCGTTTTGAATCATCTGCAGCTGTCTAATATTTAATACTTTAATCCTTGTTATATTCTTCAGGTTGCACTCTGCTGACTTAGTCAACTGACAGAAGTAACAACTGTCATTTTGTTGTTAACTGTTCCAAGAAACCAGAAAAAGGATGTCTTTGGTTATTATTTTGGGCAAAACAAGAGGTCAGCTGATGCAGTGAATTAGAAGTAGAATGGGATTATATGTGTTTTGGTCATGTTTGCAAAGCTGAATGACAGTGTTTTTATTTGTGACTTTTGGTCAAACACATACAAGAATGTCAGATCATACCTTTGATTATAACTTATCCGGCATTATTGTCTTTGGACACAAAGATACTGTAAACATATGTATGTGTTTCAGAGTTGCAGCTTAATGCCTATGATTTCATCTAAAATTACAATAAATGTGACAAATTAATTGACTTACACCTGATAGCAATTTTATACACACAAATACTGTCTTCTCTTTTCCTTATTGACAGCTGGATCAGAGTAGCAAAATGAGCCCACTTTCACTAGTCTGGTTTCCAGGCAATGGAAGAGAGAGGCTAATTACCCTGACAGGCAGGGAGTTTGTGTGTGTGTGTGTGTGTGTGTGTGTGTGTGGGGGGGGGGGGGGGGGGGGGGGGTTGAAAGATGGGATGAGAGGGGTGAAGTTGGTGAGGAGAGAATAAGACAAAATGGGACATGCGAGGAAAAGAGTCAGAGACGGAGTAAAAAGAGGATTAAAGGGCAGAAAATTGGCAAGGACAAAGGTCACTGTGTGAGAAGTGGTTCAATTGTTGTGTTTTTAATGGATTTTCAGAAAAAAGAAGAAAGAAAAGAAAACACATTCTGTGACTTTTCCCAAGTAGAACATATAGTAGATTTCTGACAGTGTCTCATTCATCACTCAGACTTTTTACTTGCATGAGAAGTACACTGATAATGTACTTTATATTTAATGTAAGTCCCTAAATCTCATCTGAAACAAGGCATCACACATACAAACACAGTACATTCACACAGAAAGAGGGACAAGCAATTAGTTTTGTTAACTGTCTGCTTAACTCGATGAGGAGTGAAACAGGAACACACAGGTTACATGTGAATTAGTCTTAATCTGTACGTTGTTTACAGTTGTATTTATATATACACACGTCACATAAAGCGTGCCTTTTCAACACAGTCTGGGAGCTGACAGACAGATTAGCAGACAGCCCTCTGATCCATATTAAAATAATACATTTGAGCACATCATGATAGCAATATAATCATAGTCTAGGCTGTGCACCATCTTGGTTTTTAAACAGAAGTAATCACAATTGGACGAAGGAGTGACGGCGTGGTAGAGATTCAGTATACGGCTACGGTAGCAATGTGTCAATCACAAGATGGCCACACCCTAAAACATACCCTGCTCTTTTAGTCTATTGAAACTAACAAGGACTGAAACACTACTCTTGGCAAGAGCTGATAGGAGGGAAGAATAATATACATTTCTGAAAAAATTTAATCAAAAGTGTTTCCATAAAATCCCACTTCTTCTCTCCCTTAATCATCTCTACATCCCATTAATTTCTTTCAGCCTTTTACCTCACCGTCATTATCTTTCCATCCTTCTCTTTATTCAGCTGGAGTACATATTCTCTCCTTTTTAACCCCTTGATCCCTATCTCCTTCCTTCTATTAAAGTAGTATCAGCTCTCCTTCTCTTGTTGTTGGATTTGTTTTATTAATGCCTCACAATGTTTCACCTTCATCCACATGATCAATTTTATATGATTTACTGTCCTATATTGGCTCAAATGTTTGCTCAAACCTTTTTCCCAGTACGTCTCTCAAAAGCCACATAATATAAGAATAAATAAATAAAACCCCTCCTTGTTATTTGATCCCTCCTTTTAACCTCTGACCCTTTCAGCAGAAAATTAATTACTTTTGCGTTTAAATACCAATTACTGTAACAATTGACACTTAGCCTGGCAGCTTAAAAGTGTATGTGGGTGTGTGTGTGTGTGTGTGTGTGTAAGATGATGTGTCACACTTGGCACGTATTGTCTGAAACCTACCACCACTCCCATGTGAAATATATCTATTTAATAAACACAGCCACCGACATGCTCAACTCAGAACTATTACAGCAATGTCCAAAGCAAAAGGGACTACATATGTGTATTGAAGCTTAATTGCATCAACACACGTACAGTATGTAATGATGATCTCATAGTGTAATCACAACAACAGTATTTGATTTGGATTGAACTAGGTGGCAATTTTAACTGAATCTTTAACTCTAATTACACAAACTTAAACAACTCTCTATATCAGTATCTTATGCAGAATCTTCTCATATCATTTGGTATAATTAAGTATTTTATGACACATAGTTTGTACTTGAGCTTGTGGAACGCTGCAACATAAATACATAACATGCTTCTTTAAGTTTTAATGGTTGCCCTTTGACTTAGATCCCTGTCTGACTGGATCTTCAGGCTGAGTAACTTAACCTCCTGAAGGCACCAAAAAATCCCAATTAACTGATACGCGTATAATAATAATAATAATAATAATCCATTTAATTTATATAGCGCTTTTCAAGATACTCAAAGACACTTTACATGTTACATTATACACCGTGGACACAGCTACGGGGAGCAATGCAGGGTTAAGTGTCTTGCTCAAGGACACATCGACTAGGGCGTATAAGGATAACATCACAATATGACATGTAATTTAATATACCGCAGCAGTTAATCCCTGATTACAGGAAGGTCCTGGTTCGTCTATGGTTGCATTTCAGGTGACCTGGAAATATAAACAACCTGTATGCGGGAGTGCGAATGTTTCCATTTATAGCTTGTGACTGGTGACCTGATACTTCCTGCCTCCTGTCTGAGATATAGGCATCTATGCCCGCAACCCCAAACAGAACAATTTGATTAGACTGTGAACAAATGGACGAATGATGTTCTACCCTGCAATCAAGATGCAATGCCCCTCCTTTATTTCCAGGTTCTTGTAAGTGGACTGTTGACTGGTGAGGATGCTGATCAGTCACACGTGACCTGCAAGCTTGAGCCTTCACTGGTTCTTTGCATTTCAAGACTGAGTAGGCACATCATCAATGTAGGACAGCTGGAGATGTTCCTCCCAAACAATTCACACAGTTATTGATCGCTAACAAAGTACTGCTGATAACAACAAACCAAAACCACACCAAGCACCAATGGTTGTCATTACTGACAGGTCAGATATCAGTGCAGCTATTTATCAAGCATTTAGGAGTCGGAAATCAATCCAAACTGGACACAAAATGAATCTCAGACTAATGCTTTGTTGGTACTTTGAAAACTAGAATTTAATTTAATTTAATTTAATCAACTTACCTAAAGTGATAAGGTTGTGAGAAACAATGATTTCAGATACAAATAATTCAAAATTCGACCACACAAACAGCGACATACGCACAGAACCATTTCTCATAAGAACGGCCCGATAAGGCCCTGATCAGACAGAGCTGACAGAAAAGTTCAGGCAGATAAAACGAGACAAAGGCAGACCGAACAGAAGGCTAGGAAGCCAAGGCGTAAGCAATAAGCACAATAAACGAGCTGGCAAAGAATGAATGGGAATGATCCGTTATACATACACTACAGGACTGAAGGGAAACGTGGAAGAAAAGGTGGTGGAGGGCGGTATATGTGTTACTGCAAGACATTGCCCAATTTATTTAAACATAAAACCCATGCAGAAAAAGTTGTGCTATTTTTGCATTTCGATTTCTACCCTTGTCTAATACTGCAAACCGAAACTGTCAGTCACAGTCAAAAAACTGTCAACAAAGTCATGTGGAGGCTTCATAAATCACTCTCAAGTCATACTCCGAGGAGCAGCTTGATTCCAAGTGTTTCTGAGAAGCTTGATAAACTGGGCCAAATCCTTATTATCTCAGAAGAGGAATGAATAGAAGGTAACACTACTTCTGTGGTTACTATAACCAAACATTGGCTTATTTGCTACATATCCTTCGTACTTGAATAGCCAATGCGTAGCATTTTGGGGGGGATCGATGAGAAGAAACGGAATAAAATCATTTTAGTTGTCATTATTGTAGAATCACGAAGAAGAATAACAATCATTGTTTTTGTTAACTTTGAATGAGCCCTCCATGCAAAGGGAGTGGGTCGTCACACAGTCTTTGTTGCTTTTGTCGCCACAGGAGGCCAGAATGGACACTTTTTGCAATTGTATGTTACCTGAAGGTCACTTTATTTCTCTGACACGTTTGTGAAACTGCTGTAAGATAAGTACAAAACAGTGGTACCGCCAACCGCCGTCTGACCTTCGTTGCTCCTAAAGTAGTGTTACCAATGGATGTTATCTGAGTGAGGCTAACACGTTACCACAGTTTTGCACCCTGAGGCTCATGTTAAGGAATCTGCAACTACACTGCTAGATGCAACCAAATCCCACACACTGTCCCTTTAAGTAACACCACTTCCGTAATTATTTTAAACCAAACCAAGATTTGTGGCCTAAACTTAACCTAGTATTGTAAATATAGGTATTCTAAACCAAACCATGATCTTTTTTCTCAATTTAACCAAGTTGTTTTCTGTGATGTTTATTTTTAAAAGACCGTATGCATGTAACAAGCCAAAATTGACACTGCACATTTGAAGGAGAACGCACAAAAACTGAGGAATACGTTTTTGCAAGATAACATATTACATGCTGTATGAGGACACATTATCAGAATCAGAATTAGCTTTATTGGCCATGTATGTGTGCATATTCATGGAATTTGACTCCGGTTACACGCTCTCATCGTACATATATGTAATGTACAAATAACAAGATAAATATAAAAAGACATTAAAGACAACAGAGTAGCAAGGTGGGGCTTAGTGAATCCCATATCAATTGCATAACACTCACACTGGACTTTGTGAACAACATGTAACATTTTGGTAATTTCTTGTTAACATAACTACAGTCTCTGTCATTTGCTGCACTCTTCTTCTCTGGTGGTCATGATCATGTGAACACAGTCCAGTTATCATTCTGTTATTGCTAAGCCTTTCAAAACACTGATGTTTTGGAAATATTAACAGTGGGTTGTTTGGAAGGATCTCTGTGATTGTTTAGCAACCGTTTTCATGTCTGGGTTTTTGTTGGTTGTCTGGTCAAATAATCAACAACTGTTTTATTGAGGTTTTACAAGATATGAATTGTTTTATGAGGCTTTTAGCTACCATTTATTGGCTTGTTGGGCTTTTACAGGTCATATGAATTCATCATGTTGAGTGTTTTGCTTTCTGGAGGGTGCTAAAGCTGTGATTGTGTCCACTGCTGCCAACATAAGCATACTGGAGCCTAATATATCATAACAAGCACACGTCCAGGTCTGTGTCTGGACCTTTATATTCTCTGGAAGTCCCCCTTGTATGCTCATGGATTAAAGAGGGGGTAATAACAATGGCCCTATTCAGACTGCCAGCCTAAATCCGTTTTTTTCTTTTTTTTGGCATAACCAGATTGTGTCCAGAAGTCTGGGCAGCATGAAATGCCATTTTTGCAAATGGCCATAAACCATTTGTGTTTTAAATGTTTGCTCATCCACTCACATTGTGTTTCAATGTGTGGAAGTGCTGAGCAGAATGTATGCTGCCACTAGCATCCCGCTATGTGGGACAACAGAGGAGACAGACGACAAAATGAATTGTCTGCCACCAAACGTTACATTTTCTTCATTATCAAAGTAATCTAGTAACAATTGTCTGTACAATCAGTGTTACATTGCAGATAAGTAATCCCCAAAGCATTAAGGTGGCTGTAGACACAGATAATAGTAATGTGTGATAACATTTCTAAGTGTACATTTCCATGGTGCACTACCGAGGCTCAGGATGTCCCCTCAAAGTGAGCTTCTATAATTGAGGTCTGTGGATTCTTCTGAGTAACTGCACTGTGTTTGTAGAAAAAGATGTCGCTGCTTGCTGTTCTCGAGGAGAGGTTGGTGGTGTGAGTGTGAAAAAGAGAACAGCATGCATGTTTCTTTCCAGATATATATTTTTCAAAAAGGATGAACATTAACAATGTAATTTGGTTCATCACTTCTGCAGACGTTTAGGAAGGAAAAGCCTTCACACTATACAAAACACTGGCCATCCTCCATTTTCCTGGAGAGTGAAAATAAAAGACCGACCATTTCGCTGTCTTCCAAAACCTTTCATACCCTGTTCCCAGTTGTCTGTGTTCAATGAGGAAGGATCGCTGGAATTAGTGCTATTTGGAACCCGGAGGCATCAATCTACCCTCATTTGGAGCTAAATTGTACTCTATTGTTCTCTGACAAAACAACCAAATGTGCGCTCTCAAGAGGCTAAAGCAAAACATACATATTGTTTGTGAACTTTATCACACACTCACCTACACGTACACACACACACACACTCACAGGACAATGTCGTATTTGACCGTTGAAGTGAAGTCCATCCATCAGCTGTTGCTTTTAAGACCAATACCGGTCAGTGTTTGAACTGTCAACACCTTCAGCACATACAATATATATTTCATTCAGGCTCAGCCCTTTTACATGTAGCTTTTCTTCAGCGATCATAAATGCTCTGCCATAAATATTAGCTGCTCTACGGACCTGTGGTCACCACTTAGTCGAGATACATTTTTGAAAGTATACAATCAAATTAAGGCAAAGGCAAATCAGATTCAGCTGAATGGATTATTTCTGTGTGTGTGCGTGTGTGTGGGTGTGGGTGTGTGGGTGTGTGCTTCCAAGTGCTCTGGTTTCCTCCCACTCAAACACATTCAGGTTAGATGAACTGGAAAGTCTCAAGTCGGTGTGGAAGTGCGCTGCCAGCTGCCGAAGGCTCCAGCACCTCTATGATCCTGATCAGATTAAGGATAAAAGATATTGTGAAGACAAAATGGAGGCCACGTGTATGCTTATTGTTTATCATGAATTATCGTGAATCTATTTTACTCTAAACATTTATACATGTAAATTATCCACACTCGCCTTTTGGTCCATGTAAGATATATTTTTCTGTTTATTTATACAAGAGATTTTAGTTTAAAATCGTATATCTGATTGCTCAATGTCCTCCAGAATCCAAATTCTTCCTATATGTTTGCACTCTATCTACCTTACATTTCACATTTTGTAATGTTACTACTTGTATCTCTGTCTACTCTGTACACACAACAACAATTGCACATCTGTCATGGAAAAGGAATCTCTCCTATGTTTTTTTTCTTATCTCAATCATTGGTCTAAAAATAGAGGGTGTCACGTATCAGAGTTACTGTTGCTTTATTACTCATTTAATCTTTTCACATCCTCCTTCATATTTACCCAACTATGTGTGTAGAAGAAAGGGGGGGAGACAAAGGAGAAAGAGGGAGCAAGATGGCGGACGTAGTCTGGAAAGTGATTATGTCACGCAATAGGACACAATGGATGCCGCACTTATATGTGTGGTTGCGTGTACGTGTGTGTGGGTTAGTTTGAAAAGAAAGCAAAGAAGTAAAACAAGTATGAAGGCATTAAATACAAGGCAACTCTAACTTCATCACACAGAAGCCTGACTGGCAAACTCCAGCTCGCAATCGGGGCACTGGACTGGTAATAAAGTACAGTCGGACGATTTTACTGGCGGTAGCGGATTTAAACACAACAAAGAACAGCAGCGTGCAACAACACTCTCACAGCAGCAACAAGCACAGCAGTAATCTGTTCACAACACTGAACAGGGATCAGCAGTTTTAGCCGCTAGTATAGATTTGTCAAATAAAAAGATGATATTCTGCTGAATCAATCTTAATCGATCAATTTTAAAACTGTCTATCAGTGGTTAGCAGGGTGTGGGTCAGTGGTTAGCAGGTCCGTCTTTCAATCAGGGGGTTGGCGGTCCAATCCCCGCCCTACTCGATGTGTCCTTGAGCAAGACACTTAACCCTGGATTGTTCCCTGTAGCTGTGTCTACAGTGTATTAATGTAACATAATTGTGAGTCACTTTGGATAAAAGCGTCAGCTAAATTACATGTAATGTATTCAATTAATATATTTCTCAGACCACCAGGTAAATTAAAAAATGGAGGCAAACCTTTTTATTAATCCACAAATCGATGCCATCTGATGAAAAGGGTCTTGTTCCATCAGCAAAGGTCCAGACGATCTATTTTAAAAGTCCAAAACACATTATTATATCAATAAATACCCACAGACAGCAGTTGCATATTTGCCGGCATATGTGCTAATCTTCCACATATTCTCTGTTGTAATGTAATAATGTAAAAATCGCCGATATCTTGGTATCAAAATGCTGCACTGACTTTGATTGACCTGAGAAGGAGCTTTAATGTCCTGTCCTCAGCCCACGATTGCCAGTGAGAGTCTACCTTAAAGATGCATGCCCCTCTTCTTTTGTGTAAGACTTAGCCAGTCGCAGACAATTGTGCTGATGTCTGACACTTCATATGACAAATTAAATGTGGAACAGGGCGACAACACAAAACTAAAACAATGTGATCATTGTTACCAAGAGTCCTTTTGGAGGCTACAAATGGATTTTTTTGGAAACCCACTCAACATATTCTTGGAAAAAAAACGTTAAATATTAATTTTCTGTGTTATTGCTATCAATCTGGTCTAAGCCTTCCTGCTGTGATCCCATTGTATTTTACAGCAAATAAGTCTCAATTATACTCATCTGCAGGCATTTGAATTCCAGGTGGAAATAAAAAAAACTCTATTTCAGTGTTTGAATTAGTCAATGCCAGTAGCACTAACAGCAATTCTGACTATTGGAGAAGACACATCAGGGTTTCCTTTGAAAACGATGCATGTCCTTTAAATGGTTCAAGAACAGCATTCAATTTACTTTGGGCATGCATTGGATAAGGTTGTCCCTAGAATAGTAAGATGTTAAGGAAATCTAAAACTAATGAGAAACACAACACAACTGTCAAAACTCAAACAACTGCCCTTAAAGTTGTCTCCATTTTTTTTATTTCCAAGAAACCTTTAAGAAATGAGCCATGTGAAACCATAAAACTGTCTCTTCTGTGTATTATCACCCTCCCATTCACTCATGTATTCAAACCTTTCTACTTAGTTGTTATAGAGGTTACGATCATTAAAACTACTTGGTTGAAGTAAGAGAATGAATATGTTTATTTTATTGAAGGTGGGATGGTGCTGCTTGTCTCTGAATGCAAAGTATAGTTGTGGTTTAGTCAAAAAGTGTTTCCATCGGCAGGATTGTGGGGAAGGTTGAATCAAAAACCATAGAACAAATTATGAGTGACAGGTCAGAGTAAAGACAAATAGGAATTGCTGAGCTTGAAGCAAAGGTGTAAAATCTCAAATAGTGTGCTGAGGTGTGAGATCAAAGTGTGCATTACTGACGTCTTACAGGAGGTGAAGAGCGGGTGAAAATGGAAAGAGGAGGATTAAGAAAGAAGAGTTTACTGTACACCAAGCGTGTGAAACGTCGGGGCTGACTTCCCTCTCCTTGAATCCAGATGAAAGTGATTTAGTTGATTTCTACACATCCAATCCTCTTTGGTGGTGAAGAGGAACACACGATTAAAATGAGGAGGAAGGTTACTAGGAAGATTCTCAAATTAGACCACAAAAACACTTCAACCTATGCAATATTAATACACTGTTCAAAATAGTTATATTTATTCTGTCTGTATACACATATATAATATTCAGTTATTGTAGATTGTTTTACTGTGTCTATGACTGTTTTTTACCATTTATTATTTATATGACTTGTTTTTGATTGTCTCTCATGTGCACTTTACCTGATTGCTGCTGTAATCCTGCAAATTTCCCGACTGCTAGACTAATAAAGGAATAACTAATCTAATCCAAAGAAATCCGAAGGCAACAAGGCAGAGAGAAGGAGAGTAAAATGAAAACATTTTGCAAACTACAAATAACTTTCATGTTTTTACAAATCGTTGCATCCGTATTGATTTTACTAATAGAGCTATAAGTTCAGTCAGGAAAAATATACTCTTGCATAACTAGGCCTGTAGCTTCATGATATCACCTAAGATCATCTGGTCTCTTCTATCCAATAGCAGAGTGACACAAGACCGTCTCTTTTTAAATATGATTGTCTCTCTACCTTCAGTTCATTCATGTTGCAGTTACGTGCCCCTCCTCCACCCAGTCTTCACATATTCATCAGCCTCATCAGCCACCACACAGTGTCTGGGCTCCACGGGGAGATTTATCTTGCACATCATCTGTTGTATAATAAACAATGATCGTTTCTGCACTCACGTGTCTCTCCTGATTGAAATTTAATTGGTAAGCTAAATAACAGAGTTATCGAGCAAGCAAACATGAACGAGCTGTCCGACATACAGACATTATGTCTGGAGTCCATTGCACCATAATAATGCACGACTAAAGCTGATGCAGAAGGGAGTTCTGGAACTTGCTGAGCAGTTTTAATAGGCATTTACAGTACCATTGACAATTAGGATAATATCAATTTTCATGATGAACATTATTATTTTTTTTATGGTTCAAGCAGCCCCCCAGGAATTTCCAGTATGTTGATAATGAGCCACCCTTCATGGTTTATGTTTCTCTATTCATATTTATGAATATTATTTTACTATTTTCTCAAGAGGTGTTCTCAAGAGTGAATCAAGATCGGTTCAACCACGCAGCAACATGCCACATGATTGACAGTTGGTGGCGCCGCCTGAGAGAGAGAGAGAGAGGGAGAGGGAGAGCGAGAGCGAGAGCGAGAGCGAGAGCGAGAGCGAGAGAGAGAGAGAAAAGAAGAGAGGAGGGCTGGAGAGCAGCGCTTCTCCGACAGAGAAGAGACCGGAGGAGAGTGACTTTACCAGGGACACAAAGGAGGGTAAAACCAACTCACTTTCTGCACTTACATATCTATCGCCTGATTACACAGCGAGTCATATTAGCTTACGTATTTTAATTGTATATCATTAATGAATACGGGTAGGCAAGTATTTTATGGTTAAAAGACAAAATAGTTCGTACATTGTAGGTGTATTCACTGCGTGTTTTTCTAACTTTAAAACGTTATTGTACATGGATTTGGAAATAATCGCGAGTAAACTAACTTTTGACACAAGGAAATCATGATCATTTGTGTAAATAAGCTTTTTGTTTGTAATTTGCATTCATGATACATTTCGCTTGTGTGTGTGTGTGTGGGGGGGGGGGGGGGGGGGGGGGGGGGGGGGGCATTAGCCGTTGGTGTTTTTTAAAGGGTTTTTATGGCGTCAACAGTAATGATGCACCTGTTGTATATTTAAGTGCATTGTGTCTCCAGCGATGTTTAAAACGTGTTTAAGGCGACTAATTAATGCCGTTTCTCTGTCTCAGATTTCAGGATGCGCCACTCGTGCCAAACACCCTGGCACTGTCTGCAGAGCGCGCATGAAGACGGCATCAATAACCACCTTTAACCTTATCGTGGACACGTTCAACTTTTAGATTATCATTTTTAAAAGTGTCAATGAGATTCAAAGGATATCTTGTGTGAGGACAAACGCAACATCGGCAGACTCAATTTGATTTCCACGTCTACTCCAGAAAGGAGAACTGAAGGAATGAACCCCGAGTGGAGTTAAACAAAGTGCAAAACGTCTTTAAAGAACTGGATATGGAAACTCAACTCTGACTTAAAATGAATACTGGACCGTTAATTTAGGAAGCATGAAGCGTTTTCTCATCAAGGACACCCAACAGATCCACATTTAACGAGGAGGAATGTAGGTTTTTACCGGAGGAAATCCATCTGACAAGATTAATATTGAAGCATATCTGTTTAGTAAGTGTGTACGTTAGTGTGCATAAGTATTACATGTTCTCTTTGTGTAACATACAAGAAACTAACAGTGAAACTACTGATCCTAAATGAATGAGTTTCTTACCTCCTCAGTGACTTGCTGGTGGTCCCTGGACCTCTGATTGGGAACTTTTTTTCTCTTTTCTGTTGTCTGCCAGTGGTCTGAGTCTGAGCTTGTCTATGTAATGGAGGCTAATCCCACTTTTGTTTGTTGAACTGTGCATAACTATCTGTTTAGGCTCAATGACAAATGACTGATGCATCATTTGAGAGAATATGTCCAACAAGGAAGACAAATACACTAAAGATTCTCTAACAAATAATGTATAATTTATTTTAAATTGGTGTATATTTGTCTCACAGTGCTCAGAGACTCGTAGTTCCTTCTCAAACATGGAGAATGTGTCCATCTCTGGCGGTGCACTGCCAGTCTGCAACGATTCTGTAGACTTCTACTCCCTTACATCAGAGAACGGCACTGACCTGAACTGCACTCCTCCCTCTGAGTTTTACTTCTACGCTGACCTTTACGTGATTTTACCGGTCATCTATTCTGTAATCTGCGCAGTCGGACTGACAGGAAATACAGCTGTCATCTATGTGATCCTCAAAGCCCCCAAGATGAAAACAGTCACCAATATGTTCATCCTGAACTTGGCCATCGCTGATGATCTGTTCACTTTAGTGCTACCGATCAACATAGCCGAACACCTGCTGCACTACTGGCCTTTTGGTGAGATTTTGTGCAAAGTCATCCTGAGCATAGACCACTACAACATCTTCTCCAGTATCTATTTCCTTACAGTTATGAGCATTGACCGCTTCCTGGTCGTTTTGGCCACGGTGAGGTCCAAGCGCATGCCTTACCGCACCTACCGAGCAGCCAAAATCATCTCATTATGTGTCTGGATACTTGTTATCCTCATCGTCATGCCTTTCACTGTTTTTGCTGGCGTCTTCGTGAACCCGAGTGATGGGAGGAAGAGCTGTGTGCTCAGCTTCCCGAGCCCCGAGAGTTCGTGGTTCAAAGCGAGCCGGATCTACACGCTCATCCTGGGCTTTGCCATTCCTGTCTCAACCATCTGTATCTTATACACCATGATGCTCTACAAGCTGAGGAACATGCGGCTCAACAGCAATGCCAAGGCTCTGGACAAGGCCAAGAAAAAAGTCACCATCATGGTGTTTATCGTCTTGGCCGTCTGCTTGTTCTGCTGGACGCCGTTCCACCTCAGCACCATTGTGGCTCTGACGACGGACCTGAGGACCACACCGCTTCTAATCGGGATCTCCTATTTCATAACCAGCCTGAGCTACGCCAACTCCTGCCTCAACCCATTCCTCTATGCCTTCCTGGATGACAGCTTCAGGAAAGCCTTCAAGAAAATGTTGGAATGTAGACCGGCCTGAACATTCGTCACAGGAAACCGGTCGCAGAGGTCTACAGAGAGGCTGCACTAGGCAACTTTACACATCGTTTGCACATGCTAGCAATAGGTAGCTATTTTCATTTATCTGTGATATATATTTAAAAAACATAGAATAATACCTGTGAAAGGCACAAATACCATCTATATATAAAGTATTTATACTATAGTAAACCAAAGGGATGAGAGAGGAAAACCATAATATTTGAGTCCATCTTTGTCAAAACAGAAGGCTATTAAATTAATCTCACCCTAAGAGCGGATTTCTGAAGCCTCTGCTTTTCTTTGTCACACCTGGACTGTTTTATATTGTTACATATTATTGCCTGTGCAGCCTCTACAAAAATAATATTGTATGTTGACAGAAATGGGCAATATTGCTTGCAATAGGGAATGATTATGGTTGACATACAGGACAATAATGTCTGACCCTCCTCCTGGAAAAAAACACAACTTGTTATACAGTAACTATCAGCGTCATTGATTTGCATGCTGTCAATTAAATTGAGAGGGTCAGGGTTGGACTGTGACAGGACACATGCATGAGGATTACATGTGTGTATCATGAGTGGAATAGTCGCTTTTAAACATCAAAACAAGTGGGATGACTTGATAAATGTTTTGTGATCATGTGTACAAACCCTTAATCTACTTTTAAATGATTCTGTATACAAGCTAAATCATCTCTACAAGCTCCAACCAATCAAAAGAACCAAATTATTTGGTTCTTTTGATTGGTTGGATTGGATGGACTCTTTGAATGATGGGCATTGTTTGGATGAAAAACTTCCAGTATGTTGTTTTTTTCCCACAATGTACGGTATAAGTACCACTTAAGAAATACAAAAGGAACCTTACCAACCATGACAACAGTACTGTAGACCTGAAATCAGACAGGCATGGGACAGGAGGGCTATGTCAAATTACTTCTGTGCTTTACGTTGTAATTTTCGGTGATCTTTTGTCGACCCCTGTTGTCAGCATGTTGATGTTCCCTGAAAATGCAGCCAGGGCCATTTAGAGTGGGCATCGTGACGCAGTCTCACACTGTTTGTGACGCATACATTTCATGTACAATGTATCCTTTCACTTCATGGACATTTGGGAATAGCATATATTGCTATCTGACTTAAACCTCATGCTAATGGTAATTCTCAGTTTTATTTATTTCTTTGGAGAATATATGCAATCCAATGAGATTCACAATCATAGCGCGCACACTTTGCCCCTATCTCCATCTCGCCTTCCTGAATTACAATTCAGAGTTTGTTTTGCACTCTTGAAATCATGAAGGCGTTGAAAACAGATAGGGCTTTGTTCAGGCTTCACTGTGTTAAATATCAATCAAAGGAGATACATGAAGGTAAAATGAAGAAAAAAAAACTTGTTTAATGTCTTGTCTAACAATTTAAATATTATGATTTGATAAGATGTATAGGACACCTACATTTGGTGGCTTGCAGGAGATTTGTAACTGTCATCATGCGTAATGTGTTTTGAGCCTTCTGCATGTGTTAAAAAGATGCAACAAAAAGAATGTAGTGCTCAAATGTACAGGAGGGTTACAAAAATCATCCGAGAGGTAAGATTTGTGTCTGGTCAAGATTTAGAGCCCTTGCCCAAGATGTATGTATGCTTTGACCTAGCCTACTAAGAAGTAATAATAAATGAATAAATCACCTTTTCCCCTGTTGATCTCTACAGTGGAAGGCCCTAAATGTTCAAAACACTTTGTATGAATGATGCTCACTCTAATCAGCAGTAACAAACACACTCCTCTGGTTACCTGATGGCCATGTAAAGTCTTTAATTTGACAATACATGTTATTAACATTTTGTTTCTGCTTGTTCCAACACTTCACTGATTGTATGTGATGATGTTTTAAGACTGTGCCATTCTATCTAAGACAAATACTCAGATATATGTGAATGTGTGTAAACACTTTTTTTTTTTAATAAATAGCATAAATGTTACTATGTTCAACCTCCGGTGGCTATAAAATGGGCAAACAGCACTCCCAGCAGCGTAACAAGTGCGTGACAAAAAACAACTTCTCAAAAGGCTTCGTTTGTATGGCTCTGATTGCAACAACAGAAACTGTTTTATATTGTGCTGTGAATAGCTCAGCCTTTTTTGTACAGTCATATGTGTATGGTCAAACATTATTTATGATAAAAAATGGTGTGACGCAAAGTAAAAACAATATAACATTTGAATTGAAGATTCAGAATCATTGTCTTTTATGCAGCCTGTAATTAAGAAGTATGACATTGCCTTTCATTTATTTATGTATCTTACAAATATGTCATGTCTGTCTGGTAATAAATAAATAAATGCATATAGACCATTGAACAGTTTGTAATAAATGATGAGGTACGTAAGTGTGTGCATGTAGTTTGGCACTTGAAGTGCAGCGGTGTGTGTGAGTTTATCAAGCTGTGAAAGCCATGGACCACTGACGATCGGGAGTGTGTGTGCAACAAGTCAGTGGCATGTTTTTGATGGAGGAACCTAGCGTGTAAGTTACACCAGCCATTATTACTGAAAGCTTAGTATTATCTTATCTGTGGTCTTTTACTGAAGGTCAAATAGAGTCTGAGCTTTGAGTTTATTTAGTAGCAATAAATTACCTCGGTACTGTAAAAGGATCAGTTTATTTTACCCTTGGTAATCCTGTAAGCTTTTACATTTTTATTTCTTGATATCTTTGCTCACACATTTTTACAGTGCTGATGTACATTAAAAAAGGGAAGAAATGCTGATGATGTCAGTGTCATTAGTGGTTTGGGTCAGATTCTTTACATGGGCAACTCAGCGACTGCATCCGGTGACACGCAGCAGGAGGGATAAGTGGCTCAAGCTTCTCCACACCGAAAGGTCACAGATTTAATCTAAACAACCGCCCGCTGTGTCCGGGATGTTCTGCTGAGCCACAGCAGCACTGCAGTTTACAGTGAGATGGCATGCGTGAAAAATAGAGAGTAGGATAATATTAATAAACCTATTTCCTTATACAGTATATATTTATATAATTTTCTTTTTGGTGGTGTTTTAGATGAGCCTGTAGTGTGTTTCTACCTAAACTGCACATGCATTTTTTGTAATATATAAACTATTTCTCTGTATAACCTTTAAAAAAATGCAAAGAAAACATCTCTATGAATCTCCGTGCTGAGTAGCTACAACATGCTAGACAGCGGCTGGTGATGAAAGTGTAATGTCTAGCAGTTAGAGATATTTCTCTCAGCTGTTAGTGGAGACAACTTGAAGCAAAAAAACAACAACTTTGAAAAGATGGGATCAACAACAAATTGATTACGTTAGTTACATATCTCTGTGTTTTGTGGGGTTGGGTGAGTGGTCCAATTGTTCTTCTTATAAAAGTACGACACTAAGCGTTACAAAAGGTTACTGTGAGGAACTTTTAACTGGTAATGAATCAGTCTCAATTTACTACTGATGCCTCTATATGACCTTCATAAGTAAATGAAAACTTCAGCGGGAAGATTTGGTATTTATATATAGTTATTCTAAATGCCTGTCATTGCTGCTACTGGGTCAGATTGTGAAATCATGCATGTTCATCACCAGAAACTCCTCCAGCTCCGACTCCAGCCGGGCCTCCAGCAACCAGCCCGCCGCAGACGCAAGCTCTGGTGAGAGGAGGAGAGCCCCCGCCCAGCTGCAGCATCTCCTCCTCCTGCGAGGAGCAGAGCTCAGCCTCTCTGCTCGCTTGGAGCAATCACCGCTGCTGATCCATGCTGCTGGAGACCCGGACCATACTGGCCCGCTGGAGGGAAGGGATGTGAGGGAGAACCAGAACCAGGACCGAGCGGACTGCCTGCTGCATTATATTGAGAAAATAGACACAACATTTTAATTCCTTGGAGTAACTTTAAAGGATGAATCGGAAAATAATTGATACATACAGATAGATACATACTCTTGAGTTGTACTCCACTTCGTAATGAAACCGGAGTAAATGTTAATTTCACTCATTGTTCACACTGAATCGTTTCAAAGTAGAAAACAAAAGCATGTGGAAGCCTAATTTATGTTATAGTCGCACTGTAACCTGTACTAGAAATAGGAGCCAGAACCTAATTCTGGTTTCCGTCTGTTTATTCCATCATCTCACATCTTGTTGTTCTAAACGCACACAAACACAAACAATAATCATGAGTTTAACAGGTGCAATTGTTTTTATTTCCTGGAATTATTCTTTCAATATCATTCTTATATTGAGCAAATCCAGACTTTCTGTTAAAAAAAGAGACATGGTTGCCTCCATGTTGAATTCCAATATGTGACATTAAAATAGTAGTTTCTGTGTTGGCTACTGTTTGAGAGGAGCATGAATGCAAAAGCTTGACTTTCTGTCACAGCCGCTGTGTTCCTTCACTGAACAGTGGCAGCTGGACTCACATGTGCTATCTGGTGGTTGTTAGTGGGCATTGTTTGGACTGAGGGCCGTCTGGAAGCTACAGTCAGTCACTATCACCTCTCAATGCACAAGTGGTATTACAAGACTAGCTGGATAACTCTACAACGAAATACATAGATGTCTTTGACATAATGTTAACTCTGTACCCTCTTCAAATTATGTTGACAGTGCACACTTTCAACTAATTAAAAAGGCCTTGGGTTTATGACACCACACCATAAGCAGTACAACTTGTATTCATGTATTCAGCTCACATCTGTTCAAATGTTCTAGTTTGTGAAAATGGACCCATAAAGAAACTTAACCTGATTTTATCAATGGAAAAAAGAGTTGTACTGTATACAGTAGGATCATTATATGTGCAGTATGACAGTACCAGTACACAGAAGATCTCTGGTTTTGCTCCTCCAGAAAACACTGCCAGAATAAATAGCTCCAAATAATGTATTGTGTCAACTTGTTTAATCATTCACTTCATATTATTGATTCCACCGTCTTTAAATCTCTGACTGTCTTCCCTTTCTCTCTGTCAGTGTAGTATAAACAGCAACACTCAACTCTGTTCCACTTTAATGATGAAATTAAATGAGACCAAAGTGTTTCAGGAGATCAGACAAATGTTTGATCTCCTGAAACACTTTGGGCTGTTTGAATGAAAATTTTTTCAAGAAATGTTATTGTAGAGATGCATCTGTTGTATATCTTCACAGCCCCCTCTCAATGTACATTCATGCACACATGTGTGGTGTGTGTATTTGCCTTAAACAGACACAGATGAGCGCCTGTAGTCAATTTGACAAAGAAATATCCTAATTTCAGTGTTTGTGATAAACCATTATTGCCACTAGAGGGCAGTATTGGTCCATGTTGATTATCCCGTGTGTGTGTGTGCGTGTGTGTGTGTGCGTGTGTGTGTGTGTGTGTGTGTGTGCGTGTGTGTGCGTGCGTGTCTGTGTGAGAGAGACATGCCTAATTTCATTTGTTTCTACTTCCTACATTTTTTAAATGTCCACATTACGTAGAACTAGCGTAAAATGTAGGTTGAGTGACTCTATAAGAGTGTTTCAATGATATCACATGTTCCATTTGTTAAAACATCCAGATGTAGTTAAGTAGAGAACAACAACTGCATATGGCAGTGTGTAGCTGCAGATGGGATGACTTCATGTGAAAGTGCTCTCTCTACATACATATGTGCATCTCTCTCACATGTCTCAGGAACAATATTCATCGCAAACTGCAACCATTAAATTACATGTTGGGGAAAACATATCACCCTGAACATTTGCTGCCATTTTTCAATTACTTCCAACCTTTTATAACTACTTTCAACTTTAAGAAAGGCAGCGCAGACCAGATCCATTTATAGCCTTTCACAATAATAAACCTTCGACATATAATATTAAACTGACCGCAAATTCTGTCATTCAGCAAAGCAAGGTGCTACGTGGGTAACCGAGTATGTGTAAGCACACATTCCTGGTTTAATTGTAAAGTGATTGCCATATTTCCTACTGCTGTGCACCAAAAATACAATCATTTTCTCTATAATGACCAAGACCACGATTTTTCATTGAGCGAAAATGGAATTTGTCAATGAACAACAGACACAAATAAAGCACACACCTGCACACACACACACACACACATATGTGATAAGCCAAAGGTAACATTAACACGTGTCACATACATATTTTCACTTCGCAACGTACACACACACTTACTGTATATCTGACCTGTCAATCTCTACCTTCTATTGGGAATCTGTCCAGCATTGATTCAGTCTAATTTTGCCTCTTTACCATTACAGACTTTCACAGGTTATTTGTGTTGACAATTGTTGACCGAAATTCTATTTTTTACAGAGCACTCTCCTGTTGTCCTTATTTAAGAGGTTTTATCAAACAAAAATATAGATTTGTTGGCATTTGGCCTTTTTATAAACAACATTTCACTGCCGCCAAAAAACTGCTTGCTCTCCTACTTGCAGCAGCTCACACAAAGGGAGGTAAGTACCTGTATTAACAGATATTATAAGCTTCATTCGAAAACCTGAAGTCATGATGAGTTCACAGGTTTTTGTTGCCTTGTGCAGACAGACACTTCTGTCTGCTCTCAGCGTCTTGTTTCCTCATCCCTGGATGTGTGAAGTGAAGAGTTATGGAACTTCAAACTCTTTTTTTGCTGGCCCTCTCCACATAAATGGCAGCGTTTTGAGGCTGATGTTTCAGTACATTGGGCAAAAGCTCATTTGGTGCCATGCGCACCGAAAACGACAGATGAACAATTTGTCTACAACTATGCCCAGTGTCAACTAGTGGTTTTGATAGTCAATAATCAGTAAAACCTCTAGGTTGTCCTACACTCTCTTGGCCTGAGGTTCACCAGTTAACTCATATTTCCTTGTTTTTCAGTGCCACCAAAGGTGCTAAGTATTATAGTTGCAGATTGAGGATGAATAAAATGATAAATCAGTCTTGGATTAAAAGCACATGCTCTCTTAGTGCATTCTAACTTTATCACGCTTACAAGTTTGTCTCAGCTTCTGCTTTATTTTGTCTGGGGGTTGTAATTCTTTCCACAGTGAAAACCTAGTATGTGTCATTGGAAATCATGACCCTGATGCAACAGCATTGCAAGTAATGCAACTCCTTAAAGAAACTCCATTTTTTATGATGACAACAACATCAAAGTAAAAAGACTCAATGTGAATTCACTAACTAGTTTTACGTGGAACTGTTCGATCATTTGGTAAAGATTTGGTGAGGGCTGTGTTCAGAAGGATGAAAATGGTGGTAGTGGTAGAGGAATGAAAGGGGGTTGATTGCATTCAAATTTAAGCTACAAAACATAATTTGGTTTTGGAAAAACATCAAGGTTGGGCCTAAAATAACTACTTTAACTAAGCAAATCATATTAACCATAGGTATGGAATACATGTTAGAAGCATCAATAAACTAACTTCCCTATACCATAAAACACTTTGGGACACACATACCAGTTTTAAACCATTAAATAAAACATATTTGACTCAGAAAAACATTTGATTAATTTGATTATTTATAGGAAATATCTGTCTTTCTTCTATCTTATCTATCTGATAGCTCACCTTTCTGAATTTGCCGATTTGCAGAATTCACACTCAAACAGTGCTTCTCTGGATGTATTTATTGTGGTGAGCCTATCTTTCATAATTCATTATACTGCAGAATCCTTTTTCCAAAACATGAACTCTTGCAGGTTGTGTTGGGCAAAACCTAGAAAGCAAAGGAATACAAAACCATCTGTGATATAAAGAGAAACAAAATCCATGATAATCTTAAGAAAGCAATGCATATGTTGTGAGCTCAACATTGAACATTGAGTATTCAATAATAGGAAAAACAGGATTACTTTAATAGAGCCTTTAAATACCTCATTTTCATATTTTAAAATACATGTTCAGAACGCTTGTAATACAAAAAAAAAGAATTGTCTTAATATGATTAATTAGGGTTTCATAGTGATATCTTTGTACAAGACTACAGGTTTGAGATGTTATCATTCAATTTTGATTGGATGATAAAATCATTCAACACTGACAATGATTTAGATTTGTATTGGTTTAAAATGAGCTAAACGTGCGACTTGTGAACAATCCGTCCGTACACATTGTCTCTCATCTACAACTCCAGTCTTTCCTCTCAAGTTGCTAATGGAGCCGCGAACAATGAGCAGCACGTGGAAAAGGAAGTCGTATGAAGACAACACCAGAACCCCAGAAACATCCCTTTGCCCCCAGAGTCGTATTCATCGTCGGATCGATATAGCCGGTGGGCTCTGAGATTGCCTTTGTGCTTGTGTGTCTCTGGCGGTGTGTTCCTGCTGCATGTGTATGTGCACACACTCCTTTCTCCGTCTCTTTTAGCATACGAGTTACAGCTTTGTCCTTGTTGTGTCTCATACATGAAACCCCCAGAAGAGTGCAGGTCCGATGAATACCTGCATGAAAACAACATACAGGCTGAACTAAAAGCTCAGTGGCTGCATTGTCTGTGCTGATTACGACCCATATGGAGTGACAGCCCTTTTCATCCAGCTGATCAAAAGAACTCCCACATGTATAAAATCTTTTATGCCCGCGAAGTTCACGTTCATGCATGGAAACATGACGAAATAGCGACAAGGTCAATGAGCTGGTCCCTGTAGTTATTATCTATAAAGGTTGGAAAAACCCCAAATAAAAGGTTTTTATGTTTCAGTCTGAGTGTTTTCATTTTGATCAGAAGATCCAAAGGGCTTAAAATAATTAAATAAAAAGTAACAAATGAAACTACTGAAAGGGCTAAAAATAACACAAATTAAATTTACTTCAGAAACCTGAAATGGTTCATGGACCATTCATAAAATGGTCCCTTTTGGAGTGTCAACAGTATCGACTAAACTATTTGTGCTGTATGTATTATTACACTTTGCTTTTCTCATGGCTTCTACAAACAATATTTGATATGTTAATTATTGAGTTGTATAAGTGCTGGCTGGCAAATGTTGATGAAAAGGTAACTCTCTGCAAGACAGTAAATGAGCATATTTCACAAAAGCACACACTTTTCCTGTTCCTACTATTTATAAATAGCACAAGGAGATGCAAGGTACAGTTTATGGGATGTGCTGATCCACGGAGCAAAAATGGTCGTTGCTTTTCGGAAAAATTATATCTGTTGATGCTGTCTGTATCTGCGACTCTTGACTTGAGACTGACTTTTGCGTCTGCTTTTGCTTGTGAGGACGCGAGGATGAATTAATCAGATTTGTATTAGATTATTACTTCCAATCGCAACTGTCCGAGCATCATTCTACTGTGATGTCATCCCTCTCTGGCTCCCTGTACGTCAACCAATACCTGCTGGTGTCCCAAGCTTACAATGGGTTTAAAGTAGGCCAAATAATGATATTTTAACATTTAACCTTTTGATGTGTTGTTAGAATCTACTTTACACTCAAATATAGTTAATTACATGGTGTTGTAGCTATGGTTGTTATTCTGAACTTTTTTTCTTTGAACCGGTTTAAACCTGCAAATCAAGAAAGGAAATAAAACGTCCTAATATTAACAATAACAATTTTGACTATTTGATTTCTGCATTATATGATTGGATTTAATGTTGCAGGCTATCAAAACTAATAGATATAAAGCGTTGCTACTAATTGTGGTTTAACAAACAAAATATATCCACTCTTTAAAAAAAAAAATCATTCATTCCTCCTTCACTCAGCTTTCCCTCAATCCCTTAGTCAATCTCCTGTATTGATTTAAGAAAAAGAAAAAATATAATCAAAACTCATATCGTGGTGAAAAGAAGGAATATGAATTGTCCTCCTGAAAGACATGAGGAAGAGTGGCTTGTGGTGAAAAAACACACACCTGATCTTTGCTCCCACTTGTTCCTATTTTTAATGAAATCTAGGACTTCTCTCTGTTCCTGTGGTTATAAGTGATGAGAAATCTTCAAGAAGTCTAACTAACATCAAAGAGAGGCAGATCAATAGTGCTTCAGGAGAGAGAATCACATTCTTCAGAGGAAGAGAAGGATACGCTTTACTACACTAAAGAAAAAATACCCTTAAGCTCCGAAGAATTTATTATTAATTTATGACCACGCAGCTTCATGCAACAAGTGAAGCTCCGGATCCCAATTTTGTAAACAGAAATTCGACCGCAGATTAAGAGGCCACTGAGGCAGAGAGGTCTGTGTGTTTGTTACGGTGTTGGTTTTGTTTTAGGTTGAACTGTACTGTTATATGTGATTGTGTGTGTGTGTGTGTGTTTACTGTTGTGTTGTTTCAATGTTGTTCCATGCTGCTGTAACTGTGTCGGGTTGGTCACTTTATCAGGTACCGGTGGGTTTCTGTGATGAAGTGACAGTTGCTCCACGCTACTGCGGCTGTGAGGATCTTCCTGGCTTTCAGTGTTTTCCTTTGCCTTTTTGTTTTATTGTTTAACTAACCCACACACGCACACATACTCGTGGCGCTCGTCTCAGAGGCACGTGGTGTGTCTATTGTGTGCCTCATTACTCCGTTAAATAATCGTGGACTTGCTGTCATTTTTTGTTTGTGTTTTCTTTCTTCCTACCAATCTTTTTTGTTTTTGCTCTCTTCTGCCATTTTGGTACTTTTTGCTCCCTTATGGCATTTTTCTTTGGCACTCAATCTACACACACACATACACACACACACACACACACACACACACACACACACACACACACACACACACACACACACACACACACACACTTACCACATGATTGTTTATTGGATTTTATATTATAGGCTTCTAATTATATAGTAATTGTTGTTAGCTTACAATATTAATGACTTAGTCCGTATTGTTTGAAGTAAATAGACTTTGTTATACTTTATGACTTTGTGCATTGTGTGTATTGTGATAATAGTTGAATATTGGGGGCCTGTGCTCAAATTTCAACCTTCACGGTTCACTCAGAATGTGGAATAATACTTTGAATATTTACATTTTGAGATAATGCGAATCTTGAGACATACAGTTTGGTTATTGGTCCTTGATCTCAGAGTGGTGCCCCGTTAGTATACATATTTGTTAATTCATCTTATTGATATTCATAACGTTATTGATGTAAATAATTTAGTTGTCAAGCTCCAACAATTAAATATAGTTCAAAATATTTATGCACCGTTCAGCAGTTGAGAGTTTTAGATCACCGGGGAAGATTGTGAAGTACATATATTAGTTTTCTTACTTTACTTTTACTTTCCTTTATGTAAATCAAGGTTGCCCTTTAAGGCGAAGTTGTGATTTCTGAAATTGAAATAATATTGACCTAACTTCTTTTTGTCCCTGTCTTCATCTCTCTATCTTGCCTTTACTCTATATTGATCTATGTTCAGGCTACAGCCTCACACCATGGCAGCCATGTCCACTAAAGGGATTAATGATTTTCTATCATGTGATGACTCACATGACTACCGAGTGATGAACAACCCATACGAAAAGCAAGTGCCTAAAGAGTCATGTGACTAGCGACTCATGTAACTCACTTAACTATCCAATGACTAACGAGTCAATTAAATTATATGAATAAATAAGTCAGTTTCACATGGGACCCGATCAGCTGTCTCCTGATGAAAGTCCAGTGTCCACCCCTCACACTCGCCCCCGGCTAACCACCGTGCACTTTATACTACGTCAATTGCATCGGCTTCTCTTTCTGTTGTCTGACTGTGGGCATAATTAATGCCAGATATAATTTGGCATCTGAGACTTTCTGCTCTTTGTCCTTTCATCCTTCCCCCTTTTCTCTCCTTTCCCTCACCTTGTCTTCCCCGCTTTTCCTACTTCTGCCATCCTAATTGTATGCCAGCCTCCATTCATCATCACTCCCACAGTTAGTCCGGTCTCCCAGGACCTTTGGAGATGTCACCTCCAGCAGATCTCTGCTGCCAGCGAGACTGCAGCGTATGCATACTGATCAACAAAGGGAGGAGGAATGGATGGAATATTTAGATGGAGGCATTAACAATAGACAACAATGTGTTAACAAGAAGGAAGGCCTTTGTACGTTAAGTTCGTATCTTTTGTCTGAAATTTACGCATTTTTTAAAAACAAATATAATCTAACGTTGTGCCTCTGACTGCATGTTGTGTTGTGTTTTTCTGCTCTTTCACTATCCCCCTGCTCCTCTCTGCTGTGTGCCCTCTCTAATAAAATATTCAATCCCATTTTACTAATCTCATAAACTAATGACTGCTCAGTGCTCAAAGTGTGGGTGACTTTGTAATCAAATCACACAGCTATAAATCGTTTTTGGTGTTTACGGAACTTGACGTGTAACATCACAAGTATAAAACAAACAAGTGACACTACCGTGTGGGAAAATCTGATCTAAATCTACAGCAGATGCCTGCCAAATGATGGTAATATTTGAATCAATTTAATGTCAGACTGGCTGCGAGTCTGGACTCACTCTCACTTTTAAGGAAATCACTTTCCAATAATGAACTACTGACTTCCATCTTTTGCTGCTACTTCCAAACATTATATGGCTTCCCCTGCTTACATCTCAGTGCATTCAGTAGACACTCAACAGCACAGTGTCTCCACCCAATCACACTACTCGTGTTATGCTCCCTCATGGTCTCGACAAGACAGGTTCACCCTACATTTAAATCTTGGAGTTGACGATAACTCACATATGGTGTTGCAGTTATAATTAAAAAATGCTCTTCTCTTTAAGGACCTTTCAGATTATCTAAGCAGCAACAATCATTTTCATGGAGATCAAAACCAAATTACTAATCCAAGTTGCTTGATCTTTGGCTGCAGAATGGGTCAGTTAACTTTGGGTTGCTTCATAGTTTTTTACAGGAACTAATGTGGGGAAAGAGTCAGAAAATGCTGCCTGAGACTATCACATCGGTTGCTAACACTGATCCACTGAGACCTGGTGACTGCCATTTGTCAGAGTATATCACTTTATTATTATTACTGTTGTCTCAAATGTGATTTCTACGTAGTCCTTGGTTAACTTGAAAGCATAGAACATGATTACATTAGCTTTTATGAGCGGCTGTACAGATTCAGATGTTATTGAATTTAGGTTATTATGAGTGAACACTGCAGGCTGCCATGTACCCAAATCAATAGACAAACAATAAAGACACACACTTGCAACATTACTGCATACAATGACTCAAAGCACATTTTTGAAATTCACTTCAATCACTCACTAACTCTCCTTACTCGTGAACAGGTTTTGTCTGTACAAATACAGTGTCTGAACGGCATAGTGTGTGTGTGTGTGTGTGTGTCTTCTCTTCCTCCTTAAAAACACCCACTGATGCCACATGTTTGACTTTTCAAACAAGACACACAAAATATGCTTGAGGTATGCATAGCTCCTATACCTGCGTATTCCTGCTCAGTCATGCAGGATCTAAAGCTTGTTCTCAGCTCTGAGTAAAATGCAGGAGGGCAGAGCTGACAGCTCTTACGGGGCTAACACCAGTGGTCCATGGCATGAATATAATGCAACCGCACGGGGGCCTGTGGCCTGAAAGAGCTCATGCTCGGGGCGCCACAGCACAGCTGATGCCGGCCCCTTCATTCTGCAAGTAAATTGCCAAGAACAAGGCAAGTAGTCGTCACCTCATTTAAAACCAAACCTGATAGCAATTTATATAAAACATCGCATCTCTCTGTCTGGCTGGTGCCCAGAGCTCCAGCACTTCTTTGAAAGAAAGCAAATGCATTTTGTTGTTCTTATTAAAATGTCTAACTGAAAATTGTCTTTGTATGCAATACAATTTAAATGTCAGCACCAATGAAACCTCTGTGGCCCATTTGGACTGGTGCACATGCTATAATCAGCAGTAAAGTGAAGGACAAACACATGTAAATGTTGTTTATCCACCCTTTAAATATGTAATTGCATTAATGGCCAAGGAGAGTTGTCGAAACACTGAGTTTAATTTGTGAGAGGTATATGTACACAAATACATCCTCTTTTGCTCTGAATTCAACATGAATAAAACTTGTCAATAGTCTTGAGAAACTAGCAAGAGAACACTAGATAAACAAATATAACAAAACATTCGACTCCATTTCACTGTTCTTTATCTGACTTCCCACTGGCAACCTCAAGGTCTTTTTCTGCTTTCTGAAAGGTGGAGGGTGAGATAAAAACTGAAAAGGTCAAAAATTGGAGGATGCAATTACAGTCTGTCATTTGCAATGAAAACCGACAAAAGGGAAACGAGGGAAAAACACTCTCTGACTGACTCTCAAAATAGCATTTAATTGTGGAGAATCATCAATCAATTAGGCAGAATTGATTCAACAAATTTAGTCAGGTAAATCATTACAGCCATTACCTCTTAGAGTATTGCATGACATGTATCCATGTCAACACTTTAGAGCATCAATATCGCATCTGATATGTTTTGCAGACATGGAGATCTGTCTGGTGATAAAACCTGACCTGTGGTGATACGTGTTATATAAATGCTGTATGTAATGACATATCATGAGGAGCTCCTCAATGTGTGAAGAAAGTGCTCAGAGTTCATTTTCATCTCTTTTTATGTTATGCTTATCCTATTTTTATCTGAACAAAACACGTGCCTAGGTTTAGGCAAACCGAACATCATGTTTGGGCTTAAAATAAGTAACACAGTGAACTGAATTGAATTGAAAAGTAAAATGTAAATATGGTAACAGAAGTGTAATTAGGAGAGACTTGTTTAGAGTTAAACAATACTTTATTACAATTGCATATATTTGAATAGTGCAAAGTCTTTGGCGATTGGACTCCATCCTGACTAAAGATAAGAAAGTGGTAGTAATGCTAATGTCTGCGAGGGCAGAACCCCCTGGAGTCCAAACACTGGTGGTGGTGTAGAAGAAGAGAGTTGCTGTAACCCGATGATGAATGAGGAGCAGGACTGACCGCTGACTGGGGGACCCTGGGGGGGAGGAGGGTCGCATCGGTTTGAGCTGAAATGACAACTGACAGCAGCAGAGAAGAGAACCTATTTTAAAAGTTTGCCAACAACAACAACAACGTGATTGGCTTCCAGAAACTTGCTCAGAATCTGATTGGTTCATTTAACGTACACGCTCCCCAATCAACTGATGGAGTAATCGCTGTGAGACTTAGAGGCTGATTATGAATGAACAGGAGTGTAAAGAGTGTCTTTCTTACTAAACCTCCGCTTGAGCTTCATTACGGAAAACAAAAAAAACTTGGTTTGCAAAATCATCCAATACTAGTGATTTCTCCTGGGTTGCTGATTCCGTTTTTTGTCATTTTAATTAAGAGCATATTCTAAACAACTTCAATTTGTATGACTGTTGAGGCCATTTAAATTATGAGTGTGATCATAATGCTTTGTCTGATACTTGAAAGTCCTAGATCAGAGTGAAATATAATTAATTATCCACTGACTGACAAACCTATATCCTTTTCGCAGACTGACTTCAATAATTTTAGTTCCTGAAGATTTTCAAACTCATAACATCCAATCTGTGAGGATTTTCTTGTTGACACCTCCAGTCCACAATGATTTCTTGGGTCAGCCATCAAATCCCACCCGATTTCTGTGTTTACCCTTCTATTCAGTCGGGATTTACAATTTTTCCGCCCTTACTCCTCCAAAACAAATAAGGTGGATATTCCCTATAAATGTGCTTTATGACCAGGATTTATTTTAGTGTTTGTCAGAAGAAGAGGAGTGAATGTGAACACCCCAGTTGTGTGCCTGTGTTTTTCTCAGCTGCATGACCTTTTGTCATGTATGCAAACCTTCCCTTTTGGAGAAAAAAAACAAGTAGCCTACACTATTTATCTCAAGGATAAATAAGGATACACATTGTATGGTCATAATGACACGTTGCCTGTTTGGACACAAAGGGATTGAAATTGCAGCAGCCATGGCAATTAATTAAAGGTCAAAAAGGCTTTTGCAGGAGACTTGTAACAAACGTTAGGCAAAGTGGCCACAAACAACATACCTTAACAAATTCATGGTGAGGATTGAAATGACCTTTGGTGTGCTAAAAAACCCGGTTCACCTGCCTGCGTGGGCTCAGAGTGGCCACGGACTGATCTTCCCACATCATTAAGGCCAATCACCTTCCATCAGGAAGGGGATGGCCTTTTCTGGACATCAACTAGCTTGTGGATCTTGTGCATTACCCTCAATACAACTGGCAGGGTTTTTTTTATTCATGCAATTGAGTGCATTGAGTTGGAATAATTTTATTTGAAAATGTCAGACATTGAAAGATACTTTCATCAGCCACTAATTGTCCCAATTATCTTGAGCTTCAATCAGACGAAATGCGGGTGATAGACCAATCTACTGCTACACATCTTGGTCTAGACATCTATGGTTATTAGTATAGGAACACGTTCCTTTATTCTCTCCAATACACTCTATACATTGACTCAAGGTATTAGCACTGTTATTAGTATTTTATGACACATAACATCGACACACATGCATTCATGCACACAGATAAATGTTTCATATTTTGTTCTGTTTCTATGAGGTTTTTTAAATATCTTTTTATGCAGCTCTCTATCTCCATTTATTTTTTTCTCTCACACACACACACACACACACACACACACACACACACACTCTCTCTCTCTTTATCACACACACCCCTTGTAATGTTGAACACCCCGGGCAGTGTGAAACGGGGTCGTAATCCATCACGAAGGCATTAGCTATAGACCGATATGAGAGAGCAGACGCAGGGATGAGGGGAGTGAAGAAGAACGAAAGAAGAAGAAGAAGAAGAGGCATAGGAAGCAGTGCAACAAGGGGTTGAAGAAGAGATAAGTAAAAAACAGAGATGCATAGAGGAAAAACAAGGACAAAGAAAAGTAGAGGGAGGAGGGGAAAGATGGAAGTGACACAGGGACAAGGAATGGGAAAATGAAGACATAGATGGAGATAAAGAATAGTCTACAAAATAATAGAGAGAGTTTGTAAAAGTTTGGAATAAGTGGAAAATAATAGAAGAGAAAAGAAAAGAAGATGAGGAAAAGGTTACTTGGTGCAAATAGACAATTGTGTCGAAATTATGAAATAAAAAAAATGATGAAAGTGAAAGGGCAATAAACAGAATGTGGAAAACTATAAGTAGTTTCAAAATAATTGTACATTACAGTATATTTCAAGTCAATGACAATATATTAAAACCCTTTTATTAAGAAGAAATGATCTACTGAGTAGCAAGGGGTAGGCAAAAATACATAACACAAAGAAGTACAGATGAAAGAGGAGGGAGGAGAGAGGTAAAGATGGGAAGGAACAAATGATAGAGGAAGGGGATTGAGGAAAAACAGCAATATCCACAACAATGCTACCCATTTGTATCATGTCTCACCACAAATTGAATTGACATAATGAATCAGTTGAAATTCGGATGAGGAAGAGCAAGAGGTACAGGGATGAGTGCAGGAGGAGGAAAGTCAGAGAAAGACAAATCATTATGAAACGGTAATTTATTCTGATCCACAAATAGGTTCGACCTTCATTGTACTTCACCCTGGATTAATCTTCTTCTGTTGAAACAGTGGGTCTGTGGGTCTGTGGGTCTCTGTGTGTGTGCTCTAATGCATGTGTAAGTCAGCAAATGTGTGTGTTCATCCATGACAACATGTCTTCAGGCCAAAATGTGGGCCTCTAAGCATGTCTGGACACTGACATGTGGACAAAACTGTCAGTTTGTGCGTGGAAATGCAAATTATGTGTATACAGTTGTGCCTTTAAGCAGACAGCGGTGTGTGTGTGTTTGTGTAAGAGTGTGTGTACCAATCCATTCACGCCGAGACAGTGCCGTAATTCGGCAGGGGTAATTCGGCAGGGGTAATCAACCAGCGTAGCGGTGTGAGCTGTCGCTCTGTGTTGACACATTTAAATGCCAATCAGGAGCCCGAGAAAAGATTCATCAGCTGCCCTCAATCACTTCAAAACTTTTTCTTCTGCTAAATCTATTGCTAGTTCTTTCAATCTTTCTCTTTGCAGTGTTTTCAATCTCCCTTTATTATTGCCATTTCAAAAAACATTTTTCATCTTGCTTATGAATAACGTGACAAGCTTTATCAAATGACAGTATAATAAACAAATTGACAGAATGTAAGCAAATTCACAGTATGAAAGGGGTCGCTCGCAGTGATGAAGGTATAGAGACTGAGCTGAATCTGCAGCTCCCCTCGGCTTCATCGTGAGTTGTAGCTCATTGTTTAGCTGCTCCGCCCCCAACTTTTTGGTATTTGTTAACCCTGACTGCTCTCATCGAGTAATTTCATCCGCATCCAATTCAATTTGATCGCTTACTGTATTATATATATATATATATATATATATATATATATATATATATAGTAACGGATTGAGTGACATGTAATGTTAACCTGTTATGTTAGAAGTGTTATTGTGTTTACAGGAAGAAGTTGTTCTAGATAAGAAGATTGTTTATGGCAATTACTGAGTTCAGGAGGTCAGTGAAGGTCTCATGACCTGTAGCTGTCGGCAGAGTGTAATATTTAAATCCTTATATATAATCCTTATATATATCCTTATATAAAAACACTACATCTCTATATATAAATATATAGAGATATTTCCCCACCAAAATAGCCTTAAAGATGAAAAATAGATGTTTAAAAGCACAAGGCTGACAATAATTGTGCACACAGTACTTTTCAGATAACAATTGGTTATCTTTTAGAATAATACAAGAAAATAAAAAAAAACAACTGTACAACAAACTATAATCCCTTTTTTATTTCTTTGTTATTTTATGGATGCCTTAGCGTTCCTGTAAAATTCACGAAAAACGCCATTTGGAGTAAATGCATGGTTTTGAAGTTTTTCCCCCCCAACAGTCAGAATCACTGTAAGTGCTGCTGACATTGATTAATTTAAGTTGGAACACACATAAGTAGAAGGTTTTCTATTTCTGCCTGAATATGTTTGTGAAATAGATGCCTGCAGATGATTATAGCTGGGATTTATGGGCTGGAAAACACAATGGGAGCATAGCATAAAGCCTAGTCCAAGTAAAAAGTAGATTAAATGAAGATTTTACACCTTACTAAGGGTATGTCTAGGCGTTTTCCAATACAGGCCATTTGGAGACTCCATTTTGGGCCCTAATGAAAGGTGACACAGATTTATCATATACAAATTCACTATTGCTGTAACTGAAGCATAAACGCATTATAGTGTTTTTTTCCCCTAATTGAAACCAAATTGTGTGCACAATGAACCAAGATCCACAGGTTATCATTACGGAGTGAAATTAATTTTTTTTTATCAAATCCAGCGTCATTTGACATATCGGGCTCAGTGGGCGGGCACAATATACGAAAGAAGAAGGTCGGCACTCGCCTTCTACGCTGACTCTAGTTGGCTAATGTAGGCTGTGAAGACGACACGTTGCTCAAGTTTGTTGTCATTCAAAAAGGTTAGAGTTCAACGGACAGTCTGATATCTGGTTTTTATCAGTGCGAGCAAGAGAACGGCTTTTACAGGGAATTTTCTGAAATATTTTGTCATATCTGCCGGCTGATTTGAATTGATTCAACACCAGTTTGTGCATATTTATGGGTGTAATCATGTGTTTTGGACACAATCTTTTACTGGATTGGATCTTATGGACCTTTTTACAATCACTGAAGTGCAGTTAAGGTTTCTTTACATTCAAAACACTTCCTTCAGTTTTTTAAACACAGCCATGCCAATGTGTTCGCCTCACTTTCCTTTCTGATTTTGTTTTCTCTGTATATTGTTGTGTATTTTAGTTGTTATCTTTGAGAAGCCTCAAAACAGACCATAAGCCTTTGATCCGGTGCTTAAATACTGCAGCACCACTGTGTTTCTTTAAACAATTTTTCCTGGGAAGCTTCACTGAGCTTGTCTTAGACATCTTAAATACAGTGAGATATAGAGTATAATATTATTACATTCTAAGAAATTATGACAGTAACATCAGTATTTGCATTTTAGTTTTCCAATTTGGCATTAATGCAGAAACATACTCTTGAGAAGATTTTTAACGGTAGATTTCTTTTCGACTTATTTGGAGTAGAGTATTGGGTACATGTGCCATATTGAAGGAAATCAACATGGACTACGTTAAAAGGAGCCCTGCTATTCTTAGGTGGGTAATTGTCAGAACAACAAGTTATTACGCTCAAACCTTCACTGTTAGAAATTCTGCTTTTTGGCATTTGAGATATGTTTGAAAGGAGTTCTCATCTTTAAATCATTGATTATGAAAGCAGCAGTATTTGTAGCAGTAAGACAGCCCGTAACCTCGTCCTACCATAGGTATACTTTGTCTTTTCTCTATCAAATTATCCACCACTTTTGTCAATCTGTTCCTTATGACTTCTTATAAATGTTTTCTGTCTAGTGCTTTTTAAAAGTACTCTCTCAGTCATTTAAAGGTTATAAACAGAGAAATAACATTTTTAGATCAACATTTAAATTACATTTATTCAATCTTTATTTTGATGGGAGGCTTTAATGAGACAAAGATCTCTATCTACTTTTAACTGAAAGACGAATAATATCAAAGTGTTGAAGTTTCAGTGACTCATGAATCACGGAGGAAGTGGCAGTGGAATCCGTCTCTGCTCTGATGGCAGTCTAGTAGACCAGCAGTCACTGCAGTTACAAGATGCCGTTTTGAGTTTAAACAGACCATCTAATTGAAGAGAAAGTCTCTCTGCTTTGCTTTATTTGATCTGTATCACTCTGCTGTCTACCTTCATGTGCACCAAGCAGCTGATTGATGCATCAAGCATCAGCTTGTTAGAAAGGCACTCTGGGAAATGTGCTGTTGGAAACAACCCCAGAAGATACGAGGGAAACTGAGGATGCACTGTTAAGAGAGAAACGCCATTACAGTAGTACATACCAAAATAACTCCTGGGTTCCAGATTGTATTGGTGATCACAAATGTAAAAGTGCTAACAGTTAACGAAGTAAGAATATCTGATGGTGGGATTTTCTGCTCAAATCGTTGGTGGAAGTCACAAAAGGTTTACTTTTGAAATGGATTTCCACCAGTGAAGCCGATCAGACTGAGACTGTATGCTGCTTTGCTGTTTGCCCCTCATCCTTGTGTGTGTGTGTGTGTGTGTGTGTGTTAGTGTGTGTGCGCGTGCACATGAACAACAAGCTCAAGCTCTTACGGCAATACTGTCAAGTGGTTTGTGAGTGTCTGCCTCTACATGTGTATGTCTGTTGGACTGAATTTGTGTTTAACTGTTTAAGCAGATTGAAGACTATTGATCTAGTTGTGTTCCTCTGTTGGAACAAATCTGATCTAAACTACTGAAATCGAAAATCCACTCGAGCCAATTGTGTTCCAATCCAATATGTTGACGTAATCGACTGGAAACGTTTGTTAAATAAAGACAATTTAGGGAACAGTTATGCTTCATTTCCACTGGCATAAGTAGGGCACGGCTTGACTTGCTGTACGGCATCAGGGTCACAATCATCATTGGGATGATTACAATGCATAAATAAGCAAGAGTTTATCTCATTTTATGTTTGGTATCGATCAACCCCATTCAGTATATTTTCTTATAACGTGGAGAAAACTAATTTTGTCCTGAGATAATATCCTCTATTTGTTTTTCAACAAGCTTCTCCAGTTTGATTTATTGTTGTGGTTCGTACAAAGCCAACCGGAATCAAATTAACCCCATCTTGACCTCCTTGGATAGTTGTTTGTGTTAACAGCCGCAATCTGAACAGGCCAATTATCATAGAGCAAACAAAACTATTACTTCAATTGTATATGCTACAAATACAATCGTTTAAAATTATTACATGATCATTTTGGAATACAGATTACATGTGGTGATCTATATTTTTCCTCATTTATCTTTGGTTTTAAACAATAATCAAACTTTAACAACCCACTTGTCTCACACACCATTTAATCCCCCAATGACTTCATGTCTCTGTGTGTAAGCATGTGTGTGTGTGTGTGTGTGTGTTTGTTTTACCGCCAGCCTTGAGATGTCAACCCGCTCAATATTTTATGAGGAGAATTACAACTAAAACACACACACAGATTGAATGATGATTTATGTTGATTGATGAGTAATCAGCGCGAGAGGAAGATATATATATATATATATATATATATATATATATATATATATATATATATATATATATGAGAGAGAGAGAGAGACAGAACCAGGCTGACAGTGTTATATCAATCTGATAGATATCAGCAGACCCTGAATTTAACAGAAGTCTTGGCTTCTTGACTCATCCAGGTTAAACCTTGCTTCTTCTAATTGAAATATTTTAACTTCACAACTTATATAAACCTTCATAAACAATAGTTATGTAACAACCTCATATTACTTTTACTCTTTGAACCCTTGTATTTTTTTATTTGGTTTTAACTTGTGTTATTTTCCGGCATATGGCAAAGTAAATAAATGTGTTTGCTAGGCATTTAGTGTGCTATACATCTAATACATAGAAGTGTTTGCTTTGATTTGTGATTTACTTCACTCAACAACCAAAATGTCCAACCATAGTTTTCTATTCTTCCATCCATGCAAACACTTTAACACTACATGGACTCAAGACTCTAACATTCATACAGTTTGGGGGTTAAGTGCCTTGCCCAAGGACACATCAACATGGACTAGCGGAGCTGAGGATGGAACCGCCAATCCTCCCATTGAAGGACGACCCTGCTCACCACTGAGCCACAGTCGCACCATAATTGTGTTGAGATTTCAGGGTTAAACATTTACGAGTTGATTTCTACTCCCAAAGTAGAATGTTAACACCTTCTGATTTAAAACAGTGTTCAGTGTTGACGTTATATGACAGAGTTGATCACATAAGTGTTAGCCCAACTCTGCAGAGATGTTGTGAACTGTAGTTTCTCCAATGAAAAACATTGATGGACAACATATGCTTTACCACTGGCTTAGAAAATTGCTTTTCACTATCAAAGAGAAACTTTATAGTATCAATAATGGAGACATACTGGCAAGTGTCTGCTGCCAGTACATGAGTCAATTCCCCCTGCTTTCTTGCCGTGTCACCTCTGTACCCCAAGAACATTTCTGTGGGCTTGACAAAGCAGTGTTTTTCTGAAAAATATTTGCAAACATTTGCACATTCTCTGAAAACAAGTTGTGTGTATTTTCAAAATACTGCATCAAAGATTGGACAGCATCATATTGAGTAGCTATCAATCAGAGATGCAGTTTTATCTAAGAATCCAAGGTCTTCAGTAGCTCTTTGAAAAATGATGTGCAAAAAAGCATTGCTTTTGGGGGTGGAATTTGATGCAGAGTACATTTTGGCAACACATTAAGATCCACTGGATTGTCCATATCATTGGAGCAAGATGGAGTAGAAATATCCTTTCACACAATACTGAAATTGACCATTTCAAATTAGAAATGTTCCAAATGTACTGGGTTTACAACCTGACTGTGTTAAATTAATGTCTGGCATACTAAACGAACTTGTGCTAAATTATTTGACAGTGGTTACATACAATTGTATAATTCTGTCCATAGCATGTACAGATTGTTTGCACTTGAAACAAGTGTACATGGTGGTACGTCTACCACTGCCTGAAGCTTTGCAATAAGCTCCACAACCTTTGATCTCATAACATAAAAAAAACTATCCTTGATCAAATCCCAAACCCAGGGACTATTCAACACTGTAATACAGTGGCAGCAATGTATGCCAGGTCAAACAATTGCTAAAATTAGAGCTAGTATACTTTGATTAGCACCCTAATTATCTTTCTTAACCAAAACAAATTAAATTATGAGTCAAATTAATCTTGTTTTTCTTTTTCAAGCAACTTGCTCCAAATGCCAGCGGTCCTGATTCAGAATAAGTGAATTTCATTCTCCTTTCACTCACATCTTATTTTCCTCGTTTTCACCCATTCCTTTGTGTCTTTTGGACAATCAAATATTTATTTCACAGCTTCTGTCAGCCAGAGTTTGTTCTGTTCTGTTCTTCTGGCAGGCTGGGCTCACTCAGGCGTCACTGTTAGTGTGATTTAGCCCTCTCTCTTTAGGAATAATGTTCATATAGATTATACAATAAAGACAACTTCTAGTAGCACGGTAACTGTTAAATAAAAACGTTTTTCTGATCTAATTCATTGTATTGTTCCTGTGCATTATATCTTGTTTGAAGAACTGTGCAGACTGTGCTTGATTCAAATATGTCTCACATTTCTTGTCTTGTCATGCACTTTAAGCCTTTTACATCATTTTACACCACCTTCTAATTCCCAACTCAGCACATATAGATGCAAGCTCACAGTTTTAAACAAATGGTTAACCTTGTTAACCTAGAAAACAAAACTTCTTGGTTTTGTTTTGTTAAGGTTTTTCCCATGAATTAAGCTGCATATGCAAGTGAAGCAGTCAACTGAAATAAGCCAATGTTTGATTTTTGGTTTGGCACAAACACAGACAGCTGTCTCCTGGGTTATAGTTGTGTTATCTTGATGAACTAAGCGTCCAACCCAACTTCCTCCCTATGAAGAATTTCTTTCTTTTTACACAACATTACCTGACTTCCGGAGTTCCTGTTAACAGTGAGTGTCTATGGCTGCTGCTCATGCATGCATGCGAAAAGAAGACCTTTTAAATGCACTTGTTCATTCCTTATTTCTTAAATGTCACACATTCCAAAAATCTGAAGTGAATATCAGAAATAAAAGAGAGTGTACAGCCTGTCATGTTAATAGACACCATTACGTAAAAAGGTTGCACAGTGCACATTTACAGTAGGATTGCTGTCAGTTAGAGGTGTTACTCCTTTCGTTTCACACAAACGCAGACAAGCGATTACGTGCCCATGTGTCAGTTCAAACTCCTTTGACACCTCTCTTTGCATCTGTCTAATGAGGCTTTTATCCTGGGTGATGTGAGAGCAAAATCCCTTCTTAAATTGCAAAATGACAAGCAACCATATTTTGAAATGTCAAGTGTCAGACCTTTAGTGCTCTGATCATTTTCTCGTCACCACAGAAAATGGCCTGAAAGAGAGGGCTGAACATACAAAGATAATGATCCTATAGAAAAGGTTGGTATGTTTAGGTTAGATCTATTACTGTTCTTACTGATAGAACTTTTCTTTAGTTGTACCGTTAATCTAATCCAGACATAAAGCGCCAAAGCTATTGAAGTCACACCAACGATGTTGTCCACAGTACCCCAAACAGGACTCCCCGGGGGACGAAGTCAGAAGCCTTCTTCAAGTCGACAAAACACAAAAACTCCCGTGAGCACTGCAACAGCCATGCAAGGCTAAAGAGCTGGTCCACTGTTCCACATGGAGGTAAAACCATCCATCCATCCATCCATCCATTATCACCCGCTTATCCGGGGTCGGTCGCGGTGGCAGCAGGTTCAGCAGGCCGACCCAGGCTTCCCTCTCACCCGCAACACTTTCCAGCTCATTCTGGGGGATCCCGAGGCGTTCCAAGGCCAGCCGGGAGATATAATCCCTCCAGCGTGTCCTCGGTCTTCCCCGGGGCCTCCTACCAGTTGGACGTGCCCGGAAAACCTCTAATGGGAGGCGTCCAGGAGGCATCCTGACTAGATACCCGAACCACCTCAGCTGACTCCTTTCGACACGAAGGAGCAGCGACTCGACTCCAAGCTCCCCCCTGATGTCCGAGCTCCTTACCCTATCTCTAAGGCTGAGCCCGGCCACCCTACGGAGGAAGCTCATTTCGGCCGCTTGTATCCGAGATCTCGTTCTTTCGGTCACGACCCAGAGTTCGTGACCATAGGTGAGGGTTGGAATGTAGACCGACCAGTAAATGGAGAGCTTTGCCTTCCGGCTCAGCTCCCTCTTTACCAAGACGGACCGGTACAGCGCCTGTTTTACTGCTGCAGCCGCACCGATCCGCCTGTCGATCTCCCGCTCCACCTTACCCTCACTCGTGAACAAGACCCCGAGATACTTGAACTCCTTCGCTTGGGGTAGGCAGTTTTCCCCCACCTGGAGGGAGCAATCCGCCGGTTTCAGGCAGAGCACCATGGCCTCAGATTTGGAGGTGCTAACTCTCATCCCTGCCGCTTCGCACTCGGCTGCAAAACGCCCCAGTGAATGCATGAGGTCACGGTCCGAGGAGGCAAACAGGACCACATCATCCGCGAACAGCAGAGAGGCGATCCCGAGACTCCCGAACTGGATCCTCTCCGCCCCCTGGCTGCGCCTAGATATCCTGTCCATGAAGGTCACGAACAGGACCGGTGATAAAGGGCAGCCCTGGCGGAGGCCAAAACCCACCGGGAACGTGTCTGACTTACTACCGAGGAGACGAACACAGCTCCTACTGCAGGCGTACAGAGACCGGATGGCCCGTGCCAACGGGTCCGGCACCCCATACTCCCGCAGCACCCCCCACAAAAAAACCAGAGGGACCCGGTCGAAAGCCTTCTCCAGGTCTACAAAGCACTTGTAAACTGGTTGGGCAATCTCCCAGGACCCCTCCAGTAATCTTGCAAGGGTAAAGAGCTGGTCCACTGTTCCACGACCGGGACGGAATCCGCACTGTTCGTCTTGAATCCGAGGTTCGACAAGCGGTCGGAGCCTCCTCTCCAGCACCCTGGCATAAGCTTTTCCCGGGAGGCTGAGCAGTGTGATACCACGATAGTTCAAGCACACTCTCCGGTCCCCCTTCTTGAAGATGGGAACCACCACCCCGGTCTGCCAGTCCATGGGCACTGTTCCCGACCCCCATGCGACACTGAAAAGGCGTGTCAACTAAGACAGCCCAACAATGTCCAGCGCTTTCAGCATCTCAGGGCGGATCTCATCCACCCCTGGCGCCTTGCCACCAAGGAGCTTTTTGACTACCTTAGCGACCTCTGCCAGGGATATTGGTGAAACCACCCCAAAGTTTTCCGGCGCTGCCCCCTCTCCGGGGGACATGTTGGCCGGGTTTAGGAGTTCCTCAAAGTGCTCTTTCCACCGCACGACGATGTCCCCAGTCCGGGTCAGCAGTTCCCCCCCCTTGCTGAGAACAGCCTGGGGTAGACCCTGCTTTCCCTTCCTGAGCCGTCGGATGGTTTGCCAGAACTTCCTTGAGGCCAACCGAAAGTCCTCCCCGAACTCCTCCTTCTTCAGTTTGACGGCTTCCCTCACCCCCGGTGTCCACCACCAGGTTCTCGGGTTGCCACCACGACAGGCACCGATGACCTTCCGGCCACAGCCCCGAGCAGCCGCGTCCACAATAGAGGCTTTGAACAAGGTCCACTCGGATTCCATGTCCCCAGCCTCCCTCGGGATTTGTGAGAAGTTCTTCCGGAGGTGGGAGTTGAAGACCTCCCGGACAGGATCCTCTGCCAGACGTTCCCAGTTCACCCTCACTACACGTTTGGGCTTGCCAGGTCTTTCTAGCCGACTCCCCCGCCATCTGATCCAACTCACCACCAGGTGGTGATCAGTTGACAGCTCTGCTCCTCTTTTCACCCGAGTGTCCAAGACATACGGCCGCAGATCAGATGAAACGATTACAAAGTCGATCATTGATCTCCGGCCTAAGGTGTTCTGGTACCAGGTACACTTATGAGCCACCTTATGTTCGAACATGGTGTTCGTTATGGACAAACTGTGGCTAGCACAGAAGTCCAACAACAAAACACCATTCGGGTTCAGATCGGGCAAGCCGTTCCTCCCAATCACGCCCCGCCAGGTTTCTCTGTCATTGCCCACGTGAGGGTTGAAGTCTCCCAGGAGAACTATGGAGTTGGCAGACGGCGCCCTTTCCAGGACCCCTCCCACCGACTCCAAGAAGGCCGGATACTCCAAAATGCTGTTCGGTGCATAAGCACAAACAACAGTCAGAGCCTTACTCCCCGCAACCCGTAGGCGCAGGGAGGCGACCCTCTCGTTCCCCGGGGAAAACTCCAACACAGCGGGGCTCAGCCGGGGGCTCGTGAGTATCCCCACTCCCGCCCGGCGCCTCTCACCCTGGGCAACTCCAGAAAAGGACAAAGTCCAACCCTTCTCCAGGAGCTTGGTTCCAGAGCCCATGCTGTGCGTGGAGGTGAGCCCAACTATATCTAGCTGGTACCGCTCCACCTCCTGCACCAGCTCCGGCTCTTTCCCCGCTAGTGAGGTGACGTTCCACGTCCCTAGAGCTAGTCTATGCCGCCGGTGATCGGCCCGCCCAGGTCTCCCGCCTGGCCTGCCGCCCGGTCTACATAGTACCCGACCCCGATAATTCTCCCTGCGGGTGGTGGGTCCACAGGGTGACTGCTGCTCCATGCTGTTTTTTCGGGCTGAGCCCGACCGGGCCCCATGGGCGAAAGCCCGGCCACCAGACGCTCGCCGACGAGCTCCCCTCCTGGGTCTGGCTCCGGGAGGGTGCCCCGGTTTCCCTTGTCCGGGCAAGGTAGCTTCAGTCCGTGGGCTGCTATTCATCAGGGTTTATTGAACCGCTCTTAGTCTGGGCTCTCCCCGAGACCTGTTTGCCTTGGGAGACCCTACCAGGGGCTGATGCCCCGGACAACATAGCTCCCAGGATCACTGAGCCACTCAAACTCCTCCACCACGTTAAGGTGACGATTCATAGGAGGAGGGAGGTAAAACCATCTGAGGTTTAACAAATCCATCAGAGCCTCTTTTTTAAGCACTTTAGAATTAACTTTCCGGGGAAAGCTCATCAGTATGACACACCGACGATTGAAGCACACGGTCTGTTCCCACTTTTTCTAAACAGGAACCACCTGTCCGGTCTGCCACCTTAAGGTTGCAATTTATTGGAAAATTGTCTAAGAGATGCAAAATGTGCCAAACTTTATCTTCTTCTTTTAGTTAGGCCAGGATGCACTCAACTGCTGCAAGTCAAAGCCAGTTGAAGTATTTTACCATCAGCATTTCCAATGAATTAAACACTGTGCGAGAAAGTCAAACAACTCATCCTCCACAATAACTTTGCCACCAACAGTCTTTAAATCAGTTGTTTAAAAAAAGAACCTCTCTCAGACAAAATGTCTAGACATATAAAAAAAACACACCAGAAAGACATTCCTCCAGACCCCTAAGAAGATGTCCAATGGATGTCTAAAGTCAACATAAAACACCTCTCTAAAATATAAAAACATGAACTGTGTTCTGTTTTATTTACTAAGAGAAATTCAGCAGAACAAATAAATCAGTGCACCCCCACCAGACAGACATACTCCCCTCCCCCTCTTCCCATCTTTGAATAAACATGTGGTGCCAAAGTGTGTTTACGTTGTTTAATGGAAGAGAGAGAGAGACAGAGGGATGAATATGACCTTGAGCTGACACATACTGCACTCTCTCACACACACGGCACACCCTGTCAGAAAGGTGGGACAGATAAAAGTTGCTGTTATCTTCACTTCCTTCCTCCTCCACCCCCCCCCCCCTCTCTTCTGTCTCCACAGTCTCTCTTCCTTTTCTCCCTCCTTCTTTCCGTCTCTGAATTGTCTTCCATCCTCCTCTCCTTGACTCCACATGCTTGTCCTTTCATTCTCCTCCTCTTTCCTTACCTTCCTCCCTCTCTACCCATCAGTTGACATGCGCTGAATTAAAAAACAATGCTATTTGCATGCAGATTGTGATCCATACAGGGTTGTGAGATGAGATTAATTACTGTTTGTTTAAAAAAAACACTTTTCTCACCTCCCCTCCCTCCCTGTTTTTCTATTCATCTGTTTTATTCCCCCCATCCATGGGTCTCTTTACTCATTACAACAGTGACAAGAAAATCTAATATCTTTGATAAAAGAGACATTGAAAAATGTATCGAGAAAAAAAATATTTTGACCATATATGCGACTTCACGTCTCATAGGGTCCATTGGACCTGGCTGTGTCTGAAGCTGGTCCTGGGTCCTTGCCCCTGCTTCCTGCATCCAGCCTCTGGCCTAGACCTGGCCTCCTTCCCAATGGCCCTGCCTCCTTCTCTGTGCCTCCTGCCTCAAAGGCCGACCTTATTGGTCTGGCATCTTTCACGATGTCTCATGCCTGGTGGGCCAGCCTCCTGCCATGGCCCTGCTGATGCGTCTCTACCTCCTTATGTTTCATGGATTGTGGAGGTCTGGATCGTGGTCCATGTTTACTACTAATTATTCATATTCATTAAATGTGTTGTAACTCTGTAATGCTGTTCATTCTGTACACATGACATCTATTGCTTCTCCTCTGTTGCTCTCCTGAAGTTTTTCCTGATCCAATGTGAGGTCCTGGGATAGGGATGTCGTATGTGTACAGATTGTAAAGCCCTCTGAGGCAAATTTGTAATTTGTGATATTGGGCTATACAAAATAAACTGAATTGAAAAAATTGAATTGAATATACAAAATTAAAAAAATATGTAACCCCGACAACTAAGGGCCCCATTCCTGTATTTTCACTGCAAAGAAGTTGGAAGAAGAAATAGCTGGAGACACCATGCAGCCTTCATCCTGATACGTTCCCCTTCTCTCCTCTCCTCTGTCTTATCACTCCCACCCTGATCTTTGTCTCCAAGTGTTGCCATAGTGACACACTAGTCCCACGAGACAGTACCAGTTAGCAGCAAATTGACTCTCCACACACGCACACACACTGAGCCGACACACAGCAAAGCACCAGCTCGCTCACATGACCAGAAATAAAAACTAATATGTTACATGTCTAATAATAATAATACATGTTATTTGTACAGCGCTTTACAAGGTACTCAAGGAACTTTACATGGTAAAGATAAGCAGTAATTTAATAATAATAATTTGATAAATAATGGTGGATTTAGGCGATAAAGCAGGGTAGTCAGGTGACGTAATATAAAGAGCGACAAAGCTCGCATAGGGAGGAGGTCAGGGTGGATGGGTCAAATAAGCACAGGACTCACCCAGGAGACTGCTGTTTGTGTGCCGTGTGCAACCAAAAGTCAACGTTACATAACTTACGTACTTAATGCAGTCATGCACATAAGTTACGTAACAAATGTACTTATTTTTTACCACCACAATCTTGTCATTAACCTAACCAAATAGCTTGTTGTAGAACACGTTGCTAAACAACATGCTCTACAGGAGCACTGATAGCTCATGCTGCTGGACAGCGACTCCTCTCATCAAGCTTACACAGGTCTGGAGACTGAACAGAAAATAGACAGTTGGAAGTGGTAGCCATAGCTAGCCATTTGAATCGCTCTCAGTTTGAAAATTGGCACCCCAGTTTTGTAGTTTGATTGATAATAACATTATCTTTTGGCCACTTGGAGGCAGTAGAAACAAGATGTGGACACAACAATGACATATTACCACTTTTTCAGTTAATATGACGATCTCTTTTGCAAAACACATATTACTTATTTACACACCCAGTAGTTATGAAACAGCATTATCAATCATTTGGAGTTGTGTTTCTGGACACGTATCTTCACATAGCTTGTCTTTAACTGTGTTTGTCTGCCGTTTGTTGCTGAGCAGGTAGTATACAGTGGATTTT